>NC_139458.1:328877500-329502500 GCF_057233095.1 Heloderma suspectum
TCTAGGGGCCATAGGATTGCTCCCAAGGGTGTGAAGATTGGTGTCAGAGGACTCTCCCATATCCCAGTGAATCACTCTCCTTCATCTCAGGTCTGGAACAAGGAGTTTCATTCCTGTCCCTCCAGTCACAGAAAGGTCTTCAATCCAGCAGGGGTCTCGTTCCATGAATGTAATGGAGGGTGGGGGGAGTACTTATCACTGATTCATCCTTCCTTCTGCAGCTCCCTGTACCCCCCCCCAAATCTGCTCCAGTCCAGATGCTGGGAGACCCTTTGAAACAGCAAGGGGGGAGGCGCTACAGGAGAAGGGAAATTTGTGAAAATCACCTCCCCCTCCCCATGCACACAACCCTGAGTCAAGCTCCCTAGCACTTTCTGACTGGCTGGCTAATGGTACAGAGAGGGCAGGGCAGGGCCCTGCCTTCCTGCTCAAGGTGGTGCCTGCCAGCAACTTGTAATAGGGGCCACACACCCACGCTCCAGGCAGACAGGAAGCATAGCTGGGGAGTGGCTGGGCAAAGAACTTTGCTGCCTCCTCTCTTGTGGGGGGAGAACTGGTCACCTCTGCTGCCTCCTCTCTTGCCACTTAACGTAAAGCCCAGTGATGAGTTAGGCTTCTAGTTCTGAAACAAAGAGTGAGAAGTATTCCACCTCACCTGTGCCTGAAAGAATATAGGGGAGGGGTGCTTTGAGGGCTGCGCAAGCAGCAGAAGTTGTACACTACTCTACCCCTATGTATATAAGTAACATAAGCACACAACAAGTTGCCCACAAAACAGACAGGGAGCGGGGGAAGAGCATCACTTTTAAAAGCACCCCAGACTTTAAAGCCCTCCTGCATTACTCAATGTGCACAAACCCTACAGTGTACAGTTTTCATATAGTTTCTCAATAAAGTGTTACCCCATCCATCTACTCCAACAATGATGAAGCAGAAGCACCCAAGGTTTCAGCAAAAAACAAAGAAGCCCCTAAAACTGTTTTTCCTTCATCATAACTTCCTAACTCCTGTTTGTACTTGTCCTGAATTTTTGCAGGGTTTATCCCTAAGAGTAGGGCTGTGCACAGACCCCCCAATTCACTTCGGATGCTGATTCAGACCTTCCAAATCGGCCCCGCTTCACTTCAAACCGATTTGGACCCAATCCTATTGGTTTCGGATTTGGATCTGAAGTGGGATTTCGATATCTCACTGAATTATTTGGATTTTATGTTTTCCCATTTACTTCCATTGGGAAACAGAGATGAACATAACTTTTTTTTTAATGATAAATACATGAAATTTTGGCATCTGGCAGTCCCCATGGGGGTGTGTCCATTTGCCAAATCTCAGACAGGTTGTCCCAGTAGGTTTTGTGTTAGGCACAGGTGAAATACGCTTTTTCAACAAAAACTCTCAAAGCAAAGAGCTATAACTTTTCACTGTTTCCACAGAAGTGCATGAAATCTGGGCACATGGTAGCCCCTATGGAGGTGACTGAACCTGCAAATGTCAGACAGTTTGGCCCAGTAGTTTGTGTGCTAGGCACAGGTAAAATATGCTGTTCTCAGAAAATCAAACCAAAGGTAATAAACTAAAGGGATAATCAGAGAAGTCAGGTGTTTAAGAGGTGATTAGGAGTAGATCACTATCCCTAATCTCTTGTGTAGGTTTTTTTGAAGTGAAAAATAACCCCTCTCCCCTAGTACTTTCCTATTCAGCTTCACACTGGATGACCTCAGGCTCCCTTTGGCCGAGTGGAATACACATTACCTGGGAAAACAGGTGTGCCCTAGACTAGGACGTACTATCCAGACTGGGGGCAAGCCAGCCTGGCTGGTGCTGCTGGCCCCAGCAGAACCTTGCCCACCTCTGCCCTTGCCAAGAACCCTTAGATGCTTCATCTTGGGGATGCTTTGCACCACACGAAACAAACAAATTGTGTGTGTAGTGCTTTGCTCACTGTATATTGCATAATGTATATGTGTAGTGCTTTGCCCACTATAATGTATGGACCCGTGTAGTGCTTTGCACACACACACACAGCACAAACAGCACACACACGAGCAAAAGAAAAGGAGGTACAGAGGTACAGAAAAACTACCTGAAAGCTAGGGGGGGGGGCAGGAAGGGCAGCAGAGGGAGTATAACATAAAGCCTAACAGAAAAGAAAAGTGTGTGTGTGGGGGGTATGGAGAGAGAGAGAGAGAGAGAGAGAGAGAGAGGAGTTGAAAATGGGAAGGGAAGAAATACAGGAATTGAGAAGGGTGACAGCAGCGGGGGCGGGGGTGAGCCAAAGAACAAGGCAAGGAAAGTAATACAATTACCTACTACCTATAAGCTAAGGCGGGGGAGAAAGTACACTATACAGCCTAACAGAAGAGAAAGGGATTACATTTCTTTCTTTTCTTTTTCTTTTTTTACAAAGATAAGAGTTGAAATGGGAGTGGAAGGAATACAAAAATTGAGAAGGGAGGTGCAGTGGTGAGGAGCCAAAGATCAAGGCAAGGGAACTAAAGTATTTTTTTAATTAAAAATAAATAAATAAAGAATCTAGTACAAAATAAAGAAAAGGAAGACTAATAGGAATAGTTGAACTGAGAAGGGCTGGGGGTGAGGAGAAGAACAACAACAAGTGAAGCTGCAGTAACCCTCACACACACACACGCACACACACAGAGATCTAGCTAGCCAACTCTCTAACCAACTCTCTAACCAACTCTCTCTCACAGTGAAACAAAAGCAGTGATATCCTGTTATATACAGCTAGGGATGAAGTGGGCGCCTGTTTCGGTCTGCAAATCTGTCTGATTGTCGGCACTTGTGCCCCCCAAGCTGGGCTCACCGAGCCCTCCCCCCCACTCTCCGGTCCCTGGACCTCCCTCCCATGTTCAGTGAGCAGCCCATAAGTTACCTGGGCCTGTCTGTCTCTGTCCCGATCACCATGTTTTAAAACATGGATTTGGACTGAAGTTTTCGATTTATTGTACTGCTCCTGCAAGCAGTAACAGCATCAACTATGTTGAGGCTTCCACTTTTCTGAGGTAGAATTTCAAATTTCTTTTGGTGGTACTTTTGAGCTCGCCTAATCACTGCAAGGTGGCCAAGGGTGCTGTGTGTGTTCTGTCTCTCTATTACACATCTGTCCATTGCTCTGCAGCCTCCCAGGCCACCTGCACTTCCTTAACTGAAAAAGCCCCATGGGAAGAATTGCCTCATGATGTCTTCCTCAGGATGGCTTTAACTGAAGTGTGGGAAGCCAAGGAGGCTACAGTCTAGGGATGTTAGAGAATTTTGCCTCGAATCTCGGGGAGGCCGAATGCCAGCGCATTCGGCCCCCTGAAATCGGTGGTGAAGCGGTCTGCCACCACCCCGCCCCCCTCTGGGACGGGACTTACCTTGGGCAAATATTCTTGGGTGCGGCGGCTGCAGCGGCGGTTCGGCGGTGGTTCGGTGGTGGAGGCTGCGGCAGCCGGTCGGAAGACCAGCTGCCACCGCTGCCATTTCCAGTTAAAAAAAAAAAGAAGTGATAGGCTACGTAAAGATTTATGTAGCCAATCATGGCTAGATTTTTAAAAAATACTGTGATAGGCTATGTAAATGTTTACGTAGCCTATCACGGCTGATTTAAAAGAAAAAACACACACACGCATACGCAAATGGCGGCGCCCATGGGCGCCGCCATTTGCGTTCCTTATTTTAGCACGTCTTAGTCTACGTAAACATTTACGTAGACTAAGATGGTGAAAATAAGGAGAACGCAAATAGCGTAGGTGCTACGCTAGTTGCGTTCCCCTTATTTTCACCATCTTAGTCTACGTAAACATTTACGTAGACTACGGCGAAAATAAGGGGAACGCAAATAGCGTAGTTTCTACGTAAATGTTTGCGTAGACTAGACATGCCAAAATAAGAAACGCAAATGGCGGCACCCATGGGCGCTGCCATTTGCATACACACGTTGTTGTTTTTTTTAAATCAGCCATGATAGGCTACATAAACATTTACATAGCCTATCACGGCTGACTGCAGGGACGCAAACAGCAGCGGCTGCCATTTGCAGACCCAGCCGGCCAGGATTTGTAGGGGGAGGGACGGAGCGCCTCCCCCCGGCCAGAATTTTGGGGGGGAGGGACGGAGCGCCTCCCCACCGGCCAGAATTTCGGGGGGAGGGACGGAGCGCCTCCCCCCCACCTCGAATCAAATTTCGTTAAAAGGTAAGTGACTTTGGTACATCCCTACTACAGGCTGCCACAGAGATTACTGTACAAGGACAGACAAGGACACTCACGCACACTCCTCAGCCACCTCATAAGTAAGATAAGCACAAGAACTCCAAGCCCAACCCATGAGAATTCCTCTGAAATTTCTCCTCCTTTGAATTTCTTTTCGAAAGCAATTTCTTTTCTATCAAACTGAATGAGAATGGTAAAAAAAATGTGGGAGAAATTTTCGGCACAGCGCTAGTTACTAGAGCCTATACCACTGTGGCCAAGCTATCCCTCTCCAGGCCGTACCTGGCACACCAGTAAAAGCTGGTAAAAGGCACTCTGGGCCACCATGGACACTTGGGCCTCTAGTGACAATGGTGGATCTAGGAGTACCCCCAGACTACAGACCTGACCTCATCTTTCAGAGGAAGTGCAACCCCAATTGTCCAAACATTTATTTGGACAGCATATCGGTAACACATTAAGCAATGGCTGTGTATTCACACAAATGGTTGTGACATCCAGTGATCATTATTTTAAATATTTGCATGCTTTACAACAACCTCAAGCAATTCTGAAGTCCGCAAAGATTGTTAGTTACAGTCTCAACTCTCAAGGCATTTTCTCTTGCATTTGTAAACTGGTAATTCCTGCACAGAAATTAGGGATGGCGGAGAATTTCTCCCCGAAACTTCGGGGGGCTGAGCGCCAACGTGTTCGGCCCCCCAAACAAGTTTCAGGGAGAAATCCTCTGCCCCCCCGCCCCCCGCCCCCCTCCCGGGACGGGACTTACCTTCACCGAATGTCCCTCCCGGTGGCTGGTCCGGCCGGCGGTTCGGCGGGTGTTTGAGCGAGGCGGGAGCAGCAGCCGGTCTTTCAACCGGCTGCCGCCGCCGCCATTGCAATGAAAGAAAAAAAAAACGCCCCCTGATAGGCTACGTGATGATTAACGTAGCCTATCACGGCTAGATTTGCAAAGTCAGCCATGATAGGCTACATCAATCGTCACGTAGCCTATCACGGGTGACTTTAAAAAAAAAAAAAAAAGTGTGTACGGATAATGGCGGCCCCCATAGGGAGCCACCATTCCCCTTCCTTATTTGGTCGCTGTAGTCTACGTAAAGATTTACGTAGACTACGGCGAAAATAAGGGCAACGCTATTTGCGTTGCCCTTATTTTCGCCGTAGTCTACGTAAACATTTACGTAGACTACAGCGACTAAATAAGGAACGCGAATGGTGGCTCCCTATGGGGGCCGCCATTAGCATACGCGATTTTTTTTTTTTTAAAGTCACCCGTGATAGGCTGACTTTGCAGATCTAACCGTGATAGGCTACGTGAATCGTCACGTAGCCTATCAGGGGGCGTTGTTTTTGTTTTTTTTAACTTTCGCGTTCGCGGCCGGGCGAGGCGAGGCGCCTCCTCCCCGGCCTGAATTTCGGCCGGGCGAGGCGGGAAGCCTCCCCCCCGGCCTGAACTTCGCGGGGGGACCAGCGAAGCGCCTCCCCCCCACCGCGAACGTCCTTCGAGGACAGGTAAGTTAAGTGACTTTCGTCCACCCCTAACGGAAATACTGCACGGTGTATGCTTTCTGATAACAATCACCTCCTGGTAAACACCACACAGCACAAGCAGCAGCTGATACATAATTTGCCACAGAGAAGACCTTGTTTTAAAATTCACAAAAGTGCTGCCTGAGCATCAGAGGTCATCTAATACACAGTGTGCCTTAAAGCTGGCACCTTTCTTCATCGTTCCTTTGCCTTGAAATAGGTTCTGAGTTGAGCTATTTTTTAAACACATGCTGTCCAGAATACATGTTAGAGGGAGATGTGAACCGTCTCTCAAAATGGAAACTTCTGCAGCTGCAATCTGATCACTGTAAGTGAAAAACCAGTGATCTGACAACTGACTGAAATTACATTATGGTAAACAGAGAGTGGGTTTGGCAAGAGCACAGGGCTAGGTAGAGACAACCATCCGTTCTCTCTCTCTCTTTCTCTCTCTCTATATATATCAGAACACTAGTATGTATATATGAATATTAATGGTTGTGATCAGAAAACAGGGCCAGGATGTACTTTCTGAAGTATAAAGTGCCTATAACATTACGTGCAACATAATGAATGTCTTCCTCAATCTGCCATTTGTAAATGTTTTTATGTTACTGCTTATAATTAAGCTACATACTAAGAGACTGTCATGCCCCCCTTGGACTCCTCCAAGGATGAAGGGGAAGAGCAGGCTCCAGAGCCAGGGGAAGGGACCAGCACAGAAGGAGCCCAAGACCCCTCACCTATGGAAGTTCTATGCCCAGTTGCAGTCCTCCCAGATGATCCGGAGGGTGAAATGCCACTGGCCCCTGCAGGGCGAGGGCAGCTGCATGTCCAGGAGGGCAGCTGCATGTCCAGGGAGGGGGAGGGAAGGAGGCGAGGGCGGCAATAGGGAAAGGCATGAGCCAGTCATCCTGGTCTCCTCCTCTCCCCACCCCCAGGAACGCCCCCTCCCTCCTGTCTCCACACTCCATTTACCAAGTGTGTAAAGGTATCCGGCACAGTTCCCTCCACACCGGCTATGAGGGGGAGGGTGAGGTGGCGGGGAGAGCGGTTTCCTGGCTACAAGGTTGGAGCCCTGTCTCTGACCTCGTATCCAGGAAACTGAAGAATCCTATGTCCCAGACGCTATCTAGGGGGCACAGGAGCCACATTTAATTGGTGGTGGCATTTTTTTTTGATCCCAGGATTCTGACGTTAAGGACACTTTATCTTTTCTCTTTTGAGGCTCTTTTGATTCTGGTGATTCTGCGTAAGAGGGTGGCAGAAGGAAAAGATGAAAGATGTCATTTCCTTCTGACAGTGAGTGGCAGTGTGTAAGTTATCTCCCACTTCCTTCAGCATCTCAAAAATTCACCAGATACTGAGAGTTTGATTATATGCAAATGTATATTATTTAGATCAAATTAATTGATTTGGCATTTAAAAGACAGTTGTGTAATCAACTAAACATTTTTTAATCAGTTAACCGCCTTATATCTATGGAAAATCTACTAGGGAATCAAGTGGAAAACATATTGGTAGACAGATATTAACAGACTCTCTGAAAAATCAAGCAGATTTTTCTATAGGCATTTGAATCTGTACTGGAGTGATTTGACAGACGGAGCTGAAGTACATTTTGCCTTCTGTATACTTATGGTTACCTAAATGTGTTGCTTGAATGTTTAAGTCTCTCAGCAGAGATAAGGTCTGCCGCTAATGGTCTGGTCACATGGTCTGCCGCTCTTTCTTTGAGAAAGGACCATGCGTGGGGTGCAAAACATCCCAAGTTCAATCCCTGGCATCTCCAGGCACAGCTGGCCCTGCCTGAAACCCAGTGTAGACAATTCTGAGGTGGATCAATGGTGGGATCTATGGGAGCTTCTGATGCTCCTGTGCTCCTTGCAGTGGTTAGTGCTGTTATACTACATCTGTCTCCCACGTTACGAGTGTAAAGTGCAATCCATAGGACACACATTCACACTACACGCTAACGCAGTGTATACCTGAACAACAACCCAACAACAAACCATGGGTTCTCAAGGTGGCTCATTCAAGAAAAATAAGCCACGCTGCATGGTTAACAAGCCATCATGTGGAAAATGTCCTGGGTTCAGACAATACGCTAACCCACTGTTCAACAATTACCCACACTCAACCACTCAGTGTACATTAGCATGTTGTGTGAACTGAGTCACTGCCTTTTTAGGCACAAATAGGGCATAGAGTTTCCAATAGCAACATTGCAGGAGTCAGATCTATTTTTCAGGGCTTTTTAAAAGCTTCCCTTATCCAAGACAGGCTCCAGAAAACGTGCACATAATTCTGAAATCCTCCTACCCGCTTTCTTTATTTCACTAGCAGCTATAATTGTGGCATCCAAAATAAGGTCTCTTCTGATTAGTTTATAGAGGTCATATAAAGAGTTGTGCTATAATTTGTGGCCTAGAGTTTTGAGGATGCCCAGCTGGTCCATCCCTGCTTTCCAGCCTGGCAATGTGTCAAAGAGATATTACAGGTTTAATAAATTAAGGTGAATCTATTTTCATTACATATATCATCCAATGATCATTAAAAACTGCACATTTATTGCTCATCACAGCTTAACTTAAAATCAGCATCTTGTATTGTATTATTATGGATATTAACACCCTATGTTATACATGTGCAGAATATTGTATGGGCCTCTTTCTAGAGTCCTGAGTGAAGTGACAGAAGCACAAAATTTTGGTATCCTGTTTCAAGTGGGCTTTTCCTTAAGCTCACTCGGGCATGGTTCCTTGGCATATCTTGGGTATGGGATCCTCTGGTGTCTTTGGTTTTCCAAATCCACTTCCTCAAAAGTCCTAATTAGTTTTGTCATAGTAGCTGTGGACTGAGAGGTGGGTATGTAAATAAGGTCTGTGAAAGATATGATCCCTTTACTATGTTCACTCTCACACTAAAAACACACACATAATCTGACCCTACGATGATGTAGGGAAGACCCAGTGGCCAGTGCCCATTAGCTCACTGCTTTACTGATTGCCAGCTTTGGAGGCAGCTCTGATTGCCTTTTGAAGAGCGTCTTCAGCTTCATTATAGCTCCCTTCCCCTCTCCACACTGGGTTCTTCTGTCTTTCCTTCTGCCTTTCCCTGGTCTAGCTTTTATATGCTTTCACCCTCCAGACCAGTGTTCTCAATACTCAGTGGCTGCACCAGAACTTCCAGGCTGTATTGCTGCCTTCTCCAGCTTGGTGTAGTGCCGCATTACAATTCCAATCACACCTCCCACCCCCAGTGGGACATGATGCATTATGTATAAACTTGGGTTTATACATAAACTTGGGTTTATATGGGAAGAATCCAAGAGGGTGCTTCCACCCCCACTGATTCTCTTCCACCCTGACAATTTTATTGTGCAAATGGCCTCCACCACTTTGGCAATGGCAATTTTGCACTTCCAGAGCAAGCCAAAATTAGCGGAAACACGAATTTCTGGAAGGAGGTAGGTTGGCTGGGATTGCATAAGGGAGTTCCACCAACCTGCCTCCTTCCCGAAATGAGCATGTCCACTCATTTCAGGTCTTCCCCTAGGAAGCATTACATCTCCCTTGCATAAGCAGTGCGTCCAGCTTGCACAGTGCAATCAGCAGGACCCAACACTTGTGGAAGGGAATTGGTGGGGTGGAAAAGAATTGGTGCAGGCATGCCCATTGATTCCATATGGATCATGTGGATGGAAGTCTTTGCATTATTCAGGCTGGCCTGGCATGCACGTTCAATGTGTACAAGGCAATTCTGATGTAGGTGTGCTTTCAGACAAGAGTTCCACCATTCTGAATTGTGTGGAGGACTTAGGGATGGCGGAGAATTTCTCCACGAATCTCGGGGAGGCCGAATGCCAACGCATTCGGCCCCCCGAAATTGTTGGTGAAATTCTCCGCCACCCCCCCGCCACCCCCCCGGGATGGGACTTACCTCCCTCGAATGTCCCTCTCGGCGGTGGGTCCCGGCGGGAGTTCGGGGGTGTTTTGGTGGGGGCGGCGGCCAGTCTTCCAACCGGCTGCCGCCGCCGCCATTACAAAATAGAGTAAAAAAAACCAAAACACCCGTGATAGGCTACGTAAAGATTAATGTAGCCTATCACAGCTAGATTTCCAAAGTCAGCCATTATAGGCTACGTAAATCGTTACGTAGCCTAACACGAGTGACTTTGAGAAAAAAAAAAAGTGCGTACGCAAATGGCGGCGCCCTTATTTTCGCCATAGTCTACGTAAATCTTTACGTAGACTACCGGGACCAAATAAGGAACGCAAATGGTGGCACCCATGGGCGCCGCCATTTGTGTACGTGCTTTTTTTTTCCAAAGTCACCCGTGATAGGCTACGTAACGATTTACGTAGCCTATCACGGCTGACTTTGGAAATCTAGCCGTGATAGGCTACGTTAATCGTTACGTAGCCTATCACGGGTGTGTTTTTTTTTTTTTACTTTTGTATTTCGCAGCCAGGGAGACGGGGCGCTTCTCCCCGGCCTGAATTTCGGCCAGGTGAGGCGGGGCGCCTCCCCCCCTGGCCTGAATTTCGTCCGGGCGAGGCGGGGTGCCTCCCCCCCAGCCTGAACTTCAGGGGGAGAACCGAAGCGCCTCCCCCCCACCACGAAGCAAGCTGCGGGACCAGATAAGTCCCTTTTGTACATCCCTAGGAGGACTAAATTGCATGCTCCATGAATTTTAGTTGGCTGTAACCCAGTCATACTGAAAAAAGGTTACAAGTTAAAAGACTCAGTTAAATAAAAATACCCAGGTTAAAACTGGACTCTTTGGAAATTAAAAGCTAAAGAATAAAATTAGAGTGGGAGTTTTGAACTGGTTAAGGGCCAAACTAGGTGTGACGAGAGCCCTGTGGAGTATATCTAATTACAGTTTTTATTTATTTATTTATTTATTTATTTAAAAACTTTACTGCAGCTTTTGTGCACTTCAGATTTGATTTGAAGGGCAGGGCAGTGAAGGGCAGGTGAAGGGCAGGGGCACTTAACCCTCAACCTGGGACAACTGTGTCACAAATCCATGGGATATTTCCAGATCAAAACCATCCCCACCTCTGAAGTTTTCTCCCTACAAGGAACATGATACCAGGACAAAATATATGTTCTGCTGTAGGAAGGAAAGTAGTTTGGGGGAAGCACTTTTCATTGGAACAATAGCCAGTGGGCCTCTGAAGTAGGGTTGGCAGAGAATTTCTCCCCGAAACTTCGGGGGGCCGAACGCCAACGTGTTTGGCCCCCCGAACAAGTTTTGGGGAGAAATTCTCCACCCCCCCCGCCCCCCGCACCCCCCCCCCAGGATGGGAGTTTCCTTTGGCGAATTTCCCTCCCGGCGGCGGGTCCGGCAGGCGGTTCGTCGGGTCTTTGTGCGGGGCGGGAGCGGCAGCCGGTCTTTCGACCAGCTGCCACCGCCGCCATTCCAATAAAAGAAAAAAAAAACGCCCCCGTGATAGGCTACGTGATGATTAACGTAGCCTATCACGGCTAGATTTGCAAAGTCAGCCGTGATAGGCTACGTTAATCGTCACGTAGCCTATCACGGGGGCGTGTTTTTTTTTTAACTTTTTAGTTCGCAGCCAGGCGACGCGAGGCGCCTCCTCCCCGGCCTGAATTTTGGCCGGGCGAGGTGGGAAGCCTCCCCCCCGGCCTGAATTTCGTGGGGGGAGCAGCGAAGCGCCTCCCCCCATCGCGAAAAGCTTCGAGGATAGGTAAGGGACTTTCGTGCACCCCTACTCTGAAGTGTGGAATGGGTAAACCTTGGGGGAGCAATTTTGATCAGGACAAAGGCTTATCAGGAAATGGTTCAGCATCCCCTCCCTCATGCCACTTCTCTCATTACATTTTGAACCCCTTACAGCTGCAGTAAAGTAAAAACAAAAACTGCCAGGAAATACTCCATATATCTTTTATGTCTCTAATTTGTCTAAATCGCTCCTGATTTAGAAGGAACAGAGTTAGTAAAATACAATATTGAGAACCAGTGTGATGGACTGATTAGAATGTCAGACTGGGAAAATCCAGATTAAAATCCCCACTTGGATACGAAGCTCATTAGATGACCTTGGGACAGTCTGTCTGTCTGTCTGTCTGTCTGTCTGTCTGTCTGTCTCTCTCTCTCTCTCTCTCTCAGCCTAATCTACATCACAAGGTTGTTTTGAAGATAAAAGGGGGCAGAACCAGGTGTGCTTTGTCATCATACCTATACATACCACCTTTGGGCAATAAAAGCCCCAAAGGTAGCTTACAATATAGTTTAAAAATATACAATATCACAGTAATATCTCAAGAAATACAAAAGAACTGACAGTTAAAAACCAGAGTGTTTCTGAGCCCTTTTTAGCAACAGGGTGCAAAGCAGTTGAAAAGCTTGTTGATGTGGCAATATATTGACTATTGCCTAAAGGCTAAAAGAGTGGAAAACAAGTGAGGGAGCTTCCCAAGGATTTATGTGGCTTGTAACTGCATTTGCTCCTGCCTAGACATAAACTTTTCACAATATAGCAATCAACCAGAAGAGTGAAAGGTGAGGAGGTGGAGAAGAAACCTCAAGGAAGAAGTACAAGCTGCCTTGGTTATTATGAGCTATCGAGTGCCGGGAATGCCGATTCAGCGGGCCTGACCGTCAACAAGCACCCTTAGTTGGAAGTGCCCTTAGTTGTTAGCAAATAAACAGCCAGATAGCAGTGCTGCTTTTTAATGTTATACCTGTCTGGCTTCCCACCACAGACACAAACAGCAGAGCTGCAGCACAGGTTTCCTTTTATGTTATCGATACACTATGCTTTGCCTCTAGCAGCGAGACAAGGGGAAATGTCTTCTTGCAGATTCTTCTATTTAAATGCAGATTACAGCTCTCACCGCTCCTTAAAAGCCATTAAACCTTTAAAATGCACTTTCTCCTCACAGAAGAGGAAGAGAGAGACAAAGAGAATGTGGCACATCCCTGGCATTTTGTGAGAGAAGTTATCTGTGATAAATTGGTGGTTTTAGCCTGATTTTTTGACAGAGGAAAGAAGAGACACGTAGACACTTCAATTCAATTCTGAAAGAGCCTCGTTACTTCCAACAGGTACCTCATTTTCACATAAGAATTTAGACTCAGATGCTTTCAGGAGACAAGTATGTGGGAAATACATTTAGCTTTCAAGTAACCTATGAGTAGGGATGCACGAACCCACCCCTGTCCAGTATCGGCAGGTGCCTGCTGAAGTGCTGCCTCCTCTTGAGCCCCCCCCCCCCCGCACTCAAGCCTCCATGAGCTGGCCGAGCCACCCACACTTACCCAGGATCCCATCTGCGAACACCCACCATTTTGCCAAGCTTATTTTTATGGAAACAAGGAGGTCATTAAAATGCACATATTTAAATATGCTCAAATTCGGGCTGGGAAAGCTTGATATAATCAACATTACAGGAGTAAATGGGCCATTTATGCCTCTAATACTGCATAGATCAGCCTTTCCCAGCCCAAATTTGCACATATTTAAATATGCACATTTTTAATGACCTCTTTTTTTCTGTAAAAATAAGCTTAGCAAAATGGCTGGTGCTTGCGGATGGGTATGGGTGAGTGCGGGGAACATCCAGGAGGGCATGAGCAGGGGTGAACAAGGAAAGAGGCTCGGTGGGCACGGTCCGGGGGCATGGGTGGGGGGGAGCACAACGGGCTCTCGGACCCAGTTGGGCATCCATGCCATCCCTACCTATGAGTTGCGTGAACAATTATTTAAGCAGTTTCTGCCTCAATGAACTACTTAGAGATATATTCTTGACTTAGTCACACTCTAATGAGGATTCCCTGACAGCACAGTTTTTTTTTCAAATTACCTCATAGTTGCTGTGAGCTGCTGTTGATCAACTTCTAACACCCTTCAAATGGGTGCCCCTGCCAAATGAAGTGCTGTGGGTGGCTACTAGACAAAGGGTATTTTCAGCAGTGGCCCCTGCCCCTGTTTATGGAATGCCATCCCCAGAGAGGCTTGCTGGTGCTGACACTGTGGTCTTTTTGGCATCAGGTAAGGACCTTTCTTTCCCCCAGGCCTTTAAATCTTAAAATATCTTGCAGAGCAAACATATACATGTCTCCTTAGAAGTAAGCTCTTACAGTGCAAACCTCCTATACTTGTTTACTCAGAATGTCTTCTGAATAGGCATTCAATGGGGCTTACTCCCCCATTGAGTGAGTAATATGATTACAACCTTAGTGCTTTTTCAATCTTTTGTACTAATGTTACTAGGCGTGGCTGGTTTTACTGGTTTTGCGCTGTTGCTAGTTTTATTCTCATCTAGGTTTTATGTTTAGATCTTATTGCTTTTATGGTTTTTATTTATTTATTTATTTATTTACTTACTTACTTACTTACTTACTTACAACATTTGTATACCTCTCCCCATCCAGATTCCAGTGCGGTGAACACAAGAAGTACAATAGTAAAAAAGATAAAAGATTAAAACACCTTATTAAAATTATTAAAAACAGAATGTTAATAAAAACTGTGGCTAGTCATTTAAGGAATGAATGCTTCCTGGAACAGAACTGTTTTCAGGAGGCACTGGAAGCCACACAGTGTGGGTGCCTGCCTGACCTCCAGTGGCAGGGAGTTCCAAAGAATGGGGGCCGCCACATTGATTTGCTCCCCCCAACAGGCCTCCCCCCCAACAGGGCTCTTGTTCCATGCTGCTGGTACTGTTGGGGAAGCTGCTGCTGGCGCTGCCAGGGAAAGCGCTACCAGGGAAAATGCTGCCTGTCGAAGTCTGCCAACCTCTGACAGGCACAAGAGCAGGAGTCACCCTCCAAGTGTGCTGTCTCTCTTTCTTGGAAGGAGGGGAGGGCGCCCTGTTGGAGGCCAGCTCCTGCCTCTGCTCAAGCCACGGGTTCCTTGCTTGTGAGGAGCCCGGGAAGGCTTGAGTTAGGCAGCAGAGGCAGGAGTCTCCCTCCGACTGTACTCCCTCCCTTCCTTGGAAGGAGGGGAGGGTGCCCAGTTGGAGGCTGACTCCTGCCAATGAGGGTGGGCTGCTACCGCTGCCAGCTCCTAAGCCCTCTGGACACATGCAGGCAGCCATCTTGTTCTGGGGAATAGGGGAGCCATTTCCCCCTCTTTTTGTACTATGGCTGCACCCACAAGTGGTAAATCTGTGATTTTTCTGGTTCAGTCCATGGAGGCAGATGTGCTCTGTGATATGATGGTGGTTTGGGCGATTTGCTCTGCAAAAATCATATGAAATCATGAGGGTCCCTTTTTGATTTTATGGATCCTCATTTTACCCAGTCCCGTTAGCAGGTGCTTTCTTCTCTGCTTCATTCTGCGAAAGGAGAGCGGAAAGGGTTAAGGCTTCCCCTGCCATGCCTGGCAGAGACTGGGGCAGTTGCTCCTAGGGATGGATGAAAGTCCCTTAACTAGTCCCGCAGCTTGTTTCGCGGTGGGAGGGAGGCGCTCCGTTCCTCCCCCTGAAATTCTGGGCAGGGGGGAGGCGCCCCATCCCTCCCCGCCGAAATTCTGGCTGGGGGGGAGGTGCCCCATCCCTCCGGCCAAAATTCTGGCTGGGTGGGGAGGCGCCCCGTCCCTCTGGCCGCGAATCCTCTTCTCCTGCCGGGTCACAAATGGCGGCGGCCGTAGCTGCCGCCATTTGCGTCCCTGCAGTCAGCCATGATAGGCTACGTAAATGTTTATGTAGCCTATCACGGCTGACTTTGGAAAAGAAAAAAAAAAAGTGCATACGCAAATGGTGGCGCCCATGGGCGCCGCCATTTGTGTTCCTTATTTGGGCACGTGTAGTCTACATAGACATTTACGCAGACTACGGCGAAAATAAGGGCAACGCTTATTATTATTTACATTTACGTAGCCTATCATGGCTGACTGCAGGGACGCAAACAGCAGCGGCTACGGCCGCCGCCATATGTGTCCCTGCTAGCCAGCGGCCGGATGTCCGGCTGCTGGTGGAGCCGGCCGGCGGCGTCACAGAATCCCTGGGGAGCGGAGCCGGCCGTCGAGGATTCCAGGGAGAGGGACAGAATGCGTCCCCCCCACCATCAACATAATCCACGAACAGGTAAGTGACTTTCGTACATCCCTAACATGGCTAACCTCCCAAAAAAACACAAAAACCCAGCGTACGCAAATGGCAGCGGCTACGGCGGCCGCCATTTGCGTTCCCTATTTTTCGCAGTTCTAGCCTACGTAAATATTTACGTAGGCTATTACGGCGCAAGAAAGGGGAATGCAAAGAGCGTAGTGGGAGCTATTTGTGTTCCTTTATTTTTTGCCGTTCTAGCCTACGTAAAAAATAGGGAATGCAAATGGCGGCCGCTGTAGCCGCCGCCATTTGCGTATGCTGGGTTGTTTTTTTTTTTGAAGTTAGCCGTGATAGGCTACATAAATACTTACGTAGTCTATCACGGCAGCCTGGCTGGATGCAAATGGCGGCTGCTACGGCGGCCGCCATTTGTGTAGGGATGTCAGAGAATTTCTCCACAAATCTCCGGGAGGCCGAATGCCAACGCATTCGGCCCCCCGAAATTGGTGGAGAAACAGTCCACCCCCCCACCCCCCCTGGGATGGGACTTACCTTGGTCGAATGTCCCTGGCGGCGGCGGCCCCCAGCGGTGGTTCGGCGGCAGCAGCAGCGGCCGGTCTTCCGACTGGCTGCCATCACTGCCATTTCCAAGTAAAAAACAAAACAAACAAACGTGATAGGCTATGTAAAGATTTACGTAGCCTATCACGGCTAGATTTTCAAAAAACACCGTGATAGGCTACGTAAATCTTTACGTAGCCTATCACGGCTGACTTTGGGGGGAAAAAAGCATATGCAAATGGCGGCGCCCATGGGCGCCGCCATTTGCATTCCATATTTGGGCACGTGTAGTCTATGTAGACATTTACGTAGACTACGGTGAAAATAAGGGCAATGCAAATAGCGTTGCCCTTATTTTCGCCGTAGTCTACGTAAATGTCTACGTAGACTACATGTGCCCAAATAAGGAACGCAAATAGCGGCGCCCATAAGCGCCGCCATTTGCATACGTGCTTTTTTTTCCCCCAAAGTCAGCCGTGATAGGCTACGTAAACATTTACATAGCCTATCATGGCTGACTACAGGGACGCAAATGGCGGCGGCTACAGCCGCCGCCATTTGCGTCCCGGCAGGAGAAGAGGTTTTGCGGCTGGAGGGATGGGGCACCTCCCCCCCGGCCAGAATTTCGGCCAGAGGGATGGGCCGTCTCCCCCCAGCCAGAATTTTGGCAGGGATGGATGGGGCGCCTCCCCCCCGCCCAGAATTTCGGGGGGAGGGATGGAGCGCCTCCCCCCCACCGCGAAGCAAGCTGCGGGACCAGGTAAGGGACTTTCGCCCATCCCTACATTTGTGTCCGCACCAGCCCATCCGCGGCCGGATAGCCGGATGCGGGCAGAGCCGCTGCGGCGCTGCGGAGCGGAGCTGGCCAGGCAGGATTCCAGGGGGGAGGACCGGATCACCTCCCCCCCATCGAGGATTCCGGGGGGAGGGATGTAGCGCCTCCCCCCCATCACGAATCAATGTGCGAAAATGCGCTATTTGTGTTGCCCTTATTTTCGCCGTAGTCTACGTCTACGTAAAGATTTATGTAGACTACAGCGACCAAATAAGGAACGCGAATGGCAGCTCCCTATGGGGGCCACCATTTGCATACGCACTTTTTAAATTTTTTTTTAAAGTCACCCATGTTAGGCTACGTGACGATTTACGTAGCCTATCATGGCTGACTTTGCAGATCTAGCCGTGATAGGCTACGTGAATCGTCACGTAGCCTATCACGGGGGCGTTTTTTTTTTTTTTTAACTTTATTTCGCGGCCGGGCGAGGCGGGAAGCCTCCCCCCCAGCCTGAATTTCGGCCGGGCGAGGCGGGAAGCCTCCCCCCCAGCCTGAACTTCGGGGGGAGGACAGCGAAGCACCTCCCCCCCACCCCGAAAAGCTGCGAGACCAGGTAAGTGGCTTTCGTGCACTCCTATTGTGCACCCCAATGGATCATCTTGCGCCCCCATTAGGGTGCATGCACCCCAGTTTGGAGACCACTGCTCTAGCCAGATAACGTTCAGACAGTCCTCTCCTCTCCAGTGACACCATGTCTCTCACAATGGACAAATGGAGGCTGACTTACAGCAAAGCTTCCTCCCTCCCTCCCTCCCTCCCTCCCTCCCTCTCATCTCCTCTCCCCTCCCCTCCCCCCACCTCTCCTGGTGGCTGGATCTCTTTCAAATTGATACATTTGGTGACTCCACTTCTTCTCACCTTCCCCACTCCCTTCTCCTCCTCCTGCCCCTCTGTGTGATCTTTCAGAAGTTGATACATTTTGGAGGCAGACTGTCTAGGCTTCTCAGAAAGCATAAGAAAAGCTCTGAATAAATGAGGCAGATGAGGCACTTTGTGGAGGAGCCGCTTCACTTTGGGGCACCTCGGTGCTGGTCTGATCCGCTTCATATCATGATGAGGCACCTCTGAATCAGTCTGCTTTGCCTCGTTATTCGGGCTTCATACTGAGGCAGTGCACAGCCCTAATAAATATTATACATCAATAAATACTCATTTAGATTAGTTGTTAGCAAAAGCTTCAAAGATAATCAGTTGCTGTTCTCTCTCTCTCTCTCTTTCTCTCTCTCTCTCTTTCTCTCTCTCTCTCAAAAGATTGATTAACAGGTAATTTTTAAGGAGCAATTAGTGACAATGTTTGTCTTACAGAATGTTGCTCTAAGAGAACTTGTACACTGGCAGGAAGTCCATCAAGCAATACTTCCCCAAATGTATCTTGTAACTTATGATAAACCTCTGGAGAGTTAAAGTTCCAGGGAGAATTTGGTATAGTTATGATGGCTGTTCAAGAGGCATACATATGGAATATCAACTTGCTCTGAAAATATTTAATTCCTCTGGAAATATTATACTAAATGGCCTTCATGGCCTCCTGCAATGGTGTACCATAGTACCACTTCATCTATACTTTGCTTTTATCATAGAATATACTAAGGGCTTAGACCAGTCTGAGCATGGGCACAGAATGTGCACATAGAAGAGTCGTATCAAATTAGGCCAGATTTTCCAGTCTGATATCCTTATTTATGTGAACATGCAGGCATGCATGAAGGCAGCATGAAGGGATATAGTTGGGAATGGGAGGTCTGTGTATACCTCTGTCGTATCCATTGAGTCCTTCTTGTGTGTACTACTGTGCACATTGCCTGTACTCCAAAGCATGAGTAGGGATGGACAGACCCATTTCCGTCTGGGGTGCGGGGGGGGGGGGGCTCAAGCCTCCCTGCTCACCCCACACACACGCCAAGCCACATGAGCCGCCCCTCCTCTCTCCGCCAAGGACTCCGGCAGTCAGGCACTTGTGCATTATGTGCACAAGGGCTTAACTGCCAGAGTCCTTGGCGAGGCGCACCCCCCCAGGGCTAGACTGCTGGGGTGCTGCCAAGGGCCTTCCTCCCACGCCATTTGTTAGGGTCCTCCTTGACAGCTGGTGGAGGCCGGATGGGTCCTGGCATGGCCACCCCCAGCACTTTCACACTGGCTTCCTTGGGAGGAGGCCAAGGCAAAAGCACTGGGGTGCTGCTGAGGCCCTTTCTGCCCACATCAGTAGCCAAGGGCTTCCTTGACAGCTGGTGGAGGCAGGATGAGTCCTCCTTGGTGGCACTCCTAGCTGCTTACCAAGCACTGGGCCCATCAGCGGCTGGGTTCATCAGCACCCCATGGCTCGGTGAGTGGGATCCGAGAGGCCAAGGGGTGGGAGTCTGTCGGACTCCACCCCCTCTTCAGACTCCCGTACCATCCCTAAGCATGAGTAACTTGAATGGTACACTGCCCTAATGGGCATATAAGAGGCATACACAGACCTCCCATTCCCTAATGGTAACTTGCAATTGGGTACATCTGTGTGCTCACAAGGGGCAAAAGAGCTCTGTTGAGTTTTGTGGGGCTCACTTGCAAGTAGGCATTGTGGCCATGCTCAGATTCCTATGCATACATACTTAGAAAACTCCCCCCCATATTTTATTTGGATTAACCAAAGACCATTGCAATGAACTAAAAATAATATGCAATCAACCAATAAAGTAAAAGAAAATCACATTTCAAATAATTAGAGCCAGTATCCATAGACATGATTGACAACAAAATATAGTTCATAACTCCAGTGCTGGAGTGTCTAGCATCGATACTCCATGCTCTGATGCAACGTCATGATAGCTGATGATTTTGATCACATGAGAGAATCCTAGATGCAGGCAGTGCTAGTAAAGCATTCTTCAGTGGTGCTAATTCACCATTGCTTGCCTGAAATTCCCAAGGCAGTGCAAAGCATTACTAGCCATGATAGGCTATGTAAATACTTACATAGCCTATCACGGCTAATGCAGGGATGCCATTTGCATCCCTGCGGAAGCCGTGATAGGCTACGTAAGTATTTACGTAGCCTATCACGGCTTAACTAAGGGAACACAAATGGCGGCAGCTACGGCAGTAGGGATGTCAGAGAATTCCGCCACGGATCCGAATGCATTCCCAAACTCCGTGGCGGAATGGCCTGCCACCTCCCCGCCCCCCTGCGAATCCCTCCCAGGACGAGACTTACCTGGGGTGGATGTTCCGGGCAGCAGTGGCTCCGATGGCTGGTCTTCTGACCGGCTGCAGCCACCGCCATTTGCAGTCTTGTTGTTTTTTGGGTTTTTTTACAATACATGATAGGCTATGTAAAGATTTATGTAGCCTATCATAGCTGGGGGGAAAAAAAACACGCATACGCAAATGGTGGCGGCTAAGGCCGCCGCCATTTGCATTCCTTATTTTTGGCCATCTTAGTCTACATAAATATTTACGTAGACTATGACGGTGAAAATAAAGGGGAACGCAAACAGCGTAGCGGGCGCTATTTGCGTCCCTTTTTGATTCGCTGTTTTAGCCTACGTAAATATTTATGTAGGCTAAAACAGCAAAAAAAAGGGAACGCAAATGGCGGCTGCCATAGCTGCCGCCATTTGCGTCCACTTTTTTTTTTTGCTGTGATAGGCTACGTAAATATTTATGTAGCCTATCATGGCAAAATACAGGGACGCAAATCAAATGGTGGCGGCTACAGCTGCTGCCATTTGCGTCCCTGCAGGCTGTCCAGCGGCCAGATGTCCAACTGCGGGCGGCCCCGGCCAGCGGCCCCGGCCGGCAGCTCTGTGGAATCTCTGTGGAGCGGAGCCGGCCAGAGAGAATTTTGGGGGGAGGGACGGAGCGCCTCCACCCCACCGCGAATGTCACCCTTTGAAAAGGTAAGTGACTTTTGTACATCTCTAATTACTATGAGATTACTGTGGGCAGTATTACAGAAAGAGGAGGAGGGCAAAAGAAATAATGGGCCTGGGATGGCCAGCTTCCTTGTCATGTATTCTGGAACCCAAAGAAGTAAAACCTAACATCTGCACCACCCATTCTAGCTGTCAATCTTAGCATCTTGGGCACCACCGCAGTTAAAAATCAGTTTATCCAATCTAGGGATGTACGAAAGTCACTTACCTTTTAACTAAATTTGATTTGAGGTGGGAGGGAGGTGCTCCGTCCCTCCCCATCAAATTCTGGCCAGGGGGAGGCGTTCCATCCCTCCCCCCCGAAATTCTGGCTGGGGGGGAGGCGCTCCGTCCCTCCCCCCTGAAATTCTGGCCAGGGGGAGGCGCTCCATCCCTCCCCCCAAATTCTGGCCGGGGGGGAGGCGCTCCGTCCCCCCCCGAATCCTGGCCAGACGGGTCCTCAAATGGCAGCAGCCGTAGCCGCCGTTTGCATCCCTGCAGTCAGCCATGATAGGCTATGTAAATGTTTACGTAGCCTATCACAGCTGATTTAAAAGAAAAAAAAACACGCGTATGCAAATGGCGGCGCCCATGGGTGCCGCCATTTGCATTCCTTATTTTGACACGTCTTAGTCTACGTAAACATTTACGTAGACTAAGACGGCGAAAATAAGGGGAATGCAAATAGCGTAGACGCTACGCTATTTGCGTTCCCCTTATTTTCGCCGTCTTAGTCTAAGTAAATGTTTACATAGACTAAGACGGCGAAAATAAGGGGAACGCAAATAGCGTAGCATTTATGCTATTTGCGTTCCCCTTATTTTCACCATCTTAGTCTATGTAAATGTTTACGTAGACAAAGACGTGTCAAAATAAGGAACGCAAATGGCGGCTCCCATGGGCGCCGCCATTTGCGTACGCACTTTTTTTTTCTTTTAAATCAGCCGTGATAGGCTACATAAACATTTACGTAGCCTATCATGGTATTTTTTAAAAATCTAGCCATGATAGGCTACGTAAATCTTTACGTAGCCTATCACTTTTTTTTTTCTTTTTTTTTACTGGAAATGGCGGCGGCGGCAGCTGGTTGGAAGACCGGCTGCCGCCGCCGCCGCACTGCTGCTGCGCTGCTGCCGGAGCCGCCGCCGCTGCCAGGAAGATTCGCCCAAGGTAAGTCCTGTCCCGGGGGGGCGGCAGGGGGGGCAGACTGTTTTGCCACCAATTTCAGGGGGCCGAATGCACTGGCATTCGGCCTCCCCGAGATTCGTTGCGAAATTCTCTGACATCCCTAATCCAATCAACCAGCTCATTCCTTTCCCAAGTACTACATTTTTTTTATTTTAGCTCCTTTCATGCAAAAAACTAAAATATGTTTCTGATGTAACACTAAACCATGGTTGTTGTTAATTATTTATGTGGCTGTTCTTTGAGACTTAGGTATTTGAAACTTGATGTTGTTTTATTTGATTGATTGATTGATTGATTGATTGCATCTTGTTTGTAGTTCATTGCAATGGCCATTGGTTAACCCAAATAAAATGTTATTTAGAGTACAATCCTATTTATTGGGGGGGGGACTTCTCCAAGTACATATGCATAGGACTGTAGCTAAGGGGCCAAGTCAGCTTGTGCATGGGCAGAATGCCAACTTGCAGGGGTGTCCCACAAGATTCAATAGAACCCTTTTGCCCGTGTCCCCATGTGAGCACACAAAATGCAAGTTGCCATTGCAGGGAATGGAGATCTGTGTATGCCTCTTATATGCCCACTGAGTCCCTTTTCTGTTACATGAATGAGCAGCAGAAAATTCTGGGCATGTGCATTCTGCCATCCCCTCTCATTCTCCAGCATGCTTCTTCTGCATCAAAGGCATATGATCCCCATTTTAAACTGCGTGGAGTCTATGGGTAGCATCCAATGCTAGTCCTATGTAGAGAAGACCCATTGAAATGAATGACACTTAATGTTCGTCATGACTAAGGTAAGTCCCATTCATTTCAATGGGACTACTCTATGTAGGACTAGCATTGGATACTACCCTATTGTTACATCTGAACTGGGAGAACTCTGGTTAGTTTCAGTTCTGGTTTGTTTACAAGTTAGGATCATAAACCACAATTTGATCTTCACTTGTTTCAACAAGCTGCGCCAGAGAAAGTGAAACTGACAGATCTGTCTGGCCTTACCCCTAATATATTTATTTTCTTTATTTATTATTTATTACGTTTCTACTCTGCCCAATTTTATATGCATTGTTTTTGTTGAGAGCACAGTGGGTTTTTTTCCCCTTGGAAAAGTGTGAATACTGAAGGATCTGGTTTGCATATTGCTTTGGGAAGTGCAAATTTGATAAGTTTGTATCAAAATGTGAACTGATAGGCATGTGGGAGAATTTCTGTCTCTGAATACCAGTTGCTGGGGGAGTTGAGAAGGGGGTGGTGGTGCTATGGCACTCATATATCCTGCTTGTGGGCTTCCAATAGACATCTGGTTGGCGCAGCGGAAACAGAATGCTGGACTAGATAGGCATTTGGTCTGATCCAGCATGCCCCACTCAGCACAGAAGCCAAACAAGCTTCCTGAACACAGACAGTGTTCCTGTCCCTCCTGTCCCTGCTCTGGCAGTTGCTTGTTCTCTAGCAGAAAACAGAAGGGGAACAAGGAGGATGGGCCAGGGCCAGGGATGAAGAGGCCACAAACTGGACATGAACCTGATGCAGGCCAGCAGTTTTCCACCCCTGTACTAAACCATGCTTTAGAGCAGAGGCAGGCATCTTGTGTAGGCCAAAATGTCTGGAAGGCCACAAGGTGCCCACTGCTGGTTTACAGCTATGTCAGAAACGGGCTTCACATGAGGGCTGTGCACCACTTCAGATCCAGAACCAAATTCCAGGCCAAAGCAGGGTGATTGAGACCAAATTGGTCCAGATCCGAAGTGAGTTCGGATTGGTCCAAAGCATTCCGAAGTGGGTCTGATAGGGATGTACGAAAGTTCCTTACCTTTTACGAAAGTTGATTCGTGGTGGGGGGGAGGCGCTCTGTCCCTCCCCCTGAAATTCTGGCCAGGGGGGAGGAGCCCCATCCCTCCCACTGCAAATCTTATCCTGCCGGGACTGCAAATGGTGGCGGCCGTAGCTGCTGCCGTTTGCGTCCCTGCAGTCAGCCATGATAGGCTACATAAATGTTTACGTAGCCTATCACAGCTGAGTTAAAAAAAAAAACCCATGCGTACACAAATGGCGGCGCCCATGGGCGCCGCCATTTGCGTTCCTTATTTTGGCACATGTAGTCTACATAAACATTTACGTAGACTACGGCGAAAATAAGGGGAACGCAAATAGTGTAGACGCTATGCTATTTGTGTTCCCTTATTTTCGCCGTAGTCTACATAAATGTTTACATAGACTACATGTGCCAAAATAAGGAATGCAAATGGCGGCGCCCATAGGTTTTTTTAACTCAGCCGTGATAGGCTACGTAAACATTTACGTAACCTATCATGGCATTTTTTAAAAATCTAGCCGTGATAGGCTATGTAAATGTTTACGTAGCCTATCACATTTTTTTTTTTTTTAAATTTGGAAATGGCGGTGGTGGCAGCCGGTCGGAAGACCAGCCGCCGCAGCCGCTGCCACCGAACCGCTGCCGAACCGCCGCTGGAGCTGCCGCCGCCAGGGACATTCGCACAAGGTAAGTCCCGTCCCGGGGGGGCGGGGGGGCAGACCGTTTCGCCGCTGGCATTCGGCCTCCCCGAGATTTGTGGTGAAATTCTCTGACATCCCTAGGGTCTGATCAATCTGAAACGCTTCAGACTGCTTCAGACCAATCTGGAATATTTTGAGGCCCAGGCAGCCTAGGGGTGGACGTGCCTCATGCCCGGCTTTCCCGGGTGCTCGCCCTGCTTGGGCCCCCTGGTGCACCCAACATGTGTGTGAACAGCCCGCCAAGGCGCATGAGCCCCCTGCTCCTTACCCGGACCTGTTGCAAGTGCCCGCAGCCATTGGTCTCTTCAAGAGAGTCATCATTTTTTCACAGGCAGGGGGGCGCGCAGCTCAGTAGCCGGCTCACCTGCTATTTGGGATGCAATTCAGTTGTTCAAATCTCACTTCAGATGCAGACTCCGAACCAGGTCGGTTCAGGTCTGAATCAGGGCAAGGCAGATCAGAGCCAATTTGGAAGCTCTGAATCAGCCTCTGAAGTGGAGAGGGCGGGTCTGTGCACAGCCCTACTTCATATAGCCCTAAAATTGAGAAACTCACCCTAGCTCAAAGTTACTTTTCAGTGTGTGCTTGAATTGTTTACTAAGTAGATATGTTTAAGTGAACCCTGTCACATCAGATAACTGCAGTAACAGATACACTCTGTTTAGAAACAGTTTTGATTTATGTCGATGTATTTCCCATTTTGTACTTCTTAATATATTCTCTTCGTTCCCTGTAGCTATTTCAATTCTTATCTTGTCAGTTTTGCTAGTCTTCCAGGTTTGCTTATGCAGGTGCCAGATTTATAATGCATAGAACTTTTATTGCTTAGAACATACTTCCTTTACTGTACATAAAATCTTTCAAAGATGCAAGAGTTACAGTAGAATAGTGTTCATGTGATGATATTCCTTCCTGCTATCTGATTCTCTGAAAGCTCATTGTTGTTAATTCTAGTTCAGAGCCATTCAGATGTATCTCCTGGCAACACAGAGAATAATAAACAATAGGTTCTCTGAATGAAAGGCTAGACAAATGGGGGAGAACACTTAATAACTAACAAGTACCAAAAGCCTGCCTTTGATGAGATAGAGGATTCTCATTTCCAGATACTTGTTGCACATTACATTAAGACATAGCACTTATGTAGTGCTTTTCATCTTCAAGGCCTGTACAAACATTAACTAATTAATCCTCCAAATGCTGCCATGAATGCTCTCTGTATTCCTTTTACTGGAAATGCAGCCTGCCCGCCCGCCCCAAGAAGAGTACCATAAAAGGTATTTGTGATTCCTGCAGTTGCTCACCCCTGCTCCAAATCCTTAGCCGAGTCCTTTTGTCCTTTCCCCTATGTCCCAAGCAAGTGTTTTTAGTCCCAAAATAAACATTGTGTTTATTTCAATAAATTGTTTCCCAGCAGCTACCAACTTGTTTCCCCCCTTGCTTTTATGTGCTGCCCTATATCCCCCATCCCCTCCACCCCTAATTACAATCATTGTAAGATTATTCATTCAGAGTTTGATCTCTGGGTTGTTGTTGTCATTGTTTTGTGATCAACCATGTAACTAATTGAGGAATGGGGTGGGGGGAAGCAAGGGGGAAATGGTACTGAATAGAAAATGTGAATGCTTGCACTGATGTGTTTCTGGGTGGGGGTGGCTTGTTTCTATTCAAAAGTTGAAACAGGAGAATATATTTGGCACAGCTCTAACATCGTGTACTTGCAGTACAAAGGAAATCAAATTGGATGAAATCCAATGTCATGGGAGTGGCCATCCACTCGTACAATGACGACTTCTCTTCTCCCTGCAAGTCCCCATGCCCCAAATCTGTTACAGAGGGGTTTTCAGCCCTTTAGAGCAGATTTGGAGGGGGCGCACAATGGGTTGCAGGGCGGAAGGGAAACTGCCCCCATCCCCGTTCTGCTGACATCAGCAGAAGGTGCTATCACCCATCATGAGCACAATCCTATATAGGTCTCCTTAGAACTAAGTCCCATTGAATTCAGTGGTGCTTACTCCCAGGTAAGTGCATATAGCAAGGGTGGGGAAACTCTTTCAGCCCAGGGGCCAAATTCCAATCTGGGAAAGGTCTCAGGGGCCGCATTCCAGTGGTGGGCAGGGCCAAAACCATGCTTCTTACTGCAGCTCAATCAGAAAAGCCCAGGATGGACCCATGTCTACCCAGAAGTAAAAGCAATCCCCATTGCACTCAGAAAAGCACAACCCCCTCTCCCTACCATTCAGGCGATGCACATGCACATTAAAAAATCCAGTACTCCAACGTGCAACTCAGAAAAACACACCAGTCCTATGTCTATCTATTCAGAAGTAAACCTCATTGTTACACAGAAGTCCGACGCAGAAGTGAGCCTCCTCCACTGGACTTTCGGGTACCACCCAAAAATAAAAGTTAACCCCCCCCATCCAGACATGAAGAAGAAAATATAAAACATAACTTAGTTGCAGTAAAGGGCAACTAAAACCATCAAGGGGCACAGCATCTCCCCTATGAGAGGTCACAACAGCTGGGATTATTTAGCTTGGAAAAAAGGAGGGTAAGGGACATGATAGAGGTCTATAAGATTATGCATGGTGTGGAGAATGTGGATAGGGAGACATTTCTCTCTCTCTCTCTCTCTCTCTCAAAATACAACCCAGGGTCATCCCATGGGTGGGAGATTCAGGACACATAAAAGGAAGTCCTTCTTCCCACAGCGCATAGTTAAACTATGGACTTTGCTACCACAGGAAGTAGTGATGGCCACTAATTTGAATGGCTTTAAAAAGAGGTTGGAGAAATTCCTGGAGGAGAAGGCTATCAATGGCTACTAGTCCTGATGGCTATGTGCTACCTCCAGCACCAGAGGCTGTAAGCCTATGTACACCAGTTGCTGGGGAACATGGGTGGGAGGGTGCTGTTTCACTCATGCCTTGCTTGTGGGTTCTTGGTTGACAGCTGGTTGGCCACTGTGTGAACAGAATGCTGGACTAGATGGACCCTTGGTCTGATCCAGCATGGCTCTTCTTATGTTCTTATTCTACTCAGAACAGAAGTAAACTCCGGTTTCCCCACCCTGTATGTAACTCTTTCACTGAATCACTGAAACTTAACATTTGCAGAGTGCTAGTCGTGCTCAAGTGGAAGCAGCAGCTGGAGACCTTAGCCATGACTGAGTGGAATATTCTGCAGCTGTTGAGCAGAGCTCCAAAATTAATGGAAAGCCCTGATGCAGCTCCAAAAAAGCCTGGAAAGTGCTCTGGAAAGGTGGGATGTCTTCCAGAAAAGTCACAGCATGGAAAGAAACCACAGATTGCAATCCAGGAAAAAAGGTAGCTGGAATGGGGTGGGGGAGCAATAGAGAAAGTGCACTGTAGACCAAAGGATCAAAGACAAGTAGGTGTGGTGGCAGAGGGGCATAGCAAGGTCTGTTTCCAATCCCTGATGTATTAGGATTGCAACCTTCCTTAGTGACTTGGGGTCAAATGATAACCATGGCTAATGTGTGCTTAAAAGCAATACAACTAAGTAATATTGTCTGTGTAAGACCTGAAAATGTTTATTCATATACACATTTTGCTTTACAGTTACAGAACTGAAAATGACCAAGCATGTCACTTCAAACACCCCCCCCAGATGTGGTGATGTAACGTCTGTGATAACTCTCCACGTAGTTGGAAAATGCTTGCCTTTTTGCATTGTCTGTGTTCAGTGTGCTGTGACAGATATTTGTCACACATTCAGCAAAGGGCTTGTGAAAACCTGCCTAGATTTTTCATCTTCAAGAGTTACCTTGCCAGAATGGATGATGCAACTATTGCAAAAACAGCTGCAGAACACAGATCTTTCTGTCCCTTCCTTCCTAATCCTACCAGGAATCATCAGCATTTTTTGAGATGCAGGTAGGGTTGCTTTATTTTAAAATTCCTTTTTCAAAAAATCCAGGATTTCTTCTGTATTTAACTTATTTTTTAAAAAAAGAACTCCATTACAAAGTCATCCCTTCCAAAAAATAATGTGTGTGTTGTTCTTGTTGTTGTTGTTTTAAAAAGATTAGCATCTTAG
Source organism: Heloderma suspectum (assembly GCF_057233095.1). NCBI lineage: Eukaryota > Metazoa > Chordata > Lepidosauria > Squamata > Helodermatidae > Heloderma > Heloderma suspectum. The sequence continues at coordinate 328,906,332 of NC_139458.1, forward strand.
TGTATAGAGCATAGGGTAGATGAAAGCTTCCAACTGTGACATTATTTTTCAAAGCAAATGACTGCCTGGCAGATGAAGGCATGAACATGTTCAAGAAGCTGATCTGGCTGTTTGCTTTTTAATGGACTTTTGTGGTAGGCTGTCATGGTATGTTTCTTCTTACGATTCTCAGCTGCCTCTCTCGGCATTTCTCCCTTTCCCTTTCTGTCCTTCTGCCTGCTCTGCTCTTTACTTAGCAGCAGGAAAGAACAAAAGAAAACCCTGAACATTCTGACATAAACCTGGGGAGGCCTTTCTTGTATTGGAAAGCATTTCTCAGCTGCCAATTGGTGCAGGTTATTGGAAGGGCTCTTTTATGAGGATTGACTGTATTAGGGATTTATTTCGGCAGCTTGTGGCTTGAATACAGTAGCGGTACTAGTAGCGGTAGTAGAAAGGACATGAATATGGCAGAGGTGTTGTTGAACCACTTTCAGCCTAAGGGCCAAATCCCATTTTAGAGAAGCTCTCAGGGGCCCCATTCCAGTGGTGGATGAGGCCAAAGGCAAAGGAGGTGGGGCTGAAATATCAAAATATGCCAGCATATTTTATTTATTACATTTATCTGCCACCTTTCTTCTATTGTGGAACTCAGTGTGGCTACATATGATTCCCAGGTGGTCTCCCCTCCAAGCACTGACCAGGCCCAGACCTGCATAGCTTCAGCAAGGTGGCTGCCTTGTGTGCCTTCAGGCCATGCTCTGGTTTTAGTTTAAAACAACCTTTTAAATAGGAGGAGCTGTGCAAAAGGCCTAAAGTCAGCAAATGATTGGTGGTTGTGGGGAAAGGAGTGTGGCCAGGGGAAGGGGGTATGGCCATCTGGGGAACCCTGCAGGGATGGATTGAACCCCCATTCAGGCCAGATTTGGCCAGCAGGCCTGAGGATCAACACCTCTTATGTTATTGTTCCATTGAAATGCAGACAATGTTATGGAAGTTAAACACGGCACATCACTTTGGCTGCCCTTGGATGGAAAGGCAATGACTTCCATAAATGACTACATGGGGCATGCAGAAGGCCAACAGATAGGAAGGTGTATGTATACAGGTACTTTTTGCAAGGTTTGGGACTGAACATCTCTCCTGCCACTGAGGTGGTATCTTTCCTCATCGGGATGGAGTGCTTCTCGCACAGGATTCAGTGCAAGGGATGCAAGCTCCCTTCACTCCAGGTGCAGTTGGAGGAGACTCATGGGACTGGTTGGTGCTACTGTAGATAGATAGTGAGACCCCAGGATGGAAGGGAAACAGGCTGGATCTTGGCAAATCTGCTAAAGAAAGGGGGATCTCCCTGCCTGATCTGCCTTCCACCCCTCCTCTTTTAACCTCAGCCACCACAGATGAGCAGAGAATAAGCAAGTGTGGAAACAACAAGTTAAAACAACAACAGTAACTTGCAAACAATTAACGTCATGGAATTTTAAGCACGAATCCATGCACTGCATATTCGATACAACCTGAGAAAAATGATGGATGCTTTCCTTTCTTTTTATTAATAGCAACAAATGAGGCACAAACTAGACTCTTTCCTTCTCCTGCTTCCCATGGCTGGCTGCTGCTTTGGGTGGGATGAGTGAGGGGGGATGCATGGCATGCTGACATCACATTGCACATTCCTCTAATCGAGCCTAGCGAGAGGAAGAGAACTGATCACAGGACTGCCATGTGGGTGGTAATGTTCATTTAAAGTAACACTCAGCTTACTGATCATCAGCAAACCACTAAGCGTTTCTCAAAGCAATATATATCTGTAGATGAATTGCACCACTGGACCACCACCTTTTTGGGGGGTCATTGTTCAGCTTTGTTTCGTAAACAGAAGTAGAGAAAGAGAATTGCCAGGCCCAAAGTTGGACAGGGCTTCTGTGCTTTGAATACCTGTGCACTCAAGATGATTTCAACAGGTGAAGCATTTCTCATCTCAGGAACATAGGAATATAGGGAGCTGCCTTGCCCTGAGTCAGGCCATTGGTCCATCTAGGCCAGTATTGTTGACACTGACTGGCAGCAGCTCTCCAGGGTTTAGGGAGGAATTTTTCCAGCCCTACCTGGAGATGCCAGAGATCGAACCTCGGACCTTCTGCATGCTAAGCAGGTGCTCTACCACAGAGCTGAGGCCCCTCCCTCCCCTCCCTGCAGGGCATTCAGCATCAGCACCTGTTGAAATTCCCTCTTTTACATAACTACAAGTGCAGGAGCCTTGTCCTCCCTGTCATCTTAGAGGGAGAATAGTGTGTTCCCACAGTGAAAGCCAGCAGAGGAAGGCCTCAAAACAGCGTGTTCCAGGGATAGGATGAGGTGGTTCTGGATCTGCTTGATCCAAACTCCTTCCATTCCCCAGTGAGGCCCTGAGATCTGCTGGGAAAAGAACCTGGAGTAAAATCGTACCCTACTTCCTGTCCTGGCCCACTCGTGTTCAGCAAGAAGAGCTCAGGATGCAGCTTGGCTGGGGATCTCCCAGTTGGGCCACTTCAGAATTGCTTTGCCCACCAAGCTGTATTTGTAAGAACAGGGAGCTGAATCTACTCCAGAGATGTGTTTGTGCCCCACTGCATGTGTATGGGTTACAACAAGTTGCAAAGGCATGCAGAGCCTGATGCAATGACAGAACACCTGGAATCACCACATCTGTCTGGATTATGCCATGAGCACACACACAATTTGGAGGCCTGTCCTGTTACTGATGATGATGATTATATACTGCCCAACAGCAGAGGCTCACTGGTTAGTTCACAACGATACAATCACAAAATACAACATGAGAAAACATTATATAAGGCTTTAAAAGCTTAAAAGTAGCATGTAAAACCAAAGCAAAGCCCAATGGCAGTTAGAACCCTGGGTGAAACGGTGCATTTTTCGGAGGCGCTGGAAAGATGCCACATTTTCTGCTTCCCAGACTGTACGGGGGAGGGTTTTCCAGATGATGGGTGCCGCTACAGAGAAGGCGTTCTGCATCTTTGATGGAATGGGAAGGTGAAGGGGTTTTCTAAAGACCTCGTAAGACAACATCTGCAGTGTTGCATCTGCAGGAGACCAGCAGAAGGGGTGACTTTACACATAAAGCCACTGCCTGATACTCCAGACTCAGACTGGAAGGAATTACACATTGCATTGAATGTATGGCTGCTGCCAAAAATAGCGTGCATCTACACCGACACCAAAGAAGAGCAGCAGTACATAGCATAATAGCCCATTCATTAGGATCAACATGACTGCAGTCCTGGGAGTAAGCGTCATTGAACTCAGCAGTGCTTTCTTCTGACTTCTTAGTTTCAACTTGTAAAACATATTGAGCTTTAACAAAAGGTTTCAGCCAGCTGAAATGAAACCTTTAGCTTTGACTGAGAATGCAAACCATCATGCAGGGCAGCATTACCATTTCAACTGCTAGCATGAAGTGCCACAAACAATCATAAAACTTGAAACCCTCGCTATTGCCTCATTCACTTGGCAGAGCAAGAAGGGTCCCATCCATTACCCTGGCACTCTGGAAGATGCTGCCGCAGCTCCTACTCTAAAAACAGTCCTGGAGCTACACTCTGCACGTTCTCCTTCTACTACAGCACTGGTTGATGTGTGATCAAATTGAATAGCTCAATGAAAAGCCTATTGCTTCTGTAAAAGAAAACCATGGCAAGGAATTGTGATTGCCCCCTCCACACCAAATTCTTATTAACCCTTTGTTTCTTTTGCTTTCCAAACTTCTGTCCTCCACCCCTGTTCCTAACTGCTATTTCAACTTATGAAACTGGAACTTCATACCTTTTTAATCTTCCATTTCCTCCACACTATAACTCTCCAGGGTGGGCCTAAAATTCATTGCTCATAATGGGAGCCATAGAGAGAAGAGATAAAAAAGTTCAATGCACTTCCTTGATCTTCCTGGATTTAATGATTGCCACGTAGGTCTCAGGGCCTGTTGTCCTCTGCAATGTCTTTGCATTATAAACCTGTGCTGCAATCTCCCCCTCACACAGAGAGACAGCTTCTCATTTTTACCTCGAATGCAGAGAATCGGCCTTCAGAGACAGGAACCGGAAGGCTGCAACAGCTATTCACAGGATGTTCAGTTGATATAGGATATAAAAAAAAAATCTGGTGCACACACAGAATGCTCTGGCATGAGCCAGATTGATGCTAAAAGTCAGTTGCAATTTCAGATTGCTGCAAGAAGGAATGGCTGAGAACTAGGAATGCTCGAATCAGTCTGTTTCAGGTCCACATCTGTTTTGCATGTTTTCAGTCAAAAGTCCATGCCACCCAATTTCTGCATCACTGTGCCCCCCACCCAAAAGGACTAAAGCCACAACAATCTGCATTTATTTTTGTGTGCAATTTTCCCTAACGTGCACATTTTGTACTCAATTTCTCATAATATATGGAATGCTTGAGCCAAGAACTGCATCACAACACTCGGAGGAGTGCGCAGTCTGAAGGATAACTATGTTCCTGTCCACATATTAGTGCAAATTATGTTGGTTCACTTAAAAATGGTAGTCCTTGCTATTGCAGTCCTTCTGATAGCAGACTAATTTGGGAGAGGAAGTTCAAGAAGCTGAAATGATCCCAGAGTTGAGACCTGGAGAGGGAGGGTTACAATTTACAATAGCATGAGAGCAGAATGTTCATGTACAGCATTCCCACCACCTCCCTGGCCTAATTGTGGAGTACTAGGCTATTGGTCTTTCTCCATCTCTTGCCTCTGCATCAACAGAAGATTCCATATGTAAGGCTTAACCAGCCTTGCACTGAGTCAGAATGTTGATCCATCTATCCCAATACTGTCTGGCAGAGATCTTTTTCATCACCTGCTCTCTGACCATTTAACTAGAAATGCCAGGGAATGAACTTGGGAACTTCTCCATGCAAAGCATGTGCTCTACCACTGAGTTATGGTCCTTCTCAATTTGTGCACCAGCATGAAGTGTTATCATCATGCTGTATTAGAAACCATTATCTGCCTGACAATGTTGATAGGCAAATAGACTCCCTGTGCAAGATCATGCAAGTGTATAAATCTGAAGATATGTTGGTGTCATGACCTTCGAACTTTGATTTACTCGAAAGCTCATATTCAGCATCCAGTGCTACAGGAAGGAAGAGCTTTTTGATCCATATTTTTATTCATGAGGTTCTGGCATTGTGCCTTCCTTGTCCTTATTCCCTCCTGACTAGGTGTTAATATCTCAGAATACAGCTTGTGCTCCCTTATGCTGACTTGATGTAAATTGCTTCAGGGAACCCACTTGATTTGCATTCTCCTGTTAATGTTACCATTAGCCCTGATAGCTTTGTTGAGACGGTTACTGAATCTAATGGTATAGTCCCTTGGGACATTAGACTGTTGAGTTTGGCTTATATTTCAGGGGTTTATCACACTTAGGAAGAATTAACTGAATATTTACTTCAGTCTTCTTTACTTTGAAGTTAGCATTTATCTCCCTTTTGGAAACATTCAGGATTTTTGCTGTGCTGTCTGTGTCCTGCGGTTGCTTATGCTTTTTTCCCCCAGCGGCAGTTAGTCCTTCTGGTTTAGATTTGCAGCGGGATATAAAAGAGATGTGTTGGAATTATCCTAATTAATTATTTTCTTCAGCATTCCTTGAGGCTTGGATTTCTCCTAAAAGGGGAGTAGCACAGAAAATGTACAGTAAAGTCATTTGAAGAACATAAACAATAGGGGAGGATATAAATAATTTAGCTTAGTACATGTGAATTTCACTGAAAATAAATAGATGAAACTCAGCTGATGTCATATCATAAGAAGAAGAAGAAAACATTTTCTATAATGAAATCTATTTACAGTAATTTCCTAAACAGGTAAGAGAGAAGGCACCTTCAAAGGACCTTTGCAAACAAACTGGTCAAACATTGCAATGCATGCTGGGAATAACAATATGGAGGTAAACCAGGTTACTGGTAGTCATATGGATCACAAAGAACTTTGCATTGCTACATGGTAAAAATGGTTCCCTTGCCATTTGAAAAAATGACTGGCTCAATCATAATTTTATGTTTGGTGTATTATCATCCCTGGGAATGGCAATTAGATTGGAGACAGGGCTGTGGAAGAGATCCAAACTGCTATGCATCTGGGAAATGTAAAAGTGCCATTTGGGGCATGTAACACTTCTGCTGAACACAGTCAATTTCATATGGATGTGTCTGGAAAATCAGAACTGGCATGGTTCTCCTACTAGACACAGGAAAGGGATGGCAACAGAGCCCTATTTGTATGATATATGTGTGGATACAACATGTAGAGGGGAAACCAGCATTGCCCCTGCTGTCCCCACTCCCCTCAGCCCTGTAGTTGGGGGTGGGGGCTGCCCCCTAATTTTTACTGTTCCCCTTAAAAGTTTTTTTCTTTTACAAACACAGAATTTAAAAAAACAGTTTACAATTTTGTCTGTAAAAGGCCTGTAAACCAGATGAACTGTCCCCTACTTTTTTGGTGACCCCCTTGAACCTTTAGGCTGGTCACAAGCCTGCCACTCTTGCCCTCCATGTGTTTATCATGTGATCCTCCCAGCCTTTTCAGAGGCCCCCCCACTGCTCCCACAGTGGTGGTGCAGGGAGGGAAGCTTCTTTTTAAAAGCATGAATTTGCAGCTCTAAGGGGGCTCTTTTAAAGCAAAACAGACCCTTTTCCCCACCACTGCTGTGCCACTGAATTTTAGCAGCAAGCTGTGGATTTCTGCTTTTAAAAGAAGGCCTCCCTCCCCCTCTGCAGAATTTTGGTGGCATATTTAGTGGTGTGGCAGCCCCTGGTGCCGTCGGGGGGGGGGGGCAATGTGGTTCCCCAGCCCTTGGAAGTTGCCCACCATGTGTCCTACTTTGCAAAGGATGGTCCTCTATTGAATTCCAGTTTAAAGACAAAGAACCATAAAATGGGAGAGTAGGGAAGGGCCTTGAATTAGCCCATCAATAGTTAGCACTTTTTGGACAGCAGACTGAGCAGGCATGCTAGTCATAGTCTCCCCTTCTATGGTAAGATGCATCGGCTTTCTATTTCAATTGTAGTAATTATTTTTAAACTTGAATCTATGCGCATAAATTAGCATATGCAAATTTTACACAACTCTGTATCTTCTTTTGTCCTCTCTCTTTTTTTTGTTTAAATGGTGATGCATCTCCTCATTTCTGGTGATGCATGGCCAGTCTAGCCTATGAGCACATATGAGCACTGAGACTCTTTAGACCTTCATGCAGTTATGTGGAAGGCAGGGAGTGAGGCCAGCAGCTGCAATCCTGGTCTCCCTCCATACCTATCTGTGCATAGCATAAACCACATGAATAGGCCTTTGAGAAAAGGGTAAAGTAGGTTCTGTCGCTGCATGATCTGTTAGGGGGAAATGCAGAGTGTGCATTTTAGCTTCACCCACAAGTGTCAGCCATGGCGGAGGCTGGTGGCTCTGATGTCACTGGGGCAGGAAATCTGCTCAGGATTGTAGTCTGAACTCCAAAGGAGCTATCCAAGGTGCAGAACCTATTTCGGGTGTGTGTGTCAGCACCTTGGATAGCTCCTTTGGAGTTCAGACTACAATCCCGAATAGATTCACTACCCCACTGACATCAGAGCCACCAGCCTCATGCTCTACCAGCCCAGAGTTCTAGGCACTTGTCCACCCTTGCATCCCTGTGGCACTATGCCACCAGATGACACACTTTCTCAGTTTAGGTTCTAGAGATTAGGTAGTGGTGACATTTCAGTCCAAGCTACAGGCTGAAGCCTCTGCTTTTAATAAGGACTTCTCTAAGGAACAGAAATGCAGCCAAAAAAAGAGGGAAGATTCCGATGTGTCTTGCTTTAGAGAGCCCCGAGTCTCCTTTTCTCTTTGGGAAGGTGCCGTAGGGTTTCCAGGTTAATTTTGGGATGGGCCTGGCTCATGCGGGTGTTATTTCCCCCACCCTCTGCCTTAGTTTGCTTTCTCATTCTAGCAAGAGTTAAGCTCCCAAACTCTTCATTCTTCTCTTCTAGTGTCTGCTAGTAGTTGTCACCACCCAACAAAAGATGGGAAATTTTCATATTGGTCCTTTGAAGGTACACATCCTGCCATTTCTCCCTCTGAGTCCCACCTGTCTCAATAGCTTCCAGATTTCCTCATTTGGTCTATGTGTGTAAGTATGAGTATACCAGGGATGGGCTGATCCATCAAGTCTGTTTCTGTAGACTCCCTCCTTTTCCCACCTCCAAGTCCATTCTGTGCTGGTTCTGTCCGAGCGTGTTTTCTTTTATGAAAAAAAGATCTGTACGTATGTGTGTGGGTATTTTTCAAATGGACACAATAATGGATGTGTAATGGATGCATTCCTCCATTGACTATAGTGTGTTGGTGCACATGTTGTTTCATGGTTTGGCTGATTGCTCAAAGTTTTTTTAGATATATGTTGTCATTGTGTATATACTGTCTGTTTGTGTGTTTTTATATTTTAAATTTTGCATATTGTACTTTTAATGTTTTAACCTTTGTAACCCAACCAGAGAGTTTCAGCTACGGGGCAGTATAGAAATGCAAATAATAATAATAACAACAACAATTTTATAAATGTTTGCAGTGGGCTTTGTTCATTTTTCAAATACACATATGCTGTCAAATACAGTTTTTTCTTTCCTGGAATGCATCATAAGCCTGGAACTGTATGGATTTCTGACCTCAAATTGCATCCATTTCCACATTCAGTTCTGGGAGGTGCAGATCAGGTAAATCCGTAAAAACAAACAAAAAAAAAATACATTCACAGGGTGAATTTCTCATCCGTCCCTAGTGTGTGTGTGGAGGAGCCCCAGGAAACAGTTTTCCTTGTGGAATCATGGATATAGCATGACTATGGGCAGAATCTGGCTGCTTGATGAAGACATAGGTGAGTGGGTTGAAAGCATCTTGCCATGCTGTGGGCTCCTTGACATGGAGCTTTTATCCTGCTAATTGAGATTGCTCACTCACAGAAATTTGCGGGCCCTCTAGATGACGTCTTTAGCTTCCAGGGCACATTCAGAGATATTTCCTGGTTATTTCATATCAAAAAGATCTGGAACTAGTGAACTACCTTTTAAACTCGGAATGTTACGTGATTAAACATTAAAACCACAATATAACAATACAACCACAATAAAACCTAGCAGCAGTGGTGCAGGAATTTAAAATACAGATTTAAAACAGCAAAGCTTAAAGTCTAGAAAGCTAAAATGCCTAGGAAAATAAAAAGGTCTTCACCTGGCGCCAAAAGGAATACAAATGTAGGTGCCAGACGAACCTCAAAAAGGAGCTTGTTCCAGAGCCAGGGTGCCACAGCAGAAAAAACCCTCCTCCTAGTAGCCACCCGCCTCACTTCCGGGTGGCTACTAGGAGCTCACTTCCGCAGTGGGGAAACCTCCGTGAGCTCACTCCGTGAGGAACCCTCCATGAGCTCACTTCCGCAGGAGCTCACAGGAAGGGCCGCTGATGATGATCTTAAGGTCTGGGCAGGCACATATGGGAGGAGGTTCCAATAACCCAGTCCCAAGCCGTTAAGGGCTTTAAATGTTAATACCAGCACTTTGAATCGGGCCTGGAAATGGACTGGCAGCCAGTGCAGCTGAAAAAGTACTGGCATAATATGAGTTCGTAGGCCACTCCCTGTTAACAATCTTGCTGCCCTATTTTGGACCAGCTGAAGTTTCCAGACTGTTTTCAAAGGCAACCCACATATAACGCATTGCAGTAATCCAGACAAGAAGTTATCAGAGCATGGAGAACTGTAGCTAGGCTATCTCTGTCCAGATAAGGGCGTAGTTGGTATACCAGCCTAAGCTGATAAAATGTGCTCCATGCCACTGAGTTCACCTGTGCCTCAAGTGACAGTTCTGGGTCCAAGAGCACCCCCAAACTATGAACCTGATCCTTTAGGGGGAGTGCAACCCCCTCCAGAACAGGTTGAATATCAACTAGCCAGGCAGACGAACCACCGACTAACAGTACCTCCATCTTGTCTGGATTGAGTTTCAGTTTATTGGCCCTCATCCAGTCCATTACCGTGCCCAGGCACTGATTCAGAATAGCCACTGCCTCACCTAGGTTTGATGAGAAAGAGAGGTAGAGCTGGGTGACATCCGCATATTGATGACACTTCAGCCCACACCTCCGGATAACCTCCCCCAGTGGTTTCATGTAGATGTTAAACAGCATGGGGGATAAAATAGAGCCCTGTGGAACCCCATGGCACAATTGCCATGGCACAGAGCAATAATCCCCCAGTACCACCTTCTGGAATCAGCCATCCAAGTAGGAGCAGTGCAGTGCCTCCAACTCCCAACCTAGACAACCTATCCAGAAGGATACCATGGTCGATGGCATCAAAAGCCGCTGAGAGGTCCAGGAGAATCAACAGGGTCGCACTCCCCCTGTCCCTCTCCTGGCAGAGGTCATCCCACAGGGCGACCAAGGCAGTTTCCATTCCAAAACCAGGCCTGAAGCCCAATTGAAATAGATCTAGATAATCCGTTTAATTCAACAGTGCCTGGAGCTGTCCTACAACCACCCGCTCAAGCACCTTGCCCAGGAAGGGGATGTTGGCCACTGGCCTATAATTGTTAACATCCTCTGGGTCCAGGTTAGGCTTTTTCAGGAGTGGTCTAATTACCACCTCTTTTAAAGTGGCAGGCACCGCTCCCTCTCTCAAGGAGGAATTTACAACCTCCTGGACCCAGCCGGACAACCCCTCCTTGTTTGATTTAATAAGCCATGAAGGGAAAGGGTCAAGCACACAAGTGGTCGATCGGACTTGGCCAAGCACCTTGTCTGCATCCTCAGGCCTCAGTAACTGAAACTCATCCAATAAAACTGGACCAGACAGTGCTCTGAACGCCTCTACCAATGGAACTGCATTAATGGTGGTGTCCAATTCATGACGAATCTGAGTGACTTCATCTTCAAAGTGCCTTGCAAACTTATCACAGCATGCCACCGAGGGTTCCACCGTCTCTCTCCCTGGCCCAGAATGTAACAGGCCGCGAACCACTTGGAAAATCTCTGCTGGACGACACTGAGAAGATGCAATGCTGGTGGAAAAGAACTGTCTCTTTGCCACCCTCACCGTCACAGAGTAGGCTCGATATGAGCTATTATCTGTGTTCAGTCAGACTCAGCACGAGTTTTCCTCCACCTGCGTTCTAGCCATCTCCCCTCTTGCTTCATTGCCCTCAGCTCAGGTGTATACCAAGGAGCTGGCTGGGCTCTGCTCAGAGGGAGAGGGCGCTTGGGCACAATCGTGTCAACTGCCCGAGTCATCTCTGCATTCCACAGAGCACTTGGGCTTCGACAGGAGCACCAGCCATACCAGCAGGAAAATCCCCCAGAGCCCTCTGGAATCCATCGGAATTTTGGGTTATAGGAAATTTTTCTGCATAAGCATGCAGAGGACTGAGCCTTAAGAGTGGGAATGGTGCAGTGCTAGACTGTCAACCCTCCTGCTCTAATGCCTTACTTTGTAGTTCAGAGCCTTAAGCTGTATAGTGGAACAAAACTGAGGTAGCAATTATTTTGCTGTCTCAGCACAATTTTCAACAGCAACAAATTGAAAAGTGGGTAACAGTTTTTACCTGCTTGCAAAATATCCACAATTTTGTTTAATTAAAAAAAAACACACAATTCCCAGAAGTAGCTATTGCTGAGGGTCAGACTTAGGTGAGTCTCCAGTGGAAGAAAGTTCCACAGTTCTGGGGCAGCCACCGTGAATGCCTCTTTAAGTGAGCCAAAGCAGAAGGGAAGTTCACGTCCAGCTTATAGTGTATGTGAGTACAGTCCATGCTCTGATAGTGCCAATTATATTTAGGTAGGGAAGAGGGGGATATTAGACCATTAGACCTCCTAATGCACTTCCAGCTCCCTCCAAAAGAGATTCAGATTTTGAGGCATTCTGAGTTCAGAGCATTATGAATGCAGTCCACCTCATACTAGCTCTCACTGAACTCCTTCTGTTTGGCTTATTTTTAAAACCTGCCCGAGTCCAAAGCCTACATGAGGGTGACAGTATTTTATTAAAATAACTGAAATTGACAATATACAAAAATCATCAAACCCTGCCCACCTCCCACCAAAAGCCAGAGCCAAGGAGTTTCCCCAAATGCTGAGGCTTGAGATTAAGTGAGTCTCCACCAACTTTGTGGTGCAAGCGCTAAGAATGCATCTCACTGTAGTAACTTGCTCCCCACATGATAATGTAAAAGAGGGTGTTGAGGTATCACAATGGGACATTGGGAGGAAGTGATTTCTGAGGTATGCTGGTGCAGGCCATCAAAAACCAGTATTTGAATGGTTGCTGCTTTATAAAGCAAGAAGCTCAAAATGAACATTATAGTATTCATTCATATGTTTCTGGTGAAACAGGGACACACTGGGTCTAGATCGGGGTGGGGGCTTGGATTGACTCCTGGAGCAACCCTGAGGACAGTGGAGGCTGGTGGTCCCATTTTGGTGGGGCTGTGAATAGGGTGTATGGACTGTAAAATCCACTCAGTCTGTGTTTCGCAGATTGTCAGGTGTCTTTCGTTCCATCGTCCGCCCACAGATGGATGCAAATTTTTTTTTCATCATGCGGAAAAATACACAAATTACATAAATATTTACGTAAGTATTTACATAATTTACCTCAGTACGTAACATTTAGTGAATTATCCCCCATTCCAATCAGCATTTCCTCAGCAGAAACTTACTTCCATATTTTTCTATGGATTTCTATGGGTAAATTTTGGGAAAGTAAAAAAATCATCCGAAAGTCCACGGAATCCACGTGGCCTGAGGGGGGCGCTCCGCAGCAGTTTCTGCAGGTTGGATTCTTAGAAATCCGAGCTCATTTTAATCCATCTCAAATTTCTCCAGCATCCCTAGCTGTGAATACCTTTTGGGTTTCAGTCAGGACGAGACAGAACTCTAAAGGACCTATCTAAAATGCTGAACCCATTTTGGCTGGTTCAGACTGAAACACAGAATGGATTCACAGTCCCACTGGAATTGGAGCCAACACCCCCCAGTTCCTGAGGGCCAGATGATGTAAGAATATAGGCCCTTCCCCTGAAGCCCTCCATTCCCCCAAAGCCCCACTCATGACCTCATCAGATCTAGGGTTGGTGGAGAATTTCTCCCCGAAACTTCGGGGGGCCGAGCGCCAACGTGTTTGGCCCCCCGAAGAAGTTTCGGGGAGAAATTCTCCGCACCCCCTGCCCCCCGCACCCCCCCGGGATGGGACTTACCTTTCCCGAATGTCCCTCCCGGTGGCGGGTCCCGGCGGCGGTTCGTCTGGTCTTCGTCGGGGGTGGGGGCGGCAGCCGATCTTTCGACCGGCTGCCGCAGCCGCCATTCCAATAAAAGTAAAAAAAAAACAGAACGCCCCCATGATAGGCTACGTGACGATTAACGTAACCTATCACGACTAGATTTGCAAAGTCAGCCGTGATAGGCTACGTAAATCGTCACGTAGCCTATCACGGGTGACTTTAAAAAAAAAAAGCGCGTACGGCTAATGGCGGCCCCCATAGGGAGCCACCATTCACATTCCTTATTTGGTCGCTGTAGTCTACGTAAAGATTACGTAGACTACAGCGAAAATAAGGGCAATGCTATTTGCGTTGCCCTTATTTTTGCCATAGTCTACGTAAAGATTTACGTAGACTACAGCGACCAAATAAGGAACGCGAATGGCGGCTCCCTATGGGGGCCGCCATTTGCGTACGCGTTTTTTTTTTTTTAAGTGCTCCACAGTTGGATGTTTTGTGCAAGTTTGTCATAAAAGCCTGGAATGATATTGATGCAGAAACAGTAATCAAGTCTTTCAAGAAGTGTGGCATATCAAATTCATTAGATGGTATGGAGGACGACTACTTGTGGCAAGATGAAGAGGAAGCCGAAGCTGAGACCACACCATCTGATACGGAATTCGATCCATACGATGACTGCCTTACAAATGTATCACAAGATGTCATTGATGTACTTATGATATCAGATGACGAACAGGAGGATTTTGAAGGCTTTTAAAGGGAAACTGTCACGCCAGCAAAACCTGTAAAAATACCGTAGCTTGCAGTTATGATGGGCGTTGCTAACTCTCCAGGGACTTGCCCGGCACTTGCTCTCTCTCTATTGTTTGTTATCTTCCTCCTAACATCATCAGTTCCAGTTTGGTTGACAGCTTAGAAAACAAACAGCATGGCAGCTCCCATGGGTTTATTGTCTTATCCTTCCTTTCAGCTTTAGAGTGAATTAGGAAAAGTTTAATCCACTTGCACTGTTTTATGTTTGCATGTTTGATGACAAACAGCCTTATGTTTATAAGTGACAGTTTTCCTGCTAAGTACCTGCATGTCATAAGCATTTGAATTAAAATTACCATATTGAAATCAAATCTGATTTTTTTTAATTTTTATTTGGTGTGCGTTGGAAGAGGGGTAGTCTTATACGGCGAGTATATCCCAAACTCTATATTTTAACTGGAAAAGTTGGGGGTCGTCTTATACGCCCAGTCGTCTTATACGCCGGAAAATACAGTAAATATTGACATAGACTAAGACGGCGAAAAATAAGGAATGCAAATGGTGGCAGCCGTAGCCGCTGCCATTTGCGTACGTGGTTTTTTTTTGTTTTTTGTTTTATCCAGAGCCCTCCGCGGCTGGAAATCCGGCTGCAGACGGCCCTGGTCTGCCTGGGCCTGGCCGGCTGCTCTGCAGAGCCGCCGCGGAGCACAGCCGGCCGTCGAGGATCCCGGGGGGGAGGACCGGATCGCCTCCCCCCCGTCGAGGATTCCGGAGGGAGGGTTGGAACACCTCCCCCCCCATGAACAGAATCTGCGAAAAGGTAAGTCACTTTCGTACATCCCTACCCTCAACCCAGTGCTCCCATCCCTGCCCTTCCTGTGTTGAGCCAGGAGGCCTAAAGACAGCAGCTTCTATGCAGATTCTCTTGAAAGCAAGTACAGCATCCACATGACTGGGAATCCTGCTTCATCCAATGAAGGAGGGTAGAGGTCCGCTTCAGACTTTCCCCCTCAACATGGAAAGGGTGGGGACTGAGCAAATGAGGCAGTGGGGGCATGTGTATGCTAACATCCCCTTCCCACTTTTAGCCCTCTGAAAGCCTGCATAGGGCTTATGACAGCACACTGCATTCATAAAATCCAATGTTTCTGTCCTTACTCCAGTTCCTAGAGGATGTAGAAATGGCTGCAGCATACTCCTGTAGTTGGAGCTCTTCCCTCATTGGCATTCTGATATCAGCACAGCCCATTCAGCTCCCTCCTCCTCTGGAAACCAAATGCCACAGAGCTCCGTTCTATTTGAAAGTTGAATACTTTCCTGAGGAATTGTTTCTACAGTGATTGCCAATTTTCTGCTTGAGAGCATTATGATCCAGCGTGAGCCTTGCGTTAGGTCCTTCCTACTGCCAGTGTCTCGGGGACGTTCGATAAGTGAGTGCAGGAATTCTCCCCCTGCCCCACCCTCTCCGCTGCTGCCCAACTGCCACTCCTGTTAACATTTGCAGAACAAATCTCAGCACCTGCTAGAAGATAAGAAGTATATAAGGATGGAAAAGGAGATGTGTGATGGGCCATGGAAAGAACTAATAACAAAACTATCTGGAACCCAGCATAGAAGGTACAGATATAATAAAGTAACAAGATGGTAAACAATTAAGGAAGGTAAACAAGGTAAATGAAAGGCTCCATTTATTATTATTATCATCATCATCGATGGCCTTGTAGGCCCCTTCCAACCTTACTATTCTATGATGATGATTAGCTACGAAGTAAACAGGCACACACTGGCTAGGAATGAAAGAGTATGCCAAGCGCATTCTCCTCATAGGAGGAATTCATTTAAAAGGCAGCTTTTTTGAGGAGAACAGCATGCCGAGGTCATTTCTTGATACTTGAAAACAGCTGCTCTAGAGCATATGCTAAATACAACCATCTATGCTAAGATACAATCTGTAAGTCAGCAGCAAACCCAGAAGCATGTAAGGTTAACTCAAGGCACAGCAGGGATAAAATGTGAGTATGCTAGGAGGGACATGATAAAAGAAATGGAGGGGGGAAACCACACCACACCAGATAATCTGCCACTCTCACATCAAGTGATACTGTAGGAATATACAATATATATTCCACTCCAGTGCAGTGTACGGCAGGATGCCAGTTTAAGTGTGATGCGATTTCATTAATGGACTTCAGAGCATAGGAAAAAATAAAATAAGTCTCCTGAAGGCCTGTTTTTTAAAAATATATTATTTGCATACACAGAGAGATGAGATCCATTATAATGAACACATTTTCAAACAGCAGAGATTCAAGTGAGGGATGGGAGATAAGCTTGGGAAGGAGCCCTTACTATTGTGCTCATGAGAGGACTGAAGTTACTGGCAAAGTGGAGCTGCTGTTAAGATAGGAAGCCCTGGAACCTGATTCTGGTGTTCTTTTAAAAAAAAATTCCCTAAAGAAAATTAATTGAACTGTGTGGTTATGGAAGGTGCTATGCTAACAATGGCATAAAATTAATTCCAAGAGGCGGCATTTCCCTTCAGTCTTCCATGGTGAATGGCCTGATAAATCGGCAATGCCTGGGACAAGTTAAGTTCTCATCTCTCTCCTGTCCCAAATTGGATAAATTGTTCTGACTCATTTAGGGCCTGCTAGTTTGAATCAAGATTTCAGGGTCCCACTTTTGTCCCGTTTATCTAGAACAGTTTCAGTAAGTGGAGCCTATGGATTCAAGGACTGTGGTTGTGGTTATGAAGGCAACCAGTAGCAAATTGCATTTGCATATCCATCCTGGCTGGGAGAACCTGAGCCCTTATTGTATTTCTAAGGAATGTGACATCAGCTATGACTCTGTTCAATTCCAGGTAATTGTACAAGTTTGATATCATCTTCCCCTTTGTGGAAAGCTATCATTATTCATTCATTACATTTATATCCTGCCTTTTCTTAAAAGAGGTGATGTACCTGGTTCATCCCACCACCCCAGTTGAGCCTTGCAACAACCCTGTGAGATAGGACAGACTGAGAGATAGTGGTTGGCCCAGTGTTATCCCGTGAGCTTAATGGCTGAGCAGACTTGAAACCAACCTCCCTGGTCCTAGTCTGACATTCTAACTGCACTGACTCATTAAATGGATGCTTGCATTGCAGTCAGTGATTTACTGCCCTTTAGATCCCTGCCATTCTATGTATGTGTGTTTAATTCAGGCAAACCACTAGGCTTCACCTCTCATTGCACTTTTTATTAGTCTCATTAAATCTCTCTTCAGCCTTTGATATCATTGATCACAAGATGTAGGTGAAGGAACTGCAGGACTTGGAAGCATTTGCCAGAGAATTTTTGTTTGTTCTCCTTGTTCCTGGAGGT
Source organism: Heloderma suspectum (assembly GCF_057233095.1). NCBI lineage: Eukaryota > Metazoa > Chordata > Lepidosauria > Squamata > Helodermatidae > Heloderma > Heloderma suspectum. The sequence goes on from NC_139458.1 coordinate 328,923,747, forward strand.
GGATGCTTATTTCCTCTCTAAGTCAGTTCTTGCTTGGTCCCATGTGGTTCTATCCTTTCTGTCTCTTCTCTCTTAGCTATGATCATTGGTTGAAGATAAGAGTGAATTTTCCCTCCAACACTAGAAGAAAATTTAACGAAAATTTCCTCCTTTTGTAAATGACTTTTCGCCGCTAACCATCCATTCATTCCACTGTTCTCGAATGCGATCTTTAAATGGCTTGTTTAGGCACACATCCAGTGGCTGTACCAACGATGTCAATCGTGCAGGAATAACTGCCGCATCTGTGTTTAGTCTTGCAAGCCTTTGCTTGGTGCTGGGAGTTAAATGAGCCCTGAACATATCCCACACCAGTAGACTACGTTTTTGAATAAGTCCACCTGGTCGCCTGCTCCATACATTATCAAGCCATAGCTTTACCCCTTCTTCATCCATCCAGCCTTTTTCATTCACATGTACAAAACAACCAACAGGGAACTTGAGTTTCAGCATTGTTTTTCTTTTAAAAATAATCATTGGTCTCAGTTTGGTGCCATCAGCTGTGCATCCTAGTACCACTCTAAAACTGGACTTCTCATTTCCTGTTGTTTTAATTAAAATTGTTTTTTCACCTTTTTGATGGACACTTTTATTTCCAACCATATCAAAATTCATTGGAGTTTCATCCATATTTCCAATACTACTTAATGCATAGCCATGTTTAGTGCGCTTCTGTATTACGTATCGATGGAAACTATTTACTTTGCTATCAAGAACTGCAGGTAATTTTTGGGCAATTTTCGTCTTTTGCCTCAGACTCAGTACCATATTATGCCTTCCCATGAATCTAGTACACCAGGATACAGTGGCCTTAAATCTGTTGCTTTGATCTGGGTTAGGTTTGGCCCACTGAAGTGCAAACAAACGTATTTTATTTCGTGTCACTACATAACCGTTTTGGCGATGCTCATTCACCATGTCTGCTACATGTTTTTCGAGTTCTGGCCAATGTGGGGTGCCTCTTCTTAATGCACACTTACTCCTTGGCATAGTCTTTAATGCTTTTTCATTTGCTTTCCAGTCCCGAACCATCTTTTCTGTTACTCCATATTGTCTTGCAGCAGTGCAGTTATTATGTTCCATGGCAAAGTTTACAACTTTAAGTTTGAAACTGGCTTCATATTTCTTTCTTCTTGCTGGTGGAGCCATGATAGGGTTTTGACTGTTGGACATTTGTGTACTGTACTGTATGTACTGGTGCTATACTGTATGAACAGGTACAGATACTGGTGCTGTACTGTACTGTATGTGGTACCCAGTATACAACAACCAGCCAATCACGGCAAGCGATGTACCTTACTGGCGATTGGCTGGTTGTTGTATACAAAGCCTGCTTGGATTGGTCAGCTCTCCCTGCCTGCCCAGCCCTCCCTGTCTCCAAGACTATCAGAGCGGTAGCGCAAACACGCCTCTTTTTTCCATACCCCGGGCGTCCCGGATGCCTGCAGCTTGCTCCGCCCTTCACTTACACCTTCCCGGTGAGGCGCCCCCTCACCTCGTCACTGGGACCGTGTTAAGTCACTTTTTTCCACGAATCCTGGTGAGTGGATTTTCTTCTACCGTACTTGTACAGCGCCGCCCTTGCTGCTTTCATACGGTCGCCGCATACGGCGGGGATGCGGCCGCGGCCGTTTTTGAGCTCCCCCCACCATATGCGGCGACCGCAGATTCTCCAGTCCGGCTCGGAAGTTTCAGCACCCGCCCTATAAGACAACACCCGGTGTATAAGACGACCCCCGACTTTTGAGAAGATTTTCCTGGGTTAAAAAGTTGTCTTATACGCCGGAAAATGCAGTACATAGACTAAGATGAAGAAAAGAAAGGGGAACACAAATAGCGTAGTGGGTGCTATTTGCATTCCCCTTTCTTTTCTTCATCTTAGTCTACGTAAATATTGATGTAGACTAAGACAGAGAAAAATAAGGAATGCAAATGGCGGTGGCTGTAGCCGCCGCCATTTGCATACGCGTTGTTTTTTTTAAAAACCCAGACGTGATAGGCTACGTAAGTCTTTACGTAGCCTATCACATCTATGGGAAGAAGAAAAAAGACACAGACTGCAAATGGCGGCGGTGGCAGCCGGTCGGAAGGCCAGCCGCCACCATCACCGAAGCTGCCGCTGGAGCCGCCGCCGTCCGGAAGATCTGCCCCAGGTAAGTCTCGTCCCGGGGGGATCCGCGGGGGGCGGGGAGGTGGCAGGCCATTCCACGATGGATTTCGGGGGGCCGAATGCACTGGCATTTGGCCTCACTGAGATCCATTGCGGAATTCCCTGACATCCCTAGTTGAGGGCTTATGTGCACATCCATGTCCCCTCCCTGCTTTTAGCCCTCAAATGAGCCATGCCTGCACAAGGCTTTAGACTGAGTCAGACCATTGCTTAATCTCTTCCAGTGTCGTCTACTCTACTTAAGAGTAGCTTCCAAAGGTCTCAGACACAGATGTTTGCTACCTCAGGTAGTTTCATTGGAGATGCCAGGGACTGAACTTGGGACAATATGTATGGAAAGCAGGTGCTCCACTACTGAGCTATGGGCCCTCACTGAACCATGGTTTCCATGCCGCAAGTGCCGATACTTGTGCAATGCTCAGACATTATTCTCGTAGTTGGCTAAGGGTCAATTTGGGCTTGCATCTCCTCATTCAAATCCAAAAGGAAAATCTTCTACTTTGCTCCCGCAACACATCTTGAATTGGCGACCTTTTGCTCAGAGAGTTAGTCTCTTCCATCTCTCAAGCAGTAAATAGATAACTGTAGAAACAGTTAATGGATGAACAGTCTATATGTAATTCATATCTCTGGCTCTTTGAAGTAGCTCTAAGGCAATCTGGATTCTTAACTGGCATAACAGAATCTCTGGAGTGTGTGAGTGTGTGTGTGTGTGTGTGTGTGTATGTGACAGAGAGAGGGGGGTTGTATGTTAGACTTGGAAGGATTGGACCCAGTGAGATTGAATCCAAGTCCCCTTAACCCAAGCCCAGCACTCTATCCGTAGTTTTGTTTTGTTTTTTTAAGAAGTAGGGCATATTTAAAACAAGGTACTAGCCTGCCTGCCTGCCTTCCATTCTCTATTGCAGGGATGGCCAACATCTTGAGCTTGGGGATTGTATTTCCCTGGCCAGGCTGCTTGGGAACCTGACTCCATGAGAACTCATTGCCTCTGTACCCAAGAGTTCTCCCCACCCTTCCCCAGGTTCCAAAAGTACCTGTAAGGTATGAAAGAAGGCTGGGAGAATCACACACACTGTTTGTTGTTAGCAGCTTAGCAGCTCCTCCCCTGGAAAATGAGATCACTTGCCCCAGAGATCACCACAGTGATGATGGAGAGGCACCTGGGGCTACTCTTGTCACTTCCCAAGGAGAGAGGCATACTGAAATGAGCATGATGCTCTGTCTTGCGCAGCTTTCAGCCAAGTCAGGGCCAGTCCCAAAGCTTTCTTTCTCTCAGAGACTTAGCGGAGAGAGGCTTAGCTGAAAGCAGTGTGAAAGATAGCCACATATGGCTTTCCATTTGGCAAGCACCCATCTCCTTGAGAATTGAAAGGTAACCGTGGCACCTGAATGCCTTTGGGGACAGTCTCTCATTTACAAAGCAGGGCTGCCTGTAAGGTAAGCAGTGGTGTGTAATTCTTCAGGCCCCTGCCACTCCTCTGAACCCCAGATTGTGAAGATTGCAAGTGAGGAGATGGGGAGGGCGCCAGGTAGGAAGTGGTTCACCTTATGCTCCCAATCTGGTATGGAAGAAGGTGGGGGACAGATGCAACTCATAGGCCCCCACCTGGCCTTCCTGCTTTAGTGCATTGGGAAGGCCACAATTCAGTGCTACAATCTGTAGGACTTGTTTACCATTCCAGCTTTGAGCATCCAGTGGTTTCTAATACGTTGCAAACCATTTGCGGGAAATAACTACCAAGTGGACAACTGGAGTCTTCATGTGATATCCAATCCCAACTGTCATTCTGTGGACACACACTCACTTGGTAGTACAGCCCATTGAACACAATAATATGAATGAGGATTCAGCTGTAAACCTGGTGTTGTGGCAGTGCTGAAGACAGTCACATGAGTTATTTTGCCACAACCACATGCTCAAATTTCAAGCCATCAGCATGCACCCAAGGCTTACATGCAGTGTCATATTTTTATTCTCTCTCTCTCTCTCTCTCTCTCTCTCCTGGCGTTCCACCTACAAATGGTGATGCTCAAATGGTGATGCTCAAATGGTGATGCTCAATGGTGCTCACAGTGACGTTCCTCCATAGAGAAATTATTTCAATAGGTTTGTCAAAACTCTTTTACTTTCCCTCAGAATCCCTCATTTCTCCCCCACCCCACTCCGGACCTCATTCTAGTAATTTTGCTGCCATATTTCAGTATCAAACCACTACAGCATGCAATGCAGGTTGAATTGAGCTTGTTCTGAAGCAAAATGTGACTCTTTTAGCATTCAGGAGCCACTATGGAGTGCTCAGAAGGTCAAATTTGGCTTCAGTAGAAGCTAATTTTTTATCCATTTTGTGCACTGTAGTGCTAAGATTGCTATTCTTTTCCTTCCATTGAATTTGGTGATGCAGCAGGGTGTCAGGGCAACAAGTTACTCATGAGCTAAACCAAGGGCCCTCTGTAAGATCATTACACATTGCCATCTAAAGGGGGGGGGAGTTTCCTTTAAGAGCATTTAAAGTGAGTGAAGCAATACACAGTGCCATCTAAAAAGCCCCCCCATAAGACCCTAAAAATCCCCCCCCACCATAAGACCAATACATCTGGAATCTAAAATAACCTAAGTGCACCACTGTCGTATCTCCACCCTATGTTCTTTCTGATGCATGTGTGTGATCATAGGCATATGCAGACATGTGTTGGAACATGCATAGGACCGGGGGGTGGGGAGCATGTTCCTTCCTACACTGTGCATTGATTGCATGGAGCATTACTGTTGTTCTGGAAGGGACTTGAGCAAAATGATTTTGTAAGATGCATTTACTTATCTGCACAAATCAAACAATTTGAAGTCTAACAGTAATAAAAGCAGGAAAGATGTCTTGGGTGCCGTCCTGTTTCTATTCAAGTCAATGAATGAAACAAACATTGCTGACACGGCAATAGTCTCTTTTGTCTGTCTCCACTGTGAGCATAAGTAGAGCGTGTAAGAGGATAATATCCTTATCCACTAGGCTAAGGTGTTACAGATGAAAAGTCAATTGTCTGTCAGGTTAAATGAGTTGATATGTGAGATTAGTGTGCATAAGCCTCACAATGTTTTTCTTTGATGGAATGGAAACTTTGATGCCAAATGCGCCAGCAATTCAAAAATAATTAGGGAGGTGATTAAACTACCCTGTGCTCAGAGGCTTTGGACAATGCTCAAATTCTCAGCTGGCTAAATTTCTAAAACCAGAAGGAGGGCTGAGTCAAGTGACAGAAAGAGAAGACACATTTTAATAAGTGTTTGCATATCTTTGTAATTTTCAAAGCCATGCTAGAGGGAAAGTATTTCCGTATTGTAATGATAGGATATGCATTTCTTTGAAACATATTAATATAAACATGCAGTTACTCATTGTTCCTTCTTCCTAATTTCCTTGCCTTTCCAAACCACTGCATTCTTCAGCTTCAATCCTAAGCATGCATACTTGGAAGTAACCACTGCAATCAATTGGACTTGCTTTTGATTAAATGTGGTTAGGATCTGAATGGATGCCTTTCATTATTCATCTTAAAATCTTCCTCCAGTGAATCATGGTACTTCTTTATAATGTGTTGGATTCAGATGCAGTCATGCTTAGAGAAGATCCATTGAAATCAATGGGACTTAAGTTAGTAATGACAAAGTTGTTCCATTGATTTTAAAGGGTCTGTTCTAAGCATGACTAAGTCTAGATCCAACCATCCACATGCATTTCCTTCTCTCACAGTTGCATTTCCTTCTCTCACAATTGTAAACTTGGCTTTCTATTCCACCCTCCCGCCCCCTGAAATATCTCTAATTGGTTTTCAAAATAATCCTGAATTTACAGCTACGCCTCAATAAATTAGATGCAGTGTACTAGAAAGGGAGAGGGGGCATGAGCCAAGATTGGGATAAAGGTAGGGATGTCTGTCACCAGGATATCTGGCCCCTTTTGGGCTCACTGGATTTCTGTGGTGCCCCCAAGTTGGCTTGCATTTGTGAGCTGAGCTGTGGATTTGCCCAGAAACCTGGGAACTTTTTTTTGCATAAATATACATTTTTGCAAATTGCGGGCATAATTTGCTCAAATTGCAGGTGTAATTTGTGCAAATTTTGGCTGCAGTTTGCATAATTTGCATATGATGGGATTTTAATGTCAGTTGTTTTATCAGGTCCTGGTATCTCATTGTAATTGTTTTTAGCTGTTTTAAATTGTTTTCAAATTTTGTATGTTAAAGTTTGTCATATTATGTTTTGTAATTTATGTAGCCAGCATAACTAATGGTGAGGGAACTTTAGGCTGAAACATCTAGAGGGCCACAAGTTGCTCAGTATAAGAAGTTAAAAAAAAAGAAGAAGCCCTGCTTCCCATCAGTTTACCCAGAACGTATGTTAACCTACTGGGCATATAATTTCTTATCCTTGTTAAAAAGTGGCATTACATTGATTCTTGTTCAGCCCTTTGATGCAGATGCTGATCGATATGTTACATATTTTTGTTAGAAAACCAGTAATCCCTTAAGAATGTTCCAATGGATGCCATCTGAGCTCAGTGATTTGTTTGTTAACTGTTTGTCAATAAGGTCAAGAAGTTCATGTCTTGCCTCAGTTCCTCAGACTCTCTTACTGAAAATGTCGTTCAGTCCAAATTATTTACTAGAAACTATTGTTCATCACAAACATAATCAGGTTGAAAGATAGATTATCTCCAGCACATTGGACTCCATTTTGTATAATAAACATTGGACTCCATTTTGTATAATAAATTTGTATCTAATCCATTGGGCTGCAAGGACAAACATAGATACCATATATATCCAGATAGATAGATAGATAGATAGATAGATAGATAGATAGATGATAGATAGATAGATAGATAGATAGAATGTCCCTATCAGCCAATAGGTAGCACATCTTCTCTACTCTTAAAAAAAGAAGTTCTCTTAAGAATCTCTCTCAAGAACCTATCCCTGGGTGAATTATACAGATAGCAAGACAATTGATAATGTCTTCCATCTCTTTCCAGCCACAAATGGAAACATGGCAGTTTACAGGTAATGTAGCCAGCACGTCACCTCCTAAATATGCTGTAGGAATAGTTTAAAATCTCAAAGCAATAAATGCTTTCTTCAGCACACCAATAGATAATATTTCTCCCTTAAAACCAAGTACACCAACTCCCCCATACTGCTTCAGAGACTTCCAGCATTAACATATGATCACCTATACACAGTTCCCTCTGCAAATGTCTCTGCCGTGCACAGTTTCCTCCATGGCGCTTTGGCCTCTCTGACTGGCTATGATGTTTTACTCATGGTCTGTTCTACCCCATCCCCGCATTTGGGCAATGAAAAATGTTTTCAATCTCACCTCCTAGGTATAATTTATGCTGAAGGAGAAGTTCCCCAGGTCCTGTCCACTTTACCCCAGGGGTAAGTGTAAAATTTGCTCTGCCACTATTTTATGTAAAGTGCCAGTAGTTGGGTTCCATTCCGGCTCAAGTTCAGCCTGTTCCATTTGTACAGGCCTGGCTTGTCCCAAAATGTTCAAATGTCTCTCCATGCTTTGAGACTTCACCTGTCTTAACTATCCCCAAGTGAGGAACAGGTAGCATTTTAGAGAACCTTGGAGGTTTTGGCTTTCACCCAGTAGCAACCTAAATTTGAATTCTAGGACTGCACAACTACATTTCCCCATGGCACTGGGGCTGACATGCACATGGCCAGTGACTCCACCCCAGTATGCTACCCAGATGATAAGTTACATCTGCATCCTTAGCACTAGGCAGGAAAGTCACCATGCGATTTACATGGCTATCACAAACCCAGCTGTGTACATCTCTAATGATCAAATCACAGTGGATAAATAGATTTTAAAATTTAAATCAGATTTTATTCATTAAAATCACCTTTAAGAAAAAAATCTTAAATTAAATACTAAATTTCTCTCCCACTTAAAAAAAATAACATAGTTACGATTAAATCTCATCATAAACATGTTAAACCTACACTTAGGGCGCAATCCTATGGCCGCTAGTCAGTGGCTAGATGGCCATAAGATAGGTCAGTTCCCTGAGAACTGACCCCCACCCCCTCCCATGCTGCCTCATAGGCAGCGCAGATCGCCCGCATGCTCTGCACTTGTAAGAGGAGCGCAGATCAGCGAAAACAGGGCATTCCTGGGGGCAGGGTGAGCTGGGGAGGGCAGATTCCTATACGTCACCCAGTGTGTTCCCCCCCCCCATTTCCTGCAGTGACACAGCTGAAATCAGCTGTCCAGCCCCCTCTGCACTGCTCCTGCCCTGCATTGGATAGGCAGTTGCCTCCGAGTTCAAAGGCAGCTGCCTATCCCAATAGGATTGCGACCTTACACTTTCATAAAAATGAAGTTACCTACCAATCAAACCTGGACATTTTTCATATCATGAAACTGACTCTGTCCAACCTAACTACCAGACCAGCTCTTGCTGCTTGAAACTAATGCTGTGCCAAAAAATCCTTCACGTTTTTTTGACCATTCTGATGGAAAAGAAATGTCTTTTGAAAAGAGATTCCAAGGAGAGAAAAACATCTGAGAAATTCTCATGGGTTGGTTTCAGGCTACTTGTGCTTACCTGACTTATGAGGTGACCGAGGAGTGTGTGTGAGTGCCTGTCTTTCGTTGTATAATTCTCTCTGGCAGCCTGTCGCCTCCTTGGTTGCCTGCACTTCAATTTAAGTCCAGGGGGAGACATCATGAGGTAATTCCTCATGATGTCCATAGGAAGTGCAGGCCGCCTAGGAGGACGGCCTGCACAGAGCAATGGAGAGATGTGTAACAGAATGTTAAAACACATGCAGCACTCTTGGCCACCTCACAGTGTTTAGGTCAGAGGCTCAAAAACACCATCAAAATATATTCAAAATAAATTATGGAATGCCCTGAGAATGTGGCAGAAAAAATGGAAGCCTCTTTCATGGGGGAAGAAAACTTTCAGGAAATTGGAGGCCAGATTTTGTCACAGTGCTAGCTCCACCTCTTCCCTGGAGCTCGACACAAAACTGCCCCCTCACACCTGCATTGGAGGATGCAAAATGACGAGGTGGTTGTCAACACACTTGATGGTGTTGCCACTTGCAATGGCATTGAAAATCCACCAAAAAAACCTTAGGAAAAAAGAAGAAAGAAGCTGTGCTACAACCCCTGTCAATGGTGAGCCATAGCTGTGACAAACTGCTGGAGAATGTATTCTCTCCCTGGAGAAATTCTGCAAAAGTGTGCTCCTATTTTCTCTACCTACAAATAGGGTGGAGAATTTTGGGGGACCATTTGTGCACAGCTTTACTTGAAAGTTCTGGGTTTTGAGTTTGTGTGAGCAAAGTCATGTGTGTAAAGAAAGACTAGAGAGATTGTTGCTGTTCTGTGCTTATGCGGGGGTGGAGTTAGGCCAAGCAAGGCAAAGTAGTTAGTTAAGACAGAAAAGCAAGGGTGAATAAAAAATGCTTAAAAATAAATCCAAAAATTGGATTAAAAACAAACAAAACTAAATTAGATTATTATTATTATTTTGCACAGTAACTCTCAAACTTTGCTTTGGCCTATCAGTCAAGGGCATTTCATTTTTGTTTGCTACTCTGCATTTTGTTGGGGTAAAGCTGGGCTAAGACAGAGTAAAACATAAAGGAGCAACACTGGAAAGAAAAGAGAAAACAAAAGAGTAGTCTTCCTGTATTCCCATACTACTGCAATAATCCTATACCCACTTACCTGGGAGTAAGCCCCATTGAACTCAATGGAACTTATTTCTGAGTAGATATGTACAGGATGATTCTGTTAACCGCAAACTGTCATGGGCACTGCTGGTCATAAGAAAGACCTTTTATGGGAATGTTTTAAGTACATTCCCTCTATAGATTAAAAAAAGGAAAACATGCAAAATTTATATAGTGAGACAAAGAGATGCAAAGATGTAAGAATGAAACAGTGTAAATAATACTCTATGTAGTTGTTAATTAACATGGTTTAGTGATCAGATTTGCACCATTGTTCAGGAAATATATGAAAAAATGCCAGTGATTTAAATCAACATTTCCTCTTGCTGATTTAAATCAGTAATTTACATCAATATATTACCTTGATTTAAATCCATCCACCCTGATGATCAGCATGCCAGGATATCTGTTCATCCCCCAAGGAGTTGGTTTCTTCTAAGGGAACAGGCCCCTCTCCTTGGAGTGCTACTCTCCTTCCCCAAGACCTTTATTCTTTGTGGCAGCTGAGGAGGTACTATCCTGGGAGTGGGATGCCACTATTACATTCCAGAAGGCCTTGTCTCCTATGGCTTAGTGCAGGGCCAGTGGCAAGGGTAGGCATGGTTGGGCATCTGCTAAGGGTCCATACCCTCAGAGTCCCCTAGAGGTGCTCCTTGTCTTCACCACTGCAACCTGCTTGTTTATCTGCCACTCACTATGGCCCAGACACCGGTGGTGGTGAGAAGGAGGAAAGCAGATGCCACTGCCCATTTGCTCACTGGCACTGTGTCTATCAACCAAGCAAGATGTGGCAGTGATGAGAAAGAGGATGAGGAGCAATAGCAGCTGGTGACAATGGCAATGAGAAAGTAGACTCGCAAAGGCAGGAGGCCCATTGTGGGGGTCTTGGTCAAAGGCCCTCAAAAACCTGGAGCCAGCACTGGCTTAGAGCAACATTCTCCTACCTGGTGCCCTCCAGATATGTTGGACTACAATTCCCATATCTCCAGCTAGCATAGTCATTGGCCATGCTGGCTGAGGCTGAGCTGATGGGAGTTGTAGGCTAACACACCTGAAGCTGGAGGGCATCAGGTTGGGAAAGCTGGTTTTTAGCATTACATCCAAATTGGATCAAGGTCTTAATAATAATGCTGAGTTTGAATATGAACCTACCTGGACACTACAATCAACATCAGAGGCCCTCCTCCAAGTGACTCCTCTGAGGGGAGCTCAGAAGATGGCAACAAGGGAGAGGGCCTTCTCAGTGGTGCCCCCCCAAATGTGGAACAATCTCCCTAATGAGGCCCACCTAGTGCCATCATCATAATCTTTTAGGCACTGGGTTAAGACTGTGCTCTACTCCGAAGCATTTGATGGCATATCATGGGACTTTTAATGTCAGTTGTTTGTATCAGGTCCCAGTATTTTATTCTATCAGGTTTTTACCTGTTTTAAATTGTTTCAAAAGTTTTGTATGTTAACAATTTTATATTAGGTTTTCTTAAGTTGTATTTTGGGGGTTGTAATTTTTGTGAACCTCCCAGAGAGCTTTGGTTATTGGGTGGCATAGAAATTAATGAAATTTTGAAACTGATTGGAAAATGAAATAGCTTTTCTGTCATTTGAAACACAGAAGTTGAAGTCCTGATATATTCTGGACTACCAGAGACTGAGACCATTCATAAATCATTCAGAACTTCATAAGCAGGAGTGTCTGGTTTTGTTTTTCTTTATGAGTGTTTTTCTTTTCTGATGTTGGGGAACATAGAATTCTTAGTACCATGAAATCTCATTTATCAGAATGGCCTGAGAGAAAACAAAAAAAAAAACAAACGAACAAGAAGATATAAGAGGTATAGATAAATGGAAGTGCTATTTACATAGAGGTACAGTTTTATGGGGCTATATTTGAAGGTTATGCAAGATGAGCTGGCATAATAGATATTGAACTGGATGATAAAAGACTATTTCAAAATCACAGTATTAAAGGTACAAGGTTGTCCATCAAACTGGACTGCATCGCTGCCAGGAGAATAAGAGGAAAAATCAACCTAAATATTGGGTAGTTGATAAAAGTAGTAGAATGGAGGCAAAAGACACATGGAGACACAAATAAGCTGAACAAAGCCCCAATATTATTTTTTCAAGGTCCCCCCCCCTACAAAATAGTGCTAATAATAAAATAATTCATAGGGCAGTATTAAATGCTGCCCGTGTTCCAGCTGGACCAACTGTCAATGCAATGGTAAGCTAGTGCTTTGTAAATCAACTGGAAATGCTCATTTCCGAAATGGAACAGGTTGGCAGAGCCAGCAGAAGGGAGCTCCATTGACCTCTCCTGTTCCAGAAACTAACTTTTTGGCTCATATCTGGGGTTGCTCTAGGAAGCGCTAGCTTCCTGTTGCCCTAGTGGTGGCTTCTGCCAGTGCAACATAAACAGAGGAGGTGCAACAGTAGCACTGGGTATTGCCCAAAGTATTATGTAAATGCAGAGCAACCTTGAACACTAAGATGTTATGAAAAGCAATGAGTGAGGATTAGGGATGTACGAAAGTCACTTACCTGGTCTCGCAGCTTGCTTCACGGTGGGGGGGAGGCGCTTCGCTTCTCCCCCCGAAGTTGAGGCCGGGGGGTGAGGCTTCCCGCCTCGCCTGGCCGAAATTCAGGCCGGGGGGGAGGCTTCCCGCCTCGCCCAGCCGAAATTCAGGCCGGGGAGAAGCGCCCCGTCTCCCCGGCCGCAAACGTCAAAAGAAAAAAAAAAAGCCCTGTAATAGGCTATGTAACGATATACGTAGCCTATCACGGCTAGATCTGCAAAGTCAGCCGTGATAGGCTACGTAAATCGTCACGTAGCCTATCACGGGTGACTTTAAAAAAAAAAAAGTGCGTACGGCTAATGGCGGCCCCCATAGGGAGCCGCCATTCGCGTTCCTTATTTGCTCGCTGTAGTCTACGTAAAGATTACATAGACTACGGCAAAAATAAGGGCAAAGCTATTTGCGTTGCCCTTATTTTCGCCGTAGTCTACGTAAATCTTTACGTAGACAACAGGGACCAAATAAGGAACGCGAATGGTAGCTCCCTATGGGGGCCACCATTTGCGTACACGCTTTTTTCTTTTTTTTCAAAGTCACCCGTGATAGGCTACGTGACGATTAACTTAGCCTATCATGGCTGACTTTGCAAATCTAGCCATGATAAGCTACGTTAATCGTTACGTAGCCTATCACAGGAGCGTTTTTTTTTTTTTAACTTTTCCTGTAATGGCGGCAGCGGCAGCCGGTCAAAAGACCGGCTGCCGCCCCCACCCCTGACGAAGATCTGCCGAACCGCCGCCGGGACCCGCCGCCGGGAGCGACATTTGTGAAAGGTAAGTCCCATCCCGGGGGGGGGGGCAGGGGGGTGGTGGAGAATTTCTCCCCAAACCTTCGGAGGACCGAATGTGTTGGCACTCGGCCCCCCGAAGTTTCGGGGAGAAATTCTCCCCCATCCCTAGTGAGGATGGAGGAGCTTAGCTGTTTTCTCCTCAGCTGTTTTTCTACTAGTGATGGACGTATCAGGCTATTTACAGTCGGTGTTAGTTTTGCATGCATTCATTCATAGGTCCATTCCATCTTGTGTCTACACCAATCCACATTTTTTTTAAAGTATACAATTTTGCATGATTTTTAAATGTTTTATGAAGTATGTGTATTTTTGCACATATTGTTGTATGTGTTTTATCCTAAAGTCTGCATTTTTGTACACAGTTTAACCTAAAGCATACATTTTTATATGCATTTTGTTATGTACTTTGAACAGACAATGGTACTTCAAAATTCAGAGAGGTGTTAATCAGCCTGAAGTAGGGTTGGCGGAGAATTTCTCCCTGAAACTTCGGGGGGCCGAGCGCCAATGTATTCGGCCCCCCGAACAAATTTCGGGGAGAAATTCTCCGCACCCCCCCTGCCCCCCGCACCGCCCCCAGGACAGGACTTACCCTTCCCGAATGTCCCTCCCGGCGGCGGTTCGTCGGGTCTTTGTCAGGGAAGGGGGCGGCAGCCGGTCTTTCGACCGGCTGCCGCCGCCGCCATTCCAATAAAACTAAAAAAAAAACAATGCCCCCGTGATAGGCTACGTGACGATTAACGTAGCCTATCACGGCTAGATTTGCAAAGTCAGCCGTGATAGGCTACGTAAATCATCACGTAGCCTATCACGGGTGACTTAAAAAAAAAAAAAAAAGTGCGTACGGCTAATAGGGTTGGACAAAAGTCACTTATCTTTTCTCGCAGCATGTTCGCGGTGGGGGGGAGCGCTTCGCTGCTCCCCCCGCAAAGTTCAGACCGGGGGGGGAGGCTTCCCGCCTCGCCCGGCCGAAATTCAGGCCTAGGGGGAGGCTTGCCGCCTCGCCCGGCCACGAACGCGAAAGTTAAAAAAAAAAAACACGCCCCCTGATAGGCTACGTGACGATTCACGTAGCCTATCATGGCTAGATCTGCAAAGTCAGCCGTGATAGGCTACGTGAATCGTCATGTAGCCTATCACGGGTGACTTTAAAAAAAAAAAAAGCGCGTACGCGAATGGCGGCCCCCATAGGGAACGGATAAGGAACGGGAATGGCGGCTCCCTATGGGGGTCGCCATTATCCGTACACACTTTTTTTTTTTTTAAGTCACCCGTGATCGGCTACGTGATGATTTACGTAGCCTATCACGGCTGACTTTGCAAATCTAGCCGTGATAGGCTACGTTAATCGTCACGTAGCCTATCACGGGGGCGTTTTTTTTAAAAAAAACTTTTTATTTTGTGGCTGGGCGAGGCGAGGCGCCTCCCCCCCAGCCTGAATTTCGGCCGGGCGAGGTGGGAAGCCTCCCCCCCCGGCCTGAACTTCGGGGGGAGAGCAGCGAAGCGCCTCCCCCCCACCGCGAAAAGCTGCGAGACCAGGTAAGTGGCTTTCGTGCACTCCTAGCCTGAAGTGCAAAGTCTGGGAAGTGTGAGGTTGGCCTGCTGCAAAATGTGGACTAAACAAAATCCTCTAGCCTCCCGATTTCAAAATCTTCCCAGCTGCTTGCTCCCCAGTGGGTTGTGTGTTTTTACTAGAGCTGTGAGCAGATGGTCTCTCAAAATTCTCTAGCCTATTTGTGGGCAGAGAAATTGGAGAGACAATTTCATTGAATTTCTCCTAGGGGAGGAGAAACTCTCCAACAGTTTCTTTTTTTTCTTTTTTCCCATTATTTTTATTTTTACAGTGCTGACAATAGTATATAAAAATATACAACAAATAATAATACCAAATATTATCAACAATTTAAACAATATAAAATATAATCAAATTTATCAACAAAACCAGTAAATATCACAAAGTTCCCAATAACACAAAAGGCTGTATATTCTCTTTATTCTTGTTACACCAGTACATTACAAATAATGACCACTTTTCTATAAATCTATTATTTTGCTGTCTTTCCTCTCTAACCCTTATTATGTTAGTTAACTTAACCATATATATTATTTCCCATACTTTAATAATCCAGTCATCAATTGTAGGGGCTTTTGGTTTTTTCCAGTTTGTGGATATCAGCATTCTGGTGGCTGTTAATAAATGCACTATCATCTCTATGTCATCAGATTGAACAACTTCCTTGACATAACCAAAAAGAATAAGTATTGGATGCAAAGGTAGTCTATATCCTGATATAATCTTAGTTTCATCTATTATCTTTAGCCAATAGTCCTTAATGACTGGGTAAAACCAAAAAACATGGTCCATATCTGCATTAGGCATTTTACATCTCCAGCACCTGTTATCACCCTTATGATGAATGCGGTTAAGCCTTGCAGGTGTTAAATACCAGAGGAACACAAATTTGAAAAAAATTCTTTCAGGTTTGTCCTAATAGTCTGCTGTGATATATTATTCCAGATCCAAGTCCAGATGCCTACTGGAATCAGACAAGTTAATTCTCTTTCCCAGCTTTTTTGATAATTATTAATTGTAAGATCTAAATCTAATAGAACTTTATAAAGCTTACCTAATAGGTTTTCCTGATTTTGTATCATCAAATTTTCAAAGGTGTTTTCCCCCCGAAGAGGTCCGGATTTCCTTAGTAACATTAAGGTTATACATCTAAGCTGTAGATACTGAAAAAAATAAAGGTTGGGGGTATTGCATTTCATTCCGTATTTGTTCATATGATTTAAATATTCCCTTGCCTATAAGTGTGGTTATTTCTATTAGCCCATGAGCCATGATTGTACCTTAAAGATAGATTGCCTCATTGCGTTTCATCTGTCATCTCGTCATTATACGTAATAGCTGTTAATGGAGATAAACTCGGACTTAGTACTCTTTTAAGTTTTAACCAGATGTTAAACAGGATTTTGGTGCATGGGATCATTCTTAATATATTTCTATCAAATTTATTACAGAACCATATACTCAACAGAGTATTTTTCAACTCTGTTGAGACATTATAGTGTTCTAATTCAGTTGCTCTATCTGGATTAAAACATGTCTTCAAATGCGTAAGCATAGCTGCAACATAATAATTTTTTATGGATGGGAAAGCTAATCCACCATTCTTTGTTGGTTTTATTAAAGGTGTTTTTTTTTTTTGCTACCCTTGGTTTTTCCCCTTTCCAGACAAAATCTAAGAACATTGTTTGCCAGTCTGCAAGTAGCTTTTGTAGGGCCTTTAATGGTATGTTTAAGAACAAAAATAAAAGTTTTGGAAGTACTACCATTTTTAAGGCAGATATCCTACCCGCCCATGAAATATGAAGCTGGTTCCAGTGAGCCAAGTCATCTTTCGCTTCAAGCATGAACTTACGATGATTATATTCTGTTAAGATATCAAGATTTTGTGAAATCCGTACCTCTAAATATCTAACTGGAGTATCTTTCCAAGCTATTTTATATTCTTTGGTAATCTTAGTTTTTGTAGAATTATCCATATTGAATCTAATCCCCTCTGATTTTGTAATATTTATTTTATATCCTGATACTTGACCATATTCCTGCAACAAAAATAAAAGTTTATCATAAGTAATCATAGAATCATGTTAATAAATAACTATATCATAACATAGAGACCAATTTTGAACTCTTCTCTACCAATCTTTACCACCTTTAATATATTTTCCATTCTAATAGCTTGAGCAAGAGGCTCTATAGATAATGCAAATAACTAGGGATGTCAGAGAATTCCACCATGGATCTCGGGGAGGCCAAATGCCAGCGCATTCGGCCCCCCGAAATTGGTGGCGGAACGGTCTGCCACCCCCCCGCCACCCCCCTGGGACGAGACTTACCTGGGGCAGATCTTTCTGGCAGCAGTGGCTCCGGCGGCGGCTCTGGCGGCGGTTTAGTGGTGGTGGCTGCGGCAGCCGGTCTTCCGACCGGCTGCCACCGCCGCCATTTCCAGTTAAAAAAAAAAAAAAGACATGATAGGCTTAGGGGTGCACGAAAGTCACTTACCTGGTCTCGCAGCTTTTCGCGGTGGGGGGGAGGCGCTTCGCTGCTCTCCCCGCGAAGTTCAGGCTGGGGGGGAGGCTTCCCGCCTCACCCTGCCAAAATTCAGGCCGGGGAGGAGGCGCCCCCCCGCCGCGAAATTAAAAGTTAAAAAAAAAATGACCCCGTGATAGGCTACGTGACGATTAACGTAGCCTATCATGGCTAGATCTGCAAAGTCAGCCGTGATAGGCTACGTAAATCGTCACATAGCCTATCATGGGTGACTTTAAAAAAAAAAAAAGCGCGTATGCAAATGGCGGCCCCCATAGGGAGCCGCCATTCGCGTTCCTTATTTGGTCACCGTAGTCTACGTAAATCTTTATGTAGACTACAGCGACCAAATAAGGAACGTGAATGGCGGCTCCCTATGGGGGCCGCCATTAGCTGTACGCGCTTTTTTTTTTTTTTAAGTCACCCGTGATAGGCTACGTGACGATTTACGTAGCCTATCACGGCTGACTTTGCAAATCTAGCCGTGATAGGCTACGTTAATCGTCACGTAGCCTATCACGGGGGTGTTTTTTTTTTCTTGTATTGGAATGGCGGTGGCGGCAGCCGGTCGAAAGACCAGCTGCCAGTCCCGCCCCTGATGAAGACCCGACGAACCGCCGGCCGGACCCGCCGCCGGGAGGGACATTCGGGAAAGGTAAGTCCCAACCCGGGGGAGTGCGGGGGGTGGGGTGTGTGGAGAATTTCTCCCCGAAACACGTTGGCGCTCGGCCCCCCGAAGTTTCGGGGAGAAATTCTCCACCATTCCTAGATAGGCTACGTAAAGATTTAGGTAGCCTATCATGGCTAGGTTAAAAAAAAAAACGTGATAGGCTACGTAAATGTTTACGTAGCCTATCACGGCTGACTTAAAAAACGAAAACAACAACGCACGTACGCTATTTGCGTTCCCCTTATTTTCTCCATTTTAGTCTTCGTAAATCTTGACGTAGATAAGATGTGCCAACATAAGGAACGCAAATGGCGGCGGCCGTGGCCGCTGCCATTTGCGTACGTGCATTGTTGTTGTTTTTTTTAAGTCAGCCATGATAGTTTACATAAACATTTATGTAGCCTATCACGGCTGACTGCAGGGATGCAAATGGCAGCGGCTATGGCCGCCGCCATTTGCGTCCCTGCTAGTCAGCGGCCGGATGTCCAGCTGCTGGTGGAGCCTGCCGGCGGCTCCGCAGAATCCCTGCGGAGCACAGCTGGCCAGCCAGGATTCCAGGGGGGGAGGAAAGGAGCACTTCCCCCCATCCAGGATTCCAGGGGGAGGGACGGAGCGCCTCCCCCCATCAACATAATCCGCGAAAGGTAAGTGACTTTCATACATCCCTACAAATAACAAAGGAGATAAAGGGCAACCTTGCCTAGTGCCCCTCCTCAGATAAAATTTGTCTGAATCTACACTGTGCACAGAGACACAAGCGTTGGGATTTGTATAGATCATTTTAACCCATTCAGCAAACTGGCCGCATAAACCAGTTTTATCCAAAATTTGTGACAAGAACTTCCATTCTAAGTGGTCAAATGCCTTTTCAGCATCTAAAAAAATTAGTCCGTAGGGTTGTTTACATTTATTAACAAGATGTATATATTTACTAATTTTCTTATATTAGTTGCCAATTTACGATTTTTAATAAAGGCTGTTTAATCTTCTGATATATGATTAGCAAATATTGCATTTAATCTTTTTGGCATGGAGGGATGTCCATATTAGAGCAATAGGTCTATAAGACTCAACTTTTGTAATATCTAGGGATGTCAGAGAATTCCGCCACGAATCTCAGTCAGGCCGAATGCCAGTGCATTCAGCCCTCCCGAACTCCGTGACAGAACGGCCTGCCATCCCCATGCCCCCACATGGATCCCCCCAGGGACAAGACTTACCTGGGGCGGATCTTCCTGCTGAGGCGGCGGCGGCTGCGGCAGCTCATCTTCCGACCGGCTGCTGCCGCTGCCATTTGCAGTGTTGTAAAAAAAAAAAAGAAAAGACGTGATAGGCTACGTAAAGATTTACGTAGCCTATCACGGCTGGGTTTAAAAACAAAACAAAACCCGCGTATGCAAATGGCAGCGGCTACTTCCGCCGCCATTTGCGTTCCTTATTTTTGGCCGTCTTAGTCTACATAAATATTTACGTAGACTATGATGGCGAAAATAAAGGGGAATGCAAATAGCGTAGGGGGCGCTATTTGCGTCCCTTTTTGATTTGCCGTTTTAGCCTATGTAAATATTTACGTAGGCTAAAACGGTGAATCAAAAAGGGACACAAATAGCGCCCCCTACGCTATTTGCATTCCCCTTTATTTTCGCCGTCATAGTCTACGTAAATATTTATGTAGATTAAGATGGCCAAAAATAAGGAACGCAAATGGCGGCGGCCGTAGCTGCTGCCATTTGTGTATACAGTTGTTTTTTTTCTCAGAGCCCTCCGCGGCTGGAAATCCGGCTGCAGACGGCTCTGGCCTGGCTGGGTCTGGCCAGCTGCTCCGTGGAACTCCCGCGGAGCACAGCCAGCCGTGGAGGATTCCGGGGGGGGAGGAACGGATCGCCTCTCCCCCATCCAGGATTCCGGGGGGAGGGACGGAACACCTCCCCCCCACTATCAACATCATCCACGAAAAGGTAAGTGACTTTCATACATCCCTAGTAATATCTTTATCTTTTTTTGGAATCACTACTTATACGGGCTTCCTCCCAGGTTTTTAAAAGAGAGTGAGTTGTCATGATCTCATTCAGTATACCTAATTACGTTTGTTCTATTTCTGTTAAGAATACCTTATAATATTCTGGTGTAAAACCATCCATACCTGGGGCTTTACTGTTTTTTATAACCTTAATTGTGTTACGTAATTCTGATAAAGTAATAGGCCTCTGTAATTTGATAATCTATATCATCTGGTGTTATACTTGGCAGTTTGATCTTATTCAGATATGATTCAATATTCTCTTTGAAGGGTTGTTCTGAAGTAAATAAACTTTCATAAAACTTTTTAAACTCATTTGCTATATCTTTAGGTTTAGTATAAACTGTACTTCCTTTCTTTATTTGCATAACCATTGTGCTGTGTTGTTTCTTCTTTAACATATAAGATAGTAATTTATCAGTTTTATTGCCTTTTTCGAAAAAACGCTGTTTAAAATATCTTAACTTCTTCTCCACTTGGTCACAAATCAGTAAATCTAACAGTTTCCTAACACTTTTCAATCTCCTGTGTACAGTATTTGAACATTTATGTTTATGTTCTTGCTCTAATTTCTGAATTTTATTTTTTAAGTCCAGTATTTTTTTTCCCTTTTGCTTCCCTAGGAAGCTTGTTTTTTTGTATTATCAATCCTCTCATATAAGCTTTTGAAGCTTCCCAAATAGTTGATTTTAGTTCAGAAGTGTTATTAAATTGAAATTATTCACGTAATTTGATATTTAAGTCCGATACATTTTCTTGATTTTGCAAAATAAAATTATGTAACCACCATTTCTTGCTTATTAATTGGTCTGCAGATATATATGGTTTTATTGAGACAGATGATACTTGTTTAATTATATAGGGAGAGGCAAAAACATGTCTATCCTTGAGTAAGAATTGTGAGGAGGAAGGAAGAAAGTATAATCTCTCTCCTGAGGATTTAAATATCTCCACACATCAATGAGATGTTCTTTTTAAAGATTTTTTTGTAAAACAATCAGGCAGTTTACCACTGCAGATTCTTAAAGATGATCTGTGTAGTTGAGGGTTGACCACACGGTTGAAATCTCCTCCTATAATAATTCCATTGTTAGGGATGTCAGAGAATTCCGCCACGGATCTCGGTGAGATCCCCCGGGTTCCCCCAAAATCTGTGGGTTCCCCCAAAATCTGTGGTGGAACGAAGCCCCCCACCCCGCAAAATAGGCCTGGAATGGAGCACCTACCTGCTGCTGTCCGCGCTGCATTACAAATGGCGGCCGCATCTGCGGCCACCATTCGCTTCTTCCATATAGCCGTGATAGGCTACGTAAATACTTATGTAGCCTATCACGGCTAACGCAGGGATGCCATTTGCATAGTATTTACGTAGGCTATGTAAATATTTACGTAGCCTATCACGGCAAAACTAAAGGAATGCAAATGGCGGCTATGGCCGCCGCCATTTGCGTTCCCTTTTTTTGCCATGTGATATGTAAATATTTACATAGCCTATTATGACAAAAGAGAGGGGCACAAATGGCATAATGGCTGCCATTTGAGTTCCTTTTTTTTTTTTGCCGTAATAGGCTACGTAAATATTTACCTAGCCTATCATGGAAAAAAAAAAAGGAACGCAAATGGCGGTGGCTATGGCCACCGCCATTTGCGTTCGCTGTTAGGGATGGCGGAGAATTTCTCCCCAAAACTTCGGAGGGCCAAGCGCCAACGTGTTCGGCCCCCCGAACAAGTTTCGGGGAGAAATTCTCCGCACCCCCCCCCGGGACGGGACTTACCTTTGCCGAATGTCCCTCCCGGTGGTGGGTCCAGCCGGTGGTTTGGCGGGTGTTCATCCGGGGCGGGAGCAGCAGCCGGTCTTTCGACCGGCTGCCGCCCCCGTCATTCCAATAAAAGAAAGAAAAAAACACCCCCGTGATAGGCTACGTGACGATTAGCAAAGTCACCCGTGAAACGCTACGTTAATCGTCACGTAGCCTATCACGGGTGACTTTAAAAAAAAAAGCGCGTACGGCTAATGGCGGCCCCCATAGGGAGCCGCCATTCCCGTTCCTTATTTGGTCGCTGTAGTCTACGTAAAGATTTACGTAGACTACGGCGAAAATAAGGGCAACGCTAGCCAGGACAGCTAGACTGGTGGGGACGAGGGAGAGGGCCTTCTCTGTGGTGGCCCCCACTCTGTGGAACTCCCTCCCTAGGGAACTCCGTCATGTCCCCTCTTTAATGAGCTTCCGTCGTGCATTAAAAACGTGGTTGTTCAGGCAGGCATTTGGGGTGGGTTAGGGTATTTTTTTAAAAAAAAAATTATGGTAAAATTTTATTGTTTTAAATTGTTTTATGGTGGGTTGTACATCGCCCAGAGTGGCTGGGTGACCAGTCAGATGGGCGATTAATAAATAAATTAAATAAATAAATAAATAAATAAAGATTTACGTAGACTACAGCGACCAAATAAGGAACGCGAATGGCGGCTCCCTATGGGGGCCGCCATTAGCCGTACGCGCTTTTTTTTTTTTAAGTCACCCGTGATAGGCTACGTGACGATTAACATAGCCTATCACGGCTGACTTTGCAGAACTAGCCGTGATAGGCTATGTTAATCTTCACGTAGCCTATCACTGGTGCGTTTTTTTTTTTTAAAAAAAAACTTTGGAGTTCGCGACCGGGCGAGGCGAGGCGCCTCCTCCCCGGCCTGAATTTCGGCCGGGCAAGGCGGGAAGCCTCCCCCCCAGCCTGAACTTTGCAGGAGGAGCAGCGAAGCACCTCCCCCCCACCGCAAACAAGCTTCGAGGACAGGTAAGTGACTTTTGTCCACCCCTATTCACTGTTGTTGTTTTTTTGCCGTGGTAGGCTACGTAAATATTTACATAGCCTATCACGGCAAAAAAAAAAGGGAACGCAAATAGCGGCAGCTATGGCAGCCACCATTTGCGTCTCTGTGCAGGCTGCCCAGTGGCCGGATTCGGCTAGGGATGTCAGAGACTTTCTCCATGACTCTTGGGGAGGCCAAATGCCAGCGCATTCGGCCCCCAAATTTGGAGGAGAAACGGTCTGCTCCCCGCCCCCCCCGGGATGGGACTCCCCTTGTTCGAATGTCCCTGGGAGCTGCGGC
Organism: Heloderma suspectum; assembly: GCF_057233095.1. Taxonomy (NCBI): domain Eukaryota; kingdom Metazoa; phylum Chordata; class Lepidosauria; order Squamata; family Helodermatidae; genus Heloderma; species Heloderma suspectum. The sequence continues at coordinate 328,946,975 of NC_139458.1, forward strand.
TCTGGCGGCGGTTCGGTGGCTCCGGCGGCAGTTTGGCGGTGGTTAGGCGGCGGCGGTTCGGCGGCCGCCATTTGCGTCCCGGCAGGAGAGGAGGTTTTGCGGCTGGAGGGATGGGGCGCCTCCCCCCCGGCCAGAATTTCGGCGGGGAGGGACAGGGACTAGACGTGCCAAAATAAGGAACGCAAATGGCGGCGCCCATGGGCCGCCGCCATTTGCGTTAGGGATGGTAGAGAATTTCTCCCTGAATCTTCGGAAGGCCAAGCGCTGACGCATTCGGCCCCCTGAAGTTGGTTGGGAAATTCTCTGCCAGCCCCCCGCCCCGCCCCCGGGACGGGACTTACCTTCGGCGATTGTCCCTCTCGGCGGTGGTTCGTTGCGGGCGGGGGCGGCGGCCAGTCTCCCGACTGGCTGCCGCCGCCGCCATTGCAAAACAAAAGTAAAAGTTTTTACTAAAGTAAAAAAACAAACAAACACCCGTGATAGGCTACGTAACGATTTACGTAGCCTATCACGGCTAGATTTGCAAAGTCAGCCGTGATAGGCTACGTAAATCGTCACGTAGCCTATCACAGGTGACTTTGAAAAAAAAAAAAAAGCGCATATGCAAATGGCGGCTATTTGCGTTGCCATTATTTTCGCCGTAGTCTACGTAAATCTTTACGTAGACTAGACGTGCCAAAATAAGGAACGCAAATTTACGTATGCGCTTTTTTTTTTCCCAAAGTCACCCGTGATAGGCTATATGACGATTTACGTAGCCTATCACGGCTGACTTTGGAAATCTAGCCGTGATAGGATATGTAAATCGTCACTTGGCCTATCACGGGGTCTTTTTTTAAAAAAAAAAACTTTTTGTTTCGTGGCCAGGGAGACGGGGTGCTTCTCCCCGGCCTGAATTTCGACCGGTCGAGGCGGGATGCCTCCCCCCACTCGCCTGAACTTCGGGGGGAGAACTCCTCCCCACCGCAAAGCCAAGCTGCAAAAAGGTAAGTGACTTTCGTACATCCCTAATTTGCGTACGCGCTTTTTTTTTTTTCCAAAGTCACCCGTGATAGGCAAGTAGGGATGGCGGAGAATTTCTCCCCGAATCTTCGGGGGGCCGAGCGCCAATGCATTCTGCCCCCCGAAATCAGCGGTGAAATTCTCCGCCCCCCCGCCCCTCCCGGGACGGACTTAACTTTGGCAAATGTCCCTCCCGGTGGCGGGTCCCGGTGGCGGTTCGGCGGCGGTTCATCGCGGGCGGGGCCGGCGGCCGGTCTCCCGACCGGCTGCTGCCACCGCCATTGCAAAAAACAAAACTAAAGTAAAAAAAAACCACACACCCGTGCATAGGCTACGTAACGATTTACGTAGCCTATCACGGCTAGATTTCCAAAGTCAGCCATGATAGGCTATGTAAATCTTCATGTAGCCTATCTAGGGATGGGGGAGAATTTCTCCCCGAAACTTTGGGGGGCCGAGTGCCAACGTATTCGGCCCCCTGAAATCGGCGGTGAAATTCTCCGTCACTCCCCCGCCCCCCCCCGGGATGGGACTTACCTCCTCCGAATGTCCCTCCTGTCGGCGGGTCCTGGCAGAGGTTCGGCGGGCTTTCGTCCGGGGGCGGGGGCGGCAGCTGGTCTTTCGAATGGCTGTCACCACCGCCATTACAGCTGAATTAAAAAAAAACACCCCGTGATAGGCTACGTAACGATTAATGTAGCCTATCATGGCTAGATCTGCAAAGTCTATATAAATCTATATAAAGTCTATATAAATCTTTACGGAGACTAGACGTGTCAAACTAAGGAACGCTAATGGCGGCGCCCATGGGCCGCCGCCATTTGCATACGCGCTTTTTTTTTTCCAAAGTCACCCGTGATAGGCTACGTGACGATTTACGTAGCCTATCATGGCTGACTTTGAAAATCTAGCCGTGATAGGCTGTGTAAATCATTACGTAGGCTATCACGGGGTTTTTCTTTTTTTCTTTTCTTTTGAAGTTCGCGGCCGGGGAGACGGGGCGCTTCTCCCTGGCCTGAATTTCGGTCGGGTGAGGCGGAAAGTCTCCCCCCCAGCATGAATTTCGGCCGGGTGAGGTGGGGCGCCTCCCCCCCAGCCTGAATTTTGGGGGGAGAAGTGAAGCGCTTCCCCCCACTGTGAAGCAAGCTGCGAGACCAGGTAAGTGACTTTCGTACATCCCTAAGCCTATCATGGGTGAGTTTGGGGGGGGGGAAAGCACGTACGCAAATGGCGGCAGCCCATTTGTGCCACCATTTGCGTTCCTTAGTTTGGCACGTCTAGTCTACGTAAAGATTTACGTAGACTATGGCGAAGATAAGGGAACGCTATTTGCGTTGCCCTTATTTTCGCCGTAGTCTACATAAATCTTTACGTAGACTAGACGTGCCAAAATAAGGAGTGCAAATGGCGACGCCCATGGGCAGCCGCCATTTGCATACGCGCTTTTTTTTTTTTCAAAGTCACCCTGATAGGCTATGTGATGATTTATGTAGCCTATCACTGCTGACTTTGGAAATCTAGCCGTGATAGGCTACGTAAATCGTCACGTAGTCTATCACGGGGTCTTTTTTTTTTTAACTTTTTGTTTCACGGCCAGGGAGACGGGGTGCTTCTCCCCGGCCTGAATTTCGGCCAAGCGAGGCAGGAAGCCTGAACTTCGGGGGGGAAAGCGAAGTGCCTCCCCCCCACCGCGAAGCCAAGCTGCGAAAAGGTAAGTGACTTTCGTACATCCCTATAGGCTACATGACGATTTACGTAGCCTATCACGGCTGACTTTGGAAATCTAGCCGTGATACGCTACGTTAATCATTACGTAGCCTATCACGTGTGTGTGTGTGTTTTACTTTCCTTTTTTTTTGCAATGGCGGCAGCGGCAGCTGGTCAGGAGACTGGCCGCCGCCCCCGCCCCCGATGAAACGCCGCCGAACCGCCGCCGGGACCCGCCGCCGAGAGGGACATTCGGCCACGGTAAGCCCCATCCCGGGGGGAGGTGGGGACCGGCGGAGAATTTCCCCACCAATTTCGGGGGGCCGAATGCGTTGGCATTCAGCGTCCTGAAGATTTGGGGATAAATTCTCCGCTATCCCTACTTTTTGCGGATTCTGTTTGTGTTGGGGAGGCGCTGCGTTCCTCCCCCCTGGAATCCTCGATGGCCGGCTCTGCTCCGCAGTGGCTCTGCGCCGGAGCAGCCGGCCAGGGCCATCTGCAACTGGATTTCCGGCTGCAGACTGGCTGGTGCGGATGCAAATGGCGGCTGCAATAGTGGCCGCCATATGCATCCAGCAAGGTAGCCTATCATGGCTGGGCAAACAAAAAACCCAGTGTATGCAAATGGCGGCGGCTATGGCGCCGCCATTTGCGTTCCCTATTTTTCGCTGATTTATCTTACGTAAATATTTACGTAAGATAAAACGGCAAAAAAAAGGGGAACGCAAGTAGCGTAGTGGTCGCTATTTGCGTTCCTTTATTTTTCGCTGTTCTAGCCTATGTAAATATTTATGTAGGCTAGAATGGCGAAAAATAAAGGAACACAAATAGCGTCCACTACACTATTTGCATTCCCTATTTTTCACCGTTTTATCTGACGTAAATATTTATGTAAGATAAATCGGCGAAAAATACGGAACGCAAATGGCGGCCGCCGTAGCTGCCGCTATTTGCGTACGCTGGTTTTGGGGGGGCAGGGTTAGTCGTGATAGGCTACATAAATTCTTACGTAGCCTATCACGGCTGCAAGAACGGCAATGGCGGCAGCAGCAGCCTGGCCATGGCTGGCCAGGATACCAGCCGCCGGAACCGCCGCCGCCGGAACTGCCGCCGCTGGAACTGCCGCCGCCGCTGCCACCGAATCCGCCACATCCACCCCCGGTAAGTCACCCCAGGTAAGTGCCGTCCCAGGGGGATTCTGCAGGGGGGCAGGGGGGCAGGAGGCCATTCTGCCACGGATTCCGGGAGGCCGGATTCTAAAGAAGATTCTAATGAATCCGGCCTCACTGGAATCTGTGGCGGAATTCTCTGCCATCCCTACATACATCCCCATTCTTTGTCCAGGCTGGCATTTATTATATTGTTCAATTTTTTACAAAACTGCTTTTGATTGTTATTCGTAGCATGCACACATCCTAGTAAATAAATTTTACTTTCCCAATATATAGCACCAAAAATAAATCTGCCCTCTGGATCAATTATCTCTTCAGAGAACTTAATTTGAGAGAGGTTTTAATAACTGTATGGTTATAGGACAGCTCCAGGCACTGTTGAATGAAACGGATTATCTAGATCCATTTCAATCGGGCTTCAGGCCTGGTTTTGGAACGGAAACTGCCTTGGTCGCCCTGTGGGATGACCTCTGCCAGGAGAGGGACAGGGGGAGTGCGACCCTGTTGATTCTCCTGGACTTCTCAGCGGCTTTTGATACCATAAACCATGGTATCCTTCTGGATAGGCTGTCTAGGTTGGGAGTTGGAGGCACTGCACTACAGTGGTTCCGCTCCTACTTGGATGGCCAATTCCAGAAGGTGGGGGGGGGATTACTGCTCTGTGCCGTGGCAATTGTGCCATGGGGTTCCACAGGGCTCTATTTTATCCCCCATGCTGTTTAACACCTACATGAAACCGCTGGGGGAGGTTATCCGGAGGTGTGGGCTGAGATGCCATCAATATGCAGATGACACCCAGCTCTACCTCTCTTTTACATCAAAACCAGGTGAGGCAGTGACTGTTCTGAATCAGTGCCTGGGCACGGTAATGGACTGGATGAGGGCTAATAAACTGAAACTCAATCCAGACAAGACGGAGGTACTGTTAGTGGGTGGTTCGTCTGCCCGGCTAGGTGATATTCAACCTGTTCTGGAGGGGGTTGCACTCTCCCTAAAGGATGAGGTTTGTAGTTTGGGGGTGCTCTTGGATCCAGAACTGTCACTTGAGGCACAGGTGAACTCAGTGGCATGGAGCACTTTTTATCAGCTTAGACTGGTATACCAACTACGCCCTTATCTGGACAGAGATAGCTTTGCTACAGTTATCCATACTCTGATAACTTCTCGTCTGGATTACTGCAATGCGTTATATGTGGGGCTGCCTTTGAAAACGGTCCGGAAACTTCAGCTGGCCCCCTTTTTTAACATGAGTTTCTTGGAGAAATATCAGATCTACTCTTTCTTTTTTCAGTAGGTAAGCAAATTTCCTCCTTTTAATGGGGGATTTTAATAAAACTCTCCAACAGTTTCTCACACATACAGCTCACTATTGGCAGGGGTTGTAGCACAGCTTCTTGCTTTTTTCCCTAAGGATTTTTGGTTTATTCCACTGCTCCTGCAAGTGGCAACAGCATCAACTATGATAAGGCTTCTACTTTTCTGAGGCATAATTTTGAATTCGCTTTTGTTTTTGCACTTACCTAATCACTGCAAGGTGGCTGTGTGTGTTTTCTCTCTTTAGTACACATCTTTCTGTTGCTCTGCAGCCTTCCAAGCCACCTGCTCTTCCTGAATTCAAAAAGCCCCATGGGAGGAATTGCCTCATGGTGTCTTCCTCTCTCATGATGGCTTTAATTGAAGTGTGGGAAGCTGAGGAGGCTACAGGCTGCCTGCCACAGAGATGATTGTATGATGACAGACAAGACACTCATGCACACTCCTCAGCCACTTCATAAGTTACGTAAGCACAAGAACCCCAAACCCAACCCATGAGAATTTCTCCGAAATTTCTTCTCCTCTGAATTTCTTATAGGGATGTCAGAGAAATCCTCTATGGACCCAAATGGACCCCCTGAAGTCCATGGAGGATCGGATCACCTACCTCCAAAGTCCTCGCCAGCTGGATCCTGCCTGCCGCCAGTTCCGAAGCCCCAGTGATACAGCTGCCATTGCCATATCACTGGCTGGACTGACGGACTGTGGACGTAAATGGCGTCCGGTGTAGCAGATGCCATTTGCGTCCCTGCTCTTTGACATGATAGGCTATGTAAATCTTTATGTAGCCTATTGTGTGAAAAAACAGGGACGCAAATGGCATATTTGCGTCCCTGTTCCTTCATGTGGTAGGCTACATAAAGATTTACGTAGCCTATCATGTCAAAAAGCAGAGACAGAGGAACAAGCAAATGGCATCTCCTACGCCGGATGCCTTCGAACTGTGGTGCTGGAGAAGACTCTTACGAGTCCCCTGGACTGCAAGGAGGTCAAATCAGTCCATCCTAAAGGAAATCAAATCAACCCTGAGTGCTCACTGGAAGGACATATACTGAAGCTGAAGCTCAAATATTTTGGCCACCTAATGCGAAGAGAAAACTCTCTGGAAAAGACCCTGATGCTGGGAAAGACTGAAGGCAAAAGGAGAAGGGGACGGCAGAGGATGAGATGGCTAGATAGCATCACTGATGCAATGAATATGGACTTGAGCTAGGGGTGGACGAAAGTCGCTTACCTGTCCTCAAAGGACGTTCATGGTGGGGGGGAGGTGCTTCGCTGCTCCCCCCGCAAAGTTCCGGCCGGGGGGGAGGCTTCCCGCCTTGGCCCGGCCGAAATTCAGCCGGGGAGGAGGCTTCCCGCCTCGCCCGGCTGCGAACGCAAAAGTTTAAAAAAAAAAATGCCCCCTGATAGGCTATGTGATGATTCACATAGCCTATCACAGCTAGATCTGCAAAGTCAGCCATGATAGGCTACGTCAATCGTCACGTAGCCTATCACGGGTGACTTAAAAAAAAAAAAAAGCGCGTACGCTAATGGCGGCCCCCATAGGGAGCCGCCATTCGCGTTCCTTATTTAGTCGCTGTAGTCTACGTAAATGTTTACGTAGACTACGGCGAAAATAAGGGCAACGCTATAAACAGGGGGCGTTTTTTTTTTCTTTTATTGCAATGGCGGCAGTGGCAGCCGGTCGAAAGACCGGCTGCCGCTCCCACCCCGCTTGAACACCCGCTGAACCGCCAGCCGGACCCGCCGCCAGGAGGGACATAGAATCATAGAATCATAGAATAGTAGGGTTGGAAGGGGCCTACAAGGCCATCGAGTCCAACCCCCTGCTCAATGCAGGAATCCAAGTCAGAGCATCCCTGACAAATGGCCTCCAGTGTGGGAGAGCCCACCACCTCCCCAGGTAATTGGTTCCATTGCCGTATTGCTCTGACACTCAGGAAGTTTTTCCTGATGTTCAGCTGGAATCTGGCTTCCTGTAACTTGAGCCCATTATTCCGTGTCCTGCACTCTGGGATGATCAAGAAGAGATCCTGGCCTTCTTCTCTGTGACAACCTTTCAAGTACTTGAAGAGTGCTATCATATCTCCCCTCAGTCTTCTCTTCTCAAGGCTAAACATGCCCAGTTCTTTCAGTCTCTCTTCATAGGGCTTTGTTTCCAGTCCCCTGATCATCTTTGTTGCCCTCCTTTGAACCCTCTCCAGCTTGTCTGCATCCTTCTTAAAGTGTGGTGCCCAGAACTGGACACAGTACTCCAGATGAGGCCTAACCAGCGCTGAGTAGAGGGGAACTAGTACTTCCCGGGATTTGGAAGCGATGCTTCTATTAATGCAGCCCAAAATAGCATTTGCCTTTTTTGCAGCCACATCACATTGTTGGCTCATATTCAGCTTGTGATCGACGACAATTCCAAGATCCTTCTCGCTCGTAGTGTGGTTGAGCCACGTATCCCCCATCTTGTAACTGTGCATTTGGTTTCTTTTTCCTAGGTGCAGAACTTGGCATTTGTCCCTATTAAATGCCATTCTGTTGTTTTCTGCCCAGCACTCCAGTCTATCCAGATCACTTTGAATTTTGTTTCTGTCTTCCAAAGTATTAGCTATCCCTCCCAATTTTGTGTCATCTGCAAATTTGATCAGCATTCCCTGCACCTCCTCCTCCAAGTCATTAATAAAAATGTTGAAGAGCACTGGGCCCAGGACTGAGCCCTGCGGTACCCCACTCGTTACCTCTCCCCAGCTTGAGAAGGTCCCATTGGTAAGCACTCTTTGAGTCCGATTCTGTAGCCAACTGTGGATCCACATGATCGTTGTTTCATCTAGCCCACTTCGAGCAAGTTTGCTCATCAGGATATCATGGGGCACTTTGTCGAAAGCTTTGCTGAAGTCGAGGTATATGATGTCTACAGCATTCCCACGGTCTACAAGGGAGGTGACTTGATCAAAAAATGAGTTCAGATTTGTCTGGCAGGACTTGTTTTTGACAAATCCATGTTGGCTTCGAGTAATCACGGCATTGTTGTCAAGGTGCTTCCAGATGGATTGCTTTATGATCTGCTCCAGAATTTTCCCAGGGATTGATGTCAGACTGACTGGTCTGTAGTTCCCAGGTTCCTCCTTTTTACCCTTTTTGAAGATAGGGACAACGTTAGCCCTCCTCCAGTCATCTGGCACTTCCCCGGTCCTCCATGATTTCTCAAAGAGAATAGGCAGCGGTTCTGAGAGTTCTTCTGCCAGTTCCTTTATTACTCTAGGATGCAGTTCATCTGGCCCTGGAGATTTGAACTCATTCAAAGTAATGAGGTGTTCCTTGACCATATGCCTGTCGATCTCAAGCTGCAATCCTGCCCCTTCAGCCTGTACTTCGCCTTTGCCAGGGGGGTCATAGACCCTCTTTTGGGAGAAGACTGAGCCAAAGTAGGAATTGAGCACTTCTGCCTTTTCTTTGTCATCTGTTATCATTTTGCCATCCTTATTTAATAGCTGAACAACCATTTCTTTCCTCTGCCTTTTACTATGCACGTAGCTGAAGAAAGCCTTTTTGTTGTTTTTATCATCCCTCGCTAACCTCACCTCGTTCTCCGCTTTAGCCTTCCTGACGCCATCCCTGCAATTCTGTGCTACCTGCCTGTACTCTTCCTTTGTTACTTGGCCTTCTTTCCACTTCTTATATGTGTCCTTTTTTTGTTTTCAGGTCATCCCTAAGCTTTTTGTGAAGCCACATTGGCTTCTTCTGTTGTCTTCCACCTTTTCTTCTTGTTGGAATTGTTTGTGATTGTGCCTTGAGAATTTCCTTTTTTAAAAGTTCCCACCCATCTTGGACTCCTTTTCTCGCTAGCATTGTTTGCCATGGGACCTTACTGATCATTGTTCTGAGTTTATTAAAATCAGCTTTCCTAAAATCCAGGGTACGTGTTTGAGTACACTCGGCTTTTGCTTCCCTTAGAACCAAGAACTCAAGTACAACATGGTCGCTTTCCCCCAGAGTTCCTGTAACTGCTACTTTATCCACTAAGTCATCTCTGTTGGTTAGGATCAAGTCAAGGATAGCCGATCCTCTAGTTCCTTCCTCTACTTTCTGTAGGAGGAAGTGATCCGCCACACAAGTCAGGAATTTCCTGGAGGGGCCATGTTTTGCAGAATTTGTCTCCCAACAAATATCGGGGAAATTGAAGTCCCCCATTACTACTACATCATGCTTCCTTAAAACATTGGCTATTTGCTTTTCAAAAGTTTCATCCTTGGCTTCTCCTTGATTGGGTGGCCGGTAGTAGACTCCGACCACCAGGTTCCTTTTATTCTTTGCTCCATTTATTTCAACCCAGATGCTCTCGATGGGGCTACCAAGCTCCTCCTCCTGTATTTCTGTGCAGAGATATGTATTTTTCACATACAGTGCAACCCCGCCTCCCTTTCTGTTCCTCCTGTTCTTTTTGAACAAGTTATATCCTTCAACTGCTGTATTCCAGTCATGAGAGTCATCCCACCAAGTCTCAGTTATACCTATCAAGTCATAATTTCCCTCCTGTATTAAGAGTTCAAGTTCATTCTGTTTGTTTCCCATACTCTGGGCATTAGTATATAGACATCGAAGACCATGTGCTTCATAGTCTGGCTTTCTTCCTACATGTGTCTGAAGACTATTATTGGGCGCTATCAGCGCTGTTCTCTCCATTGCAGTGCATGCGCCTACGTCCATTGTTACCCCCAACATTACATCTCCCTTCCCCGTAGGATTCAGTTTAAAGCCCTCCTGATGAAGTTCTTCATGCTGTGGCCAAACACATTCTTCCCAGCCTTTGTGAGGTGCAACCCATTCCTAGCCAACAGCCCATCTTCCAGGAAGTATAGCCCGTGGTCCCAGAATCCAAATCTCTCTCGTCGGCACCACCTTCATAGCCAGTCATTCACCCGGAGTATTTTTCGTTCCCTTTCTATCCCTCTTCTAACTACTGGAAGGATGGATGAGAAAACTATCTGGGCCCCAAAGTTCTTGAGTTTCCTTCCCAAAGCTTCAAAGTCTGACGTGATCTCTTCGTAGCTCCGCTTGGCGGTATCATTTGTTCCCACATGGATGAGAAGAAAGGGATACCTGTCAGTGGGCTTTATGAGTGCAGGCAACCTTTCAGTCACGTCTCTAATCTGTCCTCCCGGGAGACAACATACCTGGTGAGTCCACGGGTCTTCACAACATACTTGGGTCTCGATCCCATGGGACATTCGGCAAAGGTAAGTCCCGTCCCGGGGGGGGGGGCGGGGGGCGGGGGGGTTGGAGGATTTCTCCCCGAAACTTGTTCGGGGAGAAATTCTCCGCCAACCCTAACTTGAGCACGCTCCGGGAGAGAGCGCAGGACAGGAAGGCCTGGCATGCTATGGTCCATGGGGTCACGAAGAGTTGGACACGACTGAACGACTGAACAACAACTCCGGACGCCATTTGCGTCCTCAGTACGGCAGTCCAGCTAGTGATACGGCAATGGCAGTCGTATCTCTGGGGCTCCAGAGCTGGCCGGTGGCTCTGCGGAATCACCACGGAGCGAAGCTGGCTGATGAGGATTCCAGGGGGAGGGATGGATCGCCTCCCCCCCACAGACCCCCCCCCCCGCCGGAACGGCAGGTAAGTAATTCGTATATCCCTACTTTTCAAAACCTATTTCTTTTCTAACACATTGAATGAGAATGGTCAAAAAAATGTGGGAGAAATTTTCAGCACAGCGCTAGTTTTTACAGTTGTACTAAATGTTCACCCAGTTCAGTTCTGAGAATGAATGTAGTACTTGCAGAGGGAATGAAATGTTCTTTGACCCACCGATTCCCAATGGTTTGCTGCCTGTTCATTCACCAGCTGGCTGCTGTTTTATGCCATTTTAAAAACAGGGACATGTACCTGGAAGTACAGAGCAGAGCCAAATGGGATCAAGTAGTGAGTGTGATGGCATTGCAATGCTATGTACTAACCCAGAAGTGTTGAATCTCTGTCAGCTTGAAAGCTGATTTCAGTTTCAGAGAACTTCTTGGAGACTGCATTCCTGTGGTGGGACGGCCCCAAAGCAAAAGGGAGCAGGGCCAAATGCAATAGAGGCTGAAGCCAAAATACCAGCATATTTTGGTTTAAAGCCTTAGTGCCAGTAACTAAACATTATGAGACATAATGAGAGGCAGTTCAATCTTTTAGAATGGCAAAACCCACTGACCCTGTGCAAAAGCCAGGAAACCACCAAATGATCATGGTCAGGGGAAAAGGGATGGGTGCAGGGGAAAGGGGCATGGCCTGAGGTTTGACATCTTTCTACTAGCCAATCAAATTAGGCCATGTCACATAGATAATTCAGAGTGAGCGCAATGCTTCATGGATCAGCTTTACCTACATTCTGAATGAGCAAATATGCTGCTAGAACATTCACAAAAAGTGCCCCCCGCACTTTCTTCTCAGGTCATGAACTCTGCACAGGGGAAAGGAAAGATGGCTATAAAGTAGAAGTGCAATGACAGACTATGTAAGAGCATACATTCCATGTCCGAAGGATCCAAAATATTATTATAAAAGAAGGTTCATCTTGGAATAGGGGAAAATGGGATATATAACAGAACAAGAATTACAGTTTTAAATAAGAATATGCCTCAGATTTCTCTGTGCTGCTTCCCAGGATACTTAATTTTTTTTTTTTTTTTAACCACCACAGAGTTTTATAATGGGTAACCATGTTATTTGGCAGCCTTTGCTTTGTCGCAATATGTAGGGAATCATTTAAGGTAATTTACAATTCCATTCCATTTTATATAAGAGATTCAACTGATTTTATCAATTAAAGTATAAATTAAATTAATTCCTTTGTTCTCTTCAAAGTGGAGACATTAAGATTACCTTGGGCCATTACCTTAGATGTCCAATGGTTATATATACGCACCCGACATCAGGAAGCTTTGAGGATGGCAGTGATTTCTCTAGATAAAAGCATAATAATTTTTTTAAAACCTTCTGCACTTTTTCTCATCTTTGGCTGAGAATTCGTTTTCTTTCCAAATAAGTCTATCTTGGCAAATAAAAAGAATACCTAATAGGTATGGGGGAGAGGTCCTCAGTGGCCCCAGATACAGCAAATCTCTTTATGGATGATTTTGAGTTATGATACATATAGTAAGAGAAGAATCCTTTCCTGCGAAGTATAGGCTTATGGTAGGAGCTGTATATAGATGACATGTTTACAGTCTGGTGGAACAGCATAGACACATTCATTCATTTTGCTCTAGATTAATTCTAGGGACAGAATAATGTTGTTTTTTAGTTTACAGAGTAGCAGCACAAAAGTTAATTTTTGGATGTTCGAGGAAGGAAGGATCAGGATAGACAAATTACAAAGCTCCATACAAAGCTAATAGGCAGAAATGCATTGCTCAAGTATGATAGGTCATACATTTCAAAGATGAGCACAATTGATGCATACATTTGGAAAAATATGCCTGAAAATATGCATGGATTTTTATGTGAAAAGGAAAAAAAAAAACAGAGCTGGCAATCTGATATGGACTTGAGTTGGAACAAGCTTCGAGGTGGACTTCAGAAAACTTTGGTGAGCTTGAGTTTTGCTGATTTGAAGATTTCTATTCTACTGCTATACAGGCACTAAGGCCCGCACATGAATTGCATGATGGGACAATGTGAATGTACTTGCTGTACTACCTCCTGTCACATCCCCATCACCCAGCCCTGCCATCCTCTATTCGTTAGAAGAAAAGGTCTTGCAGCAGGGAGAGCCTGCAGTACTCATGTAGTCTCCCGGCATGATCTAGAACCCTGAGCGCAAAGGACTCTAATTTGTATGGGGAGCCTGTACAAATACAACAGGCTCCCTGCTGCAGCCCTTTACCCTCCAACGCAGAGAGGGTGGCAGGGGTGGGTAATGGGGATGTGATGGAGGGGGTGGGGCCAGCAAGGTCACTTCAGTTTTTATAAGAACTTTCCAGAATTTTCGGAGTTCTCCATGTTTGAGACAAAAAGAACTTGAGTTGTGTTTTTTTTTTTTAAATGGAATGTGGGAGAAACTGAAATTGACAGATGCATCCATCCAGGCCCAGGGCTTTGAGTGCTTTGTTCTTGAAGGTCTGGGTTTGAATCCCTTTGTATTCAAGCATGTTGGTGCTTAATTAGGGTTGCCACCTCTTTTTTCTGACAGGTCCCTCAACTTTAATAGCTCTATGGCTGACAGGTACATCATGTTCTTCTCCTTGCTAGGAATAGCTCTATCTGTTGAATTTGGCTGGTGCAGATGGGTGAGAATTTCCTTTCACTTCAGTTAAATTTACCAACATTTGCAGACTTCTTCATATCCAGGAGGGAAAGAATTTGAGATTTTAAAAACTGGAATGCGGGAGAAAGTAACAGATTTGCCCATCCTTATGAAGACCCACAACATGCATTTCTGAGGGCATTAGTCCTGCTTCTGCTTACTTTTGTGGCCATGTTGGTGGAAATGTCAGAGTGGAAGGAAGTATATTGACTCCCTTGAACAAAAATTGAGAAAATTATTCTGGGCAGATATAAATAGGCTGTTTGTTTTAATGGTGTGTGTATGTGTGTGTCAGATGGAGAGAACTGACAGTACTCAGGTGTCTTGTTGCTTTACAACAGAGGATTTAACACGTTGAAAAAGCATTCTTCCCTTCAAGAACTTATAGGATCAAGTACTGTACATGAAGATTTCTTTGAGCCTAAACCAGGAGATATATGCACTCTCATCTGTAAAACAGAGACCTTGAAGATGGAGAATTTAGAGCTTTAAAAAAAAAAAAAAGAACAGTAAAAAGAGATAAGAACAAAACAACTATGATGCATGATTTTTGAAAATGTAATGACATGCAACACAGTACAATAGATGGAATGTTTTCTCTTTTTAAAAATATTGCATTGAAAATAACAAGATATATGCTCTGAGATATGATTGCAATATTGTAAAATGGAATTTTAAGTAGTGTAATTACACATGGTATTTTTATAGACTGGGAATTTTAAGTTGTGGAATTTCATATAGTATTTTATATAATGTGAAGCATTCTCATACTAATAAATAATAGGAGTTACTAGATTTATCATAATTCCCTAAGGAAAAGCCTGTAGACTGGATATTTAAAAGGCAAATCTTATTAAAGATATTTTCAAACCCATGCTTCCCTTTAGTTTTTTTCGTAGCTTTTGTCAGGGTGTTTTTGTGGCATAATAAATACTGCCTCTTGGACTATTGGTTTATTTGTTTACTGATTACATTTGTATACCACCCAAGAGCCAAGGCCTGCCAAATCTCTGCTTAGAGTTGTCTGCGACATCCATTATTCTCTCGGTGGTTGATGTGTTCATAACAGTGCTCCCGGTTCAAGTATCTAGAACACATCTATGGTCTTGAATGTGCTTCATTATTCAAATGATTCCCGTGACAATTTAAGGAGAAGTTAGCTAATCTGAAACAACCCTCTTGTAATTTCCTTATGAAAATTAAATCAAAGAAGTTGGCTTTGACAGTCTAATATTTCACTCTTTGAAGAGGACCCAAGCATGTCAGTCTTGGAGACATGCTAACTTATTCTGTTTAAGCTGGGTCAATATATGCTTCAGCATCATTGTGAATCCCACAGTTCTGGAGCGTGCAACTCCATCTGAATTATCAAGTGGACTAGATGCTTGCCTCTTTCCTTCTTGTGTCCAAGAATCACTATATGTCTTAGGGCAATTACTGCTAAAGTCTGTTGACATGGATGACTTACTGCTCAATATAATTTAATTATGATTATTATTGCAAGTACAGGGGTGGATTTTCTGCCCTTTCAGTGCATGCTAATGTGTGATGTGGTAATTCCAATCTATGTTAATGATTGCGACTATAGAAGCAGAGAATGGTAGTTATTCCAAATTAATTAAGCCCCAGGAGAAATACCAGTGCTGTGAAGTTAGCTGAAATCAATAATTATTATTTTGATCTGGTGCCTACCTAGAGGCTTTTTTCCCCCTTTCCTTTTGCTCAACTGGGTGAAGAATTCATCAGTATAATGTATTAGGCAGTATTAGGCTTTATTAGAAGAGGTTTGAACATGTTATCTTCAGTGATTTTTTGAGTAAGTGCTTGCTAGCATCCTAGAAAATATTCATGTAATGTTCTTCTAGCCAGTTCTTCTCCTTCTTTACATGCTTGACCATTTAAAGATCAATCAGATGATCTCCTCTTAAAATAGTGATACGTTTCATTCCAGGGAATATGGGGCTGGTTTCTTCTTTTATCAACTATGTATGCAGAATGTATTTAGAGGATGTGATTTCTCATTTCAGTTATCCTCTGAAAAGCTCATGGACCATGTCATAAAGCACAGCTGCATGGCTTTCCTGCATTAATCCTGCCTGCTCACACCACTCTAATATGCAAGTTAGTAATACTTGCATATTTAAGGCTCACTCACTGGCCCTGACTTTTCCCTCCATGGTCTGGATTCTAATGACATAACCCTTTGCTTAACTAAGGGGAAAATGAGGACATGAGCCCATTTGGCCATCAGTGTGGAGTAACTCTTAATGTTGTGGCTCCTAGGGCAGATTCTGGTCTGTGCATGGCCAGCCCGGCCACTTCCACTCTGCAAGTGGCCCCTACTACCATTTGTGGAACGACAGCTTAGCACTTCCCGAGGCAAGGCCCCGAATGGGTGGAAACGCTTCCAGAAATCCCTTCCAGAAATGAGTGTTTCCGTTTGTTTTGGCTTGCCTCTGGAAGCGCTAAATCACCATTCCACAAGTGGTAGGGGCTGTTCACAGGCTGGAAGTGGCGGGCCTGGTTACTCACGCAAGGGCAGCATTGGATTTCGCCCTTTGTGTATATTAGCATTTGCATTTCATTTTCTCCCACTGGTGTTTCCATTTTAGACTTTCCTCAGACAACTCTTGTAATAATAAATGAAATGTGTTTGATAGTTTTAAATTGTTTCACATATATGTTGTTGAGTGCGGGTTTTTTTATGTCATTATGTGAATGGTTTTTTATGTTCTATGTAATGTATTTTAATGGTTTTTAATTGTTGTGAGCCGCCTAGAGAGCTTCAGCTATGGTGCGGTATAGAAATATAATAAATGAAATGAAATGATAGGGTACACTAAAAATGTAAGTAACTACTTGTTTATATGATGGGTAGCCTTAAAGGCTACTTGCTCCGATATAGACCTGCCTCCAATTGAAGTTGGAGGCCCTGCCCTTACTGCCTTCGGGGCTGTTGAAATCACATTACAGCCTGCAGCATGTGCAGGGCACCTGTGGCCACCATTTTGAATATGCAACCTCTATTTGGTGGTAGCCATGTTGTGTGAACCTGGAAAACATGGTTTATGTGAGGATTAAATTTTTACATTTAAACTTCTTAACCCTCACATAACCCACATTTACCAGGTCACCCGAGTGGGGGATGCATATTCAGTTTGGTGTCTGCAGGTGCCACAGCTTAGCAGAAGTTAAATAAGCTACAATGAGCCACAGCATGTCATCTGAACCTGGTCACTGTGTGGCTTTAGGCATATAGCATGAGACAGGGCCTTTTCAGTGGCGGCACCACTGTCCTGAAATGCTTTCTCAGCGGCATTATATGCTTGGCCTCCTCTCTAAGCTCTTTGAGGCAGAAGTTGAAACCCATTTTGGGCAAGCTTTTATTGGTGGATGGACTGATCCCATTGCCACCTCTGGCTTGTACCCAATGATTGCATGAATGGAAGACAGCTTCCACTGGCACAAGAATCCTCTGCCTCATTTCAGATGGTTTCCTTCTTGCACAGCAGCCCCATAGGACACAGCACTCACTGTACAGGAGGGCAACTCTTCCATCTTTCAGGGAGATTGACCTGCGTGACGGTGGAGAGGAACAGAAAGTTAATTTTCATGGGCTGTCTTCTGCTCATGCCACCATTGGATACACCCATGTTTCAGAGCTATGTTATTATATATGTTGCGGATGAATTGCTGCTTTTAACTTAAATTATTTATTAGACTGGATCCAGATTTAGATGCATGCAACTTAGGGATGTTGCGGGTGCCTGACTGGGTCCAGGAGTCTGTCACCCCTCACCCGTGACCCCCGGACTGCGCCTGCCGAGATGCTGTCCTCACTTGCCCTGCACTCATGCCTGCTTGCGCCCTACTCGTGTCCCCCAGGACTCATCGCAACCCTATTAGGTGAGCTCCTGCTATTTTCCCACCTTTGTTATGTGGCAAAAAAGAAGTTAAAAAAATGTGCCTATTTAAATATGTGCAGTTTGGGGCCAGGGAAGCTTAATGTGCACAATATTAGGGGCATAATGACTCCAATATTGCATATATAAAGCTTTGCCGGCCCCCAAACTGTGCATATATGCACATTTTTTAACTTCCTTTTTGCGCATACAACAAAGGCAGGAAAATGGCACGCACTCACCTAACAGGATCGTAGTGAGTATGGGCAACTCACCAAGCTCGTGGGCAGCCTAAGCATGGGTGCATGGGGCGGGGGGACAGCAGAGGCAATGCTTCGACGGGCACCCAGAGAACCCAAGCTGGTATGGGTTCTCACATCCCTAATGCAACTAGGCTCAAAAAAGTAGACTTCCTTGCCCCCTTCTTCCTATGGCAGTCCCTCCAACCCCCTGTAAATGTCACATAGAGCGTCAGGGGACCCTGCTGAATGGGGTGTGCTGTTGTGGGGGAGAGGTATTCTCAAGAAATGCGTAGAGGCAGGCACCTTCCATTAGGGATGCCAGAGAATTCCGCCACGGACTCCAGTGAAGCTGGATTCTTTAGTATCCAGCCCCCCAGAATCTGTGGTGGAATGGCCTCCCCCCCCGCCACCCTGCGGAATCCCCCCGGGACGGAGCTTACCTGGGGCGGATGCGGCAGCAGCTCCAGCTGGTCTCCTGGCCGGCCGCTGCCAGGCTGCTTTGGCTGCAAATGGCAGCCGTCGTAGCGGCCACCATTTGCGTCCTTGCAGGCAGCCGTGATGGGCTACGTAAGTAAGCAAATGGCGGCTGCTACGCCAAATCGCGGCTGCTATGCCAAATCGCGGCCGCTACGCCAAATGGTGGCCACTGCGCCATTTGCGCCCCTGCTCTTTGCTGTGATAGGCTACATAAATACTTACGTAGCCTATCACGGCTGCCTGCAAGGATGCAAATGGCGGCTGCTACGACGGTCGCCATTTGTGGCTGCAGCAGGCCGGCCGTGGCCGGAACTCCGGCTGTCCCCAGCCAGCAGCTCCATGGAGCTGCCACGGAGCGGAGCCAGCCAGGGAGGATTCCGGGGGGAGGGACGGAGTGCCTCCCCCCCACCGTGGATGCCCCGGCATGGAATAAGGTAAGTGTTTTGTACATCCCTACCTTCCATGAGTGAAGCACATGTGTCCTCTGAAGGCAGATCTTGGATCCAACCTAATGTATTTTATTATTGGATTTCTATATTTATATCTGATTTTGTACACCTCTCTGGGTGCAACTGCAAAGGACTGGGGCATAATAAACAATGCATTAGTAGTATTAGTACTAGTATTGCCAAAGTGCTAAGAGTATGGACTTGTATTCCAAGGCATATTCTGAGGAAAGGAAAGGTTCCTGCTGTGCAAGCACCGGGTCATTACTGACCCCTAGAGGGACGCTGCTTGCACTGGCGTTTTCATGGTAGACTGTAGCGGGGTGGTTTGCCATTGCCTTCCCCAGTCGTGACTACCTTTCCCCCAGCATGCTGGGTACTCATTTTACCAACCTCGGAAGGATGGAGGGCTGAGTCGACCTGAGCCGGCTACCCGAGACCTGGCTTCCACTGGGATCGAACTCAGGTCGTGGGGAGAGTGTCGGTTGCAATACTGCCACCTACCACTCTGCGCCACACGAGGCTCTCACAGACATATTTTTTTTCTCCCACAAGTGTTCTTTCTGCTTCTGTTCACATAAAGGTATGTGCACAATGCCCCCCCCTCCCCTGCCTGCTCTCTTCTTCTCCACTGTAGTAGATATTCTGTGCCTCAGGCTCCTACGGTAACCATTATTTTATATCAGATCTATACAACTTCTGTCCATCAAGTTGACCACGACCAACCAGCCATGTATTATCATGTGGCATGTCTCAGCAGACCTATGATTCTGTTCTGATGGCATTTTCAAATGAATGAGCTACAGGCAAAGATCCAAATGCTATCATTTTCATAAAACCTTGACACTCCTTGACACCCCAACTCATTTTCTATGTGTAAGTACATTAATTACACCTTACATAAGAGATGTATGTTATGTAAGAGATTGAGAAACTGCAAGAAGTCTTTGGATAGGAATTTGTAATGGATGGTGTGGTGCCCCATATGGGTCGAGGGGAGAGAAGGTTGGGGATTTTTAAAAAATGTGTGATACACCTAAGCAGCCAAACCATTAAGATCTATATAGAAGTACTATGGGAGGAAAACCAAATAAGCTTGGAAGTGTGATTACAAATAACGTAGAAATAATCACTTTTAAAAATGAGAGGAGCTGAGACTCTCTTAAGGGGGTGGGCTTATCATATGCATATGGTAATGCCATTTAATTCTGGTAATTCAAAAGAGACTTGTAGCCTCCAAGTTGCTGGAGGCAAGGAGTCTCACTAATCTCTAGCAAGGGTCTAATTTGAACAACACCAGAAACAAATCACACACATCCAGCCAGGTAGCCGCGATAGGCTACGTAAGAATTTACATAGCCTACCATGGCTTTGTTGTTGTTGTTGTTGTTGTTCAGTCGTGTCCGACTCTTCATGACCCCATGGAACACAGCACGCCAGGCCTTCCTGTCCTGCGCTCTCTCCCAGAGCGTGCAAAAGTCCATATTCATTGCATCAGTGATGCTATCTAGCCATCTCACCCTCTGCCGTCCCCTTCTCCTTTGGCCTTCAGTCTTTCCCAGCATCAGGGTCTTTTCCAGGGAGTTTTCTCTTCGTAGTGGTGGCCAGAATATTTGACCTTCAGCTTCAGTATCTGTCCTTCCAATGAGCACTCAGGGTTGATTTCCTTTAGGATGGACTGATTTGACCTCCTTGCAGTCCAGGGGACTCGTAAGAGTCTTCTCCAGCACCACAGTTCAAAAGCATCCATTCTTCGGCGCTCAGCCTTCCTTATAGTCCAGCTCACAGCCATACGTTGCTCCTGGGAAAACCACAGCTTTGATTATACGAACCTTTGTCGGCAAAGTGATGTCTCTGCTTCTTACTATGCTGTCTAGGTGTGCCATAGCTTTCCTCCCAAGGAGCAAGCGTCTTTTAATTTCATGGCTAACCCCTAAAAAAACCCAAAAAAACTAGGGATGTCAGAGAATTCTGCCACGGATCTCAGGGAGGCCGAGTGCCAGCGCATTCACCCCACCGAAATCGGTGGCAGAACGGCCCGCCCCCCCGCCCCCCTGGGACGGGACTTACCTTGGGAACGGCTCCAGAGGCGGCTCCGGCGGTGGTTCAGTGGCGGTGGCCGGTCTTCTGACCGGCTGCCACAGCCACCATTTCCAGTTAAAAAAAAAAAACACAACGTGATAGGCTACGTAAAGATTTATGTAGCCTATCATGGCTAGATTTTAAAAAAACACCGTGATAGGCTACGTAAATGTTTATGTAGCTTATCACGGCTGACTTAAAAAACAGCAACAACGCATGTTCGCAAATGGCGGCGGCCATGGCCGCCGCTATTTGCGTTCCTTATTTTGACATGTCTTAGTCTACGTAAACATTTACGTAGACTAAGATAGCGAAAATAAGGGGAACGCAAATAGCGTAGACGCTACGCTATTAGCATTCCCCTTATTTTCGCCGTCTTAGTCTATGTAAATGTTTACGTAGACTAAGACGTGCCAAAATAAAGAACGCAAATGGCGGCAGCCATGGCCACCGCCATTTGCGTACGCGTGTTTTTTGTTTTTGTTTTTAATTCAGCCATGATAAGCTACATAAACATTTACGTAGCCTATTATGGCTGACTGCAGGGACGCAAACGGCAGCGGCTACGGCCGCCGCCATTTGCATCCCTGCTAGCCAGCGGCCGGATGTCCGGCTGCTGGCGGAGCCGGCTGGCGGCTTCGCAGAATCCCTGCGGAGCGGAGCCGGCCGGCAAGGATTCCAGGGGGGAGGGACAGAACGCCTCCCCCCCAGCATCAGCACAATCCGTGGAAAGGTAAGTCACTTTTGTACATCCCTAAAAAAACCCAGCGTACGCAAATGGCGGCGGGTACGGTGGCTGCCATTTGCGTTCTCTATTTTTCACCATTCTAGCCTACGTAAATATTTATGTAGGCAATTACGACAAAAAAAGGGAACCACAAATAGTGTGATGGGTGCTATTTGCATTTCTTTTTTTTCTGCCGTAAAAGCCTACGTAAATATTTACGTAGGATAAAACGGTGGGGGGAAAAAGAACGCAAATAGCTCCCACTACGCTATTTGCGGTTCCCTTTTTTTCTGCTGTAATTGCCTACGTAAATATTTATGTAGGCTAGAATGGTGAAAAATAGAGAACGCAAATGGCGGCCGCTGTAGCTGCCGCCATTTGCGCATGCTGTTGTTGTTTTTTTAGGGGTTAGCCATGATAGGCTACGTAAATTCTTACGTAGCCTATCACAGCTTGACAATGGCAGCCGCAGCAGCCCGGCCGCGGCCTGCCAGGAGACCAGCCGCTGCCACCAGAACCACCGCTGCCACCACATCCGTCCCAGGTAAGTTCCATCCCAGGGGATTCCGCGGGGGGGGGGCAGGAGGCCATTTTGCCACGGATTCCAGGGGGCATCCGGCCTAACTGGAATCCATGGCGGAATTCTCTGCCATCCCTATGCCTCTGCCAATTCTGTTCCACAAGTGAGACCCAGCACTTGTGTAATGGAGATTTAGCAGTTTGTTTATTTATTGCATTTATATCCCGCCTTTTTTCCTCTTGCAAGGAACCCAATCGGCTTACATTCTCCTCCTCCTCTCCATTTTATCTTCACAACAACAACCCTGTGAGGTAGGTTGGGCTGAGAGTCTGTGACTGGCCCAAAGTCACCCAGTGAGCTTCCATGGCCAAGTGGGGTCTAGAACCCAGCTCTCCCAGCTCCCAGTCCATCACTCTCACAACTGCAAATGAGCAGAAATGCTTGTTTCTGGAACAGGGCAGGTCAGCAGAGCTTGCCTAAGGGAGCTCTGCCAACCTGTCACAATCCTGAAAGGACCATTCCTGCTTATTTCGGGGCTTCCTATAGGAAGTGTTGCATCTTCATTGTGCAAGTGGTGGGTCCTGCTTGTGCAATGGAATCAGCGGGAGGGGCTAAACTACAAACACTACAAACACATCCAGGATCAGGATCTCCTAGTTTCTGTGTTACCAGCCCATACTGAACTAAGGAAAACTGGTGGGGTAGGGATGGGCGAACTCACCCCTGTTTGCGCTGCACGCAGGTCGCCGGACCCCTGCTGGCTGATCGATCTTGTTCTCTGCATGCAGCGGCCCACCTCTAAATACACCATTTACACCTCTAATGTTGTGTAAGTAGGCCTCTTTGCAGCTGCCATTTTTGTAGAATCAGCCTTTATAGAAAAGGCCAAGTTCCCATTTTGCACAGAACGGTGGCTTGGCGGAGCAGAGGGGCCCGCTGCACTTGCCCAACTCGGCCTATGCTTCCCCAGCTCCAGTCCAGGGGGCTGAGCTGATGGTTATCTGCTGAGCTCAAGCCCCCAGCCGGACTCTGCTACCTGCCATCCCTAGTGGGGAATAGTGATGGGGAACTCTGCCTTTTCTTCTGTGGCAGAGTTCTATGGCGGCATGAGGGAAGTTTACATGTGGTCAACTCATCCTTCTTCTAATTTTGGGTGGGGTGTTGTTGTTGTTGTTTTTACTATATCAATATTTTTCTATATAGCTGAGGGTTAATCTGGGCATGTCAGAACCTTCCCATTTCATCTGTGGATGGCCCCATTTTGCTGCCCTGCTATTGGCACAGCTCACCCATTTTATCATTAAAGGGAATCTAACAGATTCAAACCATAGATCCTCAAGCAGCTATTCTTCTGCTTTAGAAGCTAGGTCCTGTCATTCAAAATGTAGCAAAATCCATATTTTGATCTGCTGGATTTCTTGCTTAGCATTTCCAAGACAGCGACCTATATAGTCACCAAGAACTCAGGTTTAGTTTTGCTTTAGATTTTTGTTCTTTCAGCTCAGTCATATTATCCTCTTAATTCTTCTGTACTGTTTATTCATCTTGTAATATGTAAAGAGAAGAACTTGGATCATGAATACAGTTCCCTCATGCAGCTTGACAATTTTTTTTTTATTTGGGAGCCAATTAAGGGTTAGAATTGTACCTCTGCGTAGCCAGAAGCAATTATCTATGTTTTGTTCATCTGGCATTATTGCATGTAAGAGCTTCAGCTTCCCCTTTTGCTGTGATCAGACAATATCTGAAATTATTATCTTTATTATTTTCAAGGCTATGCTAAGAATTCATTCGACTGGATTACAGTTAGATGCTTGTGAGCATTTTTGGCATCATTTCAGATATGAAATCCATCTTGCAATTAGCTGTGTGGAAGAGTGGAAGTGTTTTATGATAAAAACATTAAGGGCACAATTCTATGCATGATTTAGAAGAAAAAAGCCCTACACTTCCCAGCATTACCCAGCCAGACATGCTGGCTGGGGAATGCTGGTAACCATGGGACTTTTTTTCTGTCTAAATATGCATAGGATTGCACCCTTAAACCCCCAATATTATTGGTAGAGGGAAGAAAAGTCATTTGGTACTACTAAAATGTGTGACAGTAGAAACGGAAAGTCCTTTACTGAATAACAGGGAAAATGCTATTTACATATCAAATCAAAGGAGACTGTAATCTATATTATTATAGTGAACAATGACTTTCTCCCATAGCTAACTAATAGCAAGACACTGAAAGTTGTTTGTTTTGTTTACTGACAAGGATACATTTCACAGCAATGCAATGCTGTCCCTCTTTCAGTCCCTCTTTCTCATTGCCTGAATTAATTTTAATGACTTGCTGTGCATCAGCTTAAGTCATAAAGTACTGCTCTGTTCTTTAAATATTCTATGGCTTATTCACATCCCTTGAATATGTGTGCCCAGAAGTCCACAGAAGTTTGCGTGTTTGTCACCTTTTCTTTCACAAACAACAACAGACCTGCACTCACAAATACTCCTGACCTCTTGATATTTCACTTGCTCACAATGATGTCTATGGAAATCAGGACCAGTTAATGAATTGACTGAAAATTCATTTTAGAAACAATTCACACATTACAATTTGATTTTTCAAAATTCATGGGAGTAATCATTTTTGTAAACATTGTAATATGTGAGTAAGAAACTGACAATGTGCCACAACAGCAACTTTTGTTATCAGGGGAACTCCAGTTTATACTACCCTGATCACAGCCATTGCTGTGGTGTTCTATCTTTTTCCTATCATCTCACACAACTAACACCAGTATATATTGCCATTCCACTGGGGGGAAAAGAAAGAGAAAATAAATAGCTGGTTGCAGTGTATGCTTTGGCTCAAGTTAACTGATGTAGGATCATGCTGAAAGCAACCAAGACATAAAGTTGCCACTCAATGTGGGCTGTTAATTATACACAGCCTGATCCTCAATTGCAATACAAGTCTTTACTTGCCCTGGAACAGCTAAAGTAGCATCCGATTAGAACTTACATTTTTGTCCCACTTGCCCCTCAACCCCAATCCCTGTTCTCTACTTGATCTGCTTGCTTCTATTCATTTTTCTAACCATTGCCTGTACTTCATCCCATGCAATCACCCATCATGACTCCATAATCAGGCATCTGCCCTACAGATAGCCACACTGGCTTTTTCCACATTGAAGAGATTATAGCAAATCTACCTCTTGTGTTTCATTCATCTCTGTCTTTAAGCCTCATCTTTTGATTTCCACCTACCTTTTATGATATGTAATTCAGTGACATCCTCTCTTGGTCTCTTCTTTATTTCACTGGGCAGCACCTGAATCTGAATAAAAGATATCTGCTACTCCCTTAGTTATTAGGAAGAAACAAATAGAAAGGAAACTAGGGCTGAGCATGGACCCCCCGATTCATTTCGGAGGCCAATTCGTATCTTCTGAACCAGCCCAAATTTGCTTTGGACTGATTTAGATCCAATCCAATTCACTTTGGATTTGAGTCCAAATCAAGATTTAGATATCCAAATTATTTGGATTTTATGTTTTCCCTTTGACTTGAATTGGACAACATAAATGAACATAACTTTTTCAGTTTTTATGATATATTCATGAAATTTGGAGACCTGGCAGCCCCTATGGAGGTGGCTGAACCTGCCAGATTTCAGACAGTAGTTCCTCTGCTTAAAATGCATAAAATTTCCTTTACTCAGAAACTAAAACTAAAGGTAAAAAAAACTGTCAGGCACACAAGGGATTAGAGATCCTAATCAGAAGGTGTTTAAGGTGACAATTAGGAGGTCATTATCCCTAATCTCTGGTTATGTTTTTGTTTTGTTTTTTAAGTGCAAAAGTACTTTTCTTTTGCCTGTCCTGAATCTGCCACTGACCTAAGGCTCTCATTAAGGGAAGAAAGAAAAGTTAAACATCTCTTTGGCTGCAAATTGCAATACACATTACCTGGAAAAGTCACACTGAATAAACTCAGTGGGGCTTATTTATTAATTGCACAGCTGCACTTTCTCTACTCCATGTACCCCCCTTATTTGTCTTCCTTCTAAATTAAATAACCCAGACATTGAAACCTTTTATAGAGGAGTTGTTCCAGCACCCTGATCATTTTGGTAGCCCTTTTCCACAGGAAGGGTAAGATGAGGCAAATATTTGTTTAAAAAATACATAAAGCCTGGCCTGATCATATTCTTCTTATGGTCATTTGATGTCACAAGGTAAAACAAGTGACAGGCAAAGTGTCTTGGAAAATCAGCAAAAGCACACACACATGCACACGACCAAAAGAAAAGCAGATACAGAAAGAAAAAACTACCTAGAAGCTAAGGGGTGAGGCGAAGGGAAATACAGGGATGTACGAAAGTCACTTAGCTTTTTGAAGGGTGACATTCGCGGTGGGGGTGAGGCGCTCCATTCCTCCCCTTGAAATTCTCTCCAGCCGGCTCCGCTCCGTGGAGATTCCGCAGAGCCGCCAGCCAGGGCCACCCACAGCCAGACATCCGGCTGCTGGGCAGCGTACAGGGTTTGCAAATGGCGGCTGCTGTAGCCGCCACCATTTGCGTCCCTGTATTTTGCCACGATAGGCTATGTAAATATTTACGTAGCCTATCATGGCAAAAAAAAAGGAATGCAAATGGCGGCCGCCATAGGTGCTGCCATTTGCGTTCCCTTTTTTTGGCCGTGATAGGCTATGTAAATACTTACGCAGCCTATCACAGCTTCTGCAGAGACGCAAATGGTGTCCCTGCATTAGCCGTGATATTCTGCGTAAGTATTTACGTAGCCTATCACGGCTATAGTGATGAAGTGAATGGCGGCTGCGAACGCGGCCACCATTCGCAAGTTAGCGCGAATGGCAGCAGGTAGGTGTCCCGTTTCACGCACCTTTCGTGGGGTGGGGGGTGGGGGGTTTCGTTCCGCCACGGATTTCGGGGGGCTGAATGCACTGGCATTCGGCCTCACCGAGATCCGTGGCAGAATTCTCTGACATCCCTAGGGAAATAACACTAAAGCCTAGAGAAGAGAAAAGGGATTGTGTGTGTGGGGGTATTCCTTGGTTTTTTATAAGAATATAGAGAGTTGAAAAATGGGAAGGGAAGAAATAGTAATTGAGAAGGGGTGGGGGGGGGGAGCCAAAGAACAAGTGGTACAAAGCAAGGAAAGAAACTACTGAGTTAAAATTACAGCCCTATTAGCACCTAGAGATGTCACTTTCCAAGGCTCGGTTCCCTCCCAACTCTTCTTCTCCCCCTCCCTTCTCTAGCAAGTTGTTACATTTGCTTAGGCTGTCTGGGCTTCCAGAATTGTCTGAAGCGTTCCAAAGTGCTTCAGATCTCTCTGACCCACTTCGGACCGCTCTGGACTGCTCTGCTCCAGATCTGCTTCGGAATCGGATTCAAACTGAAGTGGTCTGAATCACCCTGATTCACTTTGGAATTCAGGATTCAGATGAAGCAGCGCACAGCCCTAGTGTAAACCACTAAGAATTCATGACGCCCTCTCTCTCTCTCTCTCTCTCTCCGTGTTTGTGTGTGTGATCTCTCTCCGTGTTTGTGTGTGTGATCTTGGGGTGATGAATGTTTGTTTCTGGAATTTTTAAATGGTATTTACTAGCAGTCCTCACAGGAGCAAATCCCTATCTTGGGAAAGGATGGGCAGATCAGTCTGATTTTGCGGAGTTCCTCTTTTCCCTACCTCCAAGTCCATTCCAGGCTGGTTCCATGCAGATGTTTGTTCATTTTTTGCAGAAAAAAATCATACAGATTTTTAAGCGTATTTTTAAAATGTGTACATTTGGGGGCACGTTTTCAAAATTGTACATATTTTTGTACACAGCCATCCATTGACTAAAGTATGTTGATAAACATTTTTCAAATGTACACATTTTTCTTTGTGAAGTTTGCAAATGTGCACATTTTATCAGATGCATATTTCCAGTTCCACAGAACATACTCAAATCTTGAAATGTACAGATTTCAGTGTGTCCATTTCCAGGTGGTGCAGATTGGGGAAAACACAAAAAAAGTTCCAATGAAGAGGATTCCTCACACATCCCTAATCTTGGCACTAGTGTTGCTTCTGTAAGGAGTCTAATTTCATTCCTTTTTCAGGGGGCTATTCTCTCCTTAGGCTGTCATTAAAGTCCAGTTGTGTGTGCATGGCCAAGTAAAAACACAGCAGTTCTGGTCTGTTCTTTCCCATCCTAGTCTCCTCTCCTCAATTTGTGCGATATAGTGTAGAGACCTGAGGCAGGGTCATCCTAATTAAATCAGTGTGACAAGCTACTTAAAATACTGCCAGCAAAATGGAGGCAGTTTTCTTCCACTGAAATTCACACATAGCATGAATACTAGTTCTAGTTATGTTTATAATACATGCTGAAATCCTTAACATAATGTGCCAGACCACTATTTACCCTCTGACCTGAAGGCAATGGCTAAAAATAGGCTTAGAGAAATTGTCAGTACAAATGGTGTGGGTGATGATAGCTTTTCCCTTCTTGCCTCTGTTGAAACAATCCCTAGCAATGCCATAGTACTATTGCAAAGTTTTAAAGTTCATATACTCTTTCATTTTATTTGCATTGCTGAGATTTGAAAGTCTCTCATTCTGTGATTCCCCCCACCCCATCAGCCTGAGGATTTAAAACAAGACTTGCAGAGGATTCCAGAAAGACACTGGAAAAATGAAAAACTATAATAGAGGTGGTATAAATGGGACCTGCAACAAAATGTTGCAGTTAGGGATGTTGGAGAAATTGGCAACAGAATCAAATGAGTTTGAATTTTAATTAATCCAATCTGTTGATTCCGCAATGGACTGGTTTTTCCCCAGTAGGGCAGATTCTGCAAACTTGTGGGCCATTTCTCTAAGTTTCCCAAATTTTGCACAAAGTTAGTCATAGAAAAATATGCCCCCCCCCCACCAAAAAAAATCCATCCAAAAATGTGCATTTCCCCCATAGGCTAAAGCATGAAAATGCACATTTCAGGGGGATTTGCACATTTGGGGGGGATTTGTGCATTTTTGTAAGTGCAAATTTGCACAAATTCAGAAACTTAAAAAAAATCCGAGTCTGTCAATGAGCAGCTGATGGAATGAAAGGCACCTCACAATCCATGAAACACAGACAGAACAGATTTTATACAAGCTGTACATCCCTAGTTGTAGTGTGGCATGCTCCAGTTCAGGACCTTTTTAAAATTTCCCCTTTCCTTTACCCAACTTCCGTTCTTCCCCAGTGGGAAGTTCGTATATCCCCCATTAGGGTTATACGAACTCGCTTGGCCCGCTGAGCACAGGTGCTCACAGAGTCCCTGCTGCTACCCACCCCCGTGAGCTGGGCTGCATGAGCTCCAGGGAGCTCGGCGAGCAGTCCAGGAATGTCCTGCAGCTCCCGCTCCTTGATGTGAGACACCATTTTTACGCAAGATAGTGGCTCGCATCGAGGTGTGGGCGGCTGCAGGGGTGTCCCCGCTGCTGCCACTGTAGCGGGGGGGGGAGGAGAGGAGATGATAGGTGCTCCCTTCTTCTCCCCCCACCCCTGCTACAGCAGCGGTGGTGATGAGGGACAGGCTGGTCACTTTACATAAGTGTAAGAGACTTAGATAAAAAAAACCCAGCCTGTTCCTCACTGCCATCAGAGCTGCCATCACGGTATGGCGGGGAGAGGATAGATGCTTCCTTCTTCCCTCCGCCCCCACCTGCTACAGCAGTAGCAGCAAGGGACAAGCTGGCTGTTTTTCATAAGTGTCTTACACTTAAGTAAAACAACCAGCCTGTCCCTTGCCAGTGCCACTGCTGCCACTGTAGCAGGGGTGGGGTGGGAGGAAATGATAGGTGCCTCCTTCTTCTCTCTGTCCACAACTGCTGCAGTGACAGCAGCAAGGGACAGGCTGGTCATTTTAGGTAAGTGTAAGTGACTTATGTAAAATGACCAGCCTGTCCTGCGCCATCGCTGCTGTAGCAAGTGCAGGGAGGTGCCTCTTTCTTTCCCTCTAGGCGACAGGCAGCTTGATGAGGGACTGGGTGAATTCTGTTAGATTCTGTCACCTTTATTTGTAGAATAAATTTGTGGAACAGAATTGGTGGGGCTAGCCAGCTCTGCCCAAAGTTAAAACAAAATAAACAGTAGTCCCAGAGAGGTATCTGTCATTGGGCTGTACCATTACAGGCAGTCATATAAAATGCTCCCAATACAAACCAAACTAGCACACCAGGGACAATAAATAAATGTTATCATATAAAGTGCATTCAAACTAGCATGCTGATTGTTGTAGTAATTTGACTACTATGGAATTACATTTAGAACTTATTATGGAACAAGACTCTGCTCTTAGCCATTTCTTTCTAGTTCTGTTTAGTTTATTTCCAGTTTATTCCAGGAGTAAACAGCTTGGTGTATTGGCCTGCACATAAAGTGAGTAGGAGTTTTGTTGCATATAAAAAGGCATTCCTGCACAAAAAATGGAAACTTTCTTCACAGGTTGACTTTCTCAAAGATAGCTATTCAATATGCTGGCTTCTTATAACACTTCAATAGAGTTGTTAATGATTCAATAACACCTTAATAATTTTGCTTCTTTTGACTGCTGCTTTATTCAGATTATAAAAAAGGACTATCTGTGGTTGTTAGCAGTATACTGAGTTCATAATCTATCCATCCCAAAACCAGTAATGGTTTGTAACAACTTCTGTTGACATATCATACCTCTTTTGAAAGGAAAGGCTTAAGGTGCAATCATATGCAAGGTTAGACAGAAGGAAGTCATACAACTCCCAGGATTGCTGGGAGTTGTAGGATTTTTTTTTCTGTCTAAACAAGCATAGGATTGCATCCTTAATTGCGAATGTTGCGTGGACTTAGGGAAGAAAGCTGTTGAGTCAACCATGCTGAGTTATCTTCTAAATCCACCCTCTAACCACCTTCTAAATTCACCTATCTAAAACACACTGGAGGAGTCTCTAAAAGGGTAACTGCCAGTCTGGATTGTTAGGGTAGCATTTAGCTGACCACATTTTTCCATAAATCCTGTCTGAGCCTTTTCATGTATTCACAGATAAACAAAACGGTCTTTATTGCCTTGCAAACAGTTTTGACAGATGGCTCATAGTCGTAGCATCCAGCGCAGATGTAAAAAGACAGAGATAAATGAATCTGTTTTTCAACTCTCACACACATGCTTGCAACTTTCATCTCTACCTGAAAAGCTTCTCAGTTTGTCTGCTTTATGTTCTGTCTATTAGACAGATATTGTTTTATCTGAAATAACCACTTTTATTGTGATTTGGAACAGAAGATGTGCCTCTTGGAATATACAATTTGCAGAGCTTGAATAGCTTTAGTACTTCATTTAAAAGTTAAAATAACATTTGATGGTCATTCTTTTTGCAGTTTTATTTTTTTATTAAAAAAACTAGATAGAATGAGCAGACTAGAAACTAGATAGAATAAGCAAACTAGATAGACTGAGCAAATTATAATGTTCCTATTCCAAAGAGAATATAGCTAGATAAAGGACTACCTAAAATTTTAAGTGAAGTTTGTGTGTATATTGGAAGGAGAGGCAGGGGAGGCAGTGGAAGAAAATTCAGTGTTAATGAGGAACTTCTATTTAGAATCACTTGCTTAAAAAAAAGACAAAGCTGCTGCATGTAGATGTAGCAGGGAAATAGGAAGTGTTTGGGGTAATCACTATTTGCAGACTTTCCCTTGTAAGGAAATGCTGTTTCCTGGACAGTCTGAGTTGTAACAATCTTGCCACAAATCACATGAGAGGCTTTAGGCACATAGGAAATAAAGCACACAAACAAAATATCCATGAATCACATAATGGAAAAGCCTGATTATGAAGTGACAGACAAATCAGAATCCTTTAAAATGAAGTTGTGGTCCTGCACCTAATTTGTGGGGAAAATTAGACCCTTTTCTCTAATACATGACATTTATCCTGTCTTGTCCTGGTCCTTCCTTGATGAGCTGTCAGGCATTTACCTCAGCTCTTTTTCATGAAAGCAGGGTTTTCCCACTCTAATATACTAGAGGGAGAAAACGAAGGAGCCGACTAGGTGTCTGTCAACCCTGGATAACTTTTATTCCCTGCACACCTACTCTATAACATTTTGCAGCGGCACTCACCACATGAATCAGGTCCATCACATCTAGGTGAGGTGGGTGGCTCCAATGTCCGTGGGGCTGCGAATCCACTCTGGGTTTCAGTCAGAATTCCAAAGGAGGTATCCAAGGTGCTGAAGCTTTGGGGGTGGGTGGGTTCAGACCCTTGGATACCTCCTTTAGAGTTCTGGCTGGGTCTGACTGAAACCCAGAAAGGATTCACAGCCCCACGGACATCAGAGCCGCCACCTTCCACTGATCACATCATGAGTTTCTCTGCCCCCGCCAGTAGCTGCAGACTGAGTGGGCCAGGGGATAAGATTTTCCCTGCTTTGTGATTTTCACAGTGACAATCACAAAACAGTGGAAGTTTTGTACACAGTGAAAGTGTTGTCGTGGAGAGATTGAAAACTGCCCATTCCCTCGGAAAATGTAACCTATAGCCAGAGTACCCAGTTAGTGCTGCAATATGGAACTGCTCCAGAACTGAGATCAGTTTCTGTGTGTGAGGCATTTGTACTGCTTCTTAGTTAGAAACCGGGAGCAGACTGAACTTTTCACCTTACTGTTCACTCAGGATCCAATGCTAAATCAATCTTTCCCCAAGTGTTGTTATTTAGGTAACTTCTATGTTGTCGCAGCTGCTGCTGTTCTAAAAGGTTGTTTTGTCTTGAAATCAAGGAGTGATTTTGTCAGGGACCAAGAGGCAAAGGGGAAATGTGGGGCTCCTAGAGCCACTTCATGATATCACCCAGTGGTTGTCTGAGAAGTAAAAGCCTCTTTACAAAATGAAGAATGAACTGTGTGCACTTTAGATATCTTCCCTGCTATTCTTTCTGTTTTCTTCCAGTTTGTATCAGGGTGGCATTTTGACAGAAAGGTCCCAGACTAACAGCCATAGCATTCGGGATGCAGAGCTCTCCAATGGCCTCCTCACATAATCACAAAAGAGAAGGGGAGGGAGGCGCATGCAAGCCTGAGGGTTCCACAGGAATGTTCATACACTGGGAAACCATAGTTCCCTATTACATCTAAACCAGGACCCAGCCTGTCCAGCCTCTTAAACTGCAACCGTATGCCTACTTACTTGGGAATACCTCCCACTGAACTCAGGAGGATCTGCTTCTGGTTAAACAAACATACAACTAGGCTAGGGATGTATAAGAAGAACTTCATTTGGGTTCATTTTTATTTTGAGTTTGCCCCATTCGCAATCCCAGGCACAAACACAAATGGGAGCACAATTTTCTGGGAAAGCTTGCAAGTTCCTGAACTTGTGCTCTCATTTGGAAAGTCTGCATTTTTTTTTTAAGTGCACTTTCACACTTTAGTCTATGGTGGGAAAGTGTGCATTTTGGGTGCACACTTAAAAATATGAAGCAAAATGGGCATTTTTTTCAGTCTGGAAAGAAAAGAAAAGCTCACATTCAGGAACAGTAATGCGATGAATCCAGCTCAGAGGTGAAAACAGGTGAAGCTTGACAAGCTCAAACTTCACTGATACTCCCATCCCTACATTAGGCTGACCCTCTACTAGAAAGGAATATTTATTAACAACAGCCAATAGTCTTGGCATTCATAATGAAGCCAGATGATTCCTAGAGGTAGATACTAAGACTACATTCTGCTTGGACATACATATGAAGAGATGACACAAGTTTTTGGATTAAAAAAGGGTGAAAAGATTAATTATATTAAATGATCTGCAAATAGTTGAAACCTTAATTTATATTTAGCTTCCAATCCCAGTGCAGGTATCTAAGTCTCATGGTGGTGACCCTGTCTCCATTATCCTGGTTTCATATTTGGGCAAGTCCACCCTGCCTCAGAACCTTGAATAAGTTGTCAATTCCACTCCTGTCTCCTCACAGCCCTCACATCAAAGATATCCCAAAGGAGACCCAACAGAGTAACCATCCCCCAAGTCAAAGATCCTTGGGTGGATGAGGCAGGCAGGTAGCCCCAAGGGAGTTCCAGTCCTTGAAGCCCATTGAGCCGAATAGCCCTGAGAGACATGTCTAGGAAAAAACCTCAAAGTTATATCTCAGAATGAATACCAGCATAACTTGAAGAGGCACTGACCAAGCAAACTACCACCTAGTTAAAGGTAATTTCAACCAGATTAAAATGCAAGCAAACTCAAAGCACAAAAGCCCCTTCCAAGATTGCAGTATAGAATAGGCAAAACGACAACAACCTTATTTCCCTTCAGAGTGTGAGTCTGAATGTGAATATACCACATTGTTGCCTTGTATGCTTGGACAGATCCATTGCTTCCCAGATAGAGCTTTGACCTCTGGGGAATACCCATTGTGGCTTTCCACCCAGTTTTCATTTCTATGGTGCAGCTCAATCAGACTGTGAGGTCAGATGTTCTGTCTGGGACACCCAAGGTCCCCCTCCCATCCCCTGTATTAGGTATGTGACCATTATATTGGGGCTGCTGACTTCTTGTAGGCCTCTCAGAATCTCAGGGAGCCATGCCTCACAGTGGGAAGGAAAGCAGTGCCTCTGTTATGAGTTACTGACTACAAGCACAGTGATTTATTTGAAAGGCCACTCCTTGAAAGAATACATTCTCCCACAAGTCTGCCTGGGTTCTAAGATCTTCTGGGAGGCCCTTATCTCAGTCCCACCACCATCAGAGGTACATTTGGTGTGGACATGAGAGAGGGCCTTCTTGGTGGCTGCTCCCAGGCTCTGGAACTCCCTGCCAAAGGATGCTGGTTTGGCTCCCTCTATGTTGCTCTTCCACTGGCAGGCAAAGACACTTTTATTCAGGTAGGCCTTTGGCATGTAAGCTGGTCTGCTGCTGAAGGATATTTGTTTTTAATCTGTATTTTGTTACTGTTAGCTTCTTGAGTGCCATTTTTGGCAGAAAAGCAGGATATACATTTAATAAATATGTACATACAATGTAGATTGTACATTGGTGGACAAGCTGAGAGCCTAGGGCATTGAGCTAAGGTATTCCAGGGTGTTAAGTGAAGCACAATCCCACACATACTTAGCTAGCTTCCCTTCCTTGCCTTCTTCCCCCTAAGTCCCCTTGTCTCTCTCCATGTTTGTTTCCTCAGAGCAGTCAGGATCCAAGGAGAACCTTCTTCCAGGTTTCTCCATTCCATTTTATTTTTGAACTGTATTCCAGGGGCTCCAGGGGCTCTAATAAAGGATTAGCCAGCCATCCCCCCCCCCTCATTGCCTATATTAGCGTGGCCTGAGTACCATAACATTATTGTTGCCTGAGGTGATCACCCCATTGTTTCCCAATGCTGGTAAAGGCCCGGCCAGGATAACTCACAGTGGGTTTCCAAGTGATTATGAATAATCAGGAATTATGCTCCTCTGAGTTCCTTTACTCTGAAACAAGGTAAATATACCAGCTTTATCTCTTCCTCTTTTTCCTGAAACACCTGGAAATCTGTCCATTCTGCCCCTCACACGGCCCACCCATCACCACAGAAACTTGGAGGACACTTGTTGCGCTCCCAAGCCCTGCTTCACCCTCCCTGCTTCTTATTTGGCAACCTATAACACCCCACCTCTGTCTTTCTTTCCTTGTTCTGTCACCAATACTAGCAATAGTGGGCTGGTCCAGTCAGTTCTAGGGGGCTGCTGGTATCCTAATCAAACCATTTCTTTCTGTAAATATTTATGGTAAAATAAAACTTCTGTGCTTCAGCTGTCAGTGTCCTCAAGCTGGTTTTTCCCCATTTTGTTGAAACGCAGTGTAAGATCTACAGTGTGCACCACACTTCTGCAAAAAAATCCTTACATTTCCAGGTTCATTGGGCATATGTGCACACATGCCCTGAGCTCATGTAAACAAGTGAACAAGGCAGCCTATTCTAAAGCATGAATCCAGTCTTAATACCCAGTATTAAAAAAAGAAAATGTTGCTTTTAATTTAAGTTCAATGTTGTTTTTAATTACGTTCAATGTTGTTTTTAATTATATGTTGTCTGTGTATATTGTTTGTGTACTTTTGTGTGCTTTTTTTTGTAAATGGCTTTTAAAGTTTTTATATTGTATTTAATGATTTAACTTTCGTAAATGGCCCAGAGAGCTGGGCGGTATAGAAATGCAATAAATAAATAAATAATAAAAATAAAAATATGAATTGCTTAATGCATAACGTTTTCTGTTTGACTTAGATAACAGGGTTTAATGTAACTAGTGAGACTTTGTGACCACCCTGTTTTATTCTTATGATAATGTCATGTTTTTGAAATGTTCTTAACTGTTCTTAATTACTTATTATTTTATCTTGTTTTTACCTTGTGATGTTGTATTTCAATGTAAACTGGGTTGTTTGTTGATTTGTTTGTTTGCAATACTTCTATACTGTTTAATATATGAAAAAGGATTTTATAGGAGTATTGTAAAAAAAAAAAAAACTGGTCCAAAAGTCTGCGTTTACACCATTTTTCAAAAAGTCCAATATGGCATCAACTGTATAGTTTCTTGGATGCCTGTGCCAAATTACTGCTCAAGCCTACACAGTCATATTTTAAAACTATCCTGCCTTATTTTTATTTTTAAATTAGAATTTCTCACCTAGATAGCCAGGTAACACCAGTTATTAACATGTTAACTGAACAAGTAAATGGGGGATTTGAGAGCAACTGGGGAAGAAATTGGTTCTCTGCTTCCAAGGCTTTCAAAATCCTATATCATAGAATCATAGAATCACAGGGGGGCCTCCAAGACCATCAAGTCCAACCCCCTGCTCAATGCAGGAAGCTGATTCCCAGGCAGTCTCCCATCCAAGTACTACCCAGGGCTGGCCCTGCTTAGCTATCCCAAAGTTTGCAAGCTTACCCCCTTCATATCTGAGGCTCATAGAAGAATGTTCATGTGCAACCAGCACAACAATTAATGGGATACTATTCCCAGTGATTGACCTGAAGGCTAACAGGCCTTTACATTTCATACTTGTAAAAATGCCATGAGTCTGGCCAAATTCAGATCCGTCACAGCCATCAGACAAAAAGCCATTGTGTGGCAACCTCTTTATGCACTCCAGCTATCTCACTGTAACTGAAATTACACACACACGCAGCAACTTATGTAAGTTCAGGAGCATGGAATGCACCTAAATGTATAATGACAGTTGTAGCACAAATGAGCCATGTTCAAAGATGACATGTCACGTTGCTCTTCATTTTTTAAAAATTATTTTTTGCGGGGGGGGGGGGAGGGTCCCTCAGCCCATGTTGTGAAAGGCAGTTGCAGCCTGCAGTACATTGACCTTTTCAGAGTTGTAGAATTTAATTGATCTCTCACTACTTGTGGCTTCACTAACAGGCTTGAAAAGAGGTTGGGCACCGTGGCTAGCTAGTCAAAATAATAGGATATTTAAAAGGTTAAATCAGTCCTGCATTCATCATGACTGTCTATAACAGGCACCACTGGGCATAACAATTCTGATTCTTCATACCAATACCACAGCCAACTTGGGGTGTGTGTGTGTGTGGATCTATTTCTATGAATATTAATGACGGTAATGAGAACAGACAATGCAGTGCATACTTAACCTTTTCTTGTTATCATTTCTGGATTGCACACTTGGGTTCCTTCTCAGAACGACACACCTGAGCTCAAAAAGCAAGATTTGTACATCCTTTGATGTTGCAGAAATCTTCTCTTTGTTGATGACCCTATGTGATGAGAGTTGGTGCTTTGCTTATTTTGACTTGGCAGAAGGTGGCTACTCTATTCCTTTAATTATCTCTGAGACAAATTCAGACCATAACTGCACATGTACAGAGAATAAGTGGATGGCAGATTTCTTTTTCTTTTCTGTTCTTTTTTTTGAAGGGAAGGGAACTGGCCCAGCTCTGTGCTTTACACTTTGAAGGATGAAAGGCATGATACTTTCAGTGGCACAGCAACACTGAAGGCACAAAATAATGGCTCCGGCATTTTGATCTCGGAGAACAATTTAATCCCTCTTGTCCAGATGCATAATTCAGCTGACCAATGCTCTGACAAAGCCTGCTGTCATGGGGTTAGCAGAAGCTGGCTTCACGGCTCATGAATGGTTGAGTGGCCACTGAGTTTCATCTAAAGCAAAATTTCAAAGCACATTCAGAAGATCTGTCTCAGGCCAAATCTCTGAAAAAGTTCAAGCCACAAATTTCAGCCAGACCAACAAAATGTTTTATGGGAGTTTGGGACACATCTGTTAGCATCAATTCACTGTTCTGGAGGAACTACACAAATGACATTTCCCATGGTTTTTCTGCCCCCAGATGCTGTCATGGCTGTGTCAAGGAGTGCTGGGGAAAATGGCATCTGCAATCCCCATTTTCCCTGCATATCACAGCCAGCACGCCCAGCAACATCCAGGGTGTTAGACCCTGATGGAGAGCAGCCTGGCTGACACCCTCTCTACTGGCCATATTTGCAGGAATGAGGGGAACAGGAGGAATGCAGATCTCAGAAGCCTGATAAATTGCATGGAGAAGCCAAGCATTGAGGATGGAATGTCATGGTAAAGGCTGAGGACTCCTGGCTTTAGCATGGGGGGAGCGGGGGTAATAATATCCTTACAGCACAGCGGGATCTGAGGGTATGATGATTTGCTCCAGACCCAATACAGACTGATGTTTCATGTGTCCAGAGGACGTCCAGGACATACATCCAGCTAGTCTGTTAAAAATAATTAAGTTGAGGCTTCAATTCATTTTGTTAGATCAGTGGTGAGGAACCTCTAGCCAGTGGGTCTAATTCAGCCTTTGGGCCTAATGTGGCATGCAGAGGTTCACCATCCAGCCCATGGAGGCTTAGGCTCCCTCTGTGGGTCCTGCCTGTGCCCATCTCTAAGCCTCACCCCCTGGGAGCTTGGGAAGGAAGCAAGGAGAAGGTCCCCTTTGTTATCTGTGCTCTGTGATCAGAGATAACTTGGGGATTCCACTGCGCATTGCTCTCCCTCCCAACTGAGAGGGGAGCAGTGCTCTTGGGACTCTCCTTGTTACCTCTGATGGCAGATTCCCCTTACATGGCTTAACATGCCAGTTGGGATGGGGGCAGCATAAGTGCTTTGCCTGCCCCACAGCAACGCCAATGGGGGGGCACCTGAAGTGGTAGCTAGAGAAGTCCCAGCTGACATTTTGCCAGGGGATGACACAGGATGGGCAAAGACCCAATGACGTTGACCAAGTCCATTAGCATGGCAGATGCCACTCCCATGGGGACGGTGCACACCTTGCAAAGCTGTGGACTCAGCCGTCCCTGCTCCCAGCACCAGCCAAGTCCCTTTCTCCGGAATCAGAGGGAGAAAGGCAGAATTGGTGAGACGATGGTACCAGTGGACATGGTCATTCCCACTGATACCATCCAGCCCACAGGGGGCCCATTGGAGGCAATTTGTTGTCTCCCCCCCTACCTTAAACTGGTTCCCTGCCCCTGTGTTAGAGACTAGTGATGGAAGGACCTCACATACACACACACACACACGCCTCACCACACTGGAATTAGTTCATGGAACTGGACTACATTGCTGAATACCATTCAGCTAATCAAGTAATGATATAACTGAGCCACAAAGTGAGCCCATTCTGGATCAACCCTCCTGATCAAGCCCTCCCTGCCACCCCTTTTCCCAGCTCTCCTTGGACAGGGAAATTCATACCAAGTGCTGGGGCTGGGCCTCCATGAAGCCTTGACACTGCTGCAGGTATGTCATAAAGCATCGTGTTTGTCCTTTTAGATTTCCAGTGGCACAGTGGGCTTGAAACATGCAAGTGTCTAGATTTTTACAATTAAAATGTCTGAGGAGCCCATTCACTTCTAATAGTTTCCCTGAAATAACAAGCTCCTCCAATGTACTGAGCATCAGAAACAAATAACGGGGAAGAAAGAAATTGCTCCAGATGATTACATTGGGCAGAGATATAATTTATATCAAAATGTACGATGTGTCGCCTTGTCTCTCTTCTTTGGCTACTGAAATGTCAATGAGAGGAAGATTCTCTGGGTCTGACACATCATTCCTTTCCCCCAACTACATGGATGGTAGCCTTTGGCAATTGCCACAGTTTCATGTGAAGTATAGCCAAGTACAGAAACTTTCTTAATATATGTTCTTGGCTGTTAAGAAGAGAAGCTGAGTTCCTAAACCAGAGCTCTCTGCAAGACTTCAGCTTCTCCTCCTCCATATGATAAGCTCAAAATCATTATAAGCTGAAAATAATAAACATTATGTTTATTAATGCAGCTTGATTGGCTGTTGAATGCAGGTGCTGATGGTTAATCTGTGTTTCCCCCACTGAGGTTTGGCCTGTTCCGGATTGGTTCTGGCTCAGTTTATAAGTGGTTTTATAGCATACTCTTATTTGTGACTGAAGCTGGTGTTTTATGCCTAAATATTTCACATTTTTAAATCTGTTTATATTTTTAATCTATAAATTTATAGACTGGATATGCTATTGTTGGCCATCTGTTTTGTTTTAGTTTGAAACTATTAAAACAAATAACAGTAGAACTTAACATTTGGAGGGAGCAATCCTATGGCCCCTAGACAGCATCTGGGGGATGTAGGATATTTTGGATTCCTGGATCCAAGGCCAGAGAGACAGTGCTCCGATCTTGGACCCAGGAGTCCAACCTACCCACCCCCTCCCCTGCCCCTCACAGCTGGTGCAGAGAGCACCACATCGGATGCCTCTATGAGCTCTCAAATGTGAGCTCGTAAATGGTGAAAGGGGTGTGCCGGAGCGGTGGGCAGGGCGGGGAGGAGACTGGGGATGCAGGGATCTGAGCTGTCCCTAGCCATCTCCAGCCTCCTCCCCTTCCCTTCCCTGAAGCCTCTGCTATACAGGTGAAATCACCTATCTAAGCTAAAATGCAGAGTGGGAAGTGCAATGTGCCTCCCACTCTGCACTGGATTCTTGAAAGCTTCCGAATTTGGAGGCTTACGAGTACCCAGGGTGGAGTGAAAAGGACTGTGCCCTTAATGTAAAAAAAACCCTAATATTAAAAATCCCCAACATATGCCGCCAAATGCATGGCAGTAGGGGAAAATCTTAACCTGGTACTGAAAAGATGACAATGTTGGTGCCGGGCAGTCCTCACTGGGCAGAGCATTCCACAATCAGAGGCCCAACACTGAGAAGGCTCTCTCCCTTGTTGCCACCCTCCCTCAGAGAAGACACATGGAGGAGGGCCTCAGATGTTGCTTGCAGTCTGTGGGTAGGCTCATACTGGGAGAGGCGCTCTGTCAGGTATTGTGGTCCTGTCCTATGTAAGACTTTATAGGTCAAAGCCAGCACCTTGAATTGGGCTCAGAAATGTACAGACAGCCAGTGCAAGCAGGCCAGATGGTGTTAAATGCTCAAACTTTCTGGTCCCTGCTATCAATCTGGTCCCCAGCATCAGTATCTATCAAAGCAATTGACATGAATTTATGGATACAGTGACAGACTTCCTTGGTCAGAGGAGGTAAGTATCATCTGAGGCAGGAGCAAAAGTAGGCCTAGAATAGGGACTTTTCAGTCAGGGTAGGAGCTAGGGGGGCATTTAAAGAGAGCAGCCCCCCCTCTCTCTTTCTAACACACACACACACACACACACACACACACAGTGTTTGAGGCCACATGCAAATGATGCGATTCTTTATCAAAAGCAGCTCTATATCTGGTTATCCTGGGGTCTATATATGATGTAATTGCAGCATTCCTTTAAATACACTGCTTGGAGCAGTGGTAACCAAATTCTAGATTTAACCAAGAGCTTGACATTAATCATGCCCCCCCCCCCCACTGAAACTTGAAAGGGTGCCCCTGGAAGGATCTTCTCTCTGTCTTTTGAATGTTCAGATGTAGGCTTTATTTCACTTTTAGCATGATTTTAAATTCCTGTGGCTGTCAAGACACAAGGTGATGTTAAGCCACAAGCCTCTTCCGCAACTATGGAAGATTAATCTCATACTATTACCTTCCTGACCTCCAAAGAAACCACAGTACTAAATCACAGGCAAGCCCATGCAAGCCAAACAGTTGCTTTTACGACTCTCTCAAACCTAATTACCCAATCACCCAGTGCCATGGTGTATCCTGCAGGAGCTGACATTAAAGCAGCCAATTAGACATTTGGTTCTGCATCTCTAGCCCTCCACCTATCCTATAGCCTGCCGACAAGAGCCAGGCAGGGCAGGGTGAGGATGGAGGCAATTTCTCCTCCATTCCTCTGTTTAAATTGCAAAAAGCAGATTGATGGGCCTCTGAACCTATCTAGCTGACTTACCTTTTAGTAGGCAGGGAGGGAACTGGTGAAGCCACAGGATACTGTGCATCCTGGCCTCTCCCCTCCCCTCCTCACTCACCAGCACACACCCTTTTCTCCCTCTCCCACTTCACTTCTCTGTCTAGCGGTGTGGAGGAGGAGATCTGCAGCTTCCTATGGTGACCCAGTGCTGTCTACGGGCCATAGGATTGCTCTCTTAGCATCTTAGGGCAAAGACTGATCTTCAGAATTCTTTTGTCATTCTTTCATTCTTCCCTGAGATGGTGGCGAATGCTAGACATCACTGCATGAGGGTCAGATTCAAAGGCAGTATTCCTTCACTGTGCCCAAAAATGGATGAGGTGACATCACCGTGTGGTGCTTTTTAACACATCAAAAAGGAACCTCAGAGTCGAGGCTTTAGGACATGATTACAAATTCCACCCCCACATCTCCTCAAAGTCTGGCGGCTAGTTTTTCTTTGTAAAGCAGGCCTGAGGGGATGGGGGGTGATTTCAGTGGAGCAGTGGTGTACAGGTGGAGAACACTTAATTCTTCCCTTGCCTACTGCTTTTCCCTTCCAACACTCCTACAGCTGCCTTTCAACCAGCAGAGGGTTCCAGACCAGGACTTTCTTTCCATTACAATTCCTATTTGGAGTCTGGGATGGAAGAAAAGCAGCTGCAGGGTAATTAGAAAGGAAAAGTGACCGGCAAGGGAGGACCACTTTTCTGCCAGCAATTGTGCCCTCCCAGATTTGGAAAGAAGAAATGGTGTCTACGCTTTAAAAGATACCAGTTTCTCCCATTTGTTTGTTGTCTTTTTGAGGCTGCTCTGCAGAGAATCCCATAAGATTTTCTGTTTGCTTGCATTTGCCTCTTCCATTTCCATTCTCAATTCACATTTTCCCATTTTGCTGTTCTGGGAAATGAATTGCCCTCAGGGCTGCCATGCTCTGAGAATATTTGCAGTCCCAGATTGTCATGACATGAGACAATTGCATTAAGTGACAAGATGTCCCAGAAATCCCATGCCCCCTTTATCCGAGCTGGCTTCTGGCTGCTCACTTGCTGTTCTATGCCAGCAGTACATGTGAGACTGCTGCTATCATGCCAGCTGTCCTGCACCTGCCCCCACTACCAGCAATAAATGGGCATGCAACACCCATCCATTCTTGCTCTAATGCAGGATTAGGTAATGTGGGGCCCACAGGTACTAATGAGCCCTGGGGCATTTTCCTTGGCATCTACCAAGGTGCCTCAGCCCTCCCAATTTTTAAACAAATTAACACATTCTCTTCCCAGCAGCTGGGATTGCTGTGAAACAGGTTTATGTTGGTGCTGAATACTCTGGGTTCATTGGAGTTGTTCAGTGTGTTGAAGTTCAGACCCCACCTCTGCCTTTTCTTCACTCCTTTGGGCATGGTACATTGCCACACCCCATGTCAGCCATTTTGTGGTGGTGCCCAGGACAGCGTCTCAAATTGCTGAATGTGCCCATGACCTAAAAAGGTTGCTATTCCTGCCCTAATGACAGGGTCTTTTCCATTGTAGATAGGGAGAAGAATGGTATGAGGCCCAGGTCTATTAACTAAAAAAGATTTCCTCTATAGATGCTTTTAATAGCATGGCAGATTTTTTTCCTAAACTACCTTGTAAGATCAGACCAGCATAACTCTCTTTCATACAAGCAGATCTGCTCAATTTAATTATGGTAATAATTACAATGCTCCAAACTTTCAACAACTTTTCATCTATTCTTATCTTCCTATCATTTTTGAAAGTTATGCTATTAACATCTTTATAGTAGCTAGCAAATTACCCACTAATTTCTTTTACTTTGAATCACAACATTTTAGATCATTTAACAATTTCAGTTGTGATATGCATGGAAGTGCGATTCTGGTTCTATTTTCAACAATTATTATTAACATATCCTACCAAAATCTTTGAATAATATGACATTGCCACTAGAGCTGTGCACTGCTTTGGTCTGAATCCCAAATAACAAAGAGAAGCATGCTCCTTCGGGGATGCCTCGGCGTGATCCAAAGTGGACTGGAACAGCACCGAGGTGCCCCAAAGTGAAGCAGCTCATTGCCAAAGCACTTCAGTCCGCCTCAGAGCTTCGGAGCTACTGAAGCCATTCCCATACACCCTGTCTCTCAATTAGGGATGGCCGAGAATTCCGCCACGGACTCCAATGAGGCTGGAATCTAAAGAATCTGGCCCCCCAGAGTCTGTGGCGGAAAGGAACACTTACCTCTGCCTCTCCACGGAATCCTCTTCAGCCAGATCCTCCGGCTCCGGATTTCCAGTGATATGGCCTCCATGCCATATCGCTGGCTGAAGGGACTGACTGCAGACGCAAATGGTGTCCAGGATGCCATTTGCAGCCATAAAGGCTTTAGTTTAAGGTAAATGCAGCCATAAATGGCTGCATTTGCGGCCCTGTTTTTTCACGTGATAGGCTACGCAAATATTTGCGTAGCCTATCGCGTGAATGAAAAGCATGGCCGCAAATGGCATCCTGGACGCCATTTGCATCTGCAGTCAAGTCCCCTTCAGCCAGCAATACAGCATGGCAGCCGTATCGCTGGCACTTTGGAGCGGGCCGGCAGCTCCACGGAATCGCTGCAGAGTGGAGCCAGCCAAAGAGGATTCCAGGGGGAGGA
The DNA here is from genome assembly GCF_057233095.1 of Heloderma suspectum. Classification (NCBI taxonomy): domain Eukaryota; kingdom Metazoa; phylum Chordata; class Lepidosauria; order Squamata; family Helodermatidae; genus Heloderma; species Heloderma suspectum. The sequence continues at coordinate 328,991,882 of NC_139458.1, forward strand.
ATGGATTGCCTCCCCGCTGCGGGTGGATTCCCCACAGACTGGAAGGTAGGGAATCCGCCCATCCCTACTCTCAACGTATCAACTTTCAAAAGATCAGGGAGTGGGTGAGGAGGAGAATGGAGGGGGGAGGGGAGAGGAGGGGGAGGAAGGAGGGGGGAAATGGTAAGCCTTGGTGAATGGCAACTCTAGTTGCCAAATTAGGGCTGAACGTAACCCAGCAGTCTCCAATCAGTGACAGTGGGAGTGGGGGGAGGAGATACTGGGTATATCGTAGAGATCAGCCTGCTTTCATTTCATTGTGGGACAGAAAGCACTGATTAGAGTTGGAGGCGGTGATTTACTTGTTGTTAGAGAGAGTTGTCTAGATCTGTATGGTGTGTGCGTGTGCATGAGTGCGTGCGTACTGCAACTTTGTCTTTCTTCTTCCTTCCCAGTTCAACTATTCCCTTTCTTTCTTTGGAGAATCTTTATTTTAAAAAACAAACATTTAAGAGGTAATTAGTTTGAGTTTCCTCCTTTCCTTTTCTTGTTCTTTGTTTCCCCACCCCTTCTCTAATAGGTTTTACCTTTCATTCTTTTCTTAACTGTTTATTTAAAAAAAAGTCTTTTTTAAAAAAAAAAGTACTTTAGTTGGCCTCGCCTTGCCTTGTTCTTTAGCTTCTACCCCATACTTCTCAATTCTCAACCATTAGTTTTCCCTTACTTCCTCTCTCTCTCTCTCTCTCTCTCTCTCTCAATATATAAATAAATACCCTTGTTCTTGGCTGCCCTCCACCACCCTGCTTCTCGATTCCTGTATTCTTTTCCTTCCCATTTTGATCTCTTTCCCCTAAATCATCACCATCATCATCCCTTTTCTCTTCTGTTAGGATTATAGATAGTCCTCCCCCAGCCTTGCTTGTAGGTAGTTCAATATTTGTTTTTCTTTTGCTCGTGTGTGTCTGTGTGTGTATGCATGCTTGTGTTGTGGACAAGCAAACAATGTGTGGAAAAGCACTACACAGTACACATTTCAAACAACAGTGGGCAAAGCACTGCACACATTAACATATATTCATTAAATTTTATACTACACTATGTGGCAAAGCCAGCCCAATATGAGGCATCTTGAGGGCCTTGGCAGGGGCAGAGGTGGGGGAGATGCTGGTGGGACCAGCAGCACTGGTAGCCAAGCTGGGTCACCCCCAGTCTGGATACTGCATCCTGGTGTAGGGCAGCAGAGTGCAGAGGCCAGTCACAGTGCCCAGAGGTCACTGTCTGAGGAGGCTGGTGCAGGTAGCAGCAGTAGCACTCTTACAAAAGGAGCAGCATCTCCTCCTGTAGGGGAAGAGGGGAGCCTGTTGTTGCTCTCAGTTCAAGTCAATGTGCCCTGCTAGCAGGGTTGCTGTGTTTGCTTCCTGTCTCTGTTAGACAAGACAACTGAGAGCCTGAGGTCATCAACTGTGATTCTGAATAGGAAAGTACTAGGGGAAAGGGGCTGGTTGCACTTGAAAGAAACCTTCAGCAGAGATTAGGGATAGTGACCTCCTCCTAATCACTGCTTAAACACCAGACTTCTCTGATTATCCCTTTATGCCCTTTGGTTTGAGTTTCTGAGAACAGCACATTTTATCGGTCCCCTTTTTTTTTTTTGCCATGATAGGCTATGTAAATATTTACGTAGCCTATCATGGCAAAAAAAAAAAGGGAACACAAATGGCGGCAGCTATGGTGGCCGCCATTTGCGTCCCTGTGCAGGCTGCCCAGCGGGAGGATGTCCGGCTGCGGGCGGCCCCAGCCAGTGGCTCTGCGGAGTCGCTGCAGAGCGGAGCCGGCCGGGGAGAATTTTGGGGGGAGGGACGGATCGCCTCCCCCCCACCGCGAATGTCACCCTTCGAAAAGGTAAGTGACTTTTGTACATTCCTAGAAAAAATCAAATTTCAGCTGCAACTAGCACAGAAAGTACTGGGCCCAACGGTCTGAAATTTGGCCAGTGGGATCCCCTCCATGTAAACAGAGAACCCCCCCCCCCAGTTTCATGTATTTATCTTGAAAACTGAAAAAGTTATGGCCATTTGTGTTTTCCAATGCAAATCAATGGGAAAACGCCCAAACCGAGTGATCCAGATATCCAAATCTCACTTTGGATCCGGAACTGAGTTGAAGTGGAGGGGATCCAAATCAGTCTGAGTTGAAGCAGGGCTGATTTGGAGCATCTGAAGCGGCATCCGAAGTGGGGGGTCCGTGCATAGCCCTGCATAAATCCCACTTCAGGGGCTTAACGTCGTCAACATCTACCATTAGCATAACTATACACTTGATTTAATAATTTTTTAATGTTACTTGATTGTTAAACTGAGTGATAAAGAAAATCCAGCAAAAAATACATTTGTGAGAGAGCACCTTCATATGTTTTTACACTTCACTACAACTGTTCAAAACAAGCTTGGGACTGACAAATGCCATAGTTTCTCTACACTTTATTAACTAAGCTCCTTATCTGCATATATTGGAACCATCTACTGTCTTATACTTTTGATATTATTTCATTAAAAGTTTAACATGCCATTTATTAGGGATGGCAGAGAATTCCACCACGGATCACGGTGAGGCCGAATGCCAGTGCATTCAGCCCCCCGAACTCCGTGGCGGAATGGCCTGCCCCCCAGCGCCCCCCTCGTGGATCCCCCCCGGGACGAGACTCACCTGGGGCGGATCTTCCCGGTGGCGGTGGCTCCGGCGGCAGCTGCTGCGGAGCACAGCCGGCCTCGGAGAATTCCAGGGGGGAGGAACGGAGCGCCTCCCCCCCGGCGAGGATTCCGGGGGGAGGGACGGAACGCTCCCCCACCATCAACATAATCTGCGAACAGGTAAGTGACTTTCATACATCCCTACCATTTATGTGTGACTCATAACACCTAATTAACTTAGCTCTCTCCCATGATGTAAAATGACTGCATTTCTTTGGTGCCATGAAATTTGGATGATATAGAATGTGCTAGAGGTGACTGAGATGGTGCTAAGATTTGAGAATATTTGACCCAAATTTTGATTAGTACTATAATAGGTTTAACTTTCATCCTTCATCTATTGCTTTTCCTCTATTAATGCCCACTTGCTTAATGGCTTTATCATATTTAATTGCTCAATGGACCAACTGCAATTGCTGCTTGAATCTCCCATCATTCGCACAGTGTTCTTAAAATTCTTGCATGGTAACACTTAGTTATATCTCAGATCTTCAGTTCCCACATTTGCTCTATTTATTTTTAGCCTAAGGTTTGTTGTTGTTGTTGTTGTTGTTGTTGTTATTCCAGAATAATTTATATATTACAGATTGAGGCTGCAATCCTGTACCCACTAAGTTGTGAATAAGCTTCATTGAAATCAACAGGACTGACTTCTGAGTAGACTTGGATAGGATTGTACTGTATATGGCATTCAGTGTTTTCTGAGACAATACTGTTACCATGCTTAAAAACAAAACAAAAAAGCTAGTAGCAAATTTCCACAGCATCATTTAATTAATTAATTATCCCACCTATTGACACATATACAACATAAATTTAGAATGATTAAAATTCAGTAATGAAAGACTAACACAGAACATTCCTGTACATGTCTACTAAGAAGTAAGTCCCACTGAGTATAGGACTGCTCCCATAAAGTACCAAATAACAGCTAAACAAAAAAGGAAAAGCACTAAAGCAGTAAACCAGCTACCTCAGGGGTAGGCAACATTTAGGGGGCCATGGACACATTTGGCAATTTGAGAAACTGTCCTGGGCATCAACCCAAAATGGTTACCATGGGAGGTGTGGCTAGTCACAATGGAGAAGTAACCTGCTCAAAAGACTGAAGACAAGGCAGAGGTGGGGTCTGAGCCCCAGTAAACTAAACAACGCCTTTGAATCCACAGTTTTCAGCCCCAACAGAAACCTATTTCACAGCAATCCTGGCTCCCATAAAAACATGTGTTTCAAACAAACAAACAAACAAACAAACTGGGAGGGCCAGGAGACCTTGGTGAGCACCAAGAAAATTGTCCTGGGGTGCACTGGTGCCTGCAGGCAGCATGTTGCCTACTCTTGAGCTACCCAAACACTTTATGGTCATCCTCCTGAAATGCACAACCAAAAGAAACTATTGTTTCTTTTTTTATAGCCTCTGTTCTTGCAAATCTAACTGGATAAACATTTGCTAATGGTTAGCATTTGAAAAAGGCAAGAGGTGGTGGCAGCTCTTCTGTCATTTATGAAATTCCATTCTTTTGCCTTCATTCCTCTGCCATGCTTAGTGAGATCCCATGACAGCCCAGCTTCACAGCATCTTGAGTCAGTCAGCTGCTGAACCTTCTGTTTTTAAACGTGAGCCGATGCTGATGGAACACTGACGGACAGAGTTATGGCTTTGCTTGCAGGCTGACTGAGTGGCTCATCCCTGTAGATATTTGTGAGAGAAGGGATATGAATTTCCTCCCATTTCAGTCTCGCCCTAAAACTATGGTGACCACATTTTGATTTCTGCTAATGCAGAAACATTTCCTTACGCTCCCTTACGACAGCCCCATCTTTCCAGCACTACTGCTATAAGACAGAATTGTAATGTGAAGAATTTCCTGTCGTGCTCCTGAACATTGTTATGGGTGGATGAACGTGCATGCATGCATGTATTTCACATGTACATATGGTGAGGTGTGTGCATTCATCATATAGGAACTTTGGAAACTGCCTTCTACCAGGGTTGGGAAACATGTGGCACACAGGCTGCATGTACCCCCCCCCCAACCATTTTTGTTGCTCAGCCCACCACCGCCATTGAATTTGCTCCAGTGGCAGCAAAAAAAGTAGCAGTTTGCCACCAAAATTCAACAGTGCAGAGGCAGAAAAAAGAATAAAAATTATATTTAAACAAGGTGTGTGCTCCCCACGTGCCTTGTTTTAAAGTAAGGTCTACCCTTTTTTGTTGCTTCTGCTGCTGTGCCACCAAATACCAGTGGCGAAAATGACAGCAGTGCAGTGGCAGCAATGCTTGGGAGGAGGGGTGGGTTCCAGGAAGGTGTAATTGGCCCCTGGACCCACGGAATTTGACCACCCTGGCCATATACAGCAATGCTGGGGAGGGGTGGGTTCAGTAAAGGAGCTAGGCCAATGGATTTTCTAGTCCAGTCCTCCAGCTCACTTTCTTCATGTTAAAATGTTTGTTTTAGATCTGATAAAGATTTGAAAGCCTGTGTATAACTTGCCTCTACTGGTGCTTTAAACAAATACATTACAATTGCATATCATCACTGAAATTTGTGATGTTATTGTCCCAACAGAAGTGGTTCATTCATCGTGTCCATTGCTTAGCCCTGGTGATGAACACTTCTTCATTGTGTTGAAGTCACAAGGGTTTTGTTTCAGTCTCCAGAAGATGCCCCATGTTAATGAATATCCAGCTCTAGACATTGACTGCTGTATCATATTGCTTAATTTTAAGGGCCATTGATCTTGACAGAATGTCTTTTAAGAAGAAACTACTAAAGTGGACATTGTTGTGCTATATATCAGTAAAAGACAATTTAACTGCAGGGCTGCCATTGGTATCCAGGATCCCAATGTGTGGAAACTATAATTGTTTTGAGTGTTTGCACAACTCGGGCTACACTTTTAAGATGTTGTAGAAAAGTAGATTGGCCTGGGCAGTAATAACACTTGTTTTCAATTTACAGTTAATTGGGCTGCAAGACACATCACATTGATTCTGAATTTCCATATCCTGTCAGAGACTTCTGATCTTGAATTGGGGCCTCCTGTTGGTGCACATGAACAATTAAACAAGTCCATTCAGAACTGGCAGCAGCAATATCCAGGAGCCCTCTTCAGTTAATGAAGGTTTTTTTTTTTTCTGGTAATGGAGTTGTATCATCAGCATCCCTGATAGGGAAGGTGTCAGGAGCACCCTAGCTGCCTCTTGCAGTCCCCTCCAATAGCCAACTCAGGACACAGACGACAAGGATTCTTTCCGAGGCTTTATTTATTACTTTATGACTCTTTCATAAGAGTCATAAAGTAATCAAGTAATCATAATCACTAGCGACTAAGCAAGGAACAGCACTGGGGAAAGATAGCAGAGTAGCCTAAGCTCCAGGTAAGGCAGTTGGTCCCTGTTTGAAGGAGAACCACGGGAAGACCCTGAACTTATGGGCTATGGAGAGATCCTCCCTTTTTCCCTTGGTTCCTCGGGACGCGGTGTTTGTTTGAGCACCAAACAAGCGGAACGCCTCCTTTCGGCGCCCTCCATCTGTCATCACTCCCTGAGTCTGTGCCGAGCGTCCAGCAAGCCCCCTTCCAGCGCTCTCTCACTGCCAGGGTTATTATCTATCCCAGGAATGCTGGCAGGAGGAATCTCTGTCAGCTGCTGTGCTTGTGAGAGATGAGCGAGCTCCTCTCCCACGGATTGCTGTTCCTCCTCAGAATCAGAACTGCTCTGGGGCTCTATGCGTTCAGATTCCACCCTGACAGAAGGATAATCAGGACTGGATAGGGTTATGTGAGGAATTCACTTGGTTGAAAAGGTGGGGTTTTATTTACGGGGGGGGGGGGTATGGATTTACCCAATCCACATCTTCTGGACACAAATGACCTGAATGGAATTTGTGGTTGGAAATCCATACATTTATGAGCTTGTAATACATTCCACAAAACAAACAAATGTGTTCAACGACAGGAGCACATTTGAAATAAGCACAAAGAAAAAAGACAAACTAGGGATGTACGAAAGTCACTTACCTTTTCACAGCTTGGCTTCGCGGTGGGGGGGAGGTGCTTCGCTTTTCCCCCCGAAGTTCAGGCGATGGGGGGGAGGCATCCTGCCTCGCCCGGCCGAAATTCAGGCCAGCGGGGGAGGCACCCCGCCCCGCCTCACCCGGCTGAAATTCAGGCCGGGGAGAAGCGCCCCATCTCCCCAGCCGCGAAACAAAAAGTAAAAAAAAAAAAAGACCCCGTGATAGGCTATGTGACGATTTACGTAGCCTATCACGGCTAGATTTCCAAAGTCAGCCGTGATAGGCTATGTAAATCATCACGTAGCCTATCATGGGTGACTTTAGAAAAAAAAAGAAGCGTGTACGCAAATGGTGGCGCCCATAGGGCGCCGCCATTTGTTTTCCTTATTTTGGCACGTCTAGTCTACGTAAAGATTTACGTAGACTACGGCGAAAATAAGGGCAACGCAAATAGCGTGCCCTTATTTTCGCCGTAGTCTACGTAAATCTTTACGTAGACTAGACGTGCCAAAATAAGGAACGCAAATGGCGGTGCCCCATGGGGGCCGCCATTTGCGTACGTGCTTTTTTTTTTCAAAGTCACCCGTGATAGGCTACGTGACGATTTATGTAGCCTATCACAGCTGACTTTGGAAATCTAGCTGTGATAGGCTACGTAAATCGTTACGTAGCCTATCACGGGTGTTTTGTTTTTTTTTTACTTTAGTTTTTTTTTTTTGCAATGGTGGCAGTGGCAGCCGGTCGGGAGACCGGCCGCCGCCCCCGCCCACGATGAAACACCGCCGAACCACCGCCGGGACCCGCCGCCGAGAGGGGCATTCGCCGAAGGTAAGTCCCGTCCCGGGGGGGCGGGGGGCCAGCGGAGAATTTCCCAACCAACTTCAGGGGGCCGAATAGGGGTGGACGAAAGTCACTTACCTGTCGTCGAAGCTTGTTCGCGGTGGGGGGGAGGCGCTTTGCTTCTCCCCCCGCGAAGTTCAGGCCAGGGGGGAGGCTTCCCGCCTCGCCCCGGCCGAAATTCAGGCTGGGGGGGAGGCTTCCCACCTTGCCCGGCCGAAATTCAGGCTGGGGAGGAGGCTTCCCACCTCGCCCGGCCGCAAACTCCATTGTTTTGTTTTTTTTAAAAAAAACGCCCCCGTGATAGGCTACGTGACGATTAACGTAGCCTATCACAGCTAGATCTGCAAAGTCAGCCATGATAGGCTACGTTAACCGTCACGTAGCCTATCACGGCTGACTTTGCAAATCTAGCCGTGATAGGCTACGTTAATCGTCACATAGCCTATCACGGGGGCGTTGTTGTTGTTTTTTTCTTTTATTGGAATGGCGGCGGCGGCAGCTGGTCAAAAGACCAGCTGCCGCTCCTGCCCCGCACGAACACCCGCCGAACTGCCAGCCGGACCCGCCGCCGGGAGGGACATTCGGCAAAGGTAAGTCCCGTCCCGGAGGGGGGTGCGGGGGGCGGAGGGGGTGCGGAGAATTTCTCCCCGAAACTTGTTCGGGGGGCCGAACACGTTGGCGCTCAGCCCCCCAAAGTTTCGGGGAGAAATTCAACGCCATCCCTAGGGCCGAATGCATCGGCGCTTGGCCTCCCGAAGATTCGGGGAGAAATTCTCCGCCAACCCTAAGACAAATATACTTTAGTCAATGGGTGCATGCATCCAAAAATTTGTACATTTAAAAACCTACATAAAATGCATACATTATTAAAAATGTGTAAAATTTTTGAATGGGTTATTTACATTTAAAAATACAAGCTCATGTGGGATGGAACAACTGTGACCTCAAAAAACTATTTTGGCAAGATTGAGACTGACTGATCTATCCATTCCTAGGATCAGACAGGCCTTGGATATTGATGGGGGGCGGGATTTATTTGGCTCACATTTTAATGCAAAATTGCCTAATTTCATAGCTTTGAACCATTACATGACCCCAAACTCAGTTATGCCTTGAAATTCACATTTTGCAATTCAGCAATGGAGTTCTCCAATAAAAAAAAATGCATACAAAAATGTGTATATTAGGGAAAATAACACTAAAATGTATTATATCAGAAATATTGCTTGCAAAAAGGTGTATACTATGAGTAATGCACACAAAAATTCTTACAAGTGTTCATACAAACTGTTTTTTAAAAAAACAAAGTTTGGGATGAATCAAAGATAAGACTGGAGAAATTATCAGAATTTCAAACAAACCAAAATTTATGTTGGAACAATGAGAAACTGAGAGAAACCCAAATTGACAGATTCATCCATCCCTAGCCTTGGAAAAATAACTGCTGACAAGGTAGCTGGACTTTGCATGGGCTACATTGTTTTCTTGTCTGCTGACTCAAAAATCTCAGCTTCAGATTCATTTTTTTGTTTGTAGCTAGTTTCCTAGGTGCACTTACATACATTAGTGTCTGCTGACTCACACTCATATCCTGTTTATATCTCAGCTGATATGCACAACGTCTTCTGCATATGGACTACCCCACTCATTCAAATAGAAGGACCGACTCTGTACCTGTATTCCTTTACACATAGGGAACAGCCTTTCCCATTCAAATGAATGGAAGCTTTTGTGGGGCAGGGGGGGGATATCTCTGTGCTTGTAGCATTGCTTCTGCACCTATGAGCAGTTGCTGCATCCAACTTGTGAATGTGACAGGAGAGTTGCTTGTGCCTAGGGATGGCGGAGAATTTCTGCCCGAAACTTCGGGGGGCCGAGCGCCAACGTGTTCGGCCCCCCGAAGAAGTTTCGGGGAGAAATTCTCCGCACCTCCCCGCCCCCCGCACCCCCCCGGGACGGGACTTACCTTTCCCGAATGTCCCTCCTGGCGGCGGGTCCCGGCAGCAGTTCGTCGGGTCTTCGTCAGGGGTGGGGGCGGCAGCCGGTCTTTCGACCGGCTGCTGCCGCCGCCATTCCAATAAAAGTAAAAAAAAAAAAATGCCCCCGTGATAGGCTACGTGATGATTAACGTAGCCTATCACGGCTAGATTTGCAAAGTCAGCCGTGATAGTCTACGTAAATCGTCACGTAGCCTATCACGGGTGACTTTAAAAAAAAAAAAAAAAAGCACGTACGGCTAATGGCGGCCCCAATAGGGAGCCGCCATTCGCGTTCCTTATTTGGTCGCTGTACAGCGACCAAATAAGGAACGCGAATGGCGGCTCCCTATGGGGGCCGCCATTTGCGTACACGCTTTTTTTTTTTTGAAGTCACCCGTGATAGGCTACGTGACGATTAACGTAGCCTATCACGGCTGACTTTGCACATCTAGCCGTGATAGGCTACGTTAATCGTCACGTAGCCTATCACGGGGGCGTTTTGTTTTTTTAAACTTTTTATTTCACGGCCAGGCGAGGCGGGAAGCCTCCCCCCCGGCCTGAATTTCGGCCGGACGAGGCAGGATGCCTCCCGCCCCCGGCCTGAACTTCGGGGGGAGAGCAGCGAAGTGCCTCCCCCCCACCGCGAAAAGCTGCGAGACCAGGTAAGTGGCTTTCGTGCACTCCTACTTGTGCCTGAAAAAAATGGGCCAAGAGACAGAGAGGTGATTGGCAGTGGCACCCGCCTAGGGATGTACGGACTGTGTAAAATCTGCTCCGTCTGTGTTTCGCGGATTGTCAGAAGCCTTTTGTTCCCTCATCTGCCTACAGACGGATGCACATTTCTTTCTCACCATGCAGACAAATACACAAATAATTACATAAGTATTTACATAATTTACCTTAGTATGTAACATCCAGCGTATTGTCCCCCACCCCCCCACCCCCGCCATTCCATTCAATGCTTCCTTAGCATTTTCCTACAAATTTATATGTGTAAATTTTGGGGAAGTAAAAAAAATCATCAGAAAGTCCACAGACTCTGCATGGCCTGAGGGGGTCACTCCACAGCAGATTCCACAGGTCGGATTCTTAGAAATCTGAGCTAATTTTAGCCCATCTCAAATTTCTCCAACATCCCTACACCCACCAAGTTTATCCAGGAGTGGGCTGAATATTTCCCTATCAATTGATGGTGTTGAAATCAAACAAGCAGTTTTTGATTCATTGCTTATATTTTTTATATAATAACACAAACTATATAAAATTGGATAATTGTTTTTTAAAAAAATGTTTGTAGGTTTATTATGATTTTAATTTAATTTCATGTTTTTGTTCTATTTTGTGAAAGACTCTACATTAGGAATAAGTGTAATGAAATTTCCCCTGAAATAGGGATGTACGAAAGTGACTTACATTTTCGCAGATTATGTTCATGGTGGGGGGGGAGGCGTGCCGCCCCTCCCCCCGGAATCTTCAATGGGGGGGGAGGCAATCCGGTCTTCCCCCTCGGAATCCTTGATGGCCGCCGGCTGTGCTCTGTGGCAGCTCTGCGGAGCGCAGCCGGCCAGGCCCAGGCCAGGGCCATACGCAGCCGGATTTCCGGCTGCGGAGGCCTCTGGGTAAAAAACAAAAACAAAAAAAATGCGTACGCAAATGGGCGCTATTTGCGTTCCCCTTTCTTTTCTTCGTCTTAGTCTACATAAATATTGACGTAGACTAAGACGACAAAAAATAAGGAACGCAAATGGTGGCAGCCATAGCCGCCGCCATTTGCGTACGCATTGTTTTTTAAAAAAACCCAGACGTGATAGGCTACGTAAGTCTTTACGTAGCCTATCACGTCTATGGCGGGGGGGGGGAAGAAAAAGACACAGACTGCAAATGGTGGCGGTGGCAGCCGGTTGGAAGACCAGCTGCTGCCGCTGCCACCGCCAAAGCCGCTGCTGGAGCTGCCGCCATCCAGGACATCCGCCACAGGTAAGTCTCATCCCAGGGGGGATCCGTGGGGGGCGGGGGGGTGGCAGGTCATTCTGCAATGGATATCAGGGGGCCGAATGCACTGGCATTCGGCCTCACCGAGATCCGTTGCGGAATTCTCTGACATCCCTACCCTGAAAAGAAATGGAGGATGAGAAATGAAAACAGGTTCCCCACTTAAAATGTGTGGCTCTAACTCTCTGAAGCATATGATTAAAGTCAGCATGCTGAAAGCTTCAGATGAAGGTCGGGGTGGCAGCGGGTTAATTTTGTATCATTTTTGCTGCCTATTATTTATGTAAGTGGTCTGGAAAATAGATACATCATTGAAGTATTCTTTGTCATTCATGTAATATTCCAGTCATTTGGCAGTATGTCTGAATGTTAGTAGCATGCATGATGTATATGTGTATAAAGAGGAAAAGTGAGCATGTATTTATTTGCCATTCACCAACATTGTTCAAAGAAGTTAGCATATGAATTAGCACAATGTCTTGCAACTTCGGATACAGCTACTTGAGCTTACTTGATCGTTGCTAAGCATTTGTGATGGATTGGTTTCAGTACTTTACCAGCTGGGCCAACAGGAAGTGGCTTGTTAAAATACCAAAGATGGTTTTCAGGCACTACTGAAGAGGATAAAATTGTAGCGTGATTAGGGATGCTGGAGAAATCTAGGGATGTACAAAAGTCACTTACCTTTTCGAAGGGTGACATTCGCGGTCGGGGGGAGGCGCTCCGTCCCTCCCCCCGAAATTCTCTCTGGCCGGCTCCACTCTGCGGAGATTCCGCAGAGCCGCTGGCCAGGGCCACCTGCAGCTGGACATCCACCCTCTGGGCAGCCTGCAGGGACACAAATGGTGGCTGCCGTAGCCGCCGCCATTTGCGTCCCTGTATTTTGCCGTGATAGGCTACATAAATATTTACGTAGCCTATCACGGCAAAAACCCCCACAGCGAACACAAATGGTGGCCGCCGTAGCCGCCTCCATTTGCGTTCCCTTTTTTTTTTGCCGTGATAGGCTACATAAATATTTACGTAGCCTATCACAGCAAAAAAACCACAGCGAACGCAAATGGTGGCCGCTGTAGCCGTCGCCATTTGCGTTCCCTTTTTTTTTGCTGTGATAGACTATGTAAATATTACGGCAAAAAAAAAAAGGAACGCAAATGGTGGCCACTACGCCATTTGCGCCCCTGTCTTTTGTCGTCATAGGCTACATAAATATTTATGTAGCCTATCACATGGCAAAAAAAAGGGAACGCAAATGGCGGCCGCCGTAGTTCCCTTAGTTTTGCTGTGATAGGCTACGTAAATACAGCGCAAAAAAAAAAAGGGAAGACAAATGGCGTAGTGGCTGCCATTTGCGTTCCCTTTTTCCCCCCCGCCGTAATAGCCTATGTAAATATTTACATAGGCTAAAACAGCAAAAAAAGGGAATGCAAATGGCCATTTGCGTCCACTGTTGTTGTTGGGATTTTTTGCCGTGATAGGCTACGTAAATACTTACGTAGCATATCACGGCCTCCACTATGCCATTTGCATCCCTGTTTTTCCCCACAATAGGCTACACAAATATTTGCGTAGCCTATTGCTTGAACAGGGATGCAAATGGCTCCACAGGATTGCCACGACGAGGGAGCCGACCTACACGGATTCCGGGAGGAGCCAGTGCTCCATTCTACCATGGGCCCCAATGGGGCCGGATTCTTGGAATCCATCCTCACTGGGGTCCGTGGAAGAATTCTCCCCCATCCCTATTTCATAGTGATTCCTGAAATGGCTTCTATATTCTGTGGGTGAGATCCAACATGACGCAAACAAACACTCATACAAAATAACTTTTCCTCCTGCAGCCCATTGCACAGCTTCAAAACCTGCTCTGGAGGGTGCGCCAAACATCTGGGGCAGATTTGGGAGGAGGTGTGGAGGGTTGCAGGAAGGATGGGAAATTACCCCCTCCCTGTTTCATGGATGGAAGCTGCCCTGTCCATCAACAGGAAGCACTAACTGGATAAGGTCAGTCCTGTGTTTTTAATCAAACTGGAAAGAGCTCAAAAATACTGATGATAGGAAGGGTTGGTTTCAAATATATATCCTTAAGAGTGTCTAACTCTTTCTAGCTTGTTATTCCACTGCTGTACCATATGATATGATTTAAGGGAAGCAAAAGCCGAGTGTAGTCAAACGCGTACCCTGGATTTTAGGAAAGCTGATTTTCATAAACTCAGAACAATGATCAGTAAGGTCCCATGGAAAGCGACGCTAACGAGAAAAGGAGTCCAAGATGGGTGGGAGCTTTTAAAAAAGGAAATTCTCAAGGCACAATCACAAGTAATTCCAACAAGAAGAAAAGGTGGAAGACAACAGAAGAAGCCAATGTGGCTTCACAAAAAGCTTAGGGATGACCTGAAAACAAAAAAGGACACATATAGGAAGTGGAAAGAAGGCCAAGTAACAAAGGAAGAGTACAGGCAGATAGCACAGAATTGCAGGGATGGCGTCAGGAAGGCTAAAGCTGAGAATGAGCTGAGGTTAGCAAGGGATGTTAAAAACAACAAAAAGGCTTTCTTCAGCTACGTGCATAGTAAAAGGCAGAGGAAAGAAATGGTGGTTCCGCTATTAAATAAGGATGGCAAAACGATAACAGATGACAAAGAAAAGGCAGAGGTGCTCAATTCCTACTTTGGCTCAGTCTTCTCCCAAAAGAGGGTCTATGACCCCCCTGGCAAAGGCGAAGTACAGGCTGAAGGGGCAGGATTGCAGCTTGAGATCGACAGGCATATGGTCAAGGAACACCTCATTACTTTGAATGAGTTCAAATCTCCAGGGCCAGATGAACTGCATCCTAGAGTCAAAAAGGAACTAGCAGAAGAACTCTCAGAACCGCTGTCTATTCTCTTTGAGAAATCATGGAGGACGGGGGAAGTGCCAGATGACTGGAGGAGGGCTAACGTTGTCCCTATCTTCAAAATGGGTAAAAAGGAGGAACCTGGGAACTACAGACCAGTCAGTCTGACATCAATCCCTGAGAAAATTCTGGAGCAGATCATAAAGCAATCCATCTGGAAGCACCTTGAAAACAACGTCATGATTACCCGAAGCCAACATGGATTTGTCAAAAACAAGTCCTGCCAGACAAATCTGATCTCATTTTTTGATCAAGTAACCTCCCTTGTAGACCATGGGAATGCTGTAGACATCATATACCTCGACTTCAGCAAAGCTTTCGACAAAGTGCCCCATGATATCCTGATGAGCAAACTAGCTCAAAGTGGGCTAGATGAAACAACGGTCCGGTGGATTCACAGTTGGCTACAGAATCGGACTCAAAGAGTGCTTATCAATGGGACCTTCTCAAGCTGGGGAGAGGTAACGAGTGGGGTACCGCAGGGCTCGGTCCTGGGCCCAGTGCTCTTCAACATTTTTATTAATGACTTGGAGGAGGAGGTGCAGGGAATGCTGATCAAATTTTCAGATGACACAAAATTGGGAGGGATAGCTAATACTTTGGAAGACAGAAACAAAATTCAAAGTGATCTGGATAGACTGGAGCGCTGGGCAGAAAACAACAGAATGACATTTAATAGGGACAAATGCCAAGTTCTGCACCTAGAAAAAAGAAACCAAATGCACAGTTGCAAGATGGGGGATACATGGCTCAACCACACTACAAGTGAGAAGGATCTTGGAATTGTTGTAGATCACAAGCTGAATATGAGCCAACAATGTGATATGGCTGCAAAAAAGGCAAATGCTATTTTGGGCTGCATTCATAGAAGCATCACTTCCAAATCCCGGGAAGTACTAGTTCCCCTCTACTCAGCACTGGTTAGGCCTCATCTGGAGTACTGTGTCCAGTTCTGGGCACCACACTTTAAGAAGGATGCAGACAAACTAGAGAGGGTTCAGAGGAGGGCAACAAAGATGATCAGGGGACTGGAAACAAAGCCCTATGAAGAGAGACTGAAAGAACTGGGCATGTTTAGCCTTGAGAAGAGAAGACTGAGGGGAGATATGATAGCACTCTTCAAGTACTTGAAAGGTTGTCACAGAGAAGAAGGCCAGGATCTCTTCTTGATCATCCCAGAGTGCAGGACACGGAATAATGGGCTCAAGTTACAGGAAGCCAGATTCCGGCTGAACATCAGGAAAAACTTCCTGACTGTAAGAGCAATACGGCAATGGAACCAATTACCTGGGGAGGTGGTGGGCTCTCCCACACTGGAGGCCTTCAAGACGAGGCTGGACAGCCATCTGTCAGGGATGCTCTGACTTGGATTCCTGCATTGAGCAGGGGGTTGGACTCGATGGCCTTGTAGGCCCCTTCCAACCCTACTATTCTATGAATCTATGAATCTATATGGTGGAACAATTTAGTGAACTGCAGTGATTGGAGTCAGGATGATATCTCAGTTGTGTTTACTAATCCCCTGTAGAAATGGGGTTGCTGGAGATGGAAGGCATAAGAAAATTCTCTCTGAAGTAATTTTGAATTAGCAGCTAATGAGGATCTTTCTTTGCTGGCCATTTTGAAGCCGGCAGAGCTTCAAGAAAATCAACAAGAAGGGGAACTCATTTAGTTTGTCATTAAGTCTGACATTGACAGATTATTTCCGGATGCCAAAGTAGCCTCTTTGACTGCCTAATGTGGAAGGGATATCTTTGATAAATAAGCGGATCCAGAAGGTTTTGTATGATCTTAATTCCAGTGATTGTTTTTGTGTAGAATCAAATTACCCCATTGTGATCATGGATACATTCAGTCTGAATGAGGGGAAAGTGAGGATGAGCTTGTCGGCTCCGCCCCCTCCATCATGTCCTCATTGCTAGTTCCATCACCTTCTGCATGTTGGGATGGCAGACACATGCAAGGGGGAGCCTTCTCTATTCGGGGAGGCTGCCTCTGTGCAAAATGTAGAACCATGCAGAGGTTTGCCTTCCCAACACATCATAGGTCTGTGGTAGGGATGGGCACAGTGACGTGCAGGACAGAATGGACAGAACTAGCGTGCTTATCCCTGTTCTCCCCTTCATTGCATGAGGAATACAACGCCTGAAGAGGGCTTGTGTGAATCTCCCAGTGTGGCTGAGGGTAGTTTGAGTCATGGACTGCTTGTGTGTCAGTTGCATCCCACCACACAAATAAAAGGAAAATGGACAGCAAAGGAAGAGAGGTAATTGATGTGTTCAAACCCTGAAAGCTTATAATAAGTATCTCAGAGGGGAGACATTAGGGTTAGCTGCCTTTGTCATCTATATAGCACAGCACAAGAAGGCTGCAGAGGCGGGGAGGGGGGAAAGGTATGCTTTATCCTTCCCCACTCACTCCTCACACAGCCCTTCTGTCAGCCTGGCCACCACCACCAAGCTCCTGTTCCAGGCTGACTGAGGCCAGGAACACACCTTTTAGGGGATCAAATACTACGGATGGATGAACTCATTGCAGTCCGAGTGCAGTGGGCGCTCGAGCAGCTGCTGCTGCCGCCTGCCCATGCAAGCCAGTTGCACGAGCCCCTGGAGAGCTCAGCGAGCTGTTCAGGAGCGTGCCACAGCTGCCCACTGCTCTAAGAGAGCTGCCATTTTTTACACAAGATGGGGCTCTATTTTTTCATAGATTTATTGTTGCGCAAATCGGTGACCCGAAAAGGCCATTTCCACAACATTAAGAGGCCTCTAATGTTGTAGAACTGGCCCTTTCCAGCCATGTTGTGCACAACAATAAACCCACGAAAATATAGAGCCCCATCTTGCATCAAAGGAGCTCTATATTTGTATTGGGCGGGGGGGGGGAGGATCGCTCCTGTCTCCCTCTCTCAGATCGTGGCAGAGGCGGATGGGCCTGGGTAAGTTGTGGGCTGCTCACAATGTTCCTGGGATGGGGCCACTGAAGAGAAAACCTCTCCCAAGCTGCAGCAAAGACCCATTCCTCTGTAAAGCTGGAGGCAACCAGAGCTACAAATATATGGATTGTGTAAAACCCATTCCATCTGTGTTTCACAGATTGTCAGGTGCCTTTCGTTCTAACTTCTACTGTCCACCCATCGACGGAACTGGATTTTTTTAGTTTCTGAATTTGTGCAAATTCACAAGTGCAAAATGTGCAGATTCCCACAAAATGCACAACTCCCCCCCCCCCATTCGCCTTTTGCCCTTTTCACTCTTTAGCCTATGGGGGAAATGCAGTTTTGGTTTTTTTTTAATGTATTTTTCTATGACAAAATTTGCACAAAATTGCAGAAGGTTAGAAAAACAGCCCTCAAGTCCACAGAATTTGCCCAATGGGGAGAAAGCAGGTCCTCTTCAGAATCCATGGATTGGATTAATAAAAATCTGAACTCATTTGGTTCCGTTGTGGATTTCTCCAACATCCCTACCCAGAGCAGGGCCTCAGGAACATTCTAAGGGCCAAAACAGACATTACTGTAAATCTGTGTCTAGCAGCTACATCTTTGGTTCTGTTCATTTTTACTCTAGAGTAGGTACAGTGTGCCCCATCTGGCTCAGGACCTTAGTGTGTGTGTTGGGGGGAGTTTTTAAGATCACCCTGACCCTACCCTAGAGTAAAAATGGGGGCTGGGGGACATAGCTGCAAGACACAGATTTAAAGTAATGTCTGTTTTGACCTTGAGAGAACTGGCGAAGGCAGTCGCAAACATTCTATCTGAGGATAGGGATGGAAGAACCAGGAATTTTCAAGCTTGCTGAAATTCTCCAAACTCCACTTCAAAGCTTGGTTTGGTTCACTCCCATTTTCCATGCAAATGTGAAAAAGTACACACTTTCCCACATTGACTAAAGCGGGAAAATGTGCATTATTTAAAAAAAAGCACTTCAAATTGTGCATTTTTCACACACACACACACACACACTTCTGAAAGCAGTTGCAAGATTAGGAATGTGTGGACAATTTTCTAAAAAATGATTTCCCATTTGTGTTTCCCTTTGGGGTTATGAACAGGAACATTTGGATTGTGAACTGAAACAAAATTCTAGTGTTTGAGGATCCAGGGGTCCTAGTAATACAGGCTGAAAAACACTGATCTGATCTGGTCTATTAACTGTTCAGAGGTTAGGTAAATCTTTCCATGGAGAAAGGCCAAGCAGCCCTCAGACGGCAGCAGTGAGAAGGAAGTAACATCCGCTTCTTCACATCCAAGGATACAGCCATTCCTCCCTGGTGGTAATACCAGGAGAATGGCAGTACAAGTTTCAAGCTACCACAATAATGAAGAATTCTAGCATCCAGTGATGCTTTTAAGCATTACTAAGAACTCAGTGAAGCCATAAGTTATGTTGTGCAGGGCCACCCAAGATGGACAGGTCATGGTGGAGAGTTCTGACAAAATGTGGTCCACTGGGAAAGGAAATGGCAACCCACTCCAGTATTCTTGCCAAGAAAACCCCATGGAACGTATCACAAGGCTAAAAGATATAACACCAGAAGATGAGCCCCTCAGGTCGGAAGGTGTCCAATATACTACTGGGGAAGAGCAGAAAGAATTTCCAAGTAGCGCCAGAAAGAGTGAAGTGGCTGGGCCAAAGCCGAAAGGACTCTCAGCTGTGGATGTGTCTAGTGGTGAAAAGAAAGTCCGGTGCTCTAAAGAACAATATTGTTTAGGAACTTGGAATGTAAGATCAATGAATCAAGGTAAGCTGGAGGTGGTCAAACATGAGATGGCAAGACTGAACATCGACATCTTGGAATCAGCGAACTAAAATGGACAGGCATGGGCGAATTTAATTCAGGTGACCATTATATCTACTACTGTGGGCAAGAATCCCTTAGAAGAAATGGGGTAGCACTCATAGCCAATAAAAGGGTGGGAAAAGCAGTACTGGGGTACAATCTCAAAAATGATAGAATGATCTCAGTACAAATCCAAGGAAAACCATTCAACATCACAGTAATTCAAGTCTATGCCCCAACCTTTTCATCATGGAGGATTGGATAGGGATGGACGAAAGTCACTTACCTGATCCTGAAGCATGCTTCGCGGTGGGGGGGAGGCGCTCCGTCCCTTCCCCCCAAAATTCTGGCGGTGGGGAGGCGCCCGGTCCCTCCCCACCGAAATTCTGGCCAGGGGGGAGGCGCCTCGTCTCTCCCAGCCGAAATTCTGGCCTGGGAGGAGGCGCCCCGTCCCTCCGGCCGCAAAATGTCATCTCCTGCTGGGATGCAAATGGCGGCGGCCATAGCCGCCGACGTTTGCGTCCCTGCAGTCAGCCGTGATAGGCTACGTAAATGTTTATGTAGCCTATCATGGCTGACTTTTTTTTAAAAAAAGAACGCGTACGCAAATGGCAGCGCCCATGGACGCCACCATTTGCGTTCCTTATTTTGGCACGTGTAGTCTACGTAAACATTTACGTAGACTACGGCGAAAATAAGGGCAACGCAAATAGCGTTGCCCTTATTTTCGCCGTAGTCTACGTAAATGTTTACGTAGACTACATGTACCAAAATAAGGAACGCAAATGGCGGCGCCCATGGGCGCCGCCATTTGCGTACGCGCTTTTTTTTTTTTCAAAGTCAGCCGTGATAGGCTACGTAAACATTTATGTAGCCTATCATGGTGTTTTTTAAAAAAATCTAGCCGTGATAGGCTACGTAAATCTTTACGTAGCCTATCACGTTTGCTTGTTTTTTGTTTACTTGGAAATGGCGGCGGCGGCAGCCGGTCGGAAGACCGGCCGCCGCCGCCGCCACACTTCCACCGGAGCTGCTGCCGCTGCCAGGGACATTCGACCAAGGTAAGTCCCGTCCCGGGGAGGGCAGGGGGGCAGACCGTTTCTCCACCAATTTCGGGGGGCTGAATGTGCTGGCATTCGGCCTCCCTGAGATTCGTGGAGAAATTCTCTGACATCCCTAGGATTGGAATGATAAAGTAGGAAGTCAAGAAATCACCAGAATAACAGGCAAGCATGGCCTTGGTGTACAAAATGAAGCAGGACAAAGGCTAATAGAGTTTTGTCAAGAGAACATGCTGATCATAGCAAACACTCTTTTCCAACAGCACAAGAGGTGACTCTACACTAGGGATAGGGGAGAATTTCTCCCTGAAACTTCGGGGGGCCAAGTGCCAACACATTCGGTCCTCCGAAGGTTCAGGGAGAAATTCTCCCCCCCACCCCCCCGCCCCCACCCCCGGGATGGGACTTACCTTTTACGAATGTCACTCCCGGCGGCGGTTTGGCAGGTCTTCGTCAGGGGCGGGGGTGGCAGCCAGTCTTTCGACCAGTCTTTTCGATTACAAGAAAAGTAAAAAAAAAACCACACCCCTCTGATAGGCTACGTAACGATTAACGTAGCCTATCATGGCTACATTTGCAAAGTCAGCCGTGATAGGCTACGTTAATCGTCACGTAGCCTATCACAGGTGACTTTGAAAAAAAAAAGAAAAAAGCGCGTACGCAAATGGCGGCCCCCATAGGGAGCCACCATTCACGTTCCTTATTTGGTCCCTGTAGTCTACATAAAGATTTACGTAGACTACGGCGAAAATAAGGGCAACGCAGATAGCACAGAAGAACTAATACACAGAAGAACTATACAGGAAAGATCTGAATGTTATGTCCCTGATAGCCATGATAGTGCGGTCACTGAAGTTGAGCCGGACATCCTAGAGAGTGAAGTCAAGTGGGCATTAGAAAGCATTACTAACAACTAGGGATGTCAGAGAATTTCGCCACGAATCTTGGGGAGGCCAAATGCCAGCACATTCGGCCCCCAGAAATCGGTGGCGAAATGGTCTGCCACACCCCCCCCCGGGACGGGACTTAACTTGGGCGAATCTGCCTGGCGGCGGCGGCTCCAACAGTGGTTCGGCGGCGGTTCGGTGGCAGCGGCTGCTGTGGCCTGTCTTCTGACCAGCTGCCGCCACCGCCATTTCCAAGTTAAAAAAAAAAAAAACATGATAGGCTACATAAAGATTTACATAGCCTATCACGGCTAGATTTTTTTAAAAATACCGTGATAGGCTACGTAAATGTTTACGTAGCCTATCACGGCTGAGTTTAAAAAAAAAAACCCGCGCATATGCAAATGGCGGCACCCATGGGTGCCGCCATTTGCATTCCTTATTTTGGCACATCTAGTCTATGTAAACATTTTACATTTTATGTAGACATTTTACATAGACACATTACATTTTACATAGACACTCGCTATTTGCGTTCCCCTTATTTTCGCCATAGTCTACGTAAATGTTTACGTAGACTAGACGTGCCAAAATAAGGAATGCAAATGGCGACGCCCATGGGCGCAGGTTTGTTGTGTTTTTTTTAACTCAGCCATGATAGGCTACGTAAACATTTACGTAGCCTATCACGGCTGACTGCAGGGACACAAATGGCGGCGGCTATGGCCGCCGCCATTTGCAGACCCGGCCGGACGGGATTCGCGGTGGGAGTGAAGGGGCACCTTTCCCCCGGCCAGAATTTTGGTGGGGAGGGACAGGGTGCCTCCCCCCCAGCCAGAATTTCGAGGGGAGGGACGGAGTGCCTCCCCCCCCACCGCGAATCAAATTTCGTAAAAGGTAAGTGACTTTCGTACATCCCTACTAACAACAAAGCTAGCGGAGATGACAGTATTCTAGCTGAGCTATTTAAAATCCTAAAAGATGATGCTGTTAAAGTTCTGCACTCAATATGCCAACAAATTTGGAACACTCAACAGTGGCCGCAAGACTGGAAAAGGTCAGTTTACATTCCAATTCCAAAGAAGGGCAATGCCAAAGAGTGTTCGAACTACTGTACAATTGCACTCATTTCACATGCCAGCAAGGTTATGCTCAACATCCTACAAGCTAGGCTTCAGCACTATGTGAACCGAGAGCTACTGGAAGTACAAGCTGGGTTTTGAAGAGGCAGAGGAACTAGAGATCAAATCTCCAACATTCACTGAATCATGGAGAAAGCAAGAGAATTCCAGAAAAACGTTTATTTCTGCTTCATTGACTACACTAAAGCCTTTGATTGTGTGGATCACAACAAACTGTGGCAAATTCTGAAAGAGATGGGAGTACCAGACCACCTTACCTGTCTCCTGAGAAACCTGTATGAGGGCCAAGAAGCAACAGTAAGAAGCGGACATGGAACAACCGAGTGGTTCAAAATTGGGAAAGGAGTATGACAAGGCTGTATATTGTCACCCTGCTTATTTAACTTATATGCAGAGTACATCATGAGAAACGCCGGGTTGGATGAATCACAGGTCGGAATTAAGATTGCTGGGAGAATTATCAACAACCTCAGATATGCAGACGATACCACCCTAATGGCAGAAAGCGAAGAGGATCTAAAGAGCCTCTTGTTGAGGGTGAAAGTGGAGAGTGCAAAAGCTGGTCTGAAACTCAACATTAAAAAAACGAAGATCATGGCATCTGGCCACATCACTTCCTGGCATCTAGAAGGGGAAGAAATGGAAGCAGTGACAGATTTTATTTTCTTGGGCTCCAAGATCACCACAGACGGTGACTGTAGCCATGAAATTAAAAGGTGTTTGCTCCTTGGGAGGAAAGCTATGGCCAACCTAGACAGCATAATAAGAAGCAGAGACATCACCTTGCCGACAAAGGGCCGTATAATCAAAGCTATGGTTTTCCCAGTAGTAATGTATGGCTGTGAGAGCTGGACTATAAGGAAGGCTGAGCACCAAAGAATTGATGCTTTCAAACTGTGGTGCTGGAGAAGACTCTTACGAGTGCCCTGGACTGCAAGGAGGTCAAATCAGTCCATCCTAAAGGAAATCAACCCTGACTGCTCATTGGAAGGACAGATACTGAAGCTGAAGCTCAAATATTTTGGCCACCTAATACGAAGAGAAAACTCCCTGGAAAAGACCCTGATGCTGGGAAAGACTGAAGGCAAAAGGAGAAGGGGACGGCAGAGGATGAGATGGCTAGATAGCATCACCGATGCAATGAATATGAACTTGAGCACACTCTGGGAGAGAGCGCAGGACAGGAAGGCCTGGAATGCTATGGTCCATGGGGTCACGAAGAGTCGGACACGACTGAACAACTGAACAACAACAAAGAGGATAATGAAGGACGTAAGCTGGATCAGTCTAAAGGTCCATCTATTTCAGCATCCTGTTTCCCACAGTGGCCAAGATGCTTGTGGGAAAACCACAAGTAAGATATGGATGCAATAATCTGCTCCCAGTGTTGTTCTCCAGTATCTGATAATTCAGAGTCGTAGCATCTGTGCACTCGCAAGCTATAGCCATCATGACTTCTAGCTCTTGATAGTCTTATCCTCTATTTGTTTTTCTAATACTCTTTTGAAGCCACCCCAAGCTATGTATGCCCAGGAACCCCCTGGGTCCTCCACAGGGTTTAGTTTACAAATGTCTGAAGCAATCCTAAAGTTTTAAAAGAAAAGGAATGGATGGTTGTGTGTGTACTGTATCCTCTATGTCTCTAAGAGTTAACATGCAACAACTCTGTTAAAAGGTAACTATGGTAACTGTTATATTGCTTGTGACAGAACCATAGAATGCAAAGTACAACAGAATAGTAGCTGCCATCTCCAGTTTTGCTTACTTTGCCCTCTGAATTTGCATGGTGGGTTAAATACATCTGAAAGGGTCCTGTCACAATTTGCAAGTCAATGACTATGTATGCTGTGCAAATTCTACTGCTGAAATGAAATACTGGGTTGGGTTTCTCTCTTCCATTCCCCCTCCCCAACACACTTCTTGATTTGTGGGGCTGTAAACTGCTTCAGGCTGTCATGGAAAGGTAAGCTCCTATAAGCAAGGATTGAGTTAAGTGGTGCTTACATATAAATGAGTTTCACCTGGAGATTGAATAATCTTTGAGATCAGCATTTAGTCATATAATTGGCTGGCTTTCGTGGCAAATAACAAGAATATGGGAGTTTATTCTTTCCAGCTGCTGACTTGAAAGAATTGTCATCTTGCTGTACATTGTATTCCTTATTTCCATCCAAAGTCCTTCATCACACACAGGAAATGTATGCTGACTCAGACTGGTTCTTCATATTTATCAGCTTTCTTAACGACAGTTCTAAAAACCTATATATACATAATGGTGTGTGGGCGGGTGTAAACCTTTTGAAATGTGAAAGTTGCAGTCTTTAGCACACCTACTAGGGAATACACTGGACACAGAGGGGCTTACTTCTGAGTAAACAAATATGTGACTGTTCACATTACAGAGGATGATCCTCTATTTGAAAGGCTATCAGAGCAGAGGACAGTCCTCTATTTGAGGCTGTCCTCTGCTTGAAGAGCTGTTCAGTCCAAGTCTTACAGATAAAGAACCATAAGAAGGAAGAGTGGCAGGGGCCTTGGTGGCCCATTAACACCTCGTCAGCAGACTGAGCAGCCACACAGGTCACCTGGTCCACTATGGTGAGATATATGTATTTCTATTTATATTATAGTAATTACTTCTAAATGTGCATCTGTGTATATTAATTAGCATATGCAAATTTCATGCAAATCTATGTCCTCTTTTGTCCTCCTCTTTGGTGATCCATTCTGTCAGGAATTAATCTGAGTGTTTGGAGATAAGTAGCAGGTCAGACTCAGACTGGGAACAGCCAGAACTGGGGAGGCTCCCTCCCTAGTGAGCTCAGATATGGCAAGGCCTTCTTCTCAAGACCTTGGCACACAGATGGCTTGGGCTAAAGGGCCCCCCTTTCCTCCTTCATGAGAACCCAGGTCTCGGGGGAGGAGGAGAGTGAGGGGCATGACTTGAGGGATACTAGGGTCCATCACAGAGCGAAACAGGAAAAGTTAGAGGAGGAGCTCAGATGCTCCTCCAGGTTGGCTATACATGATAGCCTACGTAGGGGGGAGCAACTGTGAGGGAGGGGCGTCCTCCCTGAGCTAGTCTGGCCAGGAAGTTCTTGTTCAAACTGCCGGCCACTTCTCTGACTCCCACTTCGGCTCCTCTATTGGTATTCGTAATTGTGTGGAGTAGCTGTTTCCTTTGTAGCCTGAGAGTTTCCTAGAATTTGCATCTATAAAGAACCTGGTTGTTAACTAATAAAGTAGTGAGCCTGAAGCCTGGTATCTTAGAGTGTGTTGATTTCAAAGAGAGAGAGAGAGAGAGAGAGAGAGAGAGGATGAAGGAACCTGGCACATTCCTTCTTTGGGGGCAATGCATAAGTGGCCACCCTAGTTTCAGAGTAAGCCCACAGCTCCTAAAATCTTTCCATGTAAGCAAGGAGGTTGCCTCTGGTGTTCAGCTGTACCCTCTTTATCATGCACAGGCTGCCACGTGCAGAGCTCTGCTTGCAACATGCAGCTACAAGAGAGGATAGGGATCAAGCTGGCACTGTTGGCTTCCTTGTCAGCACTTCGGAAGCTTGCCCTGAACTTAATGGAGAAATCCATTTCCCATGACATCAAAGAAAAATCTTCTTGGGGATCGAGTGCCAGATTAATGCTTGGAATAGCTTCTTGACCCCATAAGAATCCTTTTCAATCAAGTAACTGCCTTTTCATTCATTCATTGTGACACTCTGGGAACATTTTAGAAATCACAGGCAAGAATAAATAAAGAAATAAAGCCCCTAACAAAGATTACACTTTGACCACATTATCCAAACCAATCATTGATTACTTTAGGAGTTGGTTCAATAAAAAGCAGCACCTATTCATTCTATGTTCTGGATCCAGCTTCCTTGTTGCACCTGCAGAACGGATACTGCTGGCAGAATGAGACTTCTGCATCTTTTTCTTCCTGCTGCAGAGCAGACCCTGGCACACCCTCTAAATCTCCTCCTGACGGGTCCTCCAACCCTCCTGCAGCAGACTTGGAGGGTGCATGGGGGGCTGCAGGGAGGAGGAAAGGACGCAGAAGTCCCATTTTGCCAGCAGTATCCATTCTGCAGGTACAATGAGGAAGCTGGATCTAACCCTAGGTGTTTATATACACCACCTAAAATGATGTTCACTGCAACAACAGTGATCTGGAGACCCAAAGGTGCAGCTGCAGTTTTTGTGTGGCCTTTGGTAGAAGTGAATCAAGTAGCACTGCTCTTGCAGACAGCAGTTCACAGTGTAGGGCAAAACTCCATCTCCCACACTCTGAAGCCTTGTCAGACAGGAGCACCATTCTGATATATCTGTGGCCCCAATCCTTTGGACTATGGCTACCATAATCTTTCACATATCCTATGTACATCAACCTGGTTTGATATACATGGTTGATTCTTAAGTTAACAAACTATGAGCTACCATCTCTTTTTCACTTAGGTGCTTACAGATTGAGTCTGTAGTTTGTTTGAATTGCTTCCCAGTAACAGCAGTAAATGAAGCTAATAGGGACTCCTGAAATTACTATCCTACAATGCCTACCATATCCCTAGAATACATGCAGGATACTCATATGTTGCTTCTGCTAAGGAATGTGTTCTGATTTAAAGGAGTCTTCCTAGGCACTTTTTAAAAACATGAGAAGGAGACATTTGAGATTGAAGGTAGTATCCTATTGTGTATGTGCACTCACGGGACCCACTGCTCGCACAACAAGGCTTAATTGGCACTTCTAGAGGAAATCTAGAGGAAACATTCATTTCCAGAACAGGTCAGGTCAGCAGTGCTAGTGGAAGGGTGCTCCACTTACCTGTCTCAATACACAAATTAGGTTTCTGCTCATCTGGGATTATTTTTAGAAGTGCCAAATGAGTGCAACAGAACCAGCAGAGGCAGAGTGGCCCCGTTGGATACTGCCTGAACACAGAAGTAGATGTGCCCCTACTCTGCTATAGAAAAGTAGACAGATCAGAGTTTTTAAATCTGGGCATCCAAACTGTTCAGTCTTCCAGAAATTGTTTGCTCTTCCAGATCTCCCAAACAATAGGTGTCACTGGGTCTTTAGTCCAGTTCACGTCCTGATCATTTTGACTCGTGACATAAAACACCCCTTCTGCCAAGCCAATAAAGTTTTCAATCTAAAGGGAACTTTGAATAAGAAAGCACTCCTTTCTGCAGGTGAAAGTTCAATGGTATCTGGTTGATTCAGTTCTCTTTCTGGAAGAGTCTGAATCTCTAGAGAGGAGAGAGCTCAGACAGAGAAAGGACTTATGGAAAGAAGGACTCAACCCCTTCCTTTCCCACACTGGTATCCCTTTGTCCCCAGAGAACAAAAGGGACAGCATCCATCTTGATTTTCAAGGTGGCTTAGTGTTTTTGAAAGCATCTTTGTGCAACACAAGAATTGGAACCTCTTGGCTCAAAGACACACAGAAGCTTGGTAGAATTTAAGTTAGCAGTACTAACAACAGTGGGAGACGATGTTTGCCCTAACGTCCTAATTATGATCTTCCCATTGACATCTGGTTGGCCACTGTAGGAAACTGAATGTTGGACTAGGGAGGTCTTTGGCCTGATCCAGCAGGGAGCTTCTTATGTTCTTAATTGTTCCTCTTCCTCAAATGCCTGTGAGCATCTTTACATCAGCCTGAAATCCCGCATTTAAAACGGAGCTTTCTGCTTCCATTTTAAATGCAGGATCATGATGGACTCCCTTTACACAAGCTCCCTCCTCCCTCCAGAGGGAACTCAAGAGGAACTCAAGTAATTTAATAGCTCATTATCTCCGATATTTTTAACAATGGAATAAAGGTCATTTAGTGCAGGAGACACCCTGGAGGTTAACGACGTCAACTAAAGGGCCTGCAAACTTCCATAAGTGAGCAATCTGAATAGCAGGATACAAGCTCCATGTGAAGAAGTCCTGTAAATACTAATTTTTTTAACAATAAAGACAATTTTATTTTTTAAAAATAAATAAATCAGAAGCTTGTTTTTAAAGGGGTTTACTTTAAAAGGGGACTTCAACTCCCATCAGACCCAGCTAGTGTGTTCAGGAATTCTGGGAGTTGTAGTCCAAAACATCTGAAGGGAGTCTGTATTAAACCATGTATTTGTAAGTGAGGAATTGACAAGGGAGATTATTTTGAAATGGTTTGTCTTCCCAAAGAAGTGATGCGTATCTCTTTCTATGACTTTTCTCCTCCAAGGTTATTTCATGGAAAACCTGGATTTGATATTGTAGGTTCTAGTTCACAAAATGCCTATTCAACAATGAATGTGTTTAGTCTTGGTTCCAACGACCCATCTTGCTACCAGAGACTAACACAATTTTTTTTTTTCTGGAAAGTTGTTTCTGACAAAGTACCAAGAGAAAGGGAATATCTACCTTCTCTTGTATTTTCTGACTTCTGAATAGTGTGTGCTTGTATGTGTACTAAACTTTGAACATTAATTAGTTCATCCAACATACTTTGTACTGCAAATGTAGAGCTGGTAAAGGATATTGCATTGAATATACCTTTTGACAGATTACCCTACTGTTTCTTTTGAGTCGATACATACTCTCAAGTCTGAACTAGAGAACAAAGTTAATTATGTACTAGGTGGGTGTTTTCAAAGGGGCTCAGAGGACTCAGGTTTCTCAGAAATTAGATACCTCTTTAAAACTCCAGCTTTTGTTCTTCCCCACCAGGAGCAATAGTTCAGAAATAGGCCTTCAATATCAGCCTGTCTTGAGCAATAAAAAAATACTGAAGAAACTTCAGCAATTCAGTATCTGACATTCCTTGTTATTTAGCTATTTTACAGTCTCCTATAAAGCCCCATAACAATGCAATACTAGGTAAATGGCATTTCCATTCATCCAAACCTCTGATTAACTGAATGCTTGGCATGCCTCATGAGCTAGTGAAATCAGTGTGGCTGTATCCTAGCTAATTGCATTGTGACATGACAGTGTTCCCAACACATTGTCAATCATAAGGTTCCCACTAACTTTAGCGATGCACTCTCTGATTATAGGAAAATCTGCAATAGCTGAACAAGAGATGCCAGAACACATGGTGTATACCGCAGGTCCCTGCGTGATTATGATACTAAAAATAAAGTGATAAACTATCAGGAAACATACATTCTGGAAACCATACAGTGGTTCCAGCTTATGGTGACATCCCATCACATATTATGAAATAACTTTTTAGGACCAGCCACAGTTTTCTGGGCAAAACATAAGAAGATAAGAAGATCCATGCAGGATCAGACCATCTAGTCCAGTATTCCATTCCCACCATGGCTAACTAGCTCCCTGTGGGAAACCCACAAGTAGGACATGAGTGCAATAGCACCCTCCCACTCATGTTCCCCAGCAACTGGTATAGATAGGCATATTGTTTCTGATACTGGAGGTAGCATACAGCCATCAGGACTAGTAGCCACTGATAGCCTTAACCTCCATTAATTTGTCTAATCCCCTTTCAAATCCAAATTGGTGATCATCACTACATCTTGTGGTAGCAAATTCCATAGTTTAACTGTGTGCTGTGTGAAAACTCTGTGCTGTGTGAAGATGCACTTCCTTTTATCTGTCCGACATCGCCCACCAATTAGCCTCATGGGATGACTGTCTAACAGTATGCGGGGGCAGGGGCATGTGTCTCTTGCCACTTCCTTCACGCCATTATTATCATTATCATTATCATTATTATTTTTATATCCCGCCTTTTCCCCAATACTGGGACTCATTCATAATTTTGTACACCCACACCCAGAGTAAAGAGGCAAGACACTTGTTAGGTTAACTAGGGCCACAACTTTATTAAATGTAATAAAACAAGGAGATTTGCGATGTTCATTCAAATTGTGCTGGGCATTGTCTAAAATGGGAACTGCCTTGCAACGTCCCTGCTATGGTGAGAACGAGCCTGACACAGCCCTGAGTTGGAAGCAGTGTACAGCCTGCTTTTGCCCATCAGGCCGCACCAGTTCTGGTGCTGAAGGGAGCCCCCTCCCCCAGTATCTACGCTAAAGTAAAAATGTGATGAAGAAGGAGAAGGAGAAGAAGACGACTTAGCTGGTAGACACAGACTTAAAGTCATGTCTGTTTGGAATGGGCCCTCAGAGAAGATCCACTTTGTTTCGGAGGCAGTCTGATTACCTCTGAAGGGGCTTGCTTCCGTTTGGTCTTCAGGCTTTAATTGAAGCAGATGCATAGCCCTAATACCAATCCTTTATTCTCCAAAGAAGAAACCGATTAAAATGTGGAAGTAATTTGGTAATGCAGCATAATGGTTTTAAATTAAGAAACCCTGTATGCAAAAGATAAGAAAAATCATTCGCAATTACATGTTTTTAAGCAGCAGCCATTCTCGATATACCTTCTTACATTGTCATCTAATTGACTGGAAAAGTTTTATTGAAATAAGGAGACAGAGAGCATTTTTTTTTTAATGAAGTTGTTCTGTAAAGTGCAATGTAAATTGCTGGTATTATGATGGTGACATACAGTTGTGGTAGCATTTTTTTTCAGTGCAATATATAGCGGTAAATAATATAGAGAAAGCTTTTGCTGAATATGCTGCCAGGTTTAGAATGAGTTCACCTGGCATTTTGTGAACAGTCCATATCACCAATGAGGCATAATGAATATGACATCACTGGGCTTCTTTTGACCGCAGTCCAATCCTGAGTATATGATTATGATGCTGTTTTAATTATTTTCATAACTAAACACAAAGGGGCGTTTCCATGGCTTGGATATATGGGGCTGCCTTTCATGAGAGGAAGGAGCCTTCCACAAGAGGACACTCTCCACTTGCAGAAGGTCGCTCTGCCTGACTTCGGGGAACCCCCCTCCCTGACACACCACAGCTCACCCCATTCAGCAGGGCCTCTTGACTCTCTGTTCAGCTTTTTCATTCATCACGTTTGTAGGACTCTTTTTCAGGGTGGATGATGGTATGTAAAACAAAAAGAACAAGGAGGGTGACAGGGGTTGGGGCAGGGAAGAAACCCCCCACTGTGAGCCAAGGTGTGATTTCTGAAATGCAAAAAATGTAATTTCAAAATTAAAATAGAAACTTTTCTTTCATGATTCATGAGATTGTGTGTACGTATGGGTTGTATCCAATGTTAGTCTCACTTAAGTCTCATTAATTTCAGTGGGTCTACTCTAAGTAGGGCTAACGTGGGATACAACCTTATGTATGGAATGGTTTCAAGATATGTGCATAGGAGGGGGCCCATGTTAATCAGTTTATATTGGACTCCGAAAAAACTATGCTTGGGGCCTGATTGAATGAGCATCTGTTT
This sequence comes from Heloderma suspectum, assembly GCF_057233095.1. Classification (NCBI taxonomy): domain Eukaryota; kingdom Metazoa; phylum Chordata; class Lepidosauria; order Squamata; family Helodermatidae; genus Heloderma; species Heloderma suspectum. Next base: position 329,023,527 of record NC_139458.1, read on the forward strand.
TACTGGGTGCCCAAGCATGGGGAAGGCACAGGAGGTTATGACTTCTCAGAGAGTAATGTGCACACTTTTTGCCCTCTCCAGCTACAGGCCAGACCTCTACAGAAACAGTCTTCCATATGCACATTCCTAGTTGAATCATGTGAGCTGGAAATGAGTGAGCGTCCATATCCTTGCCAGATAATTAGCAATAGTCCCAAACAGCGGTTTGAAAGTGAAAGTGCGGGGGAATGGATTTCGTCGCCCTGTTCTCCTCCCTCCATTGTTCATTTATTAGGAGTACAGCACAGGCATATGGTTGGATTGGGACCCATATGTGTGTGCTGTTTTAATTAAACCACGTGTGAGGTTGGTACGCATGGAGCACTGCATGATGCTTTCATTCTTTTTCCTATGTAGAATGTTTTTTTTTGGGGGGGGGGGTCATTCCATTTGCTCCTCAATGAAAAGAAACACTTTGTTTGCTTTCCATTGAGAACCTACAATAACAGTGCTGGAGAATTAAATGGGTCAGATGACCTAGTTGCTAAGGAAACCTCCCTAGAATAAAGCCAGATACAAAGAGGTGGGAATGTTGATGAGTGTTAAGTTTTCAAAGTACGAACACAAATTGTCTTTCATTTGAAGAAATTGACTCCATCTCCATGTTCTATGTATTAGAAAACATAATGATAAAGCATCAGTAATGACTCGGCAGACACTGTCCAGCACATTCTCCAATAAACACATCATTTTTTATTCAAATAACATGGAGACTTACTGTGTGATTAATAGTAGCATACATTACGTTTGTCTTGTTATTTATACAGGTTTGCACCCAATGTTGTGCTCACAAAGGGGATTTTCCTTTCTCTCCAAAAACGTCCCCCTCATGAAAGGCCTAAGATCTGGGGCAGGGGCTGCAGTAGGAGGAGAAAATGGGGGAAAATCATGTGGAGGCAACTTGTATGAATAGGGTTTCACACAGAGCTTTTATCATGATGTTGAGATTGGTTACTCATGGAAGTTTGCAGGCCTGTTAGATGATGTCGTGTACCTTCGGGGTATCTCCTGCACTAGATGACCTTTATTCCATTTTTTAAAAGATTGGAGATAATGAGCCATCAAATTACAGAGCTTGAATTCCACTTGAGTTCCCCCGTGAACAGAGGAAAACCCACAATAAGAGGCGGTAGACCACAGCGCCATCTAGTGGCTGTATAATGAAATATATATATTTCAGATAAGGGGGGAGAGGAGGGGGAAAAGGGGGGAAGGAAGTGTGTGTAAAGGGAGTCTGTCATGATCCTGCATTTAAAATAAAACCAGAAAGCCCTGTGCCAGTGCATTCGGCCTCACCGAGATCCATGGCAGCATTCTCTGACGTCCCTATGTGGGTCACCTTATTTCTACAAGCAGGAGCTCAACAGATAAACACTGTGCTTTGCTGATCAGCTGTGCAAGTGATGATGGCCTTCCATCTCCCAGCAGCACACAATGCCCCTGAATAATGCTAGGCACAGGGCATTGTGGAGGATGCAAATTGGGGGCCAGGCTGCTAACACAGTTGATGTTCTTGCCACATGCAATGGCAGTAAAATCCCAACAAAACCATGAGGGGAAAAAGGAAGAAGCTGTGCTACAGTCCCTGCAATCGTGAGTTCAGCCTGTGAGAAACTATTGGAGAATGTCTCCTCCCCCTGGAGAAATTTGGTGAACTTGTCCACCCAAATTCTCTGCCCAAAAATAGGATGGGAAATTTCAAGAGGCCATTGGCACAGCTCTGTCAATCATCATTACTTGACTCATCATCACTGCAACCTTATGAAGTCTACAATTATTTGTCCTGTTTTACAATTGAGGAACTGAAGTTGAGTAATGCTGACGTGCCCAAATTCATCCGCTGACTTCCTGCCTCTTTCATTATTTGAATCCAACTGTCTTCTTCATGAGTAAATCTGCTGCTCTTTATGAGGACAATATTTGCCAATGAAAGAGGAAAGATGCATATTCACCTTCAATATTAATTTGTTTGCGTGCACACTTGATAGATCAAAGTGCACCTGATCTCGGAAACTAAGCAGGGTCAGCCCTGGTTAGTACTTGGATGGGAGACCACCTGGGAATCAGGCTTCCTGCATTGAGCAGGGGTTTGGACTCGATGGTCTTATAGGCCCCTTCAAACAATATGATTCTACACATAGACTCTCCCCTCCCACTCTGATATATATCTTAGTTTATCCCCCTTTTAAACTGTTCTGTGAAAGAGTTTGAGCAGACATATATCCTCCTTATAAATGTCCTTTTATTGCTTCCTGAAGGCAGAATGCAGGGGCTTGTGATCTTACAGTATATACAGAAATGCTATAGACAGATGTAAAGTGTTCACACACTGCGTGAAGGAAGGGGGCTCTCATTCCTTCTAGCATATTTTGTCCCATAATTTCTGAAAATTATAAAGGAAAAAGATTCGCTCTATTAGCTCAATATGCATGAGCTGCTTAAGTAATATAAGCTGTTATACCGGAAGTGTTGTCAGAAGCTTGTCCGGTTGTCCTTTTCTGCCTGCAGCACTGAGAATGATTGTTGTCCAGCATTACAGCCAGCCAGGTAGTATTTTGCATTTAACACACACACAAACAAATAAACAAATTGATAGGCATGGCATTAGCAGTACTGTTCATAAAGAGTTCAGCTTACATAAGCCAGAATGAAAAATAAATTAACAGGACAATAGCAGACTCCTAGGTCGATACAGAAAATGATGCAGCACTGAGAACAGAGGATTCACCCTTTCTGAGTTGGAGTAGCCCTGGCCCACTTACTGCTTCTTCAGCCTACTGACAGAATCACCACAAGAAAATAGAATCGCTTTAAGTTTGTCACAATAGCTGTGGAGCTAGGGATGTACAAAAGTCACTTACCTTTTCGAAGGGTGACATTCGCGGTGGGGGGGAGGTGCTCCGTCCCTCCCCCCGAAATTCTCTCCGTCCGGCTCCGCTCGTGGAGATTCCGCGGAGCCGCCGGCCGGGGCCGCCTGCAGCTGGACATCCGGCTGCTGGCAGCCTGCAGGGATGTAAATGGCAGCTGCCGTAGCTGCCGCCATTTGCGTCCCTGTATTTTGCTGTGATAGGCTACGTAAATATTTACGTAGCCTATCACGGCAAAACAAAAAACAAAAACAGCGGACGCAAATGGCAGCGGCTACGGCAGCTTGCATTTGCGTTCCCTTTTTTTTTTGGCTGTTTTAGCCTACGTAAATATTTACATAGGCTATTACGGCAAAAAAAGAAGAAGAGGGAACACAAATGGCATAGTGGCTGCCATTTGCGTTCCTTTTTTTTTTTTTTTTTTTTCCGTAATAGCCTACATAAATATTTAAGTAGGCTAAAATGGCAAAAAAAAAGGGAACGCAAATGGCGGCCGCCATAGCCACCGCCATTTGCATTCCCTTAGTTAAGCCGTGATAGGCTACATAAGTATTTACGTAGCCTATCATGGCAACATGAAAGAAGCGAATGGCGGCCGCAGACGCAGCCGCCATTCGCAAGTCAGTGCGGACAGTAGCAGGTAGGTGCTCCGTTCCGGGCCCATTTCGCGGGGTGGGGGGGTGAGGAGCTTCGTTCTGCCACGGAGTTTGGGTGCTTAGTTTCCGAGATCAGGTGCACTTTGATCTATCAAGTGTGCACGCAAACAAATTAATATTGAAGGTGAATATGCATCTTTCCTCTTTCATTGGCAAATATTGTCCTCATAAAGAGCAGCAGATTTACTCATGAAGAAGACAGTTGGATTCAAATAATGAAAGAGGCAGGAAGTCAGCGGATGAATTTGGGCACGTCAGCATTACTCAACTTCAGTTCCTCAATTGTAAAACAGGACAAATAATTGTAGACTTCATAAGGTTGCAGTGATGATGAGTCAAGTAATGATGATTGACAGAGCTGTGCCAATGGCCTCTTGAAATTTCCCACCCTATTTTTGGGCAGAGAATTTGGGTGGACAAGTTCACCAAATTTTTCCAGGGGGAGGAGACATTCTCCAATAGTTTCTCACAGGCTGAACTCACGATTGCAGGGACTGTAGCACAGCTTCTTCCTTTTTCCCCTCATGGTTTTGTTGGGATTTTACTGCCATTGCATGTGGCAAGAACATCAACTGTGTTAGCAGCCTGGCCCCCAATTTGCATCCTCCACAATGCCCTGTGCCTAGCATTATTCAGGGGCATTGTGTGCTGCTGGGAGATGGAAGGCCATCATCACACCCAAAAAACGGTGAAGACAATTTTGAGCAAACTCTGCAAAGTGGCCTTTTATTTCTTGGGAGGGTAAGAAAAGTAAAATCTCACAACTCATCTGAGAACAATGTCTTTCTGCCCCTTTCTCCTCATCCCATAGCTTAAGCAAAAGAACCCTTGGCCCACTTCCGGCCACCGCTTGGCTCCCCTTCCAGTGACCAGTTTTCCTCCATGCTACTCAAATCAGCCACTAGCCACCACTACCTGTAGCAGGTGTGTGGGGGCAGTGTTGTGTCCCATTCTGGGGAAGAGGAGGAGCCAGTGCAGTGCCAAATTCTTTCCTCCAATTCCCTGAAAGGTTTCTTTCCCCATGAAAGAGGCTTCCTATTTTTCTGCCACATTCTCAGGGCATTTTAATGTATTTTGCATTTCTTTGGGTGGTGCTTTTGACCTTACCTAACCACTGTGAAGTGACCAAGGGTGCTGTGTGCATTTTTTTTCTATTACACATCTCCCCATTGCTCTCCAGCCCCTCAGCTTCCTCATCTGAAAAAACCCTGTGGGAGGACTTACCTTATGATGTCTTCCCTTGGGCTTTCATTGAAGTGTGGGAAGCCAAGAAGGCTACAGGCTGCTGGAGAAATGACTGTATGATGGAAGACAGGACACTCATACATACTCCTTTGGTCACCTCATAAGTATAGTAAGTATAAGAACCCTGAACCTAACCCATGAGAATTTCTCCAAAATTTTCTTCTCCTTTGAATTTCTTTTTGAAAGCAATTTCTTTCCTATCAAACTGAATGAGAACTGTTGAAAGAGATGTGAAAGAAATTTTCAGCACAGCATTAACGATTAACCCTTTTACAATGTGACATGCTTTCTAAAGAATAACACCCTCCTCTGTCTTTCTCCCCAAAGTTGAGTACTTGTAAGTCTAATTTCAATAGGATTTAATTGTAAGCCTTATTTCAATGGGCTAGTCAGCATTTATTTCATTTATCCCATTTCTATACCACCCAATAGCTGACGCTCTCTGAGCGGTTCACAAAAACTAAAGCCACAAGGTGCAGCATAAAACAATATAAGAGATGAAAGCTTAAAACTACAGTATAAAAATACAAGCAGAATAAAACCTAGCAGCAATGCAGAGTTTTAAAATACAGATTTAAAACAGCAGAGCTAAAAGACTAGAATTTTAAAATGCTAAAATCCCATTGAAATCAGGGTGGTCCCCCTTTGCACAATAAGGTTCTTTAGTGCTACTGAAGCATTGCTCTTCTGGTTCACTGTAGCACTTAATACAGCATTCTGTTCCCCATTACAATCCCCCAGTGCCCATCTGCACAGGAAAGGCAAATGTGAGCACTGCCAGCCATAGCAGTCCCAAGCAAAAAGCTTTGAACATTTGGTTATTAAATGATGGTGGTGATGATTGCATGTGTGCTTTAGTGCAAAAATAAAAACTACAATAACAAAAATTACGAACAAGGCAGCTCTTGAAAAATATTTGGTGCCATCTAAAGGTGTTTTGCTCAAGCGGAAAGGCACTTGTGTAGGCCAGAAAGAGCTGAACACCATTCTTGGGTTTAACTAGGCCTCAACTTTATTTCTAAGCATTATTAATAAGCCAGCACATGGGGCAGGGGGTAGCAGCAGGCCATAATTTCTTTTGTTTGCCTGAGGAGCTGGCCTGGTTGTCCATGCTGCTTTTGGCTCCTCAGGCCTTCTGATGGGGTGAGGTTTTGCGTTTGCTATTACAGGTGGGCTAAGCAGGGTCCAACAGTTGCCCAGATACTTGCATGGTGGTTGCCTCAGTGAATCAATGAAGAATCTTTGTTTCATAACTGAACTCATTAAACTATTAAAAAAGGAACATGTGGACAGACCACACAGATTTCAGCCAATTTCTTTCTGCATCAAGTACCAAAACCATATTTGAGAGGCAGAGCCTCATAAGAAGTTCTATGTTAACGAAGAGCTACAGATGACTTGGTATTGAGACGAATTGTTGAACTTTCTGTCCATTAAAGTAAAAGCTTATCAGTTTTACACATGTTTGAAATGCTGAAAATATGTGCGAGACAACTTTAGGGAGCATCCTCTGGCCCCTAGACAGTGTCTGGGCCTGGGGTGCCATAGGAAGCTGTGGATCACAGCTTATAAAATTATGGGATAACAGACATATTACAACTGAAATTTCTATAACAGCGGAGGCTGCTTTGCAAGCATCTTCCAAGCTTTTTGCAAGCATTCACATCTGATACTTGCAAAACACTCAAGCCTTTGTGAGTATTCAATTCGAATGTTTGCAAAGGCTTGACCCTTTTCAGGGGCGAGTGACGGGATGCTCATGCATCCCTAAAACTCATTAGATCCCACTATGCACAAACAACAAACAGTAAATGCAAGGATCCCCAGCTAAACAGGCAGCTTGGCATTGAATTGTACTGCTGTGTGCATACTGATCAACTTGTGCAGATGTCAGTGCAGCTCCACTGGGTTGAAGGAGGCACAAGTGAGTTATGCAATGTATGCCTTGGCACTTCGGCAAAAGGTATTTGTAACCAGAGGCAAGCAGCCTGTTCACTGGAGCATGTGGGCTGTGAAGGCCTCTCCAGTACAGGATAGTTTGGGGCCAGTGTACCCTGGAACAGACTGCATCCTCTAATATAACTGAGGGAAGGAAATCTAGGGTGCTGACATTTCCATCTTCTGCTAATTCCAAAATTCTGACCTGACACTTCTGACTATTACTCTAAAAATGGCATACTTTCTTTTCCTGAACCTAGGAGAGATGCCCCAGTGATGGGAACCATAAATTTCACTGCCTAAGGTCCTTTCTTGTAAAAAGATCTACTCCTATTTAATTGGGACATGCTAAATTCAGAAAGTTTGCTTAATTTCATGGCTCCTGGGAAATTGACTTAACAATGCTGAATAATAACTTGGAAATACTTCTTTCCCCTAGCCTGCTAGCAGAGATTCTGAAGAAAAAAGCTAGAAGGTACCGCAGAAATTCTTTGTGCATCTATTTTAGTCTGATTTGATAAATTGCTCTAGCTTAAAAGGAGAATGTTTGATTGTGGTTGATGTTCAAGGAGCTGTTTGCTCCCCACAGTTTTATAAAGAAAACAGGTTTGCTTCTCCATTAATAATACATTTATGGTCTATTTTTGGCTTAGACTTCTCTCTTTTCAGTCACTAAGATACCACAGGGAACTTCACAACCACTCCCTAAGAGGTCTCTGCCATGATGCTGCGGAAATGTCCCACCTTTTTTCCATCACCACCTCTATTTAGGGATGGGAGAAAATCTAGTTTCAGATAATTTTTATAAGAATTTAACAGTATTTGGAAATGTCTTCATATTTGGAGTGGAAAGATTAACAAGCAATCTAATGTAAGACAAACCAAAACTGACAGATTCATCCATTCAGACCCATGGCTTTGAGAGTTTTGCTCTTAAAAGTCTGGGTTTGAATCTCTGTGTATTTAACCACATTAGTGCTGAATTGGGATTGCCTCCTCCTTTTTTCTGACAGGATCCTCATCTTCAACAGTTACATGGTGGGCAGGTACAACATGATCCTCTCCATGTTGGGAATAGCTGTACCTACTGAATTTGGCCAGTGCAAATGGATGAGAATTTCATTTCACTTTATTTTTGACAAGAATTGAACAACTTTCACAAATTCCTTCATCTTCAGGATGGGAAGAACTTGAGATTTAAGAAATGCAAATGTGGGAGAAAGCAAAACGGACAGATTCAACCATCCTTAACTATTCTCTTGAAAGGATATGGTCTCACAAGAAAATAGCAAGAAGTTTGATGCGAATGACACAGCCTTTTGCAATGATTCCACATAGCAGAAGAATCATAGAATAGTAGGGTTGGAAGGGGCCTACAAGACCATCGAGTCCAACCCCCTGCTCAGTGCAGGAATCCAAGTCAGAGTATCCCCGACAGATGGCTGTCCAGCCTCATCTTGAATGCCGCCAGTGTGGGAGAGCCCACTACGTCCCTAGGGAACTGGTTCCATTGTCATATTGCTCTAACAGTCAGGAAGTTTTTCCTGATGTTCAGCCGGAATCTGGCTTCCTGTAACTTGAGCCCATTATTCCGTGTCCTGCACTCTGGGATGATTGAGAAGAGATCCTGGCCTTCCTCTCTGTGACAGCCTTTCAAGTACTTGAAGAGCGCCATCATATCTCCCCTCCTCTTCCAAGGCTAAACATGCCCAGTTCTTTAATTCTCTTCATAGGGCTTTGTTTCCAGTCCCCTGATCGTCTTTGTTGCCCTCCTCTGAACCCTGAAGAAGCTGGATGGACAAGGGACAGCACATCTCTTGCATGCAGAAAGGACCAGGTTCAGTCTCTGGCATCTGCAGCTAAAAAGGTATCTTCAAGGTCTCAGAGACCTTTTGCCAGACAGTGGAGACAATATTGTGCTAGAGGGACCAGTGTTCTGACTCCGCATAAAGTAGTGTCATTGTGCTGCATTAAAGAGCAGGCTGTAAAGCTCTCTTAACAATACATTAGAAATGGACAGAAATGTCAGGACATGCTTTGTTTCTGCAAGAGCCCCTTTGAATTCAAACCTAATAACAGAGGCCTTTTTCACATTGGCTAAAGTCCTGAACACTGAGGCTATGGTGCAATCATAAAGATACAGTATGCTAAGATCCAATCTAGAGCCAGTTGTAATACAGGTGAGGTTAGCAATGTTTATGTTTTGGCTGCAGTGGCATAGATCACTGTTAGCGCCACTGCAGCTTTTTTCAGTACTATACGTGGTAGGCGGTGCACAAAAAACACCAACAAATGGCCATGATTCCAGGTAATGTAGAATATAAACATCAGACTAAAGATTACAAGTGAACGACACCGTGATAGAAACGGTTATAAAATATGAAGGTAATCAATACATATATAACTTCTGCAGCCTGCTTTTTAAAGACTATTCACTGCATGAGCCCAGATTATGTCTTTGTTATATATAAGTTACTCAATGAATGGTAATGTTTGTGAAGCAAAGCAAATTCGTTATTTGCATTTGACGTATACTCTCCATTAAAAAAACTAGTCCTTTAAGGGCACAATATTATGCATGTTTAGATGGAAAAAAAATCCTACAACTCTCAGCATCCCTCTAGCCAGCCATGCTGGTTGGGGAATGCTGGAAATTGTAGGACTTTTTTCCCATCTAAACATGCATAGGATTGTGCCCTAAGTCTGCTATTTGTTCTTTTATATGTTCTGTTTTGAGCAGTGTCCACAGAAGCAATGGAGACTGGCAACCAAGTGAATGAAGCATGTATAGGTGAAGTGCTTTGGGTAATCTATAGCACAGCGTGCTTATGGCATTGAAGCATCTGACACTGATTGGCTGAGCTGGTGATGATCACACATCACATTCACTATCGTTTCAACTTCTCAGGAAATAAGCTGTCAGTTTCTTGACAGTCCAGATTCTGTAAAAGAAAAAGAAAAAATCAATTTGGCTGGGACAGAAAGCACACACAGGGACATAACTAGCTTTGTGGGGCAGGAATAGGGTAAGATCACAGGAGATAGGGAAGCTAAGCAGCAGGGGGGCCCTAGCAAGATGGCTGAAGTAAAGGTGCAGAATAGGCAGTGGGAAGCTGCAGAAACTGGAGGGAAAGGCAACTGGGGGATGTTGGTAGAAAAGATAGAGAACTGAGTCAAGAAGACCATTGAGAGAACTTGAAAACTCCTGCAAACCATGAAGATTAGGGTGTCAGGAAGACTGGCCAAAAGTTAGGAAAGAAAACCAAGGATTTGAGTGAACAATGGGTGGTGGAGCAATGTAGTTTAAAGAGGAGCCAAAGAGAAAGGCTGGGGTAAAGCCACATATAGGAACAAGGAAGGGCATATCAGAAAGAAAGTAGTCAGGCAAAGGAGGTTGGGACTGCGCAAGCCATGGAGCAAAGGGAGCGCAAGACTGCTAGGTCTAGAACAGGGATAAGGAACATGTGGCCCTGCAGATGTTGTTGGACTACATCTCCTATCATTCTCACTTGCTGGGGCTGATGGGAGTTGGAGTCTAAAAAACATCCAGAGGGCCACGGATTCCCACCCCTGCTCTAGAACCGCCCAGAGAGCTTCAACTTTTGGGCAGTGTAACTGATGCAGTGAATATGGACTTGAGCATACTCCGGGAGATAGCGGAGGACAGGAAGGCCTGGCGTGCTATGGTCCATGGGGTCACGAAGAGTCGGGCATGACTGAATGACTGAACAACAACAACAGATGTAATAAATAAATAAACAGAAGCTAAACTCTGACAGGGACATTTTTCCATTGGAGATGTTCAGTGTCACTGCAGCATTATGAATGGGCAACTGTAAGAGGTCAATGAAATCCAAGAAGCAGTGGGATTGTGGGATGATTTTCCCCTCCACATATTGATTTGACTACAGGCATCTATTTTAAAGCATCCCTGCATTGCCCGTAAAAAAAATGACTTGTGCAGAGGCATGTCAGCATAAGTATTGTACACACAAGGTTACGTGCCCCATCATGACCTTCCATTTGAACACCACTAAATAAAACTTAAGCTGTTTCCAAACTTCCAAGTCCTGTCATTCTGGCAATCTGCTTGTCAAGTTTGTGTGTGTGCATCGGACTAGGAAAACAGTATTAATTTTAAAATATAATAAGTATGTGAAAAAATTTGAAATTAAAATAGAGGAATGAAAGACTCCTCCTACACATTTTTGTTGAAGTAGAACATTCTTAATGGAATCTGCAGGGCATTCATCATAAAAAGCACATGAAAACCCCCCACTCCAGGAACATAATTTTGGCTTATGCAGTTTGCAGTGAAAGAAATGGTATGATAGGCTGAAAACTTAACTTAGTGTATGATTGCTTTCGACACAAAGAACGTTTTTATTGGCCTACACATTATGCTGCCAGGCGATGGTTCTTTTACCCCACTGAGAGCAATCACAGTTGCTTAAGATTAAGTGAGCTCCCTAATGTAAAAGAAAGATTTAAGGGAGGGGAAAATGCTAAAAGGAGACATGTGAGGGTGAGAAAGGGGAGGGAGGGGTATTTCACACCTTGCAAAAAGAACCTTATAAAATATATCTAAATTATAAAAGAAACACATGCCAAAAAACAAGGGCAGAGACCTTAAAAGATGGGACGGATTTGGAGGCATTTCCCCCTTCAAAATGATGCCAATGCAATCCTATACATGTCTACTCAGATGTAAGACCCACTAAGTTCAATGGAGCTTACTCCCAGGTAAGTTGATATAGGATTGCAGGCTTGGGGTAGGTGTAGTCTCTGAGCTGCCAATGCTGGTTGCTGGAGATAATTTAGAAAGGCTTAAAGTAAACTGAAGCTTGGTTCTAAATCCTGTTTTTAATTAAAGCACTCTTTGTTTGATCTTATCACTTTGGATCCTCATGCATTTTATACTGGTATTGGGCAATATCTCATCCCCTTCAAGCACTTTATCCACACATTTCTGCTCTTATTCTGTCTAGAAGGATATATATATATATATATATATATATATATATATATATATGAACAGAATCTTCTTAACCTGCAGTTTGGTCCAGATGTAAGGAATGGAGCCCTCTCACAGAAGAACATTAATGTTGCCAGTATCATTTAGTCCTTGCTTCTTGAAAGTTCTGCTTTCAAAAACCTGGTCTGGTTAAGTTAGTTTAGTTTAGTTCCCATTGAGATCAATGAGATCAAAGTTAAGTCATGACTGGATTGTCCCACTACTTTCAATGGAACTAAGGTCAACCAACAAAGGCTGAAATACTGGAGGACCTGAAACTGTGACTGGGTTCTCTTGACACGCTTTTCTGGAACAACACATGATGGATTAGCATGCCATCTGTGAGCTGTTATTTCCACCCATGGTGGCTTGTTTACCTCAAACAACCCACCCTGACAACCTGTGGTCTGCAGTAGAGGCTGTTTTACCTACAGTGGGTTAGCATATCATCTCTCACACCAGCGTGGATTACAGAGATTGCCTACAGAGCTGCTCGGCAAGAGTGGCAGAAAACACTGCCGCTATTCTGCTCTTCTTGTGCAATCTCTGAGGAAACTTGCTTTCCTGCCACATTCAACTGTGTCTGCGACTCCAAATTAGCTCCGCACCCCACATACAGTTCCCAAACAGTTACACCTGTAGTGAAATCCTCACTTTTCCATAAAAAAGCAAAGTTGCATAATTACCCAGTACTGCATGTGGTGGTTCCCCATAAGGGGAACCTGTCTATTACATTTCATCTCCACCCTGCAAAGTTTCAAGGAGTTGGAAGCCCCCACCCCTCTTCGTTGCACACACAGGTGGAGATAAGGGACCCAGCAGAGGTGTGGAAAGGCAGCACAAGGGACGGCAGGATATGGTTTCCACCACAAAGGAAGCTGGCATACCTGGCAGACTGGCCAGGAAGGAGGACTACAGGAGGAGGAGGGGTGAGGGGGGAAATAAACCACATTGTGTAGCTTATTTGCCTGACTGTCTGACAGGAACACAGTAGGTTGTTGGCAAAACAACCTGTTCTGCATAGCTTATCACCCACTGTGGGTTCACATGATGTGTGAACAGGCCCAAAGGCTGGACCTGAGAGTTAGCCCCACTGAGGTTATGCCAGTTGGGTGGCCGCTGGCTGCAAGCAGCTGTTAAGTAGGCAATCCCTGGAAGGGACTGCCTCACTCATGGTCCATGTGGAAACAGGGTTTCTTAAGCCTTCTTCTCTCCCCTCAGCATGAGGGGGTCGGTGGGCAGAATCTCCTGCCAAGCCCATGCAAAGTTGCAGGCAAGAGCTGCAGATGATAAGGAAAAACAATGGCGCTGTACAGATTATTTTGCATATTAACATATAGAAGTGCTTCCAGATGAACATACCAATACATTCTGGACATACATTTCTTTATCCAGCAAGGGGATCAGTGTGTGGAAGCTGTCTTGATGAATGGTGGCATTTATATCATCCTATTGATATCAGTGGAACTTATTTTTAGGGATGTCAGAGAATTCCGCCACGGATCTCAGTGAGGCCAAATGCCAGTGCATTCGGCTCCATGAAATCTGTAGTAGAATAGCCTGCCACCCCCCCGCCCCCCCGTGGATCCCCCCCAGGATGAGACTTACCTGGGGCGGATGTTCCGGGCAGCAGCAGTGGCGGCGGCGGCGGTGGCTGGTCTTCCGACCAGCTGCCGCCTCCGCCATTTGCAGTCTGGAGGGGTTTTTTGTTTTGTTTTTTACAGAGACGTGATAGGCTATGTAAAGATTTATGTAGCCTCTCATGGCTGGGTTAAAAAAAAAAAAAACTGCGTACGCAAATGACGGAGGCTACAGCCACCGCCATTTGCGTTCCTTATTTTTCGCCGTCTTAGTCTACGTAAATATTTACGTAGGCTAAAACAGCGAATCAAAAAGGGACGCAAATAGCGCCCACTACGCTATTTGCGTTCCCCTTTTTTTTTTGCCGTAATAGTCTACGTAAATATTTACGTAGACTAAGATGGCGAAAAATAAGGAACACAAATGGTGGCAGCTGTAGCCGCCACCATTTCCGTACACGGTTTTTTGTTTTTTGGGTTTTTTACCCAGAGCCCTCCGCGGCTGGAAATCCGGCTGCAGACGGCTCTGGTCTGGGCCTGGCCGGATGCTCCATGAAGCCGCCGCAGAGCACAGCCAGCTGTCAAGGATTCCGGGATACGGAGCACCTCCCCCCCAGTTGAGGATTCCGGGGGGAGGGATGGAACACCTCCCCCCCACACCATGAACATAATCCGTGGAAAGGTAAGTGACTTTCGTACATACCTACTTATTTTAATACAATACACCTATGAGCAGAGTGCAAGTTGTTCAGCATTATCAGATGTTTATTTCTTTAAAAGAAACCTAACTACCAGTGTGGTGTAGTGGCTAGAGTGTTGGACTGGGAGTCAGGAGATCTGGGTTCTAGTTAGTCCCCCCTCGGCCATGGAAGGTCGCTGGGTGACTTTGGGCCAGTCACAGACTCTCAGCCCAGCCCACCTCACAGGGTTGTTGTGAGGATAAAATGGAGGAGGAGGAGGATTATGTATGCCACTTTGAGTTCCTTAAGACGGAAAAAAGGTAGGATATAAATGTAATAAATAATAATAAACTACGAAGCCATTCTCTTTCTTTAATCTCAAAATCAATGGGCAAAACATTGTGTGGGTACTGGGGACTGCAAACTTCAGCTGCTGCATTAGTTGTCTCATTTGAAAATTCCCCTGTGAATAGGTGGCTACTAGGATCACCAGGCGGGCGTCCTACACAGGGACATACAAGAGTTTCACTTTTACTCACAAAGCATGCAGGCACGCCCCGTTCAAAGCTCCGAATGTGGGTGTGAGAACGTGTCCGTTCATAAATTGACAAACATGCTTGTGTTCGTCTCATTCCCAAGTCCAGTTCGATTTGCGCAAAGTTTCTGATTTCAACAATTTCCTCCATAGACCAAATCTGCCCCGCTTTAGCCTATGGAGAAAAGTTGCACACATTAGGAAATCCGAGCAAATTTGGGGAAACTTGCACAAATCTCCCATTTGATCACTGCTCAGTTTGATAATGTTTCCCACTGGTGCAGAGCGATCAGCGATCACAAACGCAAATGGGAATCGGGGACGAGACGAGTGGCGGCACGATGTTAGGAAAGCCCTGGTGATCTTGAACATCGCTCACTTGCCCCTCCCTACTTACAGAAGACTGCTCTACAGGTGTCCTCTGTTTGAAGGGCTGTTCAGTCTAAGTCTGCTTTAAAGATAAAGAGCCATAAGCTGGGGAAGCTGCCCACCAACAGTTAGCAGCTGGAGACTGAGCAGGCACTCAGCTCCCCTGGTCACAGTGTTCCCACTATGGTGATGAATAGGGATGTTGCAGACACCAGAATGGATCCGGGAGTCCATCGGGACACACACACCCTGCAAACCCCAGGTTATGCCCGCTAGGGATGTCAGAGAATTCTGCGATGGATCTCGGTCACGCTGAATGTCAGTGCATTTGGCCCCCCGAAATTCATCGCAGAATGAAGCCCCCCCAACCCACAAAAGGCACACGAAACGGAGCACTTACCTGCTCCTGTCCACGCTGCTTTGCGAATTTATATTTTTAAATATAAAAATATTTACATAGCC
The DNA here is from genome assembly GCF_057233095.1 of Heloderma suspectum. Lineage (NCBI taxonomy): Eukaryota > Metazoa > Chordata > Lepidosauria > Squamata > Helodermatidae > Heloderma > Heloderma suspectum. The sequence goes on from NC_139458.1 coordinate 329,038,912, forward strand.
TATCATGGCTCAATACAGGGATGCAAATGGCGGCGGCCACAACAGCCGCCATTTGCATCCCTGCAGGGCTGCCCAGCAGCCAGATGTCTAGGATTCCGGGGGGGGGGGACCGGATCACCTCCCCCCCATCGAGGGTTCCGGGGGGAGGGATAGGGCGCCTCCCCCCACCGCGGATTGCCTGGCGCGGAGCCAGGTAGGTGTTTCGTACATCCCTAATGCCCACCGAGCTCCTGCCCTCGCTCACCCCGCTCGCACCCTCCCAGACTCATCATGACCCATCCGGCGAGCGTCCACCATTTTGCCACCCTTTTTTTATGAAAAAAGGGGTCTTAAAAATGCACATATTTAAATATGCACAGTTTGGGGCTGGGAAGTCTTAATATGTGCAATATCAGAGGCATTATCCCTCTAATATTGTGCATATTAAGCTTTCTTGGCCCCAAACTGCGCATATTTAAATATGCACATTTTTAAGATCCCCTTTTTTCATTAAAAAAGGTGGCAAAATGGTGAGTGCCCACTGGACAGGCCCAGGGTGAGTACAGGCTACTCACCGAGGCTGTTGGGGTCGAGCACAGGTCTGGGGGGGCAAGCAGGGGCAGCACTTCAGCAGGCACCCGGAGAACCCGGGCTGGGTGGGTTCACACATCCCTAATGGTGAGATGTGCCATATTTCTATTTCCATTATATTACAGTAATTATTTCTGAATATGCATCAGCACACAGAAATTAGCATATGTAAATTTTTTGCAAATCTGATCTGTACCCTCTTTTGTCGTCTTTTTTGTTAATGCATTTCTTTTCTTGCGATGCAAAAGTGGCTGCTTCAGTGACTACTAGCAGCCTTCTCCACAGCCAACTTAATTTTTAGTACTTGGATTGAATTGATTGAAGCCAATTGAATTAATTGAACTAACACTTTGATCCTAAACACATTTACCTGGAAATATATGCCATAGAAATCAGCTGAACCTGCATGTGATTAGGACTGAGGGATCAACTGTTTTCTATACAAATATTCCATATTAACTAATTTATTTTGTGGATTCCACAGTAGAACCTGTGGTGATAGGACATTTCATAGATTTTCTTAAAATGTAGTTTTATTTATTTATTATGTTCCTATACCACCCAATAGCCAAAACTCTCTGGATATTTCTGTACATGACCCTAAAGCAGCTGAAACTAGGGATGGATAGACTCATCTCCATCTGGGGTCGGGGGAGCTCAATGAGTTGCACCCCCCCCCCACCTAGCTCGCACAGCCTGGACCACCCACCTGCTTATATACACAAAGGCTTGACTGTCAAGTCCTCAGTGTGGCCAACCCTCAGCATTCTCGCCCTGGCCTCCTCCCAAGGAGGCCAAGCCTAGAGCACTGGGGTGCTGCCAAGGCCCTTCCTCCCCATGCCCACTGTTAAGGAAGCCCTTGACAGCTGGTGGAGGCAGAACGGGTCCTGATGTGGCCAGCCCCTAGCGCTCTTGCCCTGGGCTCCTCTAGAGGCCAGGGTGGGAGCGCTGGGATGCCGCCAAGGCCCTTCCTCACCATGTCAGCTGTCAAGGGCTTCCTTAACAGCTGGCACAGGCAGGATGGGTCCCAGCATGGCCAGCCCCCAGTGCTCTCACCCTGGCTTCTTTGAGAGGAGGCCAAGGCAAGAGCGTTGGGGTGCCACAACACTACCAGCCATTCACCAAGCTCCGGGGTGGTCGGCGGCTGGATCCATCAGTGTCCCAAGATTTGGCAAGAGGGGCCTGGGAGGCTGGACGTCTGTTGGACTCCACCTCCTTTTCAGACTCCTACACCATCCCTAGCTGAAACTGAATATGTATAAACATATGAAAGGTATTATTTGGTTCCATTTGTTTCATTGGACAGTCACATGCCATCCAACAATGTAATTGTAGATTACATGATAACATAATTTTTGTATGAATCTTTAAAACCAGCAGATGAGTCCACTTGGTCTACATTTAATACAAGTATTAACATTTTAACTTCTCATAAAGTTAGAAATTGCTCTTTGTACTGTTCAGCATGACATTTGTAGTTCTGAAATATTAAAAAGGTCCAGGGCAGGAGCTGCCCATTTGATATTTCCATCAAAATGATCCGCATGCCCTGTTAAAGCTGCCATCACAAAGACTCCCTCCCACCATAATATCAACCTCCTCGGTCTAATGCCAGACTTGTCTTACCCACTCACTGACAGCATGTCTTCTTCTCAGACAGTGATCCAGGCCCATGCTGTCAGTAAAATACCTATTTGCTTGAATGTACTTTCAGTCAGGCTTCAAATGCCTAGGCCTGATCAGCTGTGACTTGGAAGGAGTTTTCACATTTCTTCTGGCAGCAGCGATGTCAAGTGAAACTCAACTGCAGTGCAGTTTAATAGACTTGTTTCAGCAGTAACCTCCAGTTGGCTGGAATGGGCTTTGTTTTGGCATTCTCTCTCCCCCCAGAAATGTTGTATTGGCACAGGAGCTCTGGTTGGCAAATTATTAATATTTTAAATTAAAGACAGACAGACAGACAGACAGAAAGAAAGAAAGAAAGAAAGAAAGAAATGGACCCACCCACCCCCATCCTTGTAAGGGGTGCTCCAGTAAGTGAGTAAGCAAGTCCACTGGGGGTGCATTCCTGAGCATGAGTGGATCTGTCCCATACCTTTACAGTCATTAGACAGCCGACATTTGCAAGGAAAGGATCTTTGCATGCATCTAAAATATGAGCTGGGCTTTGAATTGAAGTATTGTTGGAATCAGGGTATTAGAAACATTCCCACTCCTATACAACCCTTCTTCTCTTCTTGGTTTTTGAATTGAGAGGGGGAAGAGAAGGCATCATGGTGTGTGTGGGGGGGAGCAGTGGTAGGGGAGCAGCAGCACATGTCCTCTTGCCTCAGGCATCTGGTGCCACCCCTCTGTAACTGGTATACAGAGGCATACCACCTCTCACAAAAAAGTCAATTTAGTTCCTTGCCCTCTCTCAGACTCCTTTCCAGCCCAAACCTAGTGCTTAGTTATACACAGAAGCTCTGTTGACCTGCATGCATCCACAAACACATTGCTCTTTCCCCCAGCAAAGTGTCACAAGACTATGCCAAGTAGGGATGGCATGGGTGTCTGGGGGCTCAAGCTCGGCAGGTGCCCTCCAGTTCAGCCCCCGGACGCCAGTCCATGGACCCTTGCACTTGCCTGACTCAGCTCACACTGAGTCAGGCAAGCATGGCACTCTCCACCCCTCTGCTGAGCCACCATTTTGCAGAAAATGGCAACTTGACCTTTTACATAAATGGCCCTTTTGTGCAAATGGCAGTCTTCGTGCAAAATTGCAAGTGTAAATGGTCTATTACGCCTGTAATGTTGCATAAATGGGCCTTTTTACAGTCGCCATTTGCGTGAAAGGGCCCTTCATGTAAAAGGACAAGCTGCAATTTTCCACAAAATGGTGGCCCAGCAGAGGAGAGGAACACAGCGTGCCACTTGCTGGGCACCCGCAGACTGCCCGTGGCTTGCTGCCCATGGTGAGCAGGGGCAAGCAGCCAGTAGGGCTCTGGTGAGTGGTGGACGGAGCAGGCTGGGGTGAGTTTGACCATCCCTAATACCAAGTAAGTCCTTAAACTGAGCAGTGTCTCACTCTTGCCATTTCCTATCTCTGTGGTGATAATCTGCTTTATTTTAGGGATGCAACAGGTCAAATTGTGGAAAGCGTGAATTGAATTGTCATCCATATGCAGATGACACCCACCTCTCCCTCTCCTTTTTATCAAATGCAAGTGAGGCAGTGGCTATCATGAACTGATGCTTGGATTTGGTAATGGGCCAGATGAGGGTAAAAAACTGAGACTCAATCCAGATAAGATGGAGGTTCTGTTAGTAGGTAGTTCATCTGTCCAGTTAGGTGGCATTCAGTCTGCTCTAAATGGGGTTGCACTCCCTTAAAAGGGGCAGGTGTGTAGTCTGAGGGTGCTCATAGATCCAGCCCTGTCACCTGAGGCCCAGGTAGCCTCAGTGGCATGAAGTGCTTTTTATCAACTTCAGCTGAAACACCAGCTGTGACCTTACCTGGACAGAGATAGCCTGGCCACAGGTATCCATGCACTCATTGTCAGGAGTGCCCTAGCGTCCTCTTTCAGTCTACTCCAATAGCCAACTCAAGACACAGATGAAAGGTTTCTTTTCAAGGCTTTAATCCTTTTACAACTTAATGACTCTTTCAGATGCTAATCACCAGCGACTAAGCAATGAACAGCAGAGTAGCCTATGCTCTGAGTAGGCAGTTGGTCCCCATTTGAAGGAGAATCACTTGAAGACCCTGACCTTATGGGCTAGGGAGAGATCCTCCCTCTTTCCCTTGGGTCCATGGGAGACAGCCATTGCTTGCACGCCAAATGGGCGCTCCGTCTCCTTTCCGCACCCTCCATCGCTCGTCACTTCCTGAGTCTGCGTCGAGCATCTAGCAAGCCCCCCTCCTGCAGTTTCTCACTGCCAGGGTCACTATCTATCCCAGGAATGCCGGCAGGAAGAATCTCTGCCAGCTGCTGTGCCTGTGAGGGATGAGCTGGCTCCTCTCCCACAGATTGCTGATCCTCCTCAGAATCAGAACTGCTCTGGGGTTCTATCAGCTCAGTTTCCACCCTGACACTCTTAATCTCCCATCTGGATTGTTCCAATGTATTCTATGTGGGACCGCCCCTGAAGATGTTCCGGAAGCTTCAGTTAGTGCAGAACAGAGCAGTGAGGCTGCCCACTGGGACTAGAGATGTCAGGGGAATCCAGTTGGGAGGTGGAGCTCGACGAGCTTCAATGGTCGGCCCCCTGGACTCCATTCTGACTTCCACCAGCTAGCCTAACTTGGTCCAAAGTGAGCTGGGTTGGGCCAGCTAGTGGACTTCCTGTTGCTGCTGCCACATAGCCCTCCCTCTCTTCCTGCTGCCATCGGCCCCCAGTCTAGAGAGCCCCTGTGTGTCAGAGGTGGGCTCTCCAGGCTGGGGGCCGATGGCGGCAAGGAGAGAGGGAGGCTTGTGCTGTGGTGCGGAAGGGTGGGAACTTGTTCTTTCTAAAACATTTCTCTGTAAATCCCAATAACCACAAATTGCAGCGATAACTTGTGCAAGTTACAGCCACAATTTGTGGAAATGGGGGTTTATGGAGAAATGAAAAAAAAGAACAAAGAACAAATTCCCAGATTGGGGAACAAACCAGGCCGGGGGCACCGTGGGAATCCATCGGGACCTAAAAGTGCCAGAATTACCTGTGATGAACATTCCTAACTGGGACTGGCCATTTCAAATATATTACTCCAGGTATATATATTGCTCCGGTTGCCAGACTGTTTCCATGCCCAATTCCAAGTGTTGATGCTGACCTTTAAAGCCCTAAATGGCTTAGGACCAGTCTACCTGAAGGAGCACCTTGTCCCATACATTCCCGCCCAATTGCTAAGATCATCTTCGGAAGTTCTCTTTGGGTGCCACCAGCCATGTGACAGCAGGTGGCTGCCAGAGAAAGACCCTTCTCTGTAGTGCTCCACCCCCATCTGTGGAAGGAAGGAATGTCTCAAAGAGATCCACCTGGCATCCTCACTGTATAGATCTGGATGCCAGGTGAAAACCTTTCTTTTCCAGCTGGCATTTAATCTTTAGTCTGTTGCTCTGGTTAGTAGTTCTTGCTGGCTTTAATGTTTTTAATGTTTTTAATGTTTAATATTGTATTGCTTTGACACTTTTATTGTTGTATTTTAGTTTGGTTATTTTATTGTTGAGGTTTCTTGGGGGGTCTGTTATGATCGTGAAATGCCCTGAGGGAATTTGCGGGTTGGGTGGTATACAAACCTAACAAGCAAACGATAGAAACCTGCACAGAAAGCTGCCTTATACTGAGCCACACCCATGGTCCATCCAGCCCAGTATTGTCGACACTGACTGGCAGCGGCTCTCCGGGGTTTTAGGCAGCATTTTTTCCCAGCCCTACTTGGAGATGCCGGGGATCGAACCTGGGACCTTCTGCATGCAAAGGAGATGTTCTACCACTGGCCCATGGCCCCTCCCCTAATATAATCTGCCTATAATCTGACAGTTTGTATCTGACTTTTGCTTCACACAGACCCCAGTTCCCTGTCCTGATGGTCAACCATTGTTTCACCCATGCCCAGTATCCTAAAGCAAGCTATTCCACTGCACCAGCTTCTGTGTTATAGGAAATTTCCTATAAATAGATAGCCTCATCTTCAGAAAGGGGTTCAGCTGGAGTCAGAAGAAGGTGGTTTCCCCTTGGAAGTCCATGTTCTAAAAGGAGGGTAGGGAGGGACTCTTCTAATGGATCTCCAAATTAGTCCAGTCTTTAAAATGCCCAAAGTAAGCCTACAGTTGTCCATCCCACACTTCCTCCCTCCCTCCTCATGACCCCAGATCCCATCCCCCCATGATCCAAATCCCCAGTCCCACTCTTTCCATCCCCAAGCCTCACCCAGGCACCACATTTTATTTTATTTTAGTCAGCATATCTGGTTTTGATATTACTATGGCTGAGTGGCCTCTTCATTACGTTCTATGTATGTATATTGAAACTGGCATCCAGGACTGCAGGAATGTGTATCTGTTTTGCCAGTCCAGTGCTATCCTTGTGAAATAGCTTTGCCATGTTTTGATATAAGGTAGCATTCAAAAATATGCTCCCCTCATCCTGCAGCCTTTAGTCCATTTTATCAAGTCATTCTCACCTCATTTTTTGCTGCATCTGTGGACCATGTCGTGGGTTTTCATATCCCAGAGCCCTCTGTCAGAAGAGAATCTGCTGAATTCTGAGATAGGATATTTTCTCCCACAGTTGAGCTCTTGTACCATGATGGAAAAGAGTTGGAGTACTTATCTGCTGTTAGTGCAGCAGTCATTTGCCAACACTGATTTGATTTAAAAACTGAGAAGATACTTAACTGGTGTTAGGAAACTGGCAGTCAAGGTGTCACTAGCTTTCAGCCTGGCTGAATTTATCTGAGAATGGCTAGCTATCTTGGAAGAGATCCAGGAATCCTGTATAACCACTTAAATTTCATATACTAACCTAAACATAATGGATTGATACCTCTTCCTTCCTTCTTTCCTTCCTTCCTTCCTTCCTGCCTGCCTGCCTGCCTGCCTGCCTGCCTTCCTGCCTGCCTGCCTTCCTGCCTTCCTTTGCTTTTAGATTTGGAATTCACTAGATCCATTAGATTTCTTCCTGGAAAACCTTCTACTTTGAGGTGTTTTGTCCTGTAAAGTTATCCTCTATATTTCCTGACTGGAGTCTACTGTTTGTTTTTCCAGTGAGGCTAGCAGGTTGGTTTCTTGAGATCACAAATGTTGTGTGTGATGGGTATGTACTAGCACACATGCTAGCCTCAGACGGAGGCAGAAGGCAGATCTCCAGATGTTTTGGACTTCAGCTCCCAGAGGCCCTTGCCAATATGGCCAATAATGCTGGGAGTTGAAGTCCAAAACATCTCAGGATCTACTTTGTGCCTGACCCTGCCCTAGAAAGCCCAGCATGAAGCTGCATAGTTATGAATCACCTAAGCACTGTCACGAAGGGCAGCGTCTGTTTAAGGTCTTTGTTAATGGGAGTCCAGTCATGCAGCCTGATTCTCTACATGCTTCGCTTCCTAGGAAAAGGATCCAAAAAGAGACTTCCAACTAAGAAGACTGCAGGTTTTGTCAGATTGCATGGAGCCCAGAGAAAAGAGCAATCACTCCGGATTTAATAGTGATCACTTCTACATTTGGTTGACCCGAAGGTTTTCTTCTCATGCTTCTTGTGCATTTGGCCCCAATTCAGGGAAACTAACATCATTCATGGAAATCAGTGGATTTTAAAAGCACATAGTTAAGGGCTCAGACCCCATCAGTTTTGATGGGAGAGTGCCCTCGTCAAAGCTGGGCAACCTCCAACCAGGAACCTTGTCATTTTCTCACCAGCCATCAGCTCCACTAGCAGAGAGCTCCCTTCTTTGTCAGTAATATTCACTCAACTCTTCCCCAGAAATATTCACTCAACTCTTTCCCAGATTTGTTGTTGAAACACTATAGCTTCAGCTAGCTGTATATACTTTTGAAATGGCACCAGCTGCCTAAGTCATAGGCTACCCTATGTAGCTTGCATGGCCCCTTGTTTACCTGTCAGCACAGTGTATATTATTACTGTCATTCCTTACATCTTTGCCATGCCCCACAAAGAATGAAGACAATGTATAGAATCAACAGGAAAAAGCTGTATTAACTTACAAAGACCTGCAATGAACTCTGTTAGGAACAGGCTAACAAACCCTCAGTACAGGCCCTTGAACTTCGCGTGAGAGCTGGGAACATATCTCTCCCACAGCCTACCTGGCATGGGTAACTCCTCCCTGGCTCCATGTACCAGACCAGTCTGTTCACTGATCTATGCTTGTCTTGACCACTTTAAGGGTGTGCTGAGAAGACACCTGACCAGCCCATGCCAACATGGCTGGGCCAATCAGGCCTTAGATGTGATGAGACCGCCAGAGCCCAAAGATAGTTCCATAGCCCTATCATGCCTGTTGACTGTGAGAGCTCAGTTGTATGAGTGCCCCTTCACCATACAGGTGTCTCAGGGACGTTCATCAGGGCAGCCCCTGTTTAGCTTCTCCCTACCTGTATTGAACTGCCAGCAATGCCAAATCAATAGATTTGCCCCTCCAGTCAAATTACTCTTAAAACCCCCAAGATTACTACAGATTGAAAAAATAAAAAAGTGCTCCCAGCTGCCAATTTTGAGATGCACTCAGTCCCTAAGAGTAGGGATGTATGAGAATTTTGTTCCTGTTTGTAAATCATAGAATCAAAGAATAGTAGGGTTGGAAGGGGCCTACAAGGCCATCGAGTCCAACCCCCTGCTCAATGCAGGAATCCAAGTCAGAGCATCCCTGAAAGGTGGCTGTCCAGCTTCATCTTGAATGCCTCCAGCGTGGGGGAGGCCACCACCTCCCTAGTGGATTGGTTCCATTGTCGTATTGCTCTAACAGTCAGGACATTTTTCCTGATGTTCAGCTGGAATCTGGCTTCCTGTAACTTGAGCCCATTATTCCCTGTCCTGCACTCTGGGATGATGGAGAACAGGAGAAGAGATCCTGGCCTTCCTTTCTGTGACAGCCTTCCAAGTACTTGAAGAGCGCTATCACATCTCCCTTCAGTCTTCTCTTCTCAAGGCTAAACATGCCCAGTTCTTTCAGTCTCTCTTCATAGGGCTTTGTTTCCTGTCCCCTGATCATCTTTGTTGCCCTCCTCTGAACCCTCTCCAGTAGGGGTGTACGAAACCCCACTTACCTTGCTCCTCTGGGGTCCGTGGGGGGGGAGGCAATCCGCTCCTCCCCCCAGAATCCTTGACGGGGAGGGAGGCGATCCGTTCCGCCCCCCCCCCCCGAATCCTCCCCAGCCAGATCCACTCTGCGGCATGTCTGCGGAGCTGCCAGCCGGGCCGATCCGCAGCCGGGCTGCTGCAGACACAAATGGCGTCCTGCATAGGGGATGCCATTTGCATCGCTGCTGTAGCCGCAATGCACTACGTAAATATTTACGTAGCCTATCACGGCTAAAGCGGGGATGCAAATGGTGTAGGGGACCATTTGCGTCCCTGCTTTAGCCGTGATAGGCTATGTAAATATTTACATAGCCTATCATGGCTAAAGCAGTGACGCAAATGGCGTCCCCTATGCAGGACACCATTCGCGGCCACACATTGGAGCAGCAGTCAGCAGCAGCCAGATCTGGACCGCCGGAGGCAGGTAAGATCCGGTCTGTGGGGACTTCGCAGGGTGGCGGGGGGGATTGCTCCGTTCTGCCACGGACTCCGAGGGGCTGGATTCTAAAGGATCTGGCCTCACTGGAGTCCGTGGCGGAATTCTCCACCATCCCTACTCTCCAGTTTGTCTGCATCCTTCTTAAAATGTGGTGCCCAGAATTGGACACAGTACTCCAGATGAGGCCTAACCAGTGCTGAGTAGACAGGAACCAGCACTTCCCAGGATTTGGAAGCTATGCTTCTATTAATGCAGCCCCAAATAGCATTTGCCTTTTTTGCAGCCACATCACATTGTTGGCTCATATTCAGCTTGTGATCTACAACAATTCCAAGATCCTTCTTGCTTGTAGTGTTGTTGAGCTACGTATCCCCCATTTTGTAACTGTGCATTTGGTTTCTTTTTCCTAGGTGCAGAACTTGGCATTTATCTCTATTAAATGTCATTCTGTTGTTTTCTGCCCAGTGCTCCAGTCTATCCAGATCACTTTGAATTTTGTTTCTGTCTTCCAAAGTATTAGCTATCCGGCCCAATTTTGTGTCATCAGCAAATGTGATCAGCATGCCCTGCACCTCCTCCTCCAAGTCATTAATACAAATGTTGAAGAGCACTGAGCCCAGGACTGAGCCCTGTGGTACCCCACTTGTTACCTCTCCCCATTTTGAGAAGATCTCATTGATAAGCTGTCTTCAAGTCCAATTCTGTAGCCAACTGTGGATCCTGTGAACATGTCCATTGTGCAGCCCCAAACATTTGTAACACAATGCTCAGGAAATGTTTGCAATTTCCTGAACTTGCATTTGCACTTCTGAAAATGTGCATTTTCATCCTTTAGCCTATGTGGGAGAAATGCACATCTTCCCTGATTGGAAAAAAAGAGAGATGCTTATGTTTGGGAGCACAGATGAGGCAAAGTGAGCTTTGAGGGATATTTGGAGAACTTCATCAAGCTTGAACATCATATGTTCACCCATCCCTAACAATCAACTTCCTAATCCCACACTATAAACTCTAGTTGATTGGGCTGCTGTCCCAAAAACACTCTGAAGGCAGAGGAGGCATTTTATAGCCACTACATCCCTCCTCCTGCAAGTGTCAGCAACATTTGGCCCATGGGCACCCATGGCTGGTTGTTGTTTTTTTGTATCCCCCTGTCCACGCCTCTGAATTTGCTGTTGCATTGGTGGCAGAATCACATAAATTATTCAAGGAAACAAGGCACATGGGAAACACACACCTTCGGGAGTGTGATTCTGCTCGCAAAGAAACTATATTTGCATGCAAACAAATTCTGCAGCAAATTCAGCAGGGGGTGGCGGTGCAGCCCCCAGTGGATTCTGCTGGGGCGATGCAGTCCACTGACCCCCAAAGGTTGACCACCACTGTCCTACTGGCTGATGTGTCCCATCACATGTGGCCTGACTCACTGTCCATCCCTACAAAGAGGGTGGAGGCAAAATCCCACACACACACATACACATTTCAAAGCACTAGTTGGGAGGAGTGCCATTCTTAATGCAGCAGTCCCCATTTCTACCCTGTGGAGCTCTCCTCCTCCTATGAACCTACCTGATGATACCCCAACATGAACTGGGTTCCAGGCCACTCATCAGGTTTCGCTATTGGCTGCCTGTGAATTGTGCTCTTTGGATTCAATCTGAAAGTAACTTCACCATATAACAACAAAAGTCTGGTGCTAACAGCCTCTAGCGTCCTGGATTGTGTTTTCACATGTTGATATCCTGTGATAATTAGATAAATACAGAGGGAAAGCATAGACATGCTAACTAGTCCTTGGGAGAACTGTCCCTTCTAGACAATGAAGATACTGGCACTTTGCTTGACTATGCATGGGGGAACATGAACAATCCGTTAGGATCCAAAACTATCAGAGGCTGTGATTCACTGAACGGCAGAGGAGAGGGCATCACTCCCTATATGGCACATGAAAGAGAGAGGTTGGCAGTGGAGGGGGGTGCCATATTTGGATCCGCCACTGAGCTGCAGTGGTATTAGTGGAAGAAAACGAATGGCTCACAAAATCCAGTGGAGTTGCAGAGGGTGTGACCAAGGTGGCCCAAAGCCTAAGGCTGTCCCTTGGCCCTTAGTAGTTGTGATGTACAGGATGTATTAAGAAATCACTAGCCATATGAGTCAAATGGAAGGAAGGAAGCAATTTAATTTTGAATCCTCTATGAGGCAGTAATGCTGGGCAAATATGTGGTCGGATGCACATAGCATATTAAGGGGAAACTAATGTGAATGTTTAATTACAAGGTACAAAGACTGTCCTTTTACAATCCTGCCTAATACTCTATTTGATGTTTTAATTGTAGCTATTAATAGAATGTGGCTCTAATATAGGCTTTTCCTTTCTGTGGAGTCCTGCCAGGCTTACCAGATTCCAGATGGTACTTTATACTGACTCAATACAGTGGAAATGCTTACCAAAAAACAAACCTCCCTCCCATGGACTCTCATCTCCTAACCCCAGTTTTTCAATAGTTTTTGGTTCCTAAGAAATACTTGGGTTTCTCTCTATTTCTCTAGAAATCATGTAACTTCCAGTTGCTAAGCAGAAGCATCCCCTTGGGGCAGCATGATCTACCTCCAAGACATCCATCAACATAATGAGATTAGGGATGGGGGAGAAATTTGGTTCATCTTTTAATATGAACATACTAATTCCACACCTTTGAACCAATATGCGAACCAAAAGTCAGGCAACCTTTGAAATTCGCACTTCTCTGAATTTTGCAATGGAGTCCTCCAATCAAAAAATGGGTACACAAATGCATATATTATGGGAAGGTGCACACAGAAATTCATATATCAGTGAAAATGACTATATAATGAATTGCATTAGGGGAAATTGCTTGCAAAAATGTATGTTTTAGGAGAGATGTGCACAAAAATGCATACAAATGTTCATGTGAACTTTAAAAAGAATTCTCAAAGTTTGGGATATCCTGAACCAAAGTTAAGATTGGAAAAAAAAATCTCAAAGTTTGGGACTAACTAAACATAACATTTAGAAAATTAGAAACTGAGAGAAAACAAAATTGACAGATTTGTCCACCTAAATGAGATGACACTATAATTTGTCAATTAGCATAGTATTGCAAGTAAGGAAACAAAGAATCTATTCATACGAATGGACCTAGGTTGACTATCCATACACAAGCACAATTCAGTTTAGGTATTTCCAAAGAATTCTGGGTGGGAGGAGAGACTGCCTAGTCTCCACTTCCAAATAACAGTTCTATTTATGAGTACAAGTGAATGGTTTTACATCCCATGTGTTCCAGCATATTTGAAAAATTAACACTTGTAAAAATTGCGAAGAGAGTTTCATTCATGATTTATAAAACAAAAGCAAAGCCTTGCCGATTGTTTGAACGGCAGCTTGCACCAGCCAGAGCTCAATTGAAATTTGCCTCATTTTTAAAAAGGGAGCCCTTCAGATTCTCATTGGGGGATCAGTGCAGCAAGGAGTACACCACAGGAAATTGTCCGTGCACAGTTAAACAGCTCTTGCATTTTTACAAAGCAAATGTAAATTAGAAGAAGGAAGTTGTCCTAGGCAAGATGCCCTCCCCCACTTAATTGCAACAAGCTAAATCCTGCTGACCTATTCATCCATTCTTCTGAATACTAAGTTAAACATGAAAATGCCTGGCAATGGGGAGAAGGAAGCATCCAGGAATGGAACTGGGTCTTGCAGAACTGGTGACAGTGAAGGCCGAGTGAGTAAGCTATTACGAGAAAGAGGAAGAACATGAGTTGGGGGGGGGGAGATAATTAATAAGGCATTAGGGAACATAATTTCTACATATTTGTTGTGCTAGATAAGAAACACCTTTTTATGCATACTGTAAGTAGATGAGAAAATCATGCGGACTATTCTGATTACAGCTGAAGCACTGTCAGGATTCTGCTGAAGCAGCCTGTGAGGCTATGGAAGCTGGAGTCCAACCTGAGTTCTGTTCCGAACATGCAGCAGGTTGGTGTATTTCTTCATGAGAATGTATCTTTCTTAGAATGAGTGTGGTCAGTGGAAGCTGGTGGCTCCAATTTTGGTGGGGCTGTGAATTCATTCCGGGTTTCAGTCAGAACCAGCCGGAACTCTGAAGAAGCTAACCAAGGTGCTAAACCCTATCCCCAAAATATGTGAGTGTGGTGATCCAGTTGGGTCAACATCAAAAGTTTCCTGCATGTAGATAAGGAAGATATCACAGAGAAATTTTGTAGCTTATAGACTACTGTCATCCCTGATATGTTTGCTTTCTGCACACAAGGAGATTTTGACATGGAGGTCTTTCAAATGAGTAATTCTTCACATGCTGTCTGATTGGGGTATCTTACACAGTGAGTGTGATCTGAGCAATACAGATTTTTCCACACACAAGGAGATTCCGACATGGAGGTCTTTCAAACAAATAATTCTCTATATGCATTGAAGTAACTTACACGGTGAGTGTGATTGGAGTCACACAGATCTTTCCTAAAGATCAGTGGCATGTGGGGGTAAGATTATGTGATGATTCACTAGAGGAAAAAGTCACCTTATGGTGACATTTCCCTGTCATCCTTGAAAGACAATGCTTTCTTGCAGATAGGTGGACAGACCCATCTCCATCTGGGGCACAGAGAGCTCGATGAACTGCCCCTCCCCAGCTTGCACAGCCTGGACCCACTTGGCAAGCCTCCCTGCTCACCCCGCCCACCCGCCAAGCCACATAAGCTTCCTCTCCTCCCCACACCAAGGACTCTGGCAGTCAAGCCCTTCTGCTTTATGCGCACAAGGGCTTGACTGCCAAGTCCTCTGTGCAGCCAGCCCACAGCACTCTCATCCTGGCCTCCTCGGGCGGACGCCGGGGCTACAGCGCTGGGGTGCCGCTGAGGCCCTTCCTCCCCACACCGGCTGTTAAGGAAGCCCTTGACAGAGGGTGGGGGCAGGATAGGTTGTGGCGCGGCCAGCCCCCAGCACTCTCACCCTGGCCTCCTCCCAAGAAGGTCAGGGCAAGAGTGCTGGGGGGCCACGGTGCTGCCAGCCACTCACCGAGCTCTGGGGCGCTCAACAGCAGAGTCTGTCAGCACCCCAGGGCTCAGTGAGCAGGGTCTGGGAGGCCGGATGGGGGGAGGAGTCTGTTGGACTCCACCCCCTTTTCAGACTCCTCCTCTATCCCTAGATATGCTGCCAGCCAGTTTTGTAAGTATTCTTAGGCCGCTTCCCAATCCCCAAGAGAAGAGGTTGCCATCTAGACATGGCATAACTATGCCACACAGGGACCAGAGGGGAGCAGTAAGTTTACTGTGCCAAAAGCCAGCATCACAGCTGGACTGAATTGTACTACTGCCTAAAGTGAACTGCACATAGAGCTTCTGCTTTGTTTGGTATAGAAATTAATTAGTTAATTAAAGGCCTTGCTTACCATTGGCGTCAATGGAGGTGTTGTTTTTTTAAAACCCCACCCCCTTCAGGGTGTGTGTGTGTGTGTGTGTGTGTAAATTTGGGATGAAAATGGGGGGAGGACTTAAACCCTGCTCCCAGATCACTAAAATCCTAATCCAAATCAGGGCTGTGTGCATGCTTACTCTGAACAAATCACATTTAGCTGAGCTATGCATGATTGCAAGAACATTTAGTTTAGACCTTATCAGTGGTAACCTTGCACATGCTGAATCATAGAGGCAGGCAGCTTGCCAGAACAACCTATAAGTGCTAGCACGAGGCATCCTGGTGGATGCAGGACTTGGGGACCTCAATCAGTCAATCTATCAATCAATCAATCAATCAATCAAAGTATATTATACAGTCACAGACCTGTTCAAGGAACAAAGACACACCAAAGACAGACAAGTTTAACATGAACTAAATTACAGTATGTTGACTGTAATAAATAACAATGTCCTTTAAAATTGCCAAGATAAAAATGTAATATCCTGAATTAAAATATACAGACTATGATATATGATGCAATAGATCAAGATATGTGAACGAAAATATATAGAATCATAAATTAGAATATAGAAATTAAAATATGTGGTATGTACCTATATATGTACCTATATAACCTAGGGAAGTGCGAAGAGAAAACTCCCTGGAAAAGACCCTGATGCTGGGAAAGACTGAAGGCAAAAGGAGAAGGGGACGGCAGAGGATGAGATGGCTAGATAGCATCACGGATGCAATGAATATGAACTTGAGCACGCTCCGGGAGAGAGCGCAGGACAGGAAGGCCTGGCGTGCTATGGTCCATGGGGTCACGAAGAGTCGGACACGACTGAACGACTGAACAACAACAACAACAAACAAACCTAGGGAAGACACAGCACAAGTTGAATTTAAGCAGAGAAAATTCTTTTACATGCCTCTGTAGATGAAAAAAGAAAGCTAGCCACTGTTTTTGTTATTATTTTTGCTTCTTCTAGTAAGTAAACCTGTTACTGTTCAAAAGTCCTACCTAGGTATTTCAATGGGATATTGTAATCTATGTACAATAGATTACAATTTACAATAGGAGCCAGTAATCTATTTCAGTCATCTTTATAGAAGCTACATACAAAAAAGACATGTGCTAATGTTTTGATAGCCCCATGCCCACAGGGGCAAAGCTGTGCATTAAAGGAGTACTTGAGAAATAGCCATCCAATACAGAAGAAGGCAGACAGTTAAACCCAGCCCTGAAAAAAATCAAATAGTATTTCGGGGCATTTATGTTCTCCAGATATCATAATTAGCATGACCCTTTGGAAGGTCAAAAGACAAACCTAGGTGGATTTAAGACCATATTTTCTGGGCTATGGACATAGATTACTGTTTGTCCATAAACATAATCTGGCATTTAACAATAGATTTTTGCCTGACGGGGGCCCTGTGTGAGCAGAAAATTTACTGACAGACCTAAGAGTTGTAATTGATCTGTAAGGCTTTGCACCATGAACTGACATATTGATCCTGCTGAAGAAGGTACAAATAACCCACAGATGTGTCAGCAAAGACAAACTTTAATAAAAAATAAAAGTTAGAGACTTGGGGACCTCTATCCATGAGCTACATAGGGTGCCCCCCCACTCCAGAGTTGCAGCTGCCACTGTGCATGAGTCATGTGCAATAAGTCCCATCTGCCTCCATGCTTTAAACTGCTGTAACTCAGTCAATTTCTTTGAAGTGTGGACACTGGACAGCTTTTCTCCTTGCCCAAGAGACCTTCCATACAAAATTCCATGGTGATAGAAGTCACCATACAGGAAGGAGTAGACATTTTGTGCATGGTATAAAAATAGAATGTGACATGCCTTAACTATAGAGCTGATCTACACCTCTGTAATATGAAACTACTCTGCAATTAGGGAAGATGAATAATGAACTGGGGAGGTATGCAAACCAATATTTAGTGTTCCTCTACATGGTTAGATTTCCACAAGGCCTGTCCTAATACATATCCTTCTGCTGTAAAACACAACTAGGCATTTATTATATCTGTTACAGAACATCCTTCATCATTTATAGAGATTGTGCCCAGAAAGATGAATAGCTACTATTCATTCTGAAAGCAATAATGAAGTGATAATGCTTCCCTTTAATAAACAGCATCTTTTTCTCCCAGCAACCTGCTGCCTCCTGCTCCAATTGTGGAACTTCATATACAGTCAGACAGAGCAGATTGGGCTGCCATATTTTATTGGCTGACATAGGTAAAGGATGACTTTTTTGTTCAATTCCATTTTCCCTCATAATGTAATTCTCAGTCATAACCAAACTGTTTCTTGAAATGGATGGCTTAATTTTGGGAACAAAACAAGTAACGTTGGTATTCATGAGCATGATAGATACCTTTCTCTCTCTCTCTCTCTCTCTCTCTCTGTGTGTGTGTGTGTGTGTGTGTGTGTATATATATATATACACACACACACATACATACATATATATCTATATCTATATCTATATCTATATCTATATCTATATCTATATCTATATCTATATCATCTCCTCAGACCCAAAGGAGATAGCTGATTGAATTTTGTTTAACAGTATCATTAAAATTTAACAAATGCAAGCATTTATTAGTTATTAGTGATGGGACATGAGTTTAAAGAATATTGATGCAGCTAGGAATTAATCATTCATCAAGCCTAGTACTTCCTGAAGCTCAGGCAGGGGTCCTGTTCTCCATATCTTAGATGGCCAAACTAGACATTCCCTTGATATCTAGCATGCAGCTACGTGTCTTGTTTTCTCATAATTAATTCTGGGCGAAATCCTATGTGTAATGCAGCACAGAAAAAAGGGAGGCTTATCTCTTCCCTTCCCAGCATGATCAGAACTCCCCTCACAACACACACACACACACACAAACACACACACACACACACACTATTGTTGTTGTTGTTCAGTCGTTCAGTTGTGTCCGACTCTTCATGACCCCATGGACCTTAGCACGCCAGGCCTTCCTGTCCTGCGCTCTCTCCCGGAGCGTGCTCAAATTCATATTCATTGCATCGGTGATGCTATCTAGCCATCTCATCCTCTGCCATCCCCTTCTCCCTTTGCCTTCCATCTTTCCCAGCACTAGGGTCTTTTCCAGTGACTTTTCTCTTCTCATTAGGTGGCCAAAATATTTGAGCATCAGCTTCAGTATCTGTCCTTCCAATGAGCACTCAGGGTTGATTTCCTTTAGGATGGACTGATTTGACCTCCTTGCAGTCCAGGGGACTTGTAAAAAAACACACACTATTAGAACACTTTTAAAAGGCCCTATTGGTAAGTGCTGACAACATTTTTATCATGACCCAGCTTTATTTTAACTGTGAATTTACCCCTTGAATATATAAATCCATGACAGAGAAGAGATTAAGGTCATTGTCTCAGAACACTGAGGTAACATCAAATTGCTCCCTATGTTGTCTCCATGCTGCAAGCCATTCACATAGAGTTCTTACATGTACTGTAAGCCTGTGTGTGTGTGTGTGTGTGTGTGTGTGTTTGTGTGTGTGTGTGTGTGTGTGTAGTGGAGGGTGGTATGTGATGGCATGATGAAAATATAATTTTCACAGACCTCTTGGCAAGCTGCCTTGCTGCATGGAAACAGTTGCAGGGGGAACAATGTAAAGTGGAGGCATGTTTATGTGTCCCAGCCCTAGGCCTCTCAGGCTTGTGATAAGGGGGAGGCAAGGTGATAGGTAGAAGTGACTGTACAAACCAAGCCAAAAAAATCCTAATCAAAACTGTGCTGTGCTTAATCAGACCAAAAGCCTATCTAGTCTGGCATTCTGTTGCCCACAGTGGAGAATTGCCTCTGGTAAGCCAATGAAGATAACTCTCTCCTGCTGTTGTTCCCTAGCAACAGATATTCAGAGGCATGCTGCGACTGATCTTGGAGGTACTATATAGCCACCATGATAAGTAGCCACTGATAGCTTTATCTTCCATGAATTTATCTACCTTCCTTTGAAAATCATCTGACTTGGTGGCCCTGTTGCATTGGCTTTGGCTTCCTACCAAAGTGCCATCTTTTCAAAGTGAAGGTGAAATGTGCAAATTAAAATGTTAACATATAATGGCTTTTGACTTGGAAAATGCAGGGGTGGGAATCCAGTTACGAAGGCTTGGGAAATGATTAGGCACATATGTCAATCTTTTCAGAGCAGAAGGTAAGGAACCCTTTAAATTTTAAAAGGAATTCACTATGATTGAATTGCAAGTCATCTCACTTAGAAAGACTTGAATATTTGTGTTGGAAGACTTTGCGGTAGTGAGTAATTTGGCCAATTCACCGAAGGGTGTCTGGCATACTTTCCCATAAAATTGGGGAATAAATCGCAACATTTAAATGTTACATCTATCTGTTGTTCAAACCAATTCTACTAAATATCAACAGGAATGTAGGATAAATGAGTGTGAGTGAAGGAATCAGAATTATTATTGTGTACTTCCATTCATATGGGGATTTAAAGGCAGCAATATTTTGTATGCAGAATGTATTATTCATATGAGCATTCTGCTGCATCCACAGAGAAATCTGCTATTGCCAACTTATTTGGATTTGGAGAGTTTTTCTGGGAAAAAAAGGAAATGTCACATTCTCTGAGAAAAATGAAGCAATCCAGGGATGCAATGAAGACTAGTATTTTTCACAAAGGAATCTGGACTACATGTGTAGGGATACATTCTTTTTGTTGTTGTTGTTCAGTTGTGTCCGACTCTTTGTGACCCCATGGACCATAGCACGCCAGGCCTTCCTGTCCTCCGCTCTCTCCCGGAGTGTGCTCAAGTCCATATCCATTGCATCGGTGATGCTATCTAGCCATCTCATCCTCTGCCATCCCCTTCTCCTTTTGTCTTCAATCTTTCCCAGCATCAGAGTCTTTTCCAGTGACTTTTCTCTTCGCATTAGGTGGCCAGAATATTTGAGCTTCAGCTTCAGTATCTGTCCTTCCAATGAGCAGTCAGGGAGGGTTGATTTCCTTTAGGATGGACTGATTTGACCTCCTTGCAGTCCAGGGGACTCGTAAGAGTCTTCTCCAGCACCACAGTTCGAAAGCATCGATTCTTCGGCGCTCAGCCTTCCTTATAGTCCAGCTCTCACAGCATTCTTTTTTACATTCTTTTTACTGCTTTGTAAATGTTTTCAAGTAAATGTAGTGATCAGTTCAAATGCTTTGGAAACAAACATATTTGCAATCACTAATTCATTCAAGGGTATCCCTGAGTTGTGGAATCTTTAATAAAGGGATGGGGAACATGTGGCCATCCAGATGTTGTTGGACTACAACTCCCATCATCCTTGACCATCAGGCATGCTGGTGAGGCCTGAAGGGACTTGCAGTCCAGCATCATCTGAAGGGCCACATGTTCCCCATCCCTGCTTTAATGCTACCTACTTTTAAGAAGTGTATTGTCACATACTTTCAAACAGTCAAAATCAGTCCCAGGTTAGCCTAATGTAAGTAACACCAACAAAGAAGTTGCCATACATGGAGAAAATCCCAGAAAGTGGTTGTGTGACTGGATTCACAGGACTAGTTCTTATATTATGTTAGTGGCTGCTTGGTTGCCACTCTTGTGTGACTCCTACCCACACCACGAGCATGGGAGTTAGTTACTCGCCATAACATCATTCATCCCATGGAGCCTTTGGACTCGATGGCGTTGTAGGCCCCTTCCAACCCTACTATTCTATGAGCCAACATTGGAGATAACCAAGCCATGTGCTCCTCCCATGTGGTAACGTACATTGGTGAAGCAGCATGAGAAGAAATTGCCTGGAAGTAGCCACTGTATTTTTGTATCTTGTTCCTGATAAAGAGGCCACAGCAGAAAGAACTTGAGCATAGTGTTCCTTTACTCAAACACAGTTTTATTTTATGTAAAATTCTTTTCAAGCCACCTTTAGGAGAACACTATTTCTGTTGTTTTTGTCTTCTTTCTCTTTTCCCTCTTACCTCCATTTCCCTTCCTTCCTTCCTTAATCCCTTTTTCCTCCCTACCAAGGCTCTCTAGGGAGAAATTACAAACTGAGAAGGAATCTCAGCTAGACAAATACAACACAAACCACTCATGTAATGTAAGAACCATCACTTTAAAATGTATTGAGATGAATGTTGAGCGATTTCTAGTAGGGATAGGCAAATCAGCCTATTTCCAATTGGTCTGTTTCCGGTCCATGGCACTTTCACATGACCACCCATAAGTCTTTTCCATCCCATTCCTGCATCAATCTGCATTTTGTAAAGTCCGCATTAAATTTGTATCTGAATACATATTTAAATATGCATTTCTGAATGCATTTTTTTGTTAATATACACTTTTTAAACCTTTTTTTTTTTAACCAAGAACCAGTTTCAAACCTTCTGGAAGGACAAAAACCTGTGGATAACTGAGTTCCAATTTGCACAGTAGTCTGGGAGGTGTGGATCAGCTCAGTTCATACATGAATTCACGAAGATCCAATTCCTCAAGTGTTCCTATGACTAGGTGGCAAAATTCATTCCATAAAGCACATGTCAGCATCTTGTGGTCACAGATACAAGATGCAGGCAACTGTGACTCATACATATTTACTGAGGAAGCTGACAGGCCTTTTCATTGGCAGAGTCATTTAAGAACTGTCAACACCTCTTGAAACATGACAACAGGAGGCTCATATGTTTTCACAGATACACACCATACTACCACACAACTCACTGAAATATACACACCATACCACCACACAACTCACTGATTTCAGCTGAAGTTTATTATTAACATTTCACCTTACCTACTCAAAAGCCATTAAGGCAGTGTCCTGGAAAACTGACCTCCCCTCTCATCTGCGCTGCCTCTAGCAAAAAAATAGCAAGGCAGGAGAGGCGCAGAGGGAACGATCCCCCCCGTGCTTCTCCTGTCTTGCTTAGGATAGGCGGTCAGCCTCCTATCCTCCTATCTTGATAGGATTGCGCCCTTAATCTTCATGTCCCAGAAGAAGACACAGGAAATTAGAAAACCTGTATATTCTATGGCTGTATATTCTAGGGTGATCTGTTTGCAGGAACTGGTTCCTGCACATGGATCTCTTCCATTGTATGTTTGAGTGTGTGTGTGTGTGTGTGTGCGTGTGTGTATCCAACAGTGAGATTCCCCCTTCAGGGAGTGCAGCACATGCTGGATGGGCACTGCTCTATTTGTGGACTCCCCCCACCCTTCATATATTAGGAATCTGCCTTATTCCAAGTCCGACCATTGGTCTATCTAGCTCAGTGCTGCTGAAGCTGACTGACAGTGCTTCTCCAGGGTTTCAGGCAGGATCTCTTAGTCCTACCTGGAGATACCAGGGATTGAACCTATTACCTTCTACATGCAAAGCATGTGCTCTATTCCTGAGCTCTGCCCCCTCCTGTTGTTTGGAGGGGTAGATTAGTTTGCAGGCACTGTTTTCTCTCCCCCACAAGTCCCCTGTTTGGTAAGGGGAATAGGAGATTCCATACATTTTGTTACATTCAGGAATCCCTGGATTGGGGCAAAAGTGATAGATCAATAAAAGAGGTTTCTTGTTTAACTAAAATGGTCATTTCATGTGAATTACCTCCATTTAATCCGGGGGTTCTGGCTCTTGGATAATTTGACTCTCTAGGAGGAAAGTGGCACGCATACTACTACCTGCTTATCTAACCTGGTGGAAATAACAGTAATGGTGATGTACTCAGTAATCTTGTACACAGCAGTACATCCTACAAAATTACCAATATCCTCTTGTTTCCAGCCAAACTTTGAACTATGAATATACTGAACTTTGTCAAAATGCCTGTGTTTTTAGTGAGGAAAAACATGTAGAATGCAGGAGCTGGTTGGTACGGATTTGTAGTTCTGCTACTGGGTTTACTTTCCTAAAACAAATTCAGCTCCTTTAAGATTTTGTTGTTCTCTCACAGTAATCGAGCATGAAGAGATTTAAGAATTCAAACAGCTCTTAAAGAAGGTGGATAGAACATTTGAAAAGAAAACACCCACACATCTATCCCTCTCTTTCTCTGCCCCCCAAATGATATGGGTTTGATGATTTTTGACCTGTTGCCTGTAGCAACAAATCCAAAAGTAAGCCTCTGTGATGTCAGCTGATGTATTGGTTGCTTGTGGGCTTGAGAAATGCTGCTGTGCGATCAAATAGGGGATCATAATCTCAGGCTGCAAGCTTGTAGGTCACTGCCTGAACTCTGATGAAAAGATGGCTATTATGCCTTGGAGCTGACAGGAATGGTTAGGGCTGACAGCTGGGCTCTGCTATCTCCTGTCAACATAACATCATCACTTCCCTGGCACAATAGTCTTCACTGTGCAGAGCCATGCAAAATCCACAGATAAAATATTTTCTAAAGAGTATGTGGCCTGTGCTTTTATTACTATTGAAGGTCAAGGTTTCCATGCAACCTTTCACAGTTGTGTGTCTCCTTGATGTGAGCCAACTCCCATTTAATGCAGGAAGACAAGTTCCATGTTTACTGTGCTCAGTAGAATTTTAATTTCTAAATTAAAAAATTTAAAAGCAATCTTGGGAAAACGTCTAAAAACCTGAATGAAAGATATAAATGTGTCAGTGTATATATATATATATATCTATACACACACACACACACACACACACACACACATGCACACACACACACACACACACATACATACATCCAGCCATTTCTACTGCTAAAGCTCTTCTAGAAGATGATTTTAATATCCACAACACGTGGAAACAACATTGGCTAGGAAACTGTCCTCCACAATGCTGAAGCTTGCCCTGCAGCTTGGAAAAACCACCTGGATTTGACCAGCTCCGTGCGATATGGACAACCTTGACCCAAATTCTCATGGGTCATGGTAGATATGCAGATGCCCTTTATAAATGGGGCAAAATAACATCATCAAATTGTGATTGTGGGGCTAAAAACAAACTATCCAGCACATAGTGACAGAGTGTCAAAACCGAGCCTACAATGGAGACTTTGCTGATTTCCTGGCTGTGACAACTGAAGCAAAAAACTATATCTGTAACCTAGACGTACGTTTGTGATCTTCCTGTCTATATTTTATATGTCATATTTATTATGCTCTATGTTTTTATTGTAACACGATGTGAATGTGCCATATATATATATATATATATATATATATATATATATGAATTAGGGATGCTGGAGAAATCCACTGCAGACTCAACTGAGGTCTAATTCCAAAGAATCTGACATCTATAGTCCGCAGCAGACCAGCCGCACTCACCTCCACATCCTCAAGAGTTCCTGTGGGGTGGCTCTCCAGCTTTCTAAAGAATGGGATATGCTAATGGTGGCTGCCATTAGCTTATCACAGCAAAATTACAGCCATAAATGGTGTATTGTATGCCATTTGCAGCTACAAAGCACTTACTTTTACATAAATACAGCCATAAACAGCTGTAATTTATGTCATTCCATTTATTTATTTAGTAGTGGGCCATAGGCCATTCACAGATACAAAACAACTAAACAACTAAAACAGATTAGGGCAGATATAACATGAGGTCAAAATCTAAAAGAGTTAAAACTAAAATATATTCACAATATATTATTTAAAATTTGTTTAAATTCATTTAAACTATACTACTTCCACATTTAAAGGGATAATAATGATCTGAACATTAAAACAGATAAAAGACCATTAAAACAAGACATTACCAAATCAGTCAATCACATTGTCAGAAGGAATTTTGCATGAATTTTTTATGCTGCCAACGCAAAGAGAGAGACCTTGTGAGTTACGATGAAATCTATATCAGACAAAAGATAGAAAATCTTCTCTGGAACAGTGTTACAGTACAGATAAGACAAAATAAAACCCAGAATTTAGACCTTGGTTCAGAGTATAAAGGGCAGGACAGCAAATAATGTGGTAGATCTTCAGTCTCTGGAACATCACAAATACATAGACTTTGAGCCAAAGGAATTTGAAAATATCTGCCGTCAATAATTGCTGTTGGCATAGTTTGAAAACAAAAAGCCATAAAAGCTTGCCTAAGTTTTGGGAAAGTAAGCTTTGTCAAATAGGTGGCTCTTTGGTGGTCATATTTGTAAAACCTGTACCATGTTGAAAATTTTGAATTATTAATAGCCCGTCTGTCCAGGGGAACACTGTGACCAAGGTACATTCACGAAATCTCTCTTTTGAGTTCAAAGAAGAAAATGCATCAACTGAAGTGAAATAGGATTGTAGTAAATTATAATATCTTGAGCTGCAGAATTTATGATTTAACAGCTGTTTATAACATAATTTAAGCAAAACCCAGACAGAAGATTCTTTTAAAGTTCTCCAGTAATTAATCAAGGCACAGTAAATATGAGCTCTAATGGAGGGAAGACCAACCAAACCAGGCAGCAGGAGTACCAGGGGGCAAAATTTAAAGTTTTCTATGAAATCTATTTTGAAGGGCCTCCAATTTGACCGTTAGAGAGTCATCCCAACTCCAAACTGCAGCCCCCTATAAAATTCAGGCAATTGAAAAAAATTCAGAACTGGGTCAACTAAACCGCCTCCCATAGTATGGTAAAATTTAAGTAGGGCTCCAGTAGTTCTTAAGGCCATTACTTTATTTGCTTCTACATGAGCTTTCCAGGAAAGATTTTCTGTAAAATGAATGCCAAGATAGTTAAATTCCCAGCACTAATCAATCTAATGGCTGCCAATGGACCATCAAAACTGGGATTGTCTCATTCCAAACACCATCACCTTTGTTTTAGCTTAACTAATATTTAACCCTTCTTTAGTAAAATATTCACTGAGCTTAGACAGCAACCTACTTAAACTTATACGAGTGAGTGATAATGAAATCATGTCATCAACATATAGGAGAATAGAAACTTTTTTTGGCCCAATTGCAGGAGGAAAAAAATCTGGCCCAGATAATTTTAAAACTATATTGTTCAAATATAAATTAAGAAGCAGTGGAGCCAAAAGACACCCTTGTTTAACCCCTCTGTTGGTGGGGATGGGTTCAGTTAATAAACCAGAGATCCCCACTCTTACTCTGGTGGTTGTATTGGAATAGAGTTCCTTAATTAAAGAACAAGAGATGTTTACCAATATTAGTGTTGGCCAATTTATGCCATAACTGCTCTCTATCATTTGAGTCAAAGGCAGCAACTAAGTCGACAAAGGCAATGTGAAGATGTTTAGTAGGTCCTACAGTGCCTTGCTGGGCTAAAAAATAAAGAGTCAGGCAATGATCAATAATACTTTGGCCTTTCCTGAAACTGGCCTGTTCCAAATAGATAATATGATTAGAAGTCTCTCAGTCCTCCAACTTGTTCAATAACATTTTACAATATAGCTTAGAATCAATGTCCAAAAGACTTATTGGTCGATAATTATTAAGATCCTGCTTATTACCCTTCTTGTATATTGGGACAACAGGTCTCTGTGTTTCCAACCGGCTGGGAATACAGCTGTACTGTTAATTTGAGTAAACACTTTGGCTAATATTGGAGCCCACCAGTTGGGAAAATATTTGCATATTTCTGGGGGCATCATGTTTTCTCCTGGGGCCTTGGGATGGGTTCAGTTAATGAACCAGAGATCCCCATAGTTTATGTAAAACTAAGTGCTTTATGGCTGTAAATGGCATAAAATATGCTATTTACAGCTGTAATTTTCCTGTGATAGGCTAATGGCAGCCTCCATTAGCCTATCGCATTATTTAGAAAGCTGGAGAGCCGCTCCACCAAATCCGGCAGAGGAATCGGTGGGGCTCCAAGTAGGGATGTGCGAAACCACCTCTATCTGGGTTCCCCAGGCACCCGCTAAACTGCCGCCCCCACCCTCGGACCTGCACTCGAGTCACCTGCACGCACCAACCCTGGGCCCTTCCGGCGAGTGCCCGCCATTTTGCCACCTTTTTTCCTTATGAAAAAAAGAGCGCTTAAAAAATGCACACATTTAAATATGCACAGTTTTTTAGCTCCCTTATTTTTGTTTTGTTTTGTAAAGTGGCAAAATGGCTGGCGCTGGCTGGAAGGGGGGAGGGTGAGTGTGGGGAGTGTCCGGGAGGGTGCCTGCGACCTGGTGCCTCCTCCTCCTGCTGCTGCCTGGGTGGAGGTCAAAGGCAGTCGCCTGGGCATCAGCAGCAGCAAGAGGCATGGGGCACCCCAGCTGCTAGCCTTCTCTTGCTTGCAAGCTGGAGATGGCCAGAGGAGGGGTGCTCCATGCCTCCTCTTGCTGCTGCCCCTGGGTGGCTGTCAAGGACAGCTGACCAAGCAGCCAAGTCCGAGCCGTTCCTGGCCACTTAACAAGCTCCAGGGCACTTGTTGGCTGGGCCTGTCAGTGCCCTGGATTCTGGAAGTGGAGGCCAGGGGGACAGGCATGAGGGATTTTGCTGGCCTCCCGGACTAAGTCGGGTGCTTGTGACATCCCTAGCTCCAAGCAGCCTGAATTACCCCATTGCAGATGCCCCTGACCGGACTGGACGTTGGGGGATTTGCCCATCCCTAATATCAGTGTGTGTATGTGTGTGTGTGTGTGCATGGTAGTGTACTACAGTGTACCGAATGGCAAGGCAGACAACAGACCCTAAAGCAGGTCAGTCAACTCTCTTTCAGCCAGAGGGCTGCATTCCATTTCAGAGAAGCTCTTGGGGGCCACATTCCAGTGGTGGGCAGGACCAAAGGCCAAAGGGGCAGGGCCAAAATACCAAAAACAAAACAAAAAAAGCAAGCGTGTTTTCACTTAAGCCTCTCAATGCTGGTAACTGAGGCTTAGGAGAGGCAATTCAGCTTTGTAGAATGGGGAAAAAACTGTGCAAAAGCCAAGAAGCCACCCAACAAACAGTGGTCAGGGGAAAGGGGGTGGAGCCAGGAGCAGGGGAAATGGCCTTCTGGGGAACCCCAGAGGCCTGGATTGGGGCCACAGGTGTGTAGGATCTGGCCCGTGGTCCTGAGGTTCAGCATCCCCGTCCTAATATATGGTCTGGGAAGAGACAGGTGCACATGGATGATGTGTTCTACATGAAAAAAACAAAACAAAAATGAAGCCAAAACGAAGCCAATGGCATAAAATGACACATTTGGGGAACTCCTTGTAGTCCACACAATCAGCCCTGCTCCTTCATACGCTGTTGTGGGCATTGCATTCTTTGCAAGCAGCTGAAACAGCTGCCATTCATACCTCAACGCAAGACGCGATTTCCAGCTGAAATGGCTGCATGGAGAACCCTTGAGCACCCCTAATGGGACGCCTGTCCATTATCCCTTTTCAGTATCATGAGGCTCACCAGTAGTCTGTATTTTGCATTCAACACCAAATATTGAATGGTGTCAACTTCCCTATGCCCTTCTATTATTTATTTGTTTATTTGTTTACTTATTTATTTTGTTTCATTTCTATACTGCTCAATAGCCAAGGCTCTCTGGGCAGCTCAGAACAATTCACACACACAAAAATTACAAACTACAGCATTATGAACATTATACAACATTGCATTACACAATGCAACATAATAAAACATAATCTAAAAAACTTTAATGTACAAAATTTAAAACAATTTAAATAGCTGAAAATGATTTCAGTACACAATTTCAGTAGCAGACCTGTTCAAGACAGCTGACATGTGTGCCCCATCGTATGCCATCAAAGACCATCACAGGCCATCAAATGCCTGGGACTAGAAGGGATTCCTAACCTGGTGCCAAAAAGATTACAGGATTGGTGCCAGGTGGACATCAGTCAGTGGGCTTCACTTCTGCTAGCGGGACTCTGCCAATTCAACTGCAAAGTAAGGCAGATTAAAGTGCCGTTTGACCTGTGAAAAGCAGGTTTCAACTCTGCATTTTTTGCTTCATGTGCTCTTGATGGATCAAAGCCACTTTCATGAAAATCCACATTACACGGGAAAGTGCTTCACATTCATTGTCACGTAGATCCAGCCCAGGTGTCATTACAGTTAGTTACAGTTAGTTACATGGTGATCCATTACATGGTGATGTCATTACATTACATTACATTACATGGTGATGTCATTACATTACATGGTGATGTCATTACAGTTAGTTACATGGTGATCCATGGGGTGATTCATTGCTGTGGCAACATTGTGATACCAATGGGAGAGCTTGATTCACCACATAGGCCTAGCATCTCAGTCTTCAGTGACAGAAAACTTGAAAACTTGATTGGGGTTGGGCTCGATGGCCTTGTAGGCCCCTTCCAACCCTACAATTCTATGATCAGTGGTATTTATTTCTATGGAATCCATTAATTTGGGATTGGGATGTAAAGGCTTCTTCACCTGCAATCCCAGTACACATGCCTATGTGGGAGGAAGTCTGATTAAACTCCGTGAGACTTCTGAGTACAAGTGCATATGTACTGTTAATGAAATCCTGTTTTCCCTTCTACATATCATCCTTTGGGGCTTTGTGTTGATGTTTACCCTATGTTTACCATGCAGCCATTTGCACACCATGCTTTAACTCCTCTGTCTCTCTCTTCCTCCCCCACCTCTTTCTTTACAATGAAGAAGGAAATATTTGAAATCCCACCCCACCCCCAAACTCCTTTCCCTTAATTTTAGCAGATTTTCTTCTACATTTTTAAAAACACATGTCCTCCTGTGATGCTGTCGCTGTAAGTGTTCTCAAGATTGTGCTTGGCTTGACCTTCTTGGGTTTTGAAGTAAGCATAGCTGTGTGTTACTTCCACGTGCTGATAAAGGAAATAAAGGAAAACAACCTATTCGGCAGTATTACCAACCATAAGCTAATGCTTTTGTGTGGCACTTCCCAAACGCTACTGAGTAGGAAATGGCTGACTTTGCAGTTGTATTATTTCTGCCAGTTTTCAGCATCTCTTCCACATCCTTTACAGCAGCAGTAAATACACAGTAATTATTCCACCATGCCTTGGTGACTATGAATGCAAGTGTTAATGTAGATAAATATGCAAATCTGTAAAGGAAACAAGGATTCTTTTTTTGTCTTTTGTTTTTACACGATGACAGAAGGAGATACACCTGGTATGAAAACACACTGCATGTTGTTAAAGTGTTACTTTTCCTGGGGTGTGTGGGGAAAATCAGATTACTTATAATTTTGTATCACACACACACACTTAACAGATGTATTGACCAGACGACTGTAATAAATAATTTATCCCTGCTTTCTATTTTTATGAATTGGTTACAAAAGAGCAGATACTATAATACAGAACCCTCACTTAGTCTATAAATTCAGAATAAGGACTGAATTATTCTTTATCCAGCCTTGTGACTCAAAAAAAGGGAAGGAGGTTGAATGAATTCCCTTGTATTTTGTATATTCAAGTATGCAGTAAGGAGGTGGAATGTGGGATGATAAATACTAACTTGAAAACCAGGCTACATCCTTGGCTGTTTTGCAGATTAACCAAGTTTGGAAGGCAGCAAGGACATGCAGAGGCATCTCCAATGCTGCCCCACAACTGGGGAAATGTCTATTTATTTATTACATTTCTATACTGCCCAACAGCCAAAGCTCTCTGGGTGGCTTACAAATATTAAAACATTTAAAAATACATATACAGATTTTAAAAGCCAATTCCCCCCTGCAAAAAAAAAAAAAAAAAACACGAACAGAACAATATACAAGAACATATATCTAAAACAACTTCAACAAGCAGTCTCAAAGCAGACAACCATAACCATACGCCATTCCAGGATCAATTAAAACTTATCAGAAGCTGCAAAATGCAACATATGCCTGAGGATTGCAGATATGCCTGAGCATTTTCTGTAATAGTTGGAAGATTGTGAAATATCCTAGGTTCCTTTGGAAGTCCTTAACTCTCTCCTTAACTTAGCACCCCAGAAGCTGACTAGGTAAGCCAAATTAAATGGATATCTCGTTGCCCCAGTTAACGTTTACCACTAGGACTAACCCTGGACTAAAATATCAAAATGAATCACTAGTGAATTAAGAATAATAGGACTCTAAAGTATTATGGGAGGAACAGACCTCTGTGGGGTACTGAGTCACCAACCTGCCAGTGTCCAATCTTTTCCCATCCAATTCCCAAGAGGGTTAATACACACACGTTCAATAGCTTGGCTGAGAAGATCAAGGCAACAATGTGGAGTGAGATGTGATGGTACACTCATCTACCCAGACGAGATTATTGATCGTTAGCAAATTTATTTATTTATTTATTCATTCATTTCATTTCTATACTGCCCAATAGCCCAAGCTCTCTGGGCGGTTCACAAAAATTAAAACCAAACAACACACAATAAAACAATTTAAAATATATAGAACATTAAAACCACAATATAACAATACAATGACAATAAAACCTAGCAGCAGTGCAGGAGTTTAAAATACAGATTTAAAACAGCAAAGATAAAAATTTAGAAAGCTAAAATGCTAAAATGCCTGGGAAAATAAAAAGGTCTTCACCTGGCGCCGAAAGGAATACAATGTAGGCGCCAGGCGAACCTCACTAGGGAGCTCAATCCAGAGCCGTGGTGCCACAGCAGAAAAAGCCCTCCTCCTAATAGCCACCCGCCTCACTTCCTTTGGCAGGGGCTCACGGAGAAGGGCCGCTGAGGATGATCTTAAGGTCTAGGCAGGCACATATGGGAGGAGGCGATCCTTCAGGTAACCTGGCCCCAAGCCATTAAGGGCTTTGAATGTTAACACCAGCACTTTGAATCGGGCCCAGAAATGGACTGGCAGCCAGTGCAGCTGGAAAAGTATTGGCGTAATATGAGCTCGTAGGCCAGTCCCTGTAAACAATCTTGTTGCCCTATTTTGGACCAGCTGAAGTTTCTGGACCTTTTTCAAAGGCAGCCCCACGTATAACACATTGCAGTAATCCAGATGAGAAGTTATCAGAGCATGGATAACTGTAGCTAGGCTATCTCTGTCCAGATAAGGGCGTAGTTGGTATACCAGCCTAAGCTGATAAAAAGTGCTCTGTGCCACTGAGTTCACCTGTGCCTCAAGTGACAGTTCTGGATCCAAGAGCACCCCCAAACTATGAACCTAATCCTTTAGGGAGAGTGCAACCCCCTCCAGAGCAGGTTGAATATCACCTAGCCGGGCAGAAAACCACCCACTAACAGTACCTCCATCTTGTCTGGATTGAGTTTCAGTTTATTAGCCCTCATCCAGTCCATTACCGTGCCCAAGCACTGATTCAGAACAGCCACTGCCTCACCTGGTTTTGATGAGAAAGAGAGGTAGAGCTGGGTGTCATCTGCATATTGATGGCACCTCAGCCCACACCTCCGGATAACCTCCCCCAGTGGTTTCATGTAGATGTTAAACAGCATGGGGGATAAAATAGAGCCCTGTGGAACCCCATGGCATAATTGCCATGGCACAGAGCAATAATCCCCCAGCACCACCTTCTGGAATTGGCCATCCAAGTAGGAGCGGAACCACTGTAGTGCAGTGCCTCCATCTCCTAACCCAGACAACCTATCCAGTAGGATACCATGGTCGATGGTATCGAAAGCCGCTGAGAGGTCCAGGAGAATCAACAGGGTCGCACTCCCCCTGTCCCTCTCCCGGCAGAGGTCATCCCACAGGGCAACCAAGGCAGTTTCCGTTCCAAAACCAGGCCTGAAGCCCGATTGAAATGGATCTAGATAATCCGTTTCATTCAAGAGTGCCTGGAGCTGTCCTACAACCACCCGCTCAAGCACCTTGCCCAGGAAGGGGATGTTGGCCACTGGCCTATAATTGTTAACATCCTCTGGGTCCAGGTTAGGCTTTTTCAGGAGTGGTCTAATTACTGCCTCTTTTAAAGCGGCAGGCACCACTCCCTCTCTCAAGGAGGAATTTACAACCTCCTGGACCCAGCCGGACAACCCCTCTTTGTTTGATTTAATAAGCCATGAAGGGAAAGGGTCAAGCACACAAGTGGTCGATCGGACTTGGCCAAGCACCTTGTCTGCATCCTCAGGCCTCAGTAACTGAAACTCATCCAATAAAACTGGACCAGACGGTGCTCTGAACGCCTCTACCAATGGAACTGCATTAATGGTGGTGTCCAATTCATGACGAATCTGAGCGACTTTATCCTCAAAGTGCCATGCAAACTTGTCACAGCATGCTACCGAGGGTTCCACCGTCTCTCTCCCTGGCCCAGAATGTAACAGGCCGCGAACCACTCGGAAAAGCTCCGCTGGACGACACTGAGAAGATGCAATGCTGGTGGAAAAGAACTGTCTCTTTGCCACCCTCACCGCCACAGAGTAGGCTCGATAGTGGGCTCTTACCTGTGTTCGGTCAGACTCAGCACGAGTTTTCCTCCACCTGCGTTCTAGCCATCTCCCCTCTTGCTTCATTGCCCTCAGCTCAGGTGTATACCAAGGAGCTGGCCGGGCTCTGCTCAGAGGGAGAGGGCGCTTGGGCGTGATCGTGTCAACCGCCCGAGTCATCTCTGCATTCCACAGAGCGACCTGGGCTTCGACAGGAGCACCAGCCATACCAGCAGGAAAATCCCCCAGAGCCCTCTGGAATCCATCGGAATCCATTAATCTCCGGGGGCAGACCATTTTAATAGGTCCCCCACCCTTGCAGAGGGGAAAGGCCGCCAGGAGCCTAAACCTCAGCAGGAAGTGATCTGACCATGACAAAGGGACAGATGTTAATTCCTCCACTTTCAGATCACCATCCTCCTGCCCAGTCGAGAAAACCAGATCAAGAGTGTGTCCTTTTGTATGCGTTGGGCCGATGACATGTTGGGACAGCCCCATGGTTGTCATGGCGGCCATGAAGTCCTGAGCGGCCCCGGATACAGCGGCCTCGGCATGGAAGTTGAGATCCCCCAGGACCATCATCCTGGGGGTCCTCAACACCAAGTCCGAGACCACCTCCGTCAGCTCAGGCAGGGAGTCTGATGGCAGCGGGGTGGACGGTACACCAACAGAATCCCCAATCTGTCCCAGGTACCCAACACAAGGTACAAACACTCAAGATCTGCACTCGAATGAGCAGGAAGCCTGGAGAGGGAGATTGAATTCCTATAGACCACGGCAACTCCCCCTCCCCGACCCTCAAGTCGGTGTTGGTGCTGCACCGAGTACCCAGGAGGGCACAGCTGGGAGAGAGTGACCCCTCCCAGTTCCCCCACCCAGGTCTCAGTAATACATGCCAGGTCAGCCCCCTCATCCACAATCAAATCATGGATGAGGGAGATTTTATCCTTCATTATTATCCCAAATTAACCAAAGAATTATATTTCTTAGTAAAAACATACAGAACACAGCAATATAGTCAATTAAAGAAACAAAGAAACATCTAAGTATCTAAACTTGCCCTAGCTAGTATAATGGGCAGGCATGTCATCAGGGGTGCACAACCCCACCCCACCCAATGGCTTTAAGTGTGCCCCCCACAGGTGCCCTTGCCTCCCCATCAGCACTGAATTCCCCCTCAGATATCTCCTTCCCTCAGAGATCCTCATACAGATCACTCATTTCATGCCACTGCTAGCAGTGAAGAAAGAATGATCAGTATCACTGGGATCAGGGTGTGTGCTTGTGTATCTGTGTGCTGGTGTGTACCTGTTTGCACATATCGGGGCCAAACCATTTCTGCATCCTTGTCTTACATGCTGACGCTGAAGAGGATCCAGAGTAAGGTAGGGATGTACGAAAGGCACTTACCTTTCGCGGATTATGTTGATGGTTGGGGGGGAGGTGTTCCGTCCCTCCCCCCAGAATCCTCGCCGGGGGGGGAGATGCTCCGTTCCTCCCCCCCGGAATCCTGGCCGGCCAGCTGTGCTCTGCAGGGATTCTGTGGAGCCACCGGCCAGCTCAGCCAGCAGCTGGGCATCCGGCCGCTGGCTAGCAGGGACAAAAATGGCGGCGGCCATAGCCGCCGCCATTTGCGTCCCTGCAGTCAGCCATGATAGGCTACGTAAATGTTTATGTAGCCTATCATGGCTGACTTAAAAAAAAAACACACACAATGTGCATACGCAAATGGCAGCGGCCATGGCCGCCGCCATTTGCGTTCCTTATTTTGGGACGTCTTAGTCTATGTAAACATTTACGTAGACTAAGAAGGCAAAAATAAGGGGAACGCAAATAGCGTAGCGGCAATAGTCGTCAGGAATAAAAAAATCTCTCCTTATTGTCTTGGCAAATGAAGTAGGATAGATTCCAGGGAACATGGGTGGCTGACTCCAGCTGAAGAAACTCAGCATCGGGCTTGGTTGAATGTATGTATATTTATCCGTCGTTGTCTGTGAAATTGACAGTGTGGCCTGATGTGTTTCAGGATATTGAGGGGGGGGGGGGCTGCTTGCAGCATGTACTGCTACACCCTCATGAATAAAGGATAGGAGGCAATAAAGAAATGTGTTGTCTGGATGTAACAGAAGATCAGGATTGACTTTTCTACAATGTAATGCCTTATATCCCAACTTCTTTTAGGGCGCAATCCTATGCATGTTTAGACAGAGAAACGGCCTACAACTATGCATGTTTAGACAGAGAAAAAGCCTACAACTCCCAGCATTCCCCAGCCAGCCATGCTGGCTGGGGAATGCTGGGAGTTGTAGGCCTTTTCTTTGTCTAAACATGCATAGGATTGCACCCTTATTTTATTTTGAATTAATATTCAAAATAATATATTTCATTTTGAATTGCCTTTGATGATGTTTCTGGGTTCTTAGTCTAATTTGATCTGGATCTGATGTTTAAATTGTGTAATGCACCACCAAAGCCATGGATATGAAGCAGGCTAGGAGCATAACTTCTAAATAAATAAGGGCACAGTCCTTAACTCCACTATGCCATTCAGCAATCTCCAGCACAACCCTGACACCCCTGCATCCTCAAAGTCCTTCCTTTATAACTGGGGTCTGGAGAATGCGCAACCCAGTGGGAGGTGCTGTAGCTTCTGGCAGCCTGTTTCTGACTGCATGTCTGCACCAATCAGTCGCGGCCGGCTCTGCTGATGGTTGCACAACCCCTTGGCCATCAGGTGTCTGTGTCTGCTAAGGCTCACCAGCTTGCAGTGGCTCCGGTGAAGCAAAGCATCTGGTCAGTGCCATTTGGGAATCATGCTGAAATGATCATCGTCATCGTCATCGTCATCATCAGATTGTTTTTCTACCAACACAGCTAGTTCTGTGAAGACCAATTATCGATGGGAGATCTTACCTGCCTTCTTTATGAATAACCAAACCACTTTTTGTAACTACCTTAATATTACTCACTCATCCCGTTATAGATGCAAAGTTGCAAACATAAAATGTTTGGGGTATACATGCTCTATGCAAATGCTGGTAATAAAAACCAGTGCCATTTTCTCTCAAAAGAATTCATTGCTATCACTTGGTATGGCACTTCATTAGAGGATATCTCTGCAATAATAATAAAATGCCATTTAATCGAATTGTCAATGTTTAAACTGTGCTTAGAGTTCATATTACCTGGCTGCACAGCGCTCGACGCAGTGTGTGCTTAATTAGTTCAAGCAGAATGGGAAGGGAAAGTAAATCTGTGGGAAGGAACCCTCATATTTTATTAGCAAAATACCTCTGTCTTATGGAATCAGAAAAGGTTAGGGTAGATTATATGAGAAATATTGGGTGAACACATGCAAATTTCAAAATTATTTATATGCTGCATTCATTGATCTTATTCCTCCAAAGTGCAAAAAAGTTGGATTACAGTTTGCTCTTCAGAAAGTGAAACATATTTCTATGTATTATTCTATTTCTTTCTTCTTTTGAATCTAAATTTGCCCTATTTTTCTTAGACTTTTTTTTTTTTTTAAACACCTTTATTTTAATGTTTGTCACAGCTGGTTGAATTAAAACTGATATGGAATTCCATGGTGAGGTCACTCTGACATCATCAACAGAGGACTTTCTCACTTGCCCGCTGCCAAGAATGGCTAAGCTGGTGAATACATGGGAGAGGGCCTTCTCAGTCATGGCCCCATATCTCTGGAATCAGCTTCCATTGGGTGTTTGTTATTAGGCCCCCTCAGGAAAGGTCTAAAGACCCACATATTTTCACTGACTTTCCCATAGATCTGGGTTGTTGGTTTTATTGGAAAGTTTTGTCTTTATTGATTTTAAGTGGTAATCTCTACTTTTATGGACTTTTACTGTGTGTGGTTTTTTTCCAGTATGCCAACTTCAGAAGGTTCCACCCTTAAAAGCACTGTAGAAATTATTTTAGATAGATAGATGGAAAGTAAGATAACTTTTATTGTCAATTCAAAAGGTCTGTGCTTTGGTCTCTTTTTTACAAGAAAATAGAAGCTACAAGGCTTGGAGGGTGGGGAAAGGGGTGGAAGATTCAAAGAGTAATTATAAGCCCTTTCCACCATTATAGCATCTGTATCCTATTAGATTGAAAGTGTGGTGGAGGAATTCTTTCCAGTCTTGACCCACCCACAAACATGTTCTTGACCAAACTGATAACTATCCACAATTACAGGCTATCCAAGTGTTGAAAGGGATATTTTTCTTCTACTGATACCCTTGAATTAACTTCACAGTTATACAAGTTGACCTATGTGATTTTTGGAAGTCTCTAATCAGATCTTGGGTGTTTGTTTTGTTTTTAATTATTGGCATCAGTGCCCAAAGTAGAAGAAAAAAGGAATCATGATGGTTAGGCCACACCAGATTCAATAATGTCCACCTAAAAAGAAATAGGTTCACCCGAAAAGAAGTGGGATGTCATCCAACTCCACCCATCCTATCCCACTTCAAGCACTGCTTAGCATCTGACCTTCTCTGATTCCAGGACTCCAGGGCAACCCTCTTAACTTGGTGAGACCACAAAACATTTCCTGGCAGAATCATAGTTTAGTGGTGGAAGTAGGGATGTACGAAAGTCACTTACCTTTTATGAAATTTGAATCGCGGTGGGGGGGAGGAGCTCCGTCCCTCCCCCCGAATTTTGGGCCAGGGGGGAGGCGCCCCGTCCCTCCCGCTGCGAATCCTGGCCGGCCGGGTCTGCAAATGGCAGCAGCTGTAGCCGCTGCCGTTTGCGTCCCTGCAGTAGACGCTACGCTATTTGCGTTCCCCTTATTTTCGCCGTAATCTATGTAAATGTTACGTAGACTAGACGTGCCAAAATAAGGAACGCAAATGGCGGCGCCCATGGGCACCGCTATTTGTGTACGCGCGGTTTTTTTTTAAAACTCAGCCATGATAGGCTACATAAACATTTACATAGCCTATCATGGTATTTTTTTTAAAATCTAGCCATGATAGGCTACGTAAATCTTTACGTAGCCTATCATGTTGTGTTTTTTTTTTACTTGGAAATGGCGGTGGTGGCAGCCGGTTGGAAGACCGGCCGCTGCAGCCGCCACCGCCGAACTGCTGCCGCACCGCCTCAAGAGCCGCCGCCGCCAGGGAGATTTGCCCAAGGTAAGTCCCGTCCCGGGGGGGGGTGGGGGGGCAGACCGTTTTGCCACCGATTTCGGGGGGCCGAATGTGCTGGCATTCGGCCTCCCCGAGATTCGTGGCGAAATTCTGACATCCCTAGGTGGAAGCACCTGCTTTGCGTGCAGAAGGACTCATGTTCAATCCCCGGCATCTTGATGGTAGGGATGGAAAAGATCCCTGCCTTTGGAAAGTGACTGCAAGTCAGTATAGACAATCCTGGAAAGCGACTGCAAGCCAGTACAGGCAATCCTGAGCTAAGTGGATCAATGGTCTTACACTCTATACAAGGCGTCTTATCAGCAGAAGCCCCCCCCCCCATGAGAGGATGAAATAACAATCAAAGAAACATGGGACATAGCCCAGCAAAAGTTATCATTCTGTTAGGAACCTATGCCTTTATGTCCATAGACATTTTCTCCTTACACACACTAAGAACATAAGAAGAGTCATGCTGGTTCAAACCAAGGGTTCATCTAGTCCAGCATTCTGTTCACACAGTGGCCAACCAGATGCCCATGGGAAACCCACAAGCAGGACATCAGTGCAACAGCACCTTCCTGGCCATGTTTCCCAGCAGCTGGTATACATAGCCACACTGTCTCTGATACTGGAGGTAGCATATAGCCATCAGGACTAGCACCACTGATAGTCCTCCATGCATGATGATATCCTGCACTGGCATCATATGTTCAGGCATCATATGCTCACAAAAGTGGATATACAGGTGTTTTTTAAAAAAACGTGTATGAATGATTGTTTAATAATGCATGCACATTATTATGCACAGTTGGCTTAATAACACTTCAAAAGCCTTGGTATGGCTCTCAGTAGCACAGTGAAGATCTGAATAATTCACAACACTCCACAATTGATTTAATTGCAGAATAGTAAATGTTACATGTAAGCCCAGCAATCATGAATAGCACCTGCAGCCCTGATGGGTGGCTGAAAATAGTCATAGGAATTTTTGCTGGCCATATCTGGGGCTATTTATTCACATGTTATATTTGGCCACATGAGCCATGTCTGAGGGAGGCTGAGATTTTTCCCTCCATGTTTTCATGGATGGAAAAAATGCAGTGTAAACCAGCCCTGATTGTTCATGGATATCACCACAGATGTCTCTGACAGGAAAGCACAGTTTTAACTTGAATGGAAATATAAAGAAGATGTGAAAAAACAGTGTCATCAGAAAAGGACAGCAGGCCCTGGGAAGCTCAGGGGTTTACATCCAGGTTGGCTACAAAATTAATATGCAGGAAATTAATATTTGTATCAGGGTGGCCACATAAAAATAATTGGACTTTTTGTCAGACATTGCCCTCTTAATGACCTGGGCAAGTCATTATGAAGCCTAGCACAAGTCAGTCAGGGATGAGGCCTTCTCTTTTTCTCAAGGTCTAACTTTGGAAATGGGTGGGGTCTCATCACTGACATTGTACTGTACTTTGGAGGCATTTTGAATGCAAAGTGCTTTTGAAGTTCACCAATACATCAAGGGCAGGACAGCCATAGATACTCCGATGCTGCTTTAGAAACAACTACAACGTGGGCCTGTCCCTGAGAAGCTTCAGCTTGCACGTGTTCTTGAAAAGAGTTTGGGGCAGGAGGATGGAGGAGGGAGGAGAGCTTCAGGTGGGGATGCTGAAGGAATTTCTTAAGTTCACATTTGGAAGCAGTTAGCAAACTGACTTGATTCACACCACTACAACTAACGTGCGATCAGAACACAGTTCTCCTTTGGATACCAGACTTCTCAGAATGTTGTGATGTAGTTCTCACTCCCCCAGAAGTCCCAGCATGTGTATAGAAATGCATTTTTAATATGCTAGAAATGTGTGTTTTGAGAAAAAATATATTTATTTATATGCTTAGATATATTTAGAAATGTGGATTTTGTGAAAAAATTCATTGAAATACAAATACATATTTAAATCTAAATTTTTGTGCATGGTTTTTTAATGATAAAATGGCACAGAATGAACTTATAAATGAGCACATGTGAAATGGACATGGAACAGAAATAAATGGATCCATCCATCCCCAGCTTCAGGTACCTGAGGAGAAATGAAGGTAATGATCATGAATATTTTGAGTTATGAGGGTAGAGAGATAAGGGAGACAAGATCATAAAGAGCATTAAATGTAAAGAAACTAACAGCGCATTTCTATGCAAGCACACATTATTTAGTGATGTTTACTCCCAAGTAAACATGTGTAGGATTGCAGCCTGAAGGGCACTTCAAAAGAGGCTTGAAGGGAGTCATGGCAGTGGGATAGAGTGGCCTTCAACTGAACAGCAGAAACTTTGGAAAACATTGAATTTCAGAAAACCTGCTAAATTGCTAAAAAACTGTAAGCAGTGTCTCGTAGTCATGTCGTGGTTGCTATCTGGTGCTGAGATGAAGCTCAGGAGTGTTTTCTTGAAGAGAACTAACTGCAGCCCACATCACACTTATCAGTGTCTCAAGCAGGCTACATCGTGCTGATCTTATCAGTATTTACTGAAATGTCTACTGATGGCAGTGTCTACTGAAACCAGCTCCACATCTTGTTCAAGAGTACATCATTGTACCACCAGCAACAGATAAGATCACACATTTCCAGGAGCTGTAAATTGGTAAATTTTGAGGGGTGGGGGAACAATGTCATTAAGGAGGCAAACCTACGGTATCACCAGGACACACATACTCCCTTCAAATAGATTAAGAACACTAAATGCATGCAAGTCTCTGCAGTGCAGATACAATATAAATGGGGTGGGGTAGGGTGGGTTGTTCTATTGCACTTGGTCTCTCCCCTAGGAATTGTGTAGTGTAAAAGAAAAATACTGCACATTTTATTTGATATGGGTAGCATAAAAAGGGATTACAGGCATGTAAATAACTGGGGTGATTTACACATGATGGTCTTCCAAAGAGCACTTGGAAAAGAATAAATCTATTATACTTTAACCTGATCTTTCACGTTGCACAAGATATCAGAATTTAATTTCAGAGGAAGGTACCTCTGAAGTCATCGTATCTGGATTCTTGAAATACATCATTTCACATTAATATAAGATTATTTAGTTTCCCCCTTGATTTATTACTTGTAGGATTCTTCCACTACTTTACACTGATATATCTATTTATAAGCTTGAAAGGATTCCAAATAAAAGGCAATGGATTTTTTTTTTTTTAACAGTCTGATCTTCCTGACCTGTGAATTTCAGGATCGATATGAGGACCAAATTGGACATTTCAGTGATGAATGTATGTCTGTTGTCAAAAAACAGCAGCTGTGTGTTCAGATCCTGCCTTGCTCATGGAAACATCTGTTATATCTTACCCTTGTCCTGATGTCACAACATTGCATTTTTCCAGCCCATGCCAGGGGCAGCAAATGATGTGAACAGGGAGAAGGGAGACACATAAAACATTGTAATGTCAGGTGGTGGTGGCAGCATGGTTTTCTATGTATGGTGCAATTTTGTTGTATCCTATCATACATATTAAGAAGAAGAAGCATTTTATTGAGCCTTACCTGCTGATAATGGCTATAGCAGTGTTTGCTGAGAACTTCCAGATCTCAGGTATTGGTATTTAGTGCAGAATGCAGTGACTGAAACATCTCAGTTTTCCTCTTTTTTTTTAAAGGAAGTGTCCCACTAGCCCTTCGGGTCAAGAGATTTGAAAGTCTATGGGCTAAAAAAGGAAATATGTAGTAAAACTAGAGCAGGACTAAGCTGTGATGGGATGGGGGCAGGTTTTGGTTCCCCTCATACCTTTGTTTCTCTTACCATGACTATCAGGAGCAGAATAGATTAGGATAGTTATGATAATATGTACAAATATTGTTAATTTGCACAAAAATATGCAAACTACAGCATTGATTATACACATTGCAGCATATGAATTTAAGGTTAACACATATGTCTTGGCCCTTGAGCACTGCAGCTGGATCCTGATAATCCTGAATAAATTGACCTTTGCCTGAACAGCAGGTCACCATCTGTCTGTCTGTCTGTCTGTCTGTCTGTCTATCTATGACTCACTCACTCACTCACTCACTCACCTATATTTCTATACCATTCAATAGCTGAAGCCCTCTGGGAGGTTCACAAAACAAAATTTAAGTTCATAAAATACAATAACATAATAAAATATAATATGAAATCCTTAAGTTTAAAACAGATTGGAACTAAAGTTCCATGGGCAACCATCCCTTTGTGTCTTGCCTTCTGTCTCCTTTCTTCCTCTTGGGTTATTTTTGTGGTGTGTGCAACAGTTCTGTAAAATAATGTTGCTATAACTTGAGGGGAGAATTTCCTGTTTTGTTGGGTTTAAAGCAGGGGTGGGCACCTTGTGGCCGTCCAGATGTTTTGGCCTACAACTACTCCCATCATCCCTCACACGTTGGCAATGCTGGCTAGGGCTGATGGGAGTTGTAGGCAAAACATCTGGAGGGCCACACGTTTTCCCCTCTCTAAAGGATGCATGTGTGCACCTAGCAGAGGGCAGTATGCCTGCTTTGTTGTAAGTCTCTGTTTTTATTTCTGTTCTTCTTATACATTTATCCTTTGCTCATGAAATGAATGAAGTTGAGACTAGTGCTGAACTGGAAGTTCTCATATGGTATGATAACATTTGGCTTGAATTTCAGGGAGCTCTAGGGTCCCCCAAAACCTCACTACAGATTTCAGGGGTACGTTAGCAACATTT
Source organism: Heloderma suspectum (assembly GCF_057233095.1). Taxonomy (NCBI): domain Eukaryota; kingdom Metazoa; phylum Chordata; class Lepidosauria; order Squamata; family Helodermatidae; genus Heloderma; species Heloderma suspectum. The sequence continues at coordinate 329,082,305 of NC_139458.1, forward strand.
GGGGTGGGGAGGTGAAATTTGCTGCTGCTGCCCAGTGGAGGCTGCCATTTTGTTCCAGAAGTCCCAGTCAGAGTGACACTACATCATTCCAGGAGCTTTGGGGAAAAGAAAATGATGGCTACCAGCTGACCGCCATGAGGAGCTCCAAGAGGGATGGCAGAGAAATCCGCCATGAACTCCAATGAGGCTGGATTCATTGGAATCTGGCCCCCCAGAGTCCGTGGCAGAACGGACTACCCCCCCCCAATCCCCCTGGGACAGAACCTACCTGGCAGCGGCTGGTCCGGGTCACTGTCTTCGTTCCGCAGCCATCTGCTGCCAGGCTGCGGAACAAAATGGCGTCCGGCATAGAGGACGCCATTTGTGTCCCTGCCATTGGCCATGGTTGGCTATGTAAATATTTACCTAGCCTATAATGACAAAGAGCAGGGACACAAATGGCGGCTGCTACACCATTTGCATCCCTCCCTGCTGTTTTCGTGATTGGCTACGTAAATATTTATGTAGCCAATCATGGCCAATGGCAGAGATGCAAATGGCATCCCCTACACCATTTGCAGAGTCTCGTATGGCGCAAAGTGGTAGGCGGCAGTATTGCAACCGAAACTCTCCCCATGATCTGAGTTCAATCCCAGCGGAAGCTGGGTCCCAGGTAGCCAGCTCAGCTCAACTCAGCCTTCCATCCTTCCGAGGTCGGTAAAATGAGTACCCAGCTTGCTGGGGGAAAGGTAGTCATGACTGGAGAAGGCAATGGCAAACCACCCCGCTATAGTCTGCCATGAAAACACCAGCGCAAGCAGCGTCCCTCTAGGAGTCAGTAATGACTCGGTGCTTGCACAGGAGGAACCTTTCCTTCCTTTTTTTTTTTCAACACCATTTGCATCCCTGCTCTTTGCCATGATAGGCTATGTAAATATTTATGTAGCCAATTACAGCCAATGGCAGGGACGCAAATGGCGTCCCCTACACCAGACGCCATTTGCATCCACAGACCGGCCATGGCCAGAAGTCTGGCAGCTGCCGAAGCCAGCCGGCAGCTCTGCGGACTCCCCGTGGAGGATTCCAGCAGGAGGATTCCAGGGGGAGGACCGGATCACCTCCTCCTGCCTGCAGACCCCCCCATGAACCCCAGGTAAGGGGATCCAACATCCCTAGCTCCAAGCCATCGGGGAGAGTGCCCTGCCCAAAGATTTATTCTCCTTGCAGCTTTGGCCAAATGGCTCCTCCAAATTCACAGACTGTCTGTGGCAAATTGGGGCAGGCATTTCTGCTCACCCCTAGACATTTGATGTTTGTCGTCGGAGTTAAAGTGGTGAAGAGTCTTGTGGCACCTTAAAAATCAAGAAATGTATCATGGCATAAGCTTTTGTGGACTACTTGAGTCCACTGCATAAGATGCATGAAGCGTTCATCCCAAGATCTACTGATGTGGACACTAGCTCACGAAAGCTTATGCAATAATGGATGTGCCAGTCTTGAAAGTACCACGAGTTTTTGCTGCTTTTGCTGCAATGGCTGCCCTGCTGGAATTTGGTGTGGAGCCTATACTCAGAAACTGTCCCAGCTATTCCAGTACCCTGTCGATCCATTTCACCAGGCTTGCATCAGTGGAGGCTGGTGGCTCCAATTTTGGTGGGGCTGTTAATCCATTTGGGGTTTCGGTCGGATCCAGCCAGAATTCTAAAGGAGCTATCCAAGGTGCTGAACCCATTGTGGAATATAGGCTTCAGTACCTTGGATAGCTGCTTTAGAGCGCTGGCTAGTTCTGACTGAAACCCAGAATGGATTCACAGCCCCACCAAAGTCGGAGCCACCAGCCTCCACTGCAAAAACCGTCCCAGCTATTCCAGCATCCTGTCGATCCATTTTACCAGTCCTGCATCATGTTTTCTACGGCAGCCTCCCTTCAACCAAGCTGAATCTTCTGAATCAGGCATAGGCCCTAACTCCTGGTGCCCTCTTGACCCTTGACTGGCTACAGCTATCTTTCCCTGAACTTGGCCTATGCTAAATACCTGCTGGGCCCAGAACCCAAATACTTAGTCCTGACAAATGCAAATAGGAGCCATATAGCATCTTCCACAGTCAAGCCATGTGTGCCTTCCCCTTCCCCTGTCTTACACTTATTCACCTCTTCTCCACATTAATGTAATGTTTTTTTTGACAATGAATCTTCATTCATAATCTTGAAAGCACAATGGTGTTAATTTTCAAAGCTGTATTATTTTTTTTAAACCCTATTAATGTTTATTGAAGTTATCAAAACTGAATTATGTTCCAGGGAAAATGCTAGGCACATTAAATGCCCCTGACAAGCATAAGTGAAAGCAGTTGGCAATCCCACTGCAGTTATTTAGCAGCACACTGTCTAGGACAGTTAAACCTGTGGTGAATTATCCATGAATTACCCGAGCTAGACCTTATCCTATAAAATTAAATCTGCTCTTTGCCAGATTCAGGTTTTATGGGGGGTTGCCACCAAAAATTACTTTTTTCTCAGCTAATGCAGATATTTCAAAATTATTTTAGTGTGAGTCAAATAATCATCCTACAGGAGAGTGCTGAGAGACTTAGGTAATCCTATAGTGAGAGAGTGGGAAATATTGTTCTTAAATAATTAGGATAACAGTCTTCAAATAGTATAGCTTCAAACTCTGGAATGCTTTTCATGATGAGTTTTCCTCCAATGAAATCCATTTATTTACTTATTTATTTATTTATTTCATGAAATAAATAAATAAATAAATAAATAAATTTATCTGGGTGGAATCCCTATGCATCTGGGTGGAATCCCTATGCATCTTCCATGGGGCTCCTGTATACTGCAGAAGATTCTGGGAAGTAATCTAACCTAGGGATGGCAGAGAATTCCGCCACGGATCTCGGGGAGGCCGAATGCCAGTGCATTCGGCCCCCCGAAATCTGTGGCAGAACGGCCTGTCCCCCCCGGGACAAGACTCACCTGGTGGCGGCTCCAGCAGTGCTTCGGCAGCGGCAGCTGCGGCGACTGGTCTTCCGACCAGCTGCTGCCGCCTCTATTTCCCGTGTAAAAAAAAAAAGACGTGATAGGCTACATAAAGATTTACGTAGCCTATCACGGCTAGGTTAAAAAAAAAAATGTGATAGGCTACATATATCTTTACGTAGCCTATCACATCTGACTTTAAAAAAACAACAACATGCGTGTATGCAAATGGTGGCGGCTACGGCCACTGCCATTTGTGTTCCTTATTTTCGCCGTCTTAGTCTACGGAAATATTTACGTAGACTAAGACGGCGAAAATAAGGGGAACGCAAATAGCATCCGCTACGCTATTTGCATTCCCCTTATTTTTGCCGTCTTAGTCTACATAAATATTTACGTAGACTAAGACGGGCCAAAATAAGGAACTCAAATGGCAGCGGCCGTAGCCACCTCCATTTGTGTACGTGCGTGTTTTTGTTTTTTTTTAAAGTCAGACGTGATAGGCTATGTAAAGATTTATGTAGCCTATCACGGCTGACTACAGGGACGCAAACGGCAGCAGCTACAGCTGCCACCATTTGCGTCCCTGCTAGCCAGCGGCCGGATGTCCGGCTGCTGGTGGAGCCGGCCGGCGGCTCCACAGAATCCCTGCAGAGCACAGCCAGCTGGCCAGGATTCTGGGGGGGAGGTGCTCCACACCTCCCCCCCGGCGAGGATTCCGGGGGGAGGGATGGAGCGCCTCCCCCCCCCAGCAGAACCCGGCAGAGCCAGGTAAGGCCAATTTTGTACATCCCTAATCCAACCCAAGTTGCACACTCAGTTCATTCACTCTCCTGATGTGATGGGTTTCACCATTATTCAATGTGAATTTACAAAGTGCCTTAGATCATACCCACCATTCAGCTGAAGATGCGCAATGCATGGGATGATAGATAAGCAGTGGGCAAGCTGTTACTGCCCCTCTCAGGCCTGCCATCAGCACATGGTACCATGCGGCCACCATTTGCGTTCCCTTTTTTTGCCGCGATAGGCTACGTAAATATTTATGTAGCCTATCATGGCCTCCACAGGGACACAAATGGCATCCCTGTGTTAGCCGTGATAGACTACATAAGTATTTAATAGCCTATCATGGCAAAAATGGGGAAGCGAATGGCAGCCGCAGACGCGGCTGCCATTCGCAAAGCAGCGTGAACGGCACCAGGTAAGTGCTCCGTTTCGCGCACCATTCGCATGGGGGGGGCTGGGGGCTTCGTTTCACCATGGATTTTGGGGGGGCCGAATGCACTGGCATTTGGCCTCACTGAGATCCGTGGCGGAATTCTCTGACATCCCTACCTGTGACAAAGCAGTAAGAAGTAACTGAAAAAATGACAACTTCCCCAGCCAATCAGGGGTTGTCCAAAAAGTTCCTACTCAACCTCCCAAACTGGCCAACTAAGCTAATCCTTTACTGTGATACAGGGCGGGTGGGATGGGTGCCACACAGGGCAAGAAGTGGCCTAGGAGGAGGTGTGGCCAGTTTAAATAATGGCCTGCATCACCATCCTCATTGGCCAGGTTCATCATATGGGCCAGCCTGATTATGCCTGCCTCTTCCTCCCCTGAAAAAAGGGGATGGGGAAAATTCACCCTGGCTAATGGCAAAGAAGCAACATTTAGAGCACTGCTCCTACCACTGCCAGATAAGCCAACCAACAAAGGAGGAGGCCCACCAGACAACAGTTTGCCAGGAGCCCTAACAAACTGTAGCTGGCCTTGGATCTTCTCACTGAGGAGCCCCTCCAAAGCTTCTAAGGAACTGCAGAATGTCCTGAAAAAGGCACTCCAGTGGAAACATTTATTCTACTCAACAACAAATTGCATTTAATACACAAGTTACTTCAGCCTGAGTTCCCATCATTGCGACAATAAAGGGCTGAAAGAAAATATCACATTATGTACTCGAGAGCCATTTGCAACATTTAAAAACAAAAATCTTGAGTTTCCCCCTGTGATTTAAGCTCTTAATATACTGTGATACTTCCCACTCATGTCTCTATCCCCTTCTCCCCTGTTACCATTAATTTCACATTTAGGATGCACCCTATCAAAAATTTGATCAAACCTATTATGAAGCACGCAGAACAAATATTCTGAGAAAGTGGCAGAGGTGAAGAAAGTGGCAGAGGTGACAGAAGAAACATAAGGAAGAGCACATTAATATTGAAAGCACATGCCTAATTTGGGTTAGAAGAATGAAAGTGAATTCAGAAATCACAGTTCGTTAGGCATTTTGTTCTCTAGATTCCTTATACAGATGTGTTAGTAAAAGGCATACAGAATCCTTTATTGCAGCATGGTCTGTTGCAAAGATGAAATGGAAGTCATCCACCTGTGCTGACTTGTGGCACTAGGAGGTAGGGATGGATAAGTGTCCCTCCGCTTACTCCCAAAAGAGGTTTGATCTTCTTGGCACATTCCATGTGAGTATGCAAACCATGCTTGAAAAACAAAGAGTCTTGAGACACCTTAAAGACTAGCACACTTACACTGGCATAAGCTTTCAAGGACACTGTCTACTTCCTCAGATGCATGTTATCCTCAAGCTGGTGGAATTGTATACCCATTCTTTAATTGGGGGGTAAGAGGTAAACACTGAGGTCAGAGGGAATTGAAATGCAAAAAGTACAGACAGTGATAATGACCTTAACAGTTGCCATTCACAAAATGTTGTTGAGTGATAACACAGACATCATTGCACTCATGAGCAGATTAACACAGGCAGTGTGATTAAAAAAAATGTTTTCCTTGTTCAAGCCATAGGAAATAGGGTTGGATGTATTCAACAATCTCCACTGACTCCCCTTTTCCCCATTCAAGCACCCAGAAAACTTACCTGGGGTAGGAAAAGGTGAGATGGAGGTGAACAAGCAATGGAGATGGGTCAGTGCACCTACACAAAGTTCGAGCAAGAGGTTGTTGCCCTCCAAAAAATGGATTCTCCTAGCCAAAGGTTTAAGGGCATTGTTGAGGTTCTTCACATGTCTCCCTGGCCATTCAGTGTACAAACTGGCAGCTGAAACTTCCTTCAATGCTGGCAATGGGGCTAGGGATGGCAGAGAATTCTGCCACGGATCACGGTGAGCCTGCCACCCCGCCCGCCCCCCCCCCGCGGATCCCCCCCCGGGATAAGACTTACCTGGGACAGATCATCCGGGTAGCGGCGGCTCCGGCGGTTGCTCCGGCAGTGGCTTCGGCAGTGGCTGCTGGTCTTCCAACCGGCTGCCACTGCCGCCATTTGCAGGCGTTTTTTTGTTGTTGTTTTTTACAGAGACATGATAGGCTAAGTAAGTTTTTACGTAGCCTAAAACGTCTGGGTAAAAAAAAAAAGGCATACGCAAATGGCGGCGGCTATGGCCGCCGCCATTTGCATTCCTTAGTTTGGGCCATCTTAGTCTACGTAAATATTTACGTAGGCTAAGACGGCCCAAACTAAGGAACGCAAATAGCGTCTGCTATGCTATTTGTGTTCCCCTTATTTTCACCGTCTTAGTCTACATAAATATTTACGTAGACTAAGACGGCCCAAACTAAGGAACGCAAATAGCGTCTGCTATGCTATTTGTGTTCCCCTTATTTTCGCCATCTTAGTCTACATAAATATTTACGTAGACTAAGACGGCCCAAACTAAGGAACGCAAATGGCGGCGGCCGTAGCTGCCGCCATTTGCGTACGCGGTTTTTTGGTTTTTTTCCCCAGAGCCCTCCGCGGCCGGAAATCCAGCTGCGGGTGGCTCTGGTCTGGCCGGCCGCGGAGGATTCCAGGGGAGGGAGGAACGCCTCCCCCCTACCATAAACATAATCCACGAACAGGTAAGTCACTTTCGTACATCCCTAAATGGGGCCAGTGGAGGCTGGTGGCTCCAATGTCAATGTGGCTGTGAATCCACTCTGGGTTCCAGTCAGAACCACTTAGAACTCTAACGGAGGTATCCAAGATGCTGAAGCAGGGTCTAGCAGCTCCTTTAGAATTCTGACTGCTTTTTGGAATGTAATAAAGTAGAAGTTCAAAATGTGAGAGGGGAATGAAATAGGGAGTTGGACTACTCTATATAGTCTAATAAATGGAAAGCTGCCCTAGCTTCCATATTATCTACTATTTCTGTAGATTTAAAACTGAGGCTGATTCAACAACAACAAAAATATGTTTCATGTATATTGGACACCACAGAGGCTTGTTAAAAAGAAGCTGGCTAGCTCTACCAGATGCTGGTGATGGAATGAGGACAATGCCTCATTGAAGCATATGATGTAGTCATGCCCCGTAGAGGCTTCTTTTGGGGCTGAAGTCATTGCTTGTGTCAACTTTGTTGTTGAAAAATGTGTGATAATAGTGGATTTTCATGCACTTTTACATTACAACCCTGTTATGTGGGGATTAACAGATGGACAGCAAAAGTGGATTAGTATATGTATTTTATTAGCATAATAGACAAATACATGGAAGATAACTATATCAGTGGCTGCTAGTCATGATGGCTATATTCTATCACCAGAATTAGAGGTGGCACACCTCTTGGGACCAGCTGTTAGGAAGCATGAAGGGGAAAGGGTTATTGCTCTCATGCCCTGCTGTGGGCTTCCCAGAAGCACCTGGTTGGCCGCTGTGGTAAACAGGATGCTGGATGAAATAGGCCTTGGTCTGATCCAGCAAAGCTCTTCCTATGTTCTTCCAATGCTTTTGTTTCTGAATTGCTCTTCATATGGATGTTGTACAGTTGTGTCCTAAGAGAGGCTTCACACTTGAACCACATTGGCTTGGACTTTGAGTCTGTTTCCACCAGCAGACAGTGGAAGATATCTTTTGCCAATTCCTGCTCCCCCTGTTGCCCCTTGTGCCCCCTGAAAATCTGCTCAAGGGGGCTGGGAGACCCTCCAGAACTGTGTGTGGGCCTGTAGCAGGAGTAGTAGTCAGCAGAGTTGCCTTATCCCCTTCTTCTAGAAAAGGGGTGGTCAACTTGTGGCCCTATAGATGTTTTGGCCTAAAACTCCCATCATCCCTCACCATTATCTATGGTGGCTACGGATGATGGCAGGTGTAGGCCAAAACACTTAGGATTCATGCCGTTGGGTTTACCACAATACAATGTTTTTCTCGCCCCTGTTGAAGATTCCTGCTTTCATTTCCATGCCCCTTTTCACTAAATGCCACCTGGAGTCCATCCATCTTCCATACCCAGCAGCCTATCCTGCCCTCGTTGCCAGGAATAGGATGTAAAATCAATTGCATCAGTGCAAGTGATGGAATTATAGAACAGGATGATATAAATCTAAGCCTTAAAAGAAATCCCTCCAGACATTTTTCCAAATGGCATAAAAATAATCAATTTGGTTCATGATCACTACTTGAATCAGTCTGTCAAATATTCGCCCCAGCCTTGGTGCCTTAACTGAAGATGGAGGCATGATCAGTGAAGTAAAAAAAGTAAAATAAATATGTGCTGCTGGGGTACTCAATCAAATGACAGCACTGTGATTAAATCTGACAAACAGTAATGTTTTAAATCAAAGTGGCAAACTAGTTATCACCAAAACAAAACAAAACAAAAAGTTCTGTCTTCAGGAAGATCAGCTTGAATGGCAAGAAAATATGCATGTTGATAAATTGAATAGATAGACTGTGAAGAATGAAAGGTGAGTTGGTTGGAGAGAAATGAATTGACTTATAGGAGCAGCAGCAGCACTGAATATGGATGACAAATACAGATGGTGGCCAGAAATTACAGAATACAGATGAGCTTGTACAAACAGTCTCTGGAAATACTTTTAAAATAGATCAATCAAGAAAATGGGCTAAAGAAAAGAGCAAATGACAGCACATGAATTAAACTAGGGAATGCTTGACAATACTGATGAAATGGTCAACTGCAAAGATGCATAAAAGAAACATATGTGACATTCAGAAATATTAAATCTATCTTTAAAATGTTCATCCTGGAGACAGGAAATATGACTTAATGAAGAAGAAAAATGGAGCCTTTCCTCCACAGGAATTTAAATGAAATCATCAAGGCTGCAAATGAGAAGTTTTGGATCTATGATTATTACTTTTAGGAGATGAAAAATTAGCTGTATTTCTTTGGACAATTGTGTATAACTGCTCTTGTGAAGCTCCGAAGGAACAATGTGCATTCACCAAGACTTCTGGGCCAGACAGAGAGTGGTTGATTGAACGAGCTTATCTACAGCTCGATATCATCACAAGAGCACCAGCATGGTGGTTTTGCCATGTCTCTAACTCTTGATACTAGAGACAATTAATTTATAGTGACATACAAACTCATGCAAGGAAATGTTGTTTTCTATTGAAACAGGCAATTAAACAAAAGGCAGAGAGGGATTGGAATGACTGACCAAAACACATACTTCTGCAAGTCATGCAATCATTGATTTGGAAGGGACCAAAAAGCCAATCTGCTTTATTACTCTTTAATGTTGGAACGAAAATTTCATACAGACTTAATTTAAAAACAAAAAAAGCAAACAAGCAAAAGTGGGAGGGTGGAATCTACATGTTGCCAATCGCTCTTCACTCCAAGTTGTGAATTTGAACAGTTTAGAGATGCTGCTTCTAATTTCATGGTGATTAGGAAGCTAAACAGCCCATAATAACACATCTGTGATAGTTCAACCAATCTTAAAGAACTGTGTTTTCTAGTGTCTGAGGAAGTGCCAAGTGAAGGCTTAAATGGCAGGTTCTGTGCTACATCACCCTGAGATAATTATAACAGTATCAGGAGAAGAGGAAAATAACATCTTCCCTAACTTCTTCTCAACTCCTATGAAAATAAGCTCTCTGAATTCTTGAAGGAACACACAAATATGTCTCTCCATAAGCAGCTGGCTAAAAACCTTTCAGATGTCAAATTATGCATAGATATTTAAATGAGGCCTTAAGTGGCAAGCTCTGATAAAGGGGATGTTTCCCAGCTGGGGCACAGTCACAATTGCTGGTAAACTTTACCATTCTGTATTATATAATTTATCATTGTATTGGAGCCTTGGTAATTTGGGGGTATTTGTTTGTCTCTCTCACCCTTTTTTAAAGTGTTAATCTCACAGAACACAATGCACTAATCAGTGTTCAGCTGACAAAATAACTTGTTCATACGTTTCTGATTAAAAGGTAGATTATCATATTCTCTAGCCTAACAATGTGATTTAAAATGATGTGATTAAAAAAAAATGCTTTAGGGCACAATCCTATGCATGTTTAGACAGCTCTGTTGGCTGAGGGATGCTGGGAGTTGTAGGACTTTGTTCTTCGGTCTAAACATGCATAGGAGTGAGCTCTTAGGGCCGATCTACACTTACAGGTTTTTCACTTCCAATGAGGTTTCACCACCCGTCTTTCACACTATGCAGTACCTGCCTCGAATTGGAACCAGAATTTCCTGCTTCCGTGCTCCCGCTTTCAATACCCTGATATCCCCGTATTTCCCCTTAATGTGCTCTGATTTTCGCTATCGTATCTGGTCGTAGTCCCCTCCTCTGCCTCTCCATATACGGCAGTGTTTGTATTTCCCTCTTGTCCAATCACAGCTCTCAACGGCCCCATGTCATCTTCTGGCTACTGATCGCATAGCTTCCTCAGCACTCAATGTTTCCTCAGCAACAAGCAAAGGGCTGGATGTGCATGCGCTTGTCTGATCTCGGAAGCTAAGCAGGTTCAGCCCCGGACAGTAGTTGGATGGGCGACTGCCTGGGAATCAGGCTTCCTGCATTGAGCAGGGGGTTGTTCTATCACTTCAAATGAGACTAAGTTTTACCCCCTTCTATCCCATGCTTTGGCTGTGTTTTTTTTAATTAAGGCATTACCTTCGAAGAATTGTGGCTTCTCCACATTTCCCCCCCCCCCAATTCAGGCATGATCTTTGAAGCTTCAAATCTTTGAATGTCCAAATCTTCAAATTTTCAAATCTTCAAAGATCATGCCTAATAAATAAATAAATGTGTGAGCCTCCTTGTATGTAAAGAAAGGTTCCTTCTATGCAAGCCACATGCCATAGCAATCACAGCAGAGTGTGCAGACATACATTGCAACACCTCCTAGAGGTGCGGTTCCACACATCTAATTCTCTGTAGGGCCAAATTAGATCATACATGGAATGTGTGATTGCATCTGAGGCTTGTAATTGTGTTGTTAGATAACATCCACAGGGGACCCAGCCAGGGCCAAGAGGGTGGTGTGCAGGGAGGGGGTTAGTCCTTTTGATGCAGTCCTGACAAAAATCCCCTCACCCACATCTCTAATCGCTATAGGAGCAGTGGTGCAGCTCAGACTGGACCTCAGGACCAAAGTAAAGACAACCCAGAGAGTGGCAGGTGATGAGGGCATTGAGGCAGCAGAAGCAAGCTCTATTTTATTCCTGGAGTCACGCTGGTGCTGTGATTTAAGCAAATTTTGTATGCAAAACTGCACATGTTTAGAGTATTTTTGTTTTATCGGGATTGGCAAATAGTTTTGTTGTTGTTGTTCTAACATATCAGGAATGTAGAAGTAGTTGCAAAGCATGGAATGATAGTAGAGGGCAAAGAGAAATGTTAGCTGTGTGCATCACACCTGAAGTAATAACTCATGGACATTTAAAGCCCCCCTCCTTTTGCAAATATTTCCAAGGGGATTTTCATTAGGACTTTGGCATGTGGGGAGAAGGACTGAACCCTTTCTTCCCACATTGCAGTCGTGACCACAAAAAAACCAACATATAAAAACACAACCCTTCCCAAAGGTGTTCTTTGTCTTCTCATAGCTACGGGTGTATGAAACCCCACTCACCTGAGGCTGCGGGGGGTCCGACGGGGGAGAGGCGATCCGTTCCTCCCCCCCCAAATCGTCCCTGGCTAGGGATGGACGAAAGTCCCTTACCTGTCCTCGAAGCATGCTTCGTGGTGTGGGGGAGGCGCTTCGCTTCTCCCCCCGAAGTTCATGCAAGGGGGGCGAGGCACCCCGCCTCGCCCGGCCGAAATTCAGGCTGGGCGGGAGGCGCCCCATCCCTCGCCGGCGAAATTCAGGCTGGGTAGAAGCGCCCCGTCTACCCGGCCGTGAAAAAACAAACAAACCCACCCCCGTGATAGGCTACGTAACGATTTACGTAGCCTATCACGGCTAGATTTCCAAAGTCAACCGTGATAGGCTACGTAAATCGTCAGGTAGCCTATCACGGGTGACTTTGAAAAAAAAAAGCGCATACGCAAATGGCGCCCCCCATAGGGAGCCGCCATTTGCATTCCTTATTTGGTCCCTGTAGTCTACGTAAAGATTTACGTAGACTATGGCGAAAATAAGGGCAACGCTATGGAGATCTAGACTTTGGAGATCTAGCCGTGATAGGCTACGTTAATCGTTACGTAGCCTATCACGGGGTTTTGTTTTGTTTTTACTTTCCTTGTAATAGCGGCAGCGGCAGCCGGTCGAAAGACCAGCTGCCGCCCCCGGCCCTGACAAAGACCCGACGAACTGCCGCCGGGACCCGCCGCCAGGAGGGACATTCGTGAAAGGTAAGTCCCATCCCGGGGGGGGCGGGGGGGCGGAGAATTTCACTGCCGATTTCGGGGGGCCAAATGCGTTGGCACTCGGCCCCCTGAATTTTCGGGGAGAAATTATCCCCCATCCCTATCCCTGGCCAGTGCTGCTCCGTGGTGACTCTGCGGAGCCACCAGCCAGGCCCATCCACAGCCAGATCTCCATCTCCTGCTGGACTGCTGCAGCTGCAAATGGCATCCTGTTATTTTCTGACTCAACAATGAACTCACTCGGGTAAGTTCACCCCTCACTTCTTACTACAGCCTTCCCCAACCTGGTGCCCTCAAGATGTTTTCCTACTTCAACTCCCATCTGCCCCAGGCAGCATGGCCGATGGTTAGGGATCTTAGTAGTTCACAATTGTTTATTGCATCCTCATTGTAGCTTGAGCCCATCCAAATTCCAAAGATATGGAAAACAGTTAAAATTTGATATGAAATTAAATCTGAAGCCATCTCCCCTCCATGGACTCATTCACCCTCGGTTTTCTTTCTAGAAAAGTTGAATGGTTTCAGCAATCATATCCAAGGTAGGGAGGGAGGATTCAATGAAGATGTGGAACAGTAATACTCTCCACCTGTCTGGTATACGTCAGGCTTGTGTGATTATCCATTTACAAGAATTAAAAGGAAACAGCTGTCTTGGAATCCTTTTCAAACATTATTCCTTACTTAGCCCCACAAATAAGATGCATTTCCAATGCAAATTATCCTTGATACCAACTAAAGGGATTTAAAAGCTTACTTTCAACGTGGTTTTCCAATTTTCATTTTAATTCATGTATTTAAGCTCTTATAAAGTGTGAGCGAATTTAGTGCTTCTCAGAAAGCTGTCAATCTATGCACAGTGTGGGAAGGCTCTGAACCAAGCTTGTCCCACACAGCTCTCTAAATTCACCTCAGTCAGGCTCAGCAATCAGCTGCATTTGTTAGAAAATGCATGAGTCCCTCAAATAGCTGTATAAAATGCTCTTCTGCTTTTGGAATGTGGCTATATCTTTTTTAATGCTAAATAAATGGGTTAGTGCACTGAATTTGCAAAACCTGCCACACTGTCCCATATAGTCACCTGTAAGATGCCACTGAATTTGTGCATGCATGAACATTTTTTTCTGTTCCTCTCATCTGTACTGCACACTGCCTCACCTGGCTGCACCTGCAACGGGATAACTTTAGAGCAGATATTTAAACCTGTTAGCAGACCAGGCTTGATCTAATATTTGGGATGTGCTCTCTCATTCAAATTCAGGTTATATCAGTTTAGGGATGGATGAATTTTGTAAAAACCGTTCCATCTGCATTTTGCAAATTATCAGGTGCCTTTCATTCTGTTGTCCATTCATTGACAGAATCAGGTTTTTCCCAAAATTCACCTTTGCGCAAATTTGCACTGGTGAAAATGCACCCCCCAATGTGCAGCCCCCCCCCCATGCACATATCCTCCAAAATGTGCATTTTCATGCTTAGCCCATAGTGGAATTGTTCATTTTTGGCTGGTGTTTTTTTTATTTTATGTATTTTGCTATGACTAAATTTGCATAAAATCCCAGAAAGTAAAAAACAAAACAAAAAACAGTCCATAGAATCCATGTGGGAAAAGCCTGTCTGCTGCAGAAACTGCAGGTCAGATTCACAGAAATCCAAACTCATTTGATTCTGTTACTGATTTCTACAACATCCCTACATCAGTTCACCCTGGTCCTTGAGATATTCTTGAGGATAAAATACAGGCAAATGTAAACACTTAGGCCAGTCTGTGAATGTACCATGAATTTCATTCTACAATGTTGCATTGTCTAGAACAGCTTTCCCCAACCTGGTGCCCTCCAGATGTTTTGGATGACAACTCCCAGCATTCCTAGCCATTGACTATGCTGGCTGGAGCTCATGGGAGTTGACGTCCAAAACATCTGGAGGGCACCAGGTTGGGGAAGGTTGGTCTAGAGCCCTTAAACAGATGTATTACAAACATACCATCTTGGGCTAATCCCAAATAATAAAAAATCAACTGAATCAGAAAGTAAGAATTATGCCCTCTAACCATTTTAGATTAATATCTTCTGTAATCCCTTGTAAGACTTTCTTTTAAAAGGAGATAAATGGCTCTTTGATCTTGCTAACATAACGCACACAGGTCTTGCTCTTAACCAGGTGTTCATCGCTAACAAGAGTCTGATGCTGGGAAAGATTGAAGGCAAAAGGAGAAGGGGACGGCAGAGGATAAGATGGCTAGATAGCATCACCGATGCAATGAATGTGAACTTGAGCACCCTCCAGGAGAGAGTGGAGGACAGAAAGGCCTGGCGTGTTATGGCCCATGGGGTCACGCAGAGTCAGACATGACTTAACGACTGAACAACAACAACAACAACGACGACGACTGTAAAGAAAAGAACAAACTCAGTTTCTCTTCTCATTCTATAATTTTATATATCCTACTTGATATATAAGAAGAATATATAAGTAAGGGTGCAATCCTATGGCCAATAGTCAGTGGCTAGACGGCCATAGGATAGGTCAGTTCCTTGAGAACTGACCTCCACCCCCTCCCACACTGCCTTGTAGGCGCTCATAAAAGCAGTGCGGAGCAGTAAAAATGGGATGTTCCTGCGGGCGGGGCAGGGCAGGGAGGGCAGAAGTGCCTTTCTGATGGTTCCTATGCATTGTCTGACCTCTGCCCCCCCCCGACTTCTCATGGCTAAACAGACAAAATCGGCTGTCTAACTGCGAATGCAGGGCGGCTGAAGCACAGAGGAGAAGATCCCCTCCGCGCTGCTCCTGTCCTGCATTGGATAGGCGGTCACCTCTGAGTTCAGAGGTGGCCGCCTATCCCGACTGGATTGCTCCCTAAGATATATGAGATGACAGCTCAGATGTGCTTATTTTAGCTATTGGCTTAAACTAATGTCTATGCCAGATGACAGTTCTTCAGAAAATTTGCCTTTATGAGTAAAATGATTGTTCAAGACAGAACGCTTGGAATTAGAAAACAGTTCAAATAAGTAAATTACATGAATTTTATCTTAACTATTTTCTAAGATGTAAGTTGCATTTAAAAAGAATTATTAAAAAAAATAGATGTACGTGACTTCTCCTTTTTATGTGCATTGTCCTTGGTATGCAATGGGTAATGTTGATTAGCTGTGAAAAGTATCCATCAGAATGGAGCAAATTTCCATTTGTGATTCTTCTCAGGTTCCATCTTCTCAGATTCCAACAGATGTATTCTTCAGTTTTAGATGGGCATTAGCAGAATATCCTTTTCAACAAAGGGCATTGGTGGTGAGACTGTAGAGGGCATTCTAGGTTATATTTCCCAGTTTTCGTTCTTCAAGGCAGCACATTCTGACTCAGATATTTGAAGAGCATAAATATTGATCCAACCAACAAGAGAAAATTTATTATTTACCTTTCAACAGTGACAGAAGAGAAACAGAACAAGTCAGCTCTTTTGCCTTTATAGCAGCTAAATAGCATGAGAATTGTTTTGATAATATGGTAGCTTGTAGTGATGGGCAAAGTTATCCTGCATAAATTCATTATTTACTTAGAAAGTAATGAATTCATCCATGTGAGCTCAGATGAGAGTTCTCCTTTAATACAATATCTCATTCCATGTATAAGGGTTTTTGTGCATGCACAGTATCAAGGTGCATCTTGGGAGCTGTGGCTTGGAATCGTGTAGTGTGGCATGTGTTTCGCCACAGTGTGTGCCCATTTCTGATTGGCTGTTTTCACATGGCCTGCCTGCACAATAATGTCATGCATGATGTTTACTCACCATCGCCAATCACCAATATGAACATAGACCCGCAGAGCATTGTGGGGCCACCTGTCCCTGTAGAGAGCTGCAATTATGCACAAAATGGTGGCTGTTTACTGTTCTGCATAACACCACTTTTATGGAAATAGAAGCCAATCAATTCATCTTTGCTTGTGTAACTTCACCACTTCTCTTGTATTTGTGTATCTTCGCCATATTCGTGCAGTCAGTGTGATTAAGAAAACTAGGGATGTATGAAACACCTACCTGGCTCTGCGCCGGGCAATCCGGGGTGGTGGGGAGGTGCTCCATCCCTCCCCCTGGAATCCTCAATGGGGGGGAGGTGCTCTGTCCCTCCCCCCGGAATCCTGCCTGGCTGGCTCTGCTCTGCGGCCAAGCCGCGGAGCCACTGGCTGGCTCCAGCCGCCCGCAGCCGGACATCCGGCCGCTGGGCAGCCCTGCAGGGACACAAATGGCAGCTGTCGTGGCCGCCACCATTTGCGTCCCTGTATTGAGCCATGATAGGCTATGTAAATATTTACATAGCCTATCACGGCAGGGGGAAAAACCCCAGTGTACACAAATGGTGGTAGCCCCTGCCATTTACAAACGCTGGGTTCCCCCCCACTGCCGTGATAGGCTACATAAATACTTACGTAGCCTATCACAGCCTCCACAGGGACTCAAATGGCATCCCTGCGTTAGCCGTGATAGGCTACCTAAGTATTTACATAGCCTATCACGGCTATGAAGAGGAGGAAGCGAATGGTGGCCGCAGGACGGCCGCCATTCTCAAAGCAGTGCAGATGGGAGCAGGTAAGTGCTCCATTTCGTGTGCCTTTCATGGCGTGGGGGCAGCAGGGACTTCATCCTGCGCACATTTCATGGGGGGGGCAGGGGCTTCGTTCCACAACGGATTTCGGGGGGCCGAATGCACTGGCATTCGGCCTCACTGAGATCTGTCGCGGAATTCTCTGACATCCCTAAAGAAAGCGCAATCCTTCTCTGATGCGTGTGTTACTTCAGAGCACCTCTGATGCATGCGTAACTTCACTGCTTCTCTGATGCTTGTGTAACTTTGCTGCTTGAAAAGTGCACATGAAGGGGAAAAGGAGGTGGGAGCTGTAACTCATAGGGAGCATTCAGATGATGTACTGGATTATTGTGGATTTTAGCTTCTTCATTGAAAGGGGGAACAGCTCTGCCGCTATTCCCCCATTTTCCCCTGTTCCCCATCATTTTGCGCATAATTGCGGATGGGCTCACTACAGGGACAGGTGGCCCTGCAGCCACGCTTGTCTGCCACTCACCAGGCCCTCCAGCAGCTCGGATGGTGAGCAGTGGTGGGCAGTGGAGGCAGCTCGGTGAGCAACCAACGAGCACAGATGGAGGTGAGTCTATCCATCCCTAGCTTCAAGTAGGGGTTTTGGGGGGGGGGGGTTAGGTTGTAGGTCAACTGGAAAAAATGGGGAGGGGCCCTGTGCACAACTTTACTGCACATAGTCTGAAACTCAAATAAATTCCAAAATCAGTAGCAAATTTGTAATACATCAATACAGGTTTGCTAGGAAGGTGAGCATTATGAATGGATGAGTTTCAACCAATGAGCTGACTAAGTAAATATAACATTCAGCAGCATCACAAGTAGCTTGCCACAGAATACTTGAATTTCGTATTTGATATTTATGTATGAATTCCTTTTTGTCTGGCCGCATTCAGATGTGAATGAGCCTAGCCTCCTCCTAGGCTCCCATGCTTTCCCTCTCCCTTTTGGAAACTTTTACTTATGCTTTCCCTTAAATTCAGCTTGTTTGTCTGGAAGTCATGGTCTAGCACTGATTGTGGTTAGCTTCAACAAGCCAGCTTCATAACCCATAGTTTTAAGTTGGTTTGTTTTGAAACTAATTATGTTTAGTGTTAAACCATGATCCCCAGGTTGGATGCATCAACAAACCAAATTTAAGAGAAAGGAAAAGCTTCTGGAATCTCCCTCCTGGCCATGTGAGAGTAGGAGAAGGGAGGGGGGAAGAGTACAAGCTTGGGAGAAGGCTAGACTCATTCACTTCATGCTAAACCATGGTTTAGTGTGACGGCCAAATGCAGTCATGGTCATGGTGGACAGGGATGAGAATTGCTTGTTTTTTGTTTGGTTTTAAAGATTCTTAGACTTACTGTATTTATTTTTGAAATTTATATTTATATATGTGTGTGTGTGTGTGCATATATATATATATATATATATATATATATATATATATATCCTCTGTCCAAGGTAAATAAAAGCTTGATTCTGATATACATCAATGGAATAGTGGTAGCATTGAAAATGTTGGCCTTGAAAGGAGGAGGCCTGGATTTGGATCTCTGGCTATGAAGTTCACTGTATGGGTTTGGGGAAACCATAGACTTTCAGTCATAGACTTTTAGTCTTAGCCTAAAATGGTGTTACTCCCATGTGTCCTACCCTGAGCCCCTTGAATGAAGGGTGGGATAGAAATGTGAGAAATAAAATAAATGTACATGCAAATATCATCATGTAAATGAAAGCCTTCAAAAGTGTTCCTATTGCAGAGTCTTCCATGAGCATCTCTTAGAGATGGGCAAATCGTCCATCAGCATGTTCCCAGGTCCCCCACATACACACACACACACACTTAGTACAAACCTAAGAATTCTCCTGTACTTAGTCAATTCAAATGGCTCAAAAGATGTGCTATACCCCTATGCTTTTCTGCCCTTCCAAACCCACAACTCCCAATTCCCCAGAACATTCCCCCTTCTCTTACCTGAGGAGGTGAAAAGGGATGTTTCATTTCTTCTTCTTCCACCTCTTACTCCCTGCTCTCCATCATCCAATGTAAATGATGGGATATATAGTGTATTATGGAAGGTGTTGTTTTTTAGGAGAGCTTGCCATTGAAGAGAATCTCACAAGCCCCTGGTTCATTCCCAAGCCAGGGTCAGATGAACTCCTGCACTATCCCCAGTATCTCTATCACTTTCTTCCATTTGCCCCAGCACAGATGCCATGTAAAGCATGCTCGCAGATAAGCCTTAAATGGTCGTTGAGTCTCCCAGTGAACATCTGGACATTGATTCTTTGTGTGGAAAAGGGAATGAAACTGAAGCATTTGTAATGCAAATGGATATTCTGTAAAATATACATTAGGAAAAAAAGAAAAACATATATTTTGTCTCATTACAAAAAAAAAAAAAATTAAATGAAACACAAGAAGGCTTGAGCCTCCTGGATGAAATGAAAGTGCTTTTATGCCTTATAGATCTATCGCTCTGTAATTTCACCTCCAATATGGAAACATCAGCAACATGTAGGGAGTTATCATGTTTGCATATTCAACTCTCCAAGACCCATCTCTGCCTTCCAGGTCACCATCATTTCATTATTTAATAGACAGACACACTGGATAGGAACAGAGGTTAAATGTTTGTAAAATGAACAGCAATGTTGTATCTTTTTGCATCATAAACTGATTTCATGGTCTTTTCATTTGTACTCACAAATACTAGGTCTTTTAGGTAGGGATGTACGAATCCCTTACCTGGCTCCGCGCAGGGGCATCCGTGGGGGGGGGGCACTCTGCCCCTCCCCCTGGAATCCTCGACGGGGGGAGGAGATGCTCAGTCCCTCCCCCCGGAATCCTGCCCGGCCAGCTCTGCTCCGCGGCCAAGGTGCGGAGCTGCCAGCCGGCTCCGGCCGCCTGCAGCCAGACATCCAGCCTCTGGGCAGCCCTGCAGGGATGCAAATGGTGGCTGTCATAGCCGTCGCCATTTGCGTCCCTGTATTGAGCCATGATAGGCTATGTAAATATTTACATAGCCTATCACGGCAGAGGGGAAAACCCCAGCGTACGCAAATGGCGGTAGCTACCACCATTTGCATACGCTGGGTTTTTCCCCCCCCTGCAGTGATAGACTACATCACCGAGATCCGTCGCGGAATTCTCTGACATCCCTACTTTTAGGTCAGAACTTTGTCATCTAGTACTTCAAACACGAACCAATCACAATGCAGGCAGTGAGGTGGTGGTGGTACTATTCTCTGTACCAGTATTGTTCTACAGGCTACTTCTACCCTGAACTCTACCCGTTCTTCATTTCACCTTAACAGGGGCCTTCCTCAAGCACCAAAGTCCCACACAATGAATGGGGGAAGAGTGGGGATGGGCTTATTGATCCCGCCCCGTCCGTTGCACCCTTGTCACTGGCAGAAGTGACCTTCCTTGCCCCCTCTTTCTCACAGCAGCCCCAATAGCTCCCTGAAAATGCTACACAGAGCATCAGGAGACCCGGCTGAATCAGCTGAGCTGTGGAGTATGTGCGGGAGAGGGATCCTGAAAAAATGGGCAGGGGAGGTCCCATGGAAGCAACTTTCTATCATGGAAGTAGGAATGTATGGATTGTTCATTCTGTCTGTGTTTTGTAGATTGTAAGTGCCTTTTGTTCCATCATCTGCCCATCAATGCAATCAGATTTTTTTGTGTTTCTGAATTTGTGTGAATTTGCATTTGTGCAAATGCAAAATTGCACAATTGTGCACGTGTGAAAATGCACAAATTCCCCAAAATGCACATTTTCACACTTTAGCCTATGGGGGAAATACCCATTTTTGGCTTTTTAAAAATGTTGTGCATTTTTCTACAATGAAATTTGCATAAAATTTGGGAAAGTTAGAAAACCAGTCCACACGTCTGCAGTACCTGTCTGACAGGTTGGAAGCCAATCTACTGTGGAATCCGCAGGTCAGATTCCTGTAGGGTTGGCGGAGAATTTCTCCCCGAAACTTCAGGGGGCTGAGCGCCAACGTGTTCGGCCCCCCGAACAAGTTTCGGGGAGAAATCCTCCGAACCCCCCCGCCCCCCACACCCCCCCCGGGACGGGACTTACCTTCGCCGAATGTCCCTCCCGGCGGCGGGTCCGGCTGGCGGTTCGGCGGGTGTTCGAGCGGGGCGAGAGCGGCAGCCGGTCTTTCGACCGGCTGCCACTGGCGCCATTGCAATAAAAGAAAGAAAAAAAAAACGCCCCCTGATAGGCTACGTGACGATTCACGTAGCCTATCACGGCTAGATTTGCAAAATCAGCCGTGATAGGCTACGTCAATCGTCACGTAGCCTATCACGGGTGACTTTAAAAAAAAAAAAGCGTGTACAGATAATGGCGGCCCCCATAGGGAGCCGCCATTCCCGTTCCTTATTTGGTCACTGTAGTCTACGTAAATGTTTACGTAGACTACGGCGAAAATAAGGGCAACGCTATAAAAGAAGAATAAAGCTTTGAAAGGAATTCCTTTGTCTGTGTCTGGCAGTCCTTCAGCGACTGTCATCCTCCCAGAGAAGTATGCAACTTTTCGGGATGTGTTGGACAAGAAGGAGGCTGACCGGCTTCCCCACCACCACCCTTTTGACTGTGCCATTAACCTCATTCCGGGGGCGACCATCCCCGCTGGCCGGCTGTATCCGATGTCGGAGCCGGAACTTCGAGCTCTGCGGGAGTTTTTGGACACAAATCTCAAACGAGGTTTCATTCGCCCCTCCTCCTCCCCCGCCTGCGCTCCTACCTTCTTTGTGGCCAAGAGATCTGGCGAGCTCAGGCCGGTGCACGATTTCAGAAATCTAAATTCCATTTCCATCCCTGACAAGTACCCCCTCCTCCTCATACCTGAGATGCTGGAGCGCCTGGGGCGAGCCAAGATTTTCACAAAGTTGGACCTGCGTAACTCATATAATCTCATTCGCATCCGGGAGGGGGATGAGTGGAAGACCGGTTTTGGGACCCGGTACGGAGCGTATGAATACCTAGTAATGCCCTTTGGGCTCTCCTGTGCCCCTCCCACTTTTTCGCGTTTTATGAATGCCATCTTCAGGGACTATTTGGACACTTTCCTCATTGTATATCTCTATGATTTACTTATATTTTCTGAGGACTCCGTTGCCCATCAGCTTCATGTCTCTGCCGTCCTCCAGTGCCTCCGCAAGAACCATCTTTACGCCAAGCTGGAGAAATGTGCGTTTGACTTAACCTCTTTGGACTTTCTTTGCTACATTATTTTGCCTGACGGTATCAGGATGGATCCTGCAAAGGTCCAGGCTGTCCTCTCCTGGCAGGCTCCATCCACCAAGAAGGACTTGCAACGTTTTCTGGGTTTTGCTAATTTTTACAGAAAGTTCGTGCCCAGTTTTGCTCAGCTCACTTCTCCTCTCATGGACCTCCTTAAGGGCAAGAAATCTTTTCATTGGACAGCATCTGCCCAACAGGCTTTCGAGGAACTTAAGAGGCTTTTCAGTTCTGAGCCGATCCTGTTACATCCCAACCCGAGGAAGCCTTTTGTGCCTCTGACTTCGCTGTGGGGGCAGTGCTCTTTCAGCCAGATCGGGAGGGTGGCAGGCTGCAACCCTGTGCCTACCACTCCAGGAAACTGACCATGTCTGAGAGGAATTATACAATCTGGGAGAAGGAACTGTTGGCCATCAAGTCCACTTTGGAGACCTGGCGTCATCTCCTGGACGGGGCACAGCACCCAGTTGAAGTTAGAACCGACCATCGCAACCTCGAACATCTTCAGACAGCCTGTGCCTTAAACCAGCGGCAGATTAGGTGGTCGCTTTTTTTTTCTCGGTTCCACCTTAAGATTTGCCATGTGAAGGCCTCAGACAACCTACAAGCGGATGCTCTTTCTCGTAAGCCTGACCTCCAGCCAGGGAGTGAGGAAACTCCCCCCCCTCTCTGATTTTTCCCCCTCAAGGCCTGGTGGCAGCTGCAGTGCCTCATTCTTGGGAGGAGCTCCTTCTCTCTGCACAGGCTCAGGATGCTTTTGTTCGCACAAAGGTGGAGGAATTGGGGCTAGCCTCACCCCCCCCACTCTACCCCCTTCTCTTTGCGAGGTGGCCTGCTTTACCATTCCGGCTGGGTCTATGTGCCTTCTAGACCCCTCCATGAGAAGGTCCTCCATCAGTGCCACAACTCCCCCACAGCTGGGCATTTTGGCGTCGCCAAAACCTTGCATGGAGTGACGAGGGATTTTTGGTGGCCTTGTATGTGTCAGGATTTCAAGTCCTATGTTGCCCCCTGCCCAACCTGCCAGCAGGCGAAGGCCCCCTCAGGCAAGCCCACAGGCTTGCTTCACCCCCTGCCTACCCCCTCAGGACCTTGGAAACTGCTCTCCCTTGACTTCATCACTGACTTGCCTCGCTCACATGGTAAGACCACTATTCTGGTGGTGGTGGATTTGTTTTCTAAGATGGCCCATTTCATCCCCTGCTCTGGGTTGCCCACAGCCTGGGAGACGGCAGAGCTGTTCGTGGCGCATGTTTTCCACCTCCACGGATGGCCCGAGGGTCTCATTTCCGATAGGGGGGCCCAATTTACGGCCCATTTCTGGATGGAGCTGCTGGCGTTGCTCCATGTGATGCTCCGTCTTTCCTCCGCCCACCATCCACAGATGGACGGTCAGACCGAGCGCACCAATGCGACTCTGGAGCAATA
The DNA here is from genome assembly GCF_057233095.1 of Heloderma suspectum. Lineage (NCBI taxonomy): Eukaryota > Metazoa > Chordata > Lepidosauria > Squamata > Helodermatidae > Heloderma > Heloderma suspectum. The sequence goes on from NC_139458.1 coordinate 329,106,100, forward strand.
TCTGTGCTGTTATGTAAATTACCAGCAGGATAACTGGTTTTCCTTGCTGCCTCTCGCAGAATTTACTTATAACAATGCCTGCCATGCTTCCACCCGCCAAACTCCATTTTTTGCCAATTTTGGTTACCACCCCAAGGCCTTCCCGTCCACCCTAACTCCCTCTTCGGTGCCAGCGGCCCAGGACTTTTTAGAGGAGTTGCGAGCAGTACACCACCTCTTACGGGACTCCCTCGAGCAAGCCAAGACTTCCTACAAGGCCTCTGCAGACCAGCGGCACCAGCCGGGTCCGTCTCTGCAACCGGGGGACTGGGTTTGGTTGTCCACCCAATACCTCCCCTCTCACTCGCCCACACGGAAGCCCGCGCCTCACCGCATGGGGCCTTTCCAGATTACGGCCCAGATTAACCCTGTTGCTTTTCACCTGGCTCTCCCACCCTCCATGAAGATCCATCCCGTTTTTCATCGGTCCTTGCTGTCCCCCGTGGTTTCTGGCGACCCTCATCACTCAGTCGGCTCCCCCCTGCCGCCAGTGATGATGGAGGGGGAGGAGGAGTTTGAGGTCGCGGAGATTCTGGACTCCCACCTTTCTCGTGGCCGCTTGCAATATCTGGTGGACTGGAAGGGGTACGGGCCTGATGAGCGATCCTGGGAACCCGCGGAAAATGTGCATGCTCCGTTGCTGCTGAGGCGCTTCCACCAGCTGTACTCCCACAAACCTGGGGCCCCAGGGAAGGAGCATGAGGGGGGGTCTCATGGGAGTGGGGATGATGTCAGGGTGGACACTGAGCCCATAGAATCCCAGAGTAGTTCTGATTCTGAGGAAGAGCAGTTGCTCCTGGGAGAGGAGCGCGCTCCTCTTTCCCAGGACCAACAGCTGACGGAGATTCCTCCCACCAGCATTCCTAGCTTAGTTAGCAGTCCAGGGAGTGACCGAGCACGGATAGCAGACTTGGTGGACGCGCGATGCAGACACAGAGAGCGGCGCCAGATGGAGGGCGTGGAAAGGAGGCAAAGTGCCAGGTTGGCGCGCAAACAACAGCTGCGCCCAGAAGCTCCAAGGAAAAAGGGGAGGGACTCTCCCCAGTCCTTAAGTTCAGGGGTCTGCCAGTAATTCCCTTTCAAACGGGGACCAACTGTTCCAACTTAGGGCATAGGTACTGTGCTGCTCAGATCTAGTTGCAAACAGTAGAGTTGTTAAGTTGTACAAGAAGAATAAAGCTTTGAAAGGAATTTCTTTGTCTGTGTCTGGACTTGGCTACTGGTTTAGACAGAGAGAGACCTCCAAGGAGCCCTTGACACAGATCGCCTCCCCCCCTGTCAAGGATTCCGGGGGGAGGGATGGAGCGCCTCCCCCCCCCCACCGCGGATTGCCCGGCGTGGAGCCAGGTAGGTGTTTCGTACATCCCTACAAAATGATACAAAAGAGAACATTGATGCAATCAATCATATCATCACATCAAGATCTCTTATTTGTTGGTGGTTTATCAGTGCATAGCATTAATGTAGAGGGGAGGGGACATCAATGAAATGGAGTGCTTGAAAGCTGTGACAATCCATGCATGTGTAGTGCTTTGTACAATCCCCACCCCTCATTCAAGATTTTAAAAATGGAACAATCAATCATTCCTAATGCATCAGTTCTATTACAGAAGCAAGACTAGGTAATTCACAATGCCTAAATCTGGAGAGAAATTCCAGTAGTGTTAGAATAGCATGCCTATTTACCAGTGGGGACCCTGCAAAAATGTGCAGAGGAATGAAGTGGAGTAACCAGTTAACTCATGGTCAAAGGGAGGTCAAGCTTTTCTTTTCCAGTCCAAACCAAAGCAGTTCCTGGGGGGAGAAAATGAGGTCAGATGCAAAGGGATGGGGTCTTTGGCAGGATCAGATACTGGTGGGAAACTGACACTTGAGGAGAGTGATCCTAGAGGAGAATCATCCTCTGTTTCGGAGCAGGGAATTCTGCTAAGAAACAGAGTGTGTGGGGATGACTCTTTGCTATTGTGTTCCTTCCATGCACTTGACTTCCACAGCTTGCATCCAGTGCTCCGGTCCGCTGTTCACAAGCCCCCGGAATTCTCCTCTTTTTTTTCCGTTCCAAAATTATGTAAATAAATATGTACCGACAAACATAATTCCTGTACCCATCCATCTCCGCGAGTCCGCATAACTTCCATAAGAATCTCTATTTTTTGTAAATGTTTACGTATTTTTTTCCCTCCCCTGCCATGCAATAATTACTTTCAGCAAAAACACTTCCTCTTCGTTGTAGGGGCTTCCCAAAAGAAGGCTGTCTTAGGGGTGCCTGAGAGATAAACTATTTGTTTAAAGCAACACTGTTTTAAAGAAAGAAAAATGCTTTTTAAATGACCATGCATTATGTTTTATTCTCTCTGCTAAGCTTTATATTTCCACATCCAACGTTGTTGTTGATGTTGGGAGGCTAAAATGGAGAAGAGAACCAACTCTGTCTACTCAAAAGTAAGTCTTATTGAGTTCAATGGGACTTACTACTACACATGTCAGCACCCCACTTGCCCCCAGCTTGGTTTTGTATTTCCACATCCAGCTCATTATCAAACCTCCTGGTAGTTATCTCAGAAGACCCTTGGGTGAGTGGGGGGGGAGAGAAGGTTTCCAGGGAAACAGCTGGATTGGGGGAAGGTCCCCCCCCCACACACACACATAATGGAAGAATATAGTTCTTCATATTCCTGGTATGTTTATTCCTCATTTTGTCCATTCCCTGAGCATGTGCAGAGTGTGCTTTTTATTCAAACAAAGAAAAGCTTGTTAATCTTTCCCCTCATGCTGCATTTGTACAAGTGTAACTGCTTCAGAAAGAACTTTCCATTCTACTGTCTCTTTTTCATGAGTTTCATAACAGCAATGTGGTGTAATGGTTAGGCAGCCAGTGTAGCCTAGTGGTTAGAGTGTTGGACTGGGACTTGGGAGATGGGGGGTTCTAGTCCCCACTTGGCTACGGAAGCTCACTGGGTGACTTTGGGCCGGTCTCAACCACACACATTGTTTGCGTGTTCTTCCTGAAGCAGTTACACTTGTACAAATGTAGCACGAGTGGAAAGATTAGCAAGATTCTCTTTGTTTGAAAGGATGTGGTTGAGACCGGCCCAAAGAAGGTATGAGCTAGATAAATCCTAATAAAAAATGAACCAAAATGAATTTCTCATATATACCTACTTGCAGTAGAGCATTTAGTGTTGCAGCAGCCACTTTCTGGAGCATATGTTGTTACTAAACATAAGCTGATTTGCCCCTGCAACCATGAACGCAAATGTGAACAGGAATGCATTTAAAAGTGGGCGCTTTTGAAAAATGCACACAGAAATGCACATTTCCCCTATTCAAAATGCACACCTTCCCTGTTTGAATGAACTGAAAAACAGCCCCCCCCCCCCAGGGAGTGAGCTAAACTGCACTGAAGGGAAATTCAGAGAATTTTGGTGAGCTTGAATATCCCTGGTTCTCCCATCCCTATTGCTGATTAGCATTTATTGATGATTGTGTAATTTTATTGTTGCATTTTATTGTATGCATTTTGGAAGCAATGATGCTGCATGTTCACGACTTTGATAATTCTATGAAAAGCAGTATATATAAATTTGGGTAATATAATAAGTAAGTAAAATACTCTTACAATAATTAAGAACAAGGTGCCTTTAAGCAAATGCTCAGTTGAGGAATTTGTTTTAGTACCAGAATTGTGCTTCTGATCCTTTCACACACAGATTTACTTCTGATTTCCCCCTAATGTTCAGCAGCCTCATTTCGGGGGTGGGGGGGTGTCACATCACCTTTTTGTTGTTACTGTTAAACAACTGGAGTCAAAAACCCTTCCAGATCTACTGCCAATCATGCAGAGATCAACCTGTTGATTCTGATCTACCAGCAGAACCTGGCCCTTGGTTAAGCTATAAGCATGACATGGATCAGGGAAAGGGCAAGAAAGGAAGGCCCGAAAGTGTCCCCAAACTAGGGATGGCGGAGAATTTATCCCCGAAACTTCGGGGGGCCGAGCGCCAACGTGTTCAGCCCCCTGAACAAGTTTCGGGGAGAAATCCTCCGCACCGCCCCGCACCCCGCACCCCCCCCAGGACGGAACTTACCTTCGCCGAATGTCCCTCCCGGCGGCGGGTCCAGCCGGCGGTTCAGCGGGTGTTCGTGTGGGGCGGGAGCGGCAGCCGGTCTTTTGACCGGCTGCCGCCGCTGTCATTCCATAAAAGAAAAAAAAACACGCCCCCGTGATAGGCTACGTGATGATTAACGTAGCCTATCACAGCTAGATTTGCAAAGTCAGCCGTGATAGGCTACGTAAATCGTCACGTAGCCTATCATGGGTGACTTAAAAAAAAAAAAAAAAAGCGTGTACGGATAATGGCCCTTATGGCATAGCATTGCCCTTATTTTCGCCATAGTCTATGTAAAGATTTACATAGACTACAGCGACCAAATAAGGAACAGGAATGGCGGCTCCCTATGGGGGCCGCCATTAGCGTACGTGCTTTTTTTTTTTTTTAAGTCACCCGTGATAGGCTACGTGACAATTAATGTAGCCTATCACGGCTGACTTTGCAGATCTAGCCGTGATAGGCTACGTTAATCATCACGTAGCCTATCACGGGGGCGTGTTTTTGTGTTTTTTTTAACTTTTGAGTTTGCGGCCAGGCGAAGCGGGAAGCCTCCTCCCCGGCCTGAATTTCGGCCGGGCGAGGCGGGAAGCCTCCCCCCCCCGGCCTGAATTTCGGCTGGGGCAAGGCAGGAAGCCTGCCCCCCAGCCTGAACTTCACGGGGGGAGCAACGAAGCGCCTCCCCCCCACCGCGAACAAGCTTCGACGAAAGGTAAGTGACTTTCGTCCACCCCTACCCCAAACCAAAGAGAAGTTATTCTCAGGTGCCTGAAAAAACAACTTCTATTATGCCCAATGCATTTCAGAAAGTACTTTCCTTCCTCAGGGGTTGTAATTGAAATATCATTTCAAAACTATATTAATGGTTAAACCACTCCTAAAAAGAACTATAAACATAGTTCAGCCAGTGTAGTGTAGTGGTGAGAGTGACGGACTGGGAGCCGGGAGATCCGGGTTCTAGTCCCCACTTGGCCATGGAAGCTCACTGGGTGACTTTGGGCCAGTCACAGACTCTCAGCCCAACCTACCTCACAGGGTTGTTGTTGTGAGGATACAACGGTGAGGAGGAGGATAATGTAAGCCGCCTTGAGTTCCTTGCGAGAGGGAGAAAGGCGGGGTATAAATGCAATAAATAAATAAATAAATAATAAACATCTATAAAAAGATGTTTTTTATTTGAGCATACAAACAAATCTTGAGCATAGATTTGAGCATACAACACATAGTATGCTCAAATGCATCTACGATTTACAACATTTTTAAGCCATAACCATTAAAGAAAATGTTGGCTTTGGATTATATTAAAGTTCTAATGTATTGCCTTTACCTACTGATATATTAAAATGCACCCCCACAGTGAAATAAAAAAGCTTGCATTTCATGAAACTGCTTACACACACATCTGAGGTGAAACTAATCCAGGGCTGATTGCATAATCATAACCCTTGCATAATTTATGGAAATTTCAGCCATAATGTTCTTAATTTGTGCAAATTGCAGCCATAATATGCTTAGTTTGCACAAATTACAGGTGCAATTTGCACAGAATTAAGAATATTACAGCCACAGTTTGCACAAATTATGGCCAAAATATAGGTAAATTACAGAAATTGCAGTTTCAAATTGCTTAAATTATGATGGGGGTTTGAGAAAGTTCCCAGATTTGGGGAGAAAGCCCGTAGTTCTGCTTGCAAATGCAAGCCGATCTGGGGGATCTGGGGAAATCCAGCAAGCCCCGAAAGGGGCGGATTTCCTCACAATTGCCATCCCTACTTTTTAGTGAAACTTTTTTTTAACAACAAAATCAATTACATAAACCAAATGCCAAACTTTTTCTTAGAAAAGAGATGTTCTGGATTCTGCTGCTGGACAGTCCTGTTGCAAAGAGTATGAACAAGGACCTGGAATACTTACTATCACTGTAAGTTTGGAAAGAACGTCACTAGTTTGCTCATGACAACAAGAAATCTCCCTTGTAATGAAATGGTATTGCCTTTATTTCATCTGCAGCCAATTTAGGACTATAAAATCAGGGTGAGTCCTCCATGCTTTCTGAGCATTTTAAAATCAAGGAAGCACTGGGGAAAAAAATGTGACATATTTTGAGAAAGATAAGCAAGTGAGTAAGAAGACAGAAATACATAGAGAACGTGTTTCTGAAGAGGAATGTGCTCAGGCACCTGAGAATATCTTCTCTATAAGCATGATAAAGACAGACCTGGAGATTTGCTTTAATAAAAAAAAATTGCTTGAAACTCATTTACAGCAGAAGATAAATAATTAGTTGGCAGGTTGGATATTAAAGTTAGGCTTTGTTCAGTGCTTGCTGGAATGATACTGTATCTTTACAAGAAGTACCTATCCCCCTAAGCCTGCTCACTTCCCTAACCAACATTATTAGCCAATTGTCCTTATCCTAATGCCTCCCCAGGTAGCACTCACAGATTAGTTCAGAGGTTTAAGCCTGAATTATTCCTTCTGTTCAGTCTCACTGCTGAAGGTTCAGTGCAGAAGAGGTTTTTCAGTTGTCGCTCCCTGACGATTTACAGCTTCCTGAGCTCAACTGCTTATAGCTGACTAATCTGGCTTCACCTCTCATGTAGGATTACTACAGAAGTTGTTCTTTGCCTGCAGATTCTCTCAGCTGAGGCCTTTGTGATTTCAGCTCTCTGATGTTCTGCTTCTGCCTTCTCTTCCTCTGGATAGCCACTCTGTTGACCCCTCTAACTTTTCACAGCTCTCAGTTCAGCTCTGGCTTCTTCTTTCGTATCTCTGACTTCTTCTCTAGATTGTTTTCCCAGCACTCTTTCTGAGCTGACTTGAACTAACCCCCTGACTCTGACAGGGTTGTGCCTGGCCCTCTATACCCTCCAGCCAGATCTTCCAGCCAATCACAAGTTACACTCTGGTGGACTGATAGTTCATTGGCCTATATAACTAAGGACCAATGAGGATAGATAAGAATGTTCGCTCCTGAACTGATCAGTGCCTGAGCCTTGGCCTCCTTTCTGTTTAGAGTGGATGCTCATGCGTTGCCAAAACAGAGAATGAAAGAGAGCAGGAATTTGCATAAAATTTACATATGCAGATTTAGAAAAGCTGGACCATAAGGAAGGCTGAGCGAAGGAAGATAGATGCTTTTGAACTGTGGTGCTGGAGGAAAATTCTGAGAGTGCCTTGGACTGCAAGAAGATCAAACCAGTCCATCCTCCAGGAAATAAAGCCAGACTGCTCACTTGAGGGAATGATATTAAAGGCAAAACTGAAGTACTTTGGCCACATCATGAGAAGACAGGATACCCTGGAGAAGATGCTGATGCTAGGGCAAGTGGAAGGCAAAAGGAAGAGGGGCCGACCAAGGGCAAGGTGGATGGATGATATTCTGGAGGTGACTGACTCGACCTTGGGGGAGCTGGGGGTGGCGACAGTCAACAGGAAACTCTGGCGTGGGCTGGTCCATGAAGTCATGAAGAGTCGGAAGCGACTGAGCAAATAAACAGCAAACAATAAATCTCACCAGAGTGGGGAAGACTGTGACCAGGTGTGCCTGCCCAGTCTGCTGAGGAAATATTAACTGGTGTTGGGCAGCTTCAAGGCCCCTTCTTATGGTTCTTGATCTTTAAACCAGACATCACACAAAACGCTCTTTTTTAAAAATATAGGATGCACTGGTTCTCCACACTCATCAAACTTTCTTTTTTGTCTGGAACCACATCTGCTGATTCTCAAGAATGCAGGAAGCAGGCAAAAAAACCAAATGGCTTCTTGGGGCCCTTAAATGTAATGCTGGGTGAACTTACTCCAAATAAACTCATTATTTCCTCAGAAAGTAACAAATTCATCCATGTAATCTAGGGGTGTCCATCTCCAGGAGATCCGTCCTTTTTCATCTTGAACACTCAAAGAGCCCAACTACTTTTCATGGTCAGATAGAATAGGCTGTTACATCTCTCCTTTGCAGCTCCTTTTTTCACTGCGCATTGAGCAGGAAAAGGAGGAACAGTGGTGGAAAAACAGTGATCGGGCCACACAATTCCTTTCCTATCCCTGAAACCATGGGTTTGGGGTGGAGGGTAGGCTTGCATGATTACAGCCTCTTCTCTGTGCTTCATTCAGTTGTGTGATGCAGAGAAAGGGGCTACAACTGAGAAACTCTTTGAGGAGGAAACATGGGTGCCCCCTCTCCACATATAGGACGATGTAGGGAGCAGCAGCAAAATTGACCCAGGGCGCCCAAATAACTTGAGCCAGCCCTGGACTTTAGTCAGAGAGCCAAGTCACGACAGCTAGAAGCTTTCTCCCTAATGTGCTAATTCTGCATGGGCAGGATAATGTGGGGCACATTCAAATGCACGATCCCTACTTGCATCCAAAGGTGGAAGACTCCTAGACTGTCCTGTGGACCCTTTCAAACATTTGAATTCTCCCTCTTTCCAGGGTCATTCCATAGAAAATATGGCTGTACGTCAATCTCGGTTAAGGATAATATGCCATTGTTTTCTGAAGGTCACCACTCATGTGAATGTTTATATTTTAGACGAACAGTAAAATATGCACAGCAAAAATTTACAGAAACATTATTCTCTCTCCCAAGGTGAGAACTGGGATATTCTGCTGTTAGAATACAATGGCACTTATTTACAAATACTCCCTTATTGGCACAATATATGCTCACAAATGAAGTGGGACAGTGGGACAGTAGCCATGAGGATATAAGGTGTGATGGGGGGCTAATTATTCATGCATATATCTTTCTTTCTCTCACTATATTGTCAGTAGTTCCTTGCCCTGACCAAGAATTAGACAGCCATGCAAGGGAATGTTTTCATGTCTCAAGCATATTTCTGTTAGCAAACTGGAGGGATTATAGCTTCTGTCAGAGATTCAATTTTATTCAACCTGTTCTGGTCTTGTAATCTATTTTTCAATATCCTTTTTCTACATGAGTGTATAACAAAGTTCTAAGTCTGATTCCTTAGCATAGTTTGTTGTTGATTTACTTTGAACGCTTAGGGCATTTTCAGGCACAAAACGTAAAAGTCAGTTCTTGCTTGAATTGATTTGTAAAGCAAATGTGAAACCTACATTGGCCAGAATGCTCATTCACATTACAAAAGTCTCTTTTTTCAACTTCTGAATCAACAATGATCAGCACATAAATAGCAGGTGAGAGGCTCACAGAGGATTCAAGCCCCACATATGAAAAATCTCTTAGAGTTAAGACTTCATATCAATATTCACCTGAAAAGTTAAAACTCTACAAGCATCATCATCATCATTTCCTCACCAGCTGCAGTTTGCAACATTAATTTTACACTAATGTTATATCCAAGGAAAAAAGGATCCACTGTGTTTCTTATTACATTATGCTAAACAAGATTAAGGATGAATGGACTCACCCGAGTCCACAGTTGGCAGGCACGTGAGGAGCTTCCGCTGCCACCCGCCCGTGTGAGCCGGGCTGCATGAGTCCCTGGAGGGCTCGGCACGCAGTCTGGGAGTGTCTAGCAGCCACCCACTCCTCCATGCAAACCGCCATTTTAAGGCAAGATGGGAGCTCTAAATTTTCATATATCGAATGTTGCGCACAACAGTGGCCATAAAGGGCCATTCCCACAACATTAAAGGCCTCTAGTGTTGCAGAAATTGCTCTTTACAGCCACCATTGCACACCACGTTAGATATACAAAAAGCTAGGGCCCCATCTTGTGTTAAAATGGTGGCTTGCGCGGAGGACAGGCAGCTCCAGGGTGCAAGTGGACGGGTCCAGTAAGTCCTGGCCACTCGCACAGCTCAGCAGGTGGGGGCAGTGGCTCACCAAGCTGAGTTCAGGAGGGCGAGTGGGGGGAGTCCGACAGGCTCCTGGACCAAGTTTGGTGCCCATGACATCCCTAATCCAGAGCCCATCATTATGATAGGCTGCATGTTCATGCTTCCATAAAATGTCTTGCTTGTCCTATGACCTCTGCCCTATTGCAATCTCCTCCTAAATTTCTGACTTTTCCTCTGCCATAGCTCTTAATAGCACTATTTATGCGTGTTCCATGTAATGTGAATGCATGGAGGAAGGGACCACACCCCATCACTCCTGCCTCCCAGCATCCCTGGGACACGTGAAAAGGAGTGCCTATGCACTCAGAGTTGTATATGCTCCTTTGTGCACATCCTGCTCAATGTTCAAATGCCAGGGGATGGGACTGCTGGGATATCAGGTCAGGGCCAGTGGGCCATGGTCCGATGCTCTTCCAGGTGTTCACCGTACATGTGAAGCACATGTGAATAGTTCTGGTGTCCTTGGCTGATCTGTTCTGATGTCACAGTAGGACCTTGGTAGTCTAATGCCAATGAACTGAATGCTAAGGGAGCTCAGGTGATCTTAGAGCTGCACTTCTAAGATTCATGAATAAATTCTATTATAAAAGTGACACCATCAATACTTGGACAACCTGTACTTTTTAATGACACTTTGTGGTATAAATTAGTAGAGTGGGTTCATATTGAAGGGACAAATGGCACTTGCTGCTTTAGGTAGGTAGGTAGGTAGGTAGCAATGAGGCTTAGTGAGGTCTTTACAATAATTAATTTTAGCCCATTTATTTTCCTCTTGGAATTGAACTTCTACGTCTTTCAAATCCCTTCATGACTTCAGACCTACGTACCACTGAGATATCCTCTCTCTGTATGTGGCCAAACACCAATTCTGATCAGCTTCTAGTGCCTTGCTTTGGATGCCATCATTGTGAGGGGCCAGGATGAGCTCAGCATGGAGCAAGGAAGTTGTGGTAACTCTGAGGTTGTGGGGAAAAAACTCCTGGCAGAAGTTTATCAGAGCACATCTCTGATGGCTTTTAGAAAAGGTTGCAAGATCTAACTTCTTAGGAGCTGATGTCCAGGAGGAATGGTTTAGAGAAACACTGCTGTAAATTGAATGTTTTCTCGGGCTTTACTTTTTTAAAATTATGCAATACATTTTGTTGTGTTATTGTTCTGAGCTGCCTAGAGAGTACAGAAAAAAAAGTTATATAGATATTTTAAATATTTTGGGTGTTCCTCTAAATTTCAGTAAACTGAAATGTACTGAGTTGGGGAGTATTTAACAAGACAAACTCAGGTTAATGACACTTCAATTTCTTTCTCAGACTGACTCAGTAAGTATTAGAATATTTTTTTCACTTGACCTGCTGTTGACACCATATTGGGTTAAGGCAATTAAATTCAGCACTATTTCTTGAGGCAAGGATGTAGGTTAGACTTATTGATGAACACATGTCTGCCTGCCAGATGTTTTCTTTTTCCTTCTTTCTACCCTCCTGGCAAAATCTTCCACTTTACATTCTGATCCATACCTTCTTTACAGAATCCTCATTGTTAAACTAAGTAGGTCTGAGCATGGCATAAGAGTCCAAAACTATCAATGCATCCCTAATGTAAAAGTAAGCTAAATAATATCTCCTAAAAACAGAAAATACAGCAGTCTCATAAACATGATATATTTATTGTAAATCCCTTGTTAGCAACTCATTTTTAACTAGTGCTATAACTGAATGAAGACTAAAGGGTCAACCACATTGACTCTACCTACTAACTGACTGCAGAATGAGTTGAAAAAGAAAAACAGGCACCTTCCTAGAGTGCATAGCAACCAAGGTTTTTGCAGAGGTTTTCCTTATTCAGTTCTTCGGTCCCATTTGCTCTATCTTGCTCACACACAGGAGTTAGTGACTGAAGTGTGTAAGGAGAGAACTCTGATATAGTTTAAATAGTGAGAGGGCAAGGGATTAAATAATATTTTACCAAGAACATTGGTCCATCCAGCCCAGTATTGCTGACACTGACTGGAAGCTACTTTCCAGTGTTTCAGGCAGGATTTTTTCCAGCCCTACCTGGAGTTGCTGGGGATTGAACCTGGGACCTTTGGAATGCAAAGCAGGTGCTCTACCACTGAGCTATGTACCTCCCTGGCAAAGCCTGTTATTTTTGAACTTCAATCATCAGCATCAGTAGGTGCAAGAAGACTGGTTTCTCCTCCAAACAAATGACCAATCAAAGCTCACAGTAGTCACTATCTGTGTTTGACAGGTGTACCATGCCATGATTGCCGCTGTGTTTCGCATCTCCGCATTGAGGCAGTAAGCTTTAAGAATGGAACAGAATTCTTCACTGATGAGAATAATCCCACTGCCATTTTAACATAAGCAGGCTTAAAGAGATGCTTTACTATTCACATTGGAAGGCTTTGAAGATGTAGTGAAGCTGAAGCATATGTCTAATTGGATTAAGTTTTTTAACTTTAGGAGTTATAGCATTTTAAAATGCTATATTATCCTCACATTAGGCAGGAGCTAGGCAAGCTAGATTTATGGTAATTAATATATTTGACCTTAAAAACTATCCCAGATGATCTGGGCTATCATAATGTGATATTAGTTTTCTTGGGGATTTGTAAGCACCTAAAATAGTCAGAACAAATTACAAGAATGAAGAGTTATCACATCAGAGACTCACCACCAGCCACAAATGAGAAGCTTCAGTATCATATACAGAATGTTGGTAAGAAAAGTGTACACTGGTCAGACCTCATCTTGAATATTGTGTCCAGTTCTCGACAGCGCACTTTAAGAAGGATTCAGATAAACTGGAACAAGTTCAGAGAAGGGCAATCAAGATGATCAAGGGATTAGAAACTAAGTCCTACAAGGAAAGATTGAAGGGACACGTTTAGCCTTGAGAAGAGAAGACTGAAAGGAATAGGATAGCACTAATCATATACCTAAAGGGCTGTCACACAGAAGAGGGCCACAACCTGTTCTCTGTCATCCAAGACCGTAGGACACAAAATAACAGACTTAAGTTACAGGAAAGCAGATTTTGATTGAACACCAGGGAAAACTTCCTAATGGCCAGAGCAGTCAGATAATGGAACCAACTGCCTAGGGAGATGGTGGGTTCTCTGTCACTGGAGGTACTCAAGCAGAGAATGGACAGCCATCTGTCAGAGATGCTTGTATTCCTGTACTGAGCAGAGGGTTGGACTCAATGGCCTAAGTGGCCCCATCCAACTCTATGATTCTATGAACTGTTCTTTACAGTGAATATATCTAGCTGCATTGGTACCATCTTGACCAATGCTCCATTGTGTGAGCAAAAGGCACAGGGAGAGTGAGACAACAACTGTACATTTTTTATATACACTTAAAAGTGTTATGGAAGTTTATATTGTGCCTACTGAAGTGATTCAGTGATGGAAATTCTTACCTTGATATTTCATATGATATCAGTTGTGTGGTGGGTCTTCTGTGGAAGCTTAAAGAAATGTAAGCTGTGGATTTTGGTTTACTCTTCCACAGAAAGCACATGTCCTGATCTTCCAAGGTCAATCAAAGCATTGGATAGACTTTCATCTTTGGATGTGACTCTGTGTTCACAAAAGGTTACTGCAAGGGCCTCTCACATGTACACACACTTGAACTGAAGACTTGGTCTCAGATAGTTAGTACATTTGCCATGTGATTGTGTATTCCAAGATGTGTTTTGTTTTTGATTTTTTTTAAAAAAAGAATAAAATAGCAGCCACAGAAGAGGGGTGATCCAGAGTCAGGGGGACCTTGTGGTATGGGGAGGGGGATATGACTTTCCCCCACACCAAGCATCATCTCCTCAAGCTGCTATTTGTCCCCCAAAAGTTCAGTTCACTTCAATGGCAGCTTAAGGGGCAAATAGGAACTAGGAGACAATTTAATAGTGTTTTACCTGCTACAACATTTATAGTTTTACAATTTTTACTGTATTTTAATGTATTTGCTTTGAGCCATCCAGAGAATTTGCAACATGGTTCAGCTATATAATTTCCGTAAGTAAGTAAGTAAATACGTGTTTTCAACAAGAAAATAGTATGGAGGGGAAGAACCAGATTGTTCCCCATCACCTCCCCCTAACCCATAGTCCCAATCTACATCCCCCTCTGCCCCAGCCAGTGTCTTTCTTTACAACAACAACAACAACAACAACAACAACAACAATAATAAAATGCCTGGGGTACAGCAAAATAGTTTTTTTGGTAGATACTTCATGAGATATTCTCCCACAGATTTTATGTGCATTCCCATTTTTAATGTACCCTGCTGCAGCTCTTCATTTAGTGCACGGGTGGGGACTCTCAGGCCAGGGCCAAAACTGGCCCTCCAAGGTTCACCATATGGCCACACCCCCTTCCCCTAGCTCCACCCCATTTTCCCCAACAAGTGAAATGGCTTCCTGGCTTTTCTGCAGTCCCCCCCCTCCCCATTCTAAAAGGTTGAAATGCCTCTCCTGCTAATCCATTGTGCTCTCCATGCATGGGTTTGGGGGGTTCGAATCAATGGTCTTATAGGCCCCCTCCAACCCTACTATTCTACTATTGATATGATCCTAAGGCTTAGTCACTGACAGTAAAAGCTTTAAGCTAAAACATAATGGAGGTGTGTTTTTTTTTTGTATTTTGGGCCCCTCCCCTCTTGCCTTCAGGTCCCCCACCACCACCACTGGACTGTGGCCCCCGAGAGCTTCTCCAAAATTCAATTTGGCCCTCAGGCTGAAAGAGGTCCCCCACCCCTGTTTTAGGAGCAAACCAAAGTTCTATTTAAAAAATAGAACATAACCCCCCATTTACATGTGTCAGTCCATTTGAATATTTCTTGATCATCTTTAAGGAAATGAGATCTCTCCCCAAGTTTAAAAATGAGTTCTTCTACCACCTGGACTTCCAAATGTGAAAACGTTAAGTTTCCACAAATAAATGTCAAGACATTCATTTTCCGTCTCTGTGGGCTAGATCCAATTTCCTTTTAAGTGACAGGGAGCCTTTTCATTGATTTTTGTTGGAATTAGATCAGACCCATTTTTAGCAATTAGTCCTTATTATAAAAGTGAATCATACTACTCAGCCTTCCAAAAGTAACAAAACTAACTTTAGCCAGATAAGCATAACAAGTAATCCTCCCAGGACAGAGAACAATACGAACTTTTCAACCTCCAGTATCAAATCCTTGGTTTATATAAGACCACAACGCAATATAAAATGTGTGCCTGTACAGCAATCTTGAAATGCAAACATCAGAGCTGGCCTCAGCCACTCAAGGGGGCAGCGTTTTTGCTGAAAAAGGTCAAAAGTTACATTGGAAATGAAAGAAGACCACTTATCAGGGAGGACAGGTCAAGGAAGCCTCCAAGTCAGATTGGTGCTGGGGGCAGGAAAGAGATGGACAAAAGGCACTGCAGTCCATACAAAGTGCAATAAAGCAGAAAGCATGAGAGATCGGTGGCATGCATCTATATATATACAAAGCAGGAAGGAGAGACACATGACAACTCTGCTCTGAAGATCCAGGAACAAACAGTCCTTTCCCACATGGTCTTAAAACAGTCTACACACAATTCAGTGTGGGGGAGCAGAGCAGAAATGACCCTGCCATCGCCATTCTTCAACAGCTGTGCGTACATTAGGAAGGTACAAGTAAAGGGAAAGAACCTTCTGGCCCATCCTTTAGCCTAAGGGACAAGAGCTTCATTCAAGCTAGGGAAGTACGAATCCCTTACCTTGTTCCGGTGGCGGTATCTGCTGGAGGGGGGGAGGCGCTCTGTCCCTCCCCCCGGAATCCTTGATGGGGGGGAGGCGATCCGGTCCTCCCCCTCGGAATCCTCGATGGCTGGCTCTGCTCCGCGGCAGCTTCGCAGAGCAGCCAGCCAGGCCAGGGCCATCTGCAGCCAGATTTCCGGCTGCAGACTGGCTGCTGGGTAAAAAAAGAACGGCGTATGCAAATGGTGGCATCTACAGCGGCCACCATTTGCGTTCCTCATTTTTCACCATTTTAGTCTACGTAAATATTTACATAGACTATTATGGCGGGGGGGAAAAGGAACGCAAATAGTGTACTGGGCGCTATTTGCGTTCCTTTTTGATTCGCCGTTTTAGCCTATGTAAATATTTACGTAGACTAAGATGGCAAATCAAAAAGGAACGCAAATCGTGCCCACTATGCTATTTGCATTCCTTTTTTTTTCGCCGTAATAGTCTATGTAAATATTTACATAGACTAAAACGGCGAAAAATAAGGAACGCAAATGGCGGCCGCCATAGCCGCCACCATTTGCGTACGCTTTTTTTTTTTTTTTACCCAGACGTGATAGGCTACGTAAGTCTTTACATAGCCTATCATGTCTGGGTAAAAAAAAAAAGACCAGACTGCAAATGGCGGCCACAGCAGCCAGTCGAAGGACCAGCCACCGCCGAAGCTACCGCTGGAGCCGCCGCTGTCCGGAACATAAGTCTCGTCCTGGAGGGATCCGTGGGGGGGGGCAGGGGGGGCAGGCTGTTTCATCACAGATTTTAGGGGACCAAATGCCATTGCATTCGGCCTCACTGAAATCCATGGCGGAATTCTCCGCCATCCCTAATTCAAGCAAGAACACCAGAAGGAAAGATCAACCTGGCCTGAAGTGCACTGAAATGCCAACTTACAGCTCACCACCATGTTCTGGCCAAGAAAAACTGAACTCCCTCCTCTTCCTTTTCCCTCCATTCCCCTTCTCTGGTGCATCTCATCATTTTGGTTTGGAAGCCTGCTGGCAGGGCCTGTCCATCTTTTTTACTGAGGTGAGCTGCTTTGGGAGACAATCATTGTCTGGAAAGGGGTGTGTGTAGTAAATACATACATACATACAGGCTGCATTTGCGCATCATGGTAAGACATGGTTCATTCTGACAGGAAGGAGCCTCAGCAAGCCTTGGGCTTGTATGCTCCCCCTCCCCTCCAGCATGGCCAAGAGAAGTTTGGACATTTTTGCTTCCTTTTTTTATTATTAACCTCAACTTGTTGTTTCTTCCAAATCTGGCAGACTGTGTTTAATCTTAACTACGGTTTGGTTGAAACAAGAACACCTCAAACCACGGGTTATGAAGCTGGCTTCCTTCAACAAACCACAGTTCGGATTAATCACAGTTTAGGATTTGGATGACACACTAAACTGTGTTTAATGAAAAATGGAAGCCAAAGCATTCAATCTCCTCCTTGTGACCACTCTGGAGGTGGAGCGGGGAGAGAGACTGCATGTGCCCAAGGCTTGCTGCTGCTCATTCCCATCACAATAAGCCATGGTTTATTGTGACATCTGAATGTAGCCAAATTCTACACTTGTACAAGCTAGGCTCACACTGCCCCCCTGTCATGTTTGTTGTGCATTGTGTGAAAAGGGTTAACAATTAGCCATAGTCAGTTTATATACCCCATTTCCCACAAATACTGTGCTCAGAGCAGTTCACAAAACAATTTAAATACAATAACCATAATTATAACACATTATCATACATTAGTAATTATAGTACATTACAACACTATGTTAACTCAATTACAGATCATTTAAAACATAACAAAAGTTTAAATGGGCATACCAATGGGTCACTTAACAATATCCCTTTTTATTATATCGTATCATTATATTGTTTTGAAACAATAGAATACCAGCAACAGCAACAATATTCTAGTCATATTAAGCAATTCATTAAACAGTTCATATTAAGAGAACTGAAAAGATACCTTGCCCATATCAAAGTCAACACAACAAGGGCAAGATCAAATAACCACAAGGCACTTTAGACAGCCTACCCTCAAGTAACAGAAAGAGACCATCCTTTTCACACCCTGAGCCAAGAAATGATGCCTTCATCCCCATGGCAACTCCCCTCCCAGATGTCTCTAGGCAGCAGAGCACCAGGAGAGACAAGATGGAGCCTCCCCCTGGTTGGATGTCTTCATGCCAACCCTTTCACACACACCAAATATAGGCCCAAGGGTGAGAGGAGGCACCCCACACAAGCTCTTATAAGTACACTAGGGATGGCGGAGAATTTCTCCCCAAAACTTTGGGGGGCCGAGCGCCAATGTGTTCGGCCCCCCGAACAAGTTTCGGGGAGAAATCCTCCGCACCCCCCCGCACCCCACACACCCCCCCCCCCGGGATGGGACTTACCTTCGCCGAATGTCCCTCCCGGCGGCGGGTCCGGCCGGCAGTTCAGCGGGTGTTCGAGCGGGGCGGCAGCGGCAGCCGGTCTTTCGACTGGCTGCTGCCCCCGCCATTCCAATAAAAGAAAAGAAAAAAAAACCGCCCCCGTGATAAGCTACGTGACGATTAACGTAGCCTATCGCAGCTAGATTTGCAAAGTCAGCCGTGATAGGCTACGTAAATCGTCACGTAGCCTATCACGGGTGACTTTAAAAAAAAACAAAAAGCGCGTATGGATAATGGCGGCCCCCATAGGGAGCCGCCATTCCCGTTCCTTATTTGGTCGCTGTAGTCTACATAAAGATTTACGTAGACTATGGTGAAAATAAGGGCAATGCTATTTGCGTTGCCCTCATTTCCGCCGTAGTCTATGTAAACATTTACGTAGACTACAGCGACTAAATAAGGAACGCGAATGGCGGCTCCCTATGGGAGCCGCCATTAGCATACGCGCTTTTTTTTTTTTAAGTCACCCATGATAGGCTACGTGACGATTAACGTAGCCTATCATGGCTGACTTTGCAGATCTAGCCGTGATAGGCTACGTTAATCATCACATAGCCTATCACGGGGGCGGTTTTTTTAAAAAAAAAAAAACAATGGAGTTCGCGGCCGGGCGAGGCGGGAAGCCTCCTCCCCGGCCTGAATTTCGGCTGGGCGAGGCGGGAAGCCTCCCCCCCCGGCCTGAATTTCGGCCGGGGTGAGGCGGGAAGCCTCCCCCCCCCAGCCTGAACTTCGCGGGGGGAGCCGCGAAGCACCTCCCCCCCACCGCGAACAAGCTTCGACGAAAGGTAAGTGCCTTTCGTCCACCCCTAAAGTACACTCAAATGGCCAGAAGGTCTTCTCAACCATTTCTTTTGGTAGCAGCTCTCTTATGAAGGTTCCTAGGGCCAGGGGGTGGGGCAAGGCAGGTGGAAGCAGCCAAGCCCTGATGGCAACCACAACACCTCAGAATGAGTGCTCAGTTAGGAGCTATATAAGGTGTTGGCAAGGTTTATGCTTTATAGTAGGACTTCAGATAAAGTATTCATCTCTTGCCTCAGTCTTGCTGCTTCAGGTAGCACAAGCCATAGCTAGAAATGTGTTCTGGATTGGAACCCATGTCCACATTCCATCCTGCTGTGCCATATACACACACCACTAATCTTGCGGTTTTCCCTTCCCTTGATGGTAGAAGTCACTTTCCCTCTAGCACCCCCCATTTCCTCCCCTGGTAACTAAGTTGCAAAACAGGAAAGAATGATGAAAAGCAAATAAAACCCTCTCATTCTTTGATTTAAAAGCACACTGCCTATAAAATACATGTTCATTTTGTTGCTTTTTGTTACTTTCCCTACACCTTCATGTGAGAGTTGAAAGGCCATTTCTGAAAGCTATAAAGAGCATTTTTGTGGGTCATTTGGATCCTTTAGGCACAATGTTTACTTTACCTTATAGTGCCTTCTCTACCATTTCATCTCAGGGTATTCATCACCGATACCGTCTGTGAACTTCTGCTCTGCTTCCTTCTTGCTGATAGTAATCACCAGTTAAATGCATATTTGTTCAAGTTTTTTCACCAACGTTGCCATTTCTGGGCCTTCTGGAGAAGCCAAAATGTAAAGCCGCCTCTCATTTCTTCCCTTTGTGCTCCAGAATGTATGGAAGAGTAGCTCAGGGATCCACACAATTGGAAACCCCAATTGTGCAGGGCTGCTGATCGCTTGGAAAGCCCAAGCACATACAGTTGTATGCGTGGAGGCTCACCTTTTCTGATGTTGCAGTAAACACATGGGCATTGGGGACAAGAGCCAGTGGGGTGTGTGACATTGGGGGTAGGCCAAGCAGATGCAGTTCCACTCCTCCATCTATTTAGTCTATGTGCAGAAGCAGCTTCTGAAAAAGGCTCAAGCCAAGTGGGAACGAGTAAACTTGTATCATGCAGCTATACCAAGAAAAAATCTGGATCAGCTCACATTCGATACATAGCCATGTTTTCATTTTCAGAAATGAGCTGAAGAGTTTTCTGAAGAGCCTGAATCAGAAAATCTGAACACCATGAAACATGGCCTATGTAGAAATGGAGAGAAAGATAAATAGACTTTCAGCAAAGGTATGCCTCTTGAAGGTCCATCAGCACAAATAATAAAAAGGGTCAGAAGCAAGTAGAGGGAAAACACCTGTTTTCAGGACAGATTGAAATGTCACAAATGGTTTCCTAGAACTCTTCTTCAGGTTGGATGTTAAGCAAATTAAAAGGGAAGGAGGAGGGAGAGATGCTCCTGAGCATGATATTTATTTATTTACTTACTTACTTACTTACTTACTTACTTACAATATTTGTATACCACTCCATATCTAAAACAGATTTTGGAGTGGTGAACATAAAATGTTAAATAGTAAAAGGATAAAAACCATGCTTTTTAAAACCAGATTGCCAATAAGAGCCATGGCTGGTCAGTAAAGGAATGCCTCCTGGAAATGCATCCAGAAGCAACCCAGTATTGGTGCCTGCCTGAACTCTAGGGGCAGGGAGTTCCAAAGAAAGGGGGCCACCACACTGAAAGGTCTTCTCCTGGTGGACTTCAGTTAGGGCATAGGTCCATGTGGAACCACCAGGACCACGCCCTCTGATGACCTCAGTGACGGGGCAGGTTGGTAAGGGAGAAGGCACTCTCTCAGGTATCCTGGTCCCAAGTTGTTTAGGGCTTTGTACACTAGTACTAGAACCTTAAACCTGGCCTGGTAGCAAATCAGCAGCCAGCGCAGTTCCCTCACCAAAGGAGTTGCATGTTGAAAAGGGTCAGCTCCCGACAA
Source organism: Heloderma suspectum (assembly GCF_057233095.1). Taxonomy (NCBI): domain Eukaryota; kingdom Metazoa; phylum Chordata; class Lepidosauria; order Squamata; family Helodermatidae; genus Heloderma; species Heloderma suspectum. The sequence continues at coordinate 329,127,081 of NC_139458.1, forward strand.
CAGCCAAGATGAAACATCTGCCCATTCTAACATAGAATGGAAACAGTCTTATGCCAAGGATGGGGAACATGTGGCCCTCCAGATGTTTCTGGACCGCAACTCCCATGCCCTAGCCAACTTAGCCAATGGTGAGGCATGTTCCCCATCCCTGTCTTATGCAAACATGTGGTGCAATCCTATGCATGTTTATTCAGAAGTCAGTCCTACTGTATTCAGTGGGGTTTATTTCTTAGTAAGTGTGTTTAAAATTGCAGCCCAGGTGCAATCTAGAGGTTGGATGTTGACTTTCAAGCAACTCTCTGCTATGCTGTTGTAGGGTAGATGCAAGGCAGGTGAAACCAAACTGCAATTCCCATAAGATAATACAATAACATGCATCTATCAGGTACCATCAGTATACAAATACCACCATCATGAGGCAAGAAAGGACTCTTGAAAAACAGATTAGCTTTTTCCATATGCTTTTCCAGAAAGCTTGTTAAAAAAAAAAAAAAGTTGTGAACCAGAACCAAGCCAAGAGGAGTTCACCAATCACTGGTCACTGCTACTAACCCTTCCTCATTCTGATTTGTTGACATGTTTAACCCAATCTACTTTAGCACAGCTTTTTTTTAAGAGCATTCTTTTTTAGATGGAGAAGGAAACATGCCACCAAGTGTTAGATAACTGTTAGATAAGGTTCCAGGTGGGGGGATTTTGTTTTTGTTTTTTAATGTAGCATCTTCAATTCTTCATTATATTTGCTTCCATGATCACTTTTTTTCCCCCCTAGGTATCAATGCCACAGGAGCTAGAGAAGCAATTATTCTCACCAACATATGTATCTAATCCTAATGGAGATACAAAATGCTTTTTGGACATCGTTTTGACACACTGCCAGCTAGAAACTTGCCTGGTCTCATTCTGAAGATGACAGCAAATGCTTTATTTTGAACATTATCTGGAACTGTAAGCATCCCTGGAGATAGGGCATTTCATGAAGCTCAAAGATTAAGAAAAAACATATCTCCAGTACTCGGCTATAGATATGTCAATTTTGGAAGAGGGTGGACGGCGGTGGAGGGAATTTTTCATTTACTTGCAAATCAAGACATTTACAGGCTGTCTGGATCATATGGATATTGCATCTGCAAAGCATTCTTGGAGAAGACAGTTCATTAGATACTGTAATTATTTTAATATGACACCTCCTCACTACTGCTTTTTAAGAGAGATCAGTAGAAAGAAGTGAGGATGCTGGCAAATAATACCATGCCATAGAAGGCTTGACAGCTAATATACTGTCATCCTCAAAGCTTCATCCAATAAAGTACTGTGAGGTGATAGTTGCTGAATAAATGCTTGCATTATGCCAGTGATAAGAAAATAATAATTCAAGTTAAGCCCCAGCACAAAGCACACTTGTCAGACTTGTATGTGCTCTGCCACAGCCCTTCATCAAAGATCTTCAGTGGGGAAAAGGCAACCAAGGCGACAAGTCTGTTAAGGAAGATATTTGCTAGCAGGGCTCTGTATTGGCTGGACCTGCAGTACAGGAGAAAGGGTGGTAATACTCTCACGGCTGTCTTGCACATGCAATCATATCACACCATTTCCCTATACTTGATGCTTCACAGAACAGATACATGTGTGAACAGACTCCGTTGAAAATGTATATTCTTGAGATGATGTGAGTTTGGGATGATAGCAAAGTTCTATCAGAAGTGTTTGATCTGGGATGGCTCATCAGACAGGTAAACCATCTCCTGATGGTAAAATGCAAACTGTTTAGTGAACATAGATGACCACCCAGAAATACTGGAGTATTTAAGGAAGGATTACCCCAAACACAAAAACACATATGTTGCTGCACGATAAGTTTTGAAGGAAGGACAGCTTGGAAAGGCCCAAACTTACTTACAAGCTGAGCTGAAATTCAAAGTGATTTCTGCTCCAATCATACAAAGTTTATTATTTCTGAATGATTTTGTTTTCTCCTCCCCTGATTCCAAAACCCAGTAGTATCACTATAGCTCACTGAGATACAGGTCTGGGGATGAAATTCATTCAGTTCACATTTTAATACAAACTTACTTACCTACTTTCCCACTTTCAAACTACTATGCTAACCAAAACTCAGTTATCCTTCAAAATGTGCACAAAATCAAAAGATGTGTACAAGATGTCTATATTAGGTAAAATCATGTTCAAATATATATTATATTAGGAAAACTGCTTACAAAAATGTGTATATTAGGCAAATATGCTTATACAAATGCATGTATTGGGAGAAATGTGCACAAAAATGCTTATGAATGTCCATGCAAACTTTAAAAAAAAATTCACAAAGTTCAGGAGGTGGCAAACTTAAGACAGGAGAAATCTTCAGAGTTCAAGACAAACCAAACATAAGATTGTAAAACGAGAAATGGAGAGAAACCAAATTGGCAGATTTACCCATTCCTTATAGCAAATATTTCATCTAGGGATGGCGGAGAATTTCTCCCCGAATCTTCGGGAGGCCGAATGCCAACGCATTCAGCCCCCCGAAATTGGTGGGGAAATTCTCCGCCAGCCCCCCCCCCCGGGATGGGACTTACCTCCTGCGAATGTCCCTCTTGGCAGCAGGTCCCGGCGGCGGTTCGGCAGCGTTTTGTTGGGGGTGGGGGCGGCGGCCGGTCTCCCGACTGGCTGCTGCCGCCGCCATTGCAAAAAAAAAAAGTGCGGTAAAAAACCCCCACGCACACCTGTGATAGGCTACGTAACGATTTACGTAGCCTATCACGGCTAGATTTCCAAAGTCAGCCGTGATAGGCTACGTAAATCATCACGTAGCCTATCACAGGTGACTTTGGATTAAAAAAAAAAGCGCGTACGCAAATGGCGGCGGCCCATGGGCGCTGCCATTTGTGTTCCTTATTTTGGCACGTCTAGTCTACATAAAGATTTACGTAGACTACGGCGAAAATAAGGGAACGCTATTTGCGTTGCCCTTATTTTCGCCGTAGTCTACGTAAATCTTTACGTAGACTAGATGTGCCAAAATAAGGAATGCAAATGGCGGCGCCCATGGGCCGCCGCCATTTGCGTACGCGCTTTTTTTTTTCAAAGTCACCCGTGATAGGCTACGTGACGATTTACATAGCCTATCATGGCTGACTTTGGAAATCTAGCCGTGATAGGCTACGTAAATCGTTACATAGCCTATCACGGGTGTGTGTGTGTGTGTTTACTTTTCTTTTCACGGCCAGGTAGACGGGGCGCTTCTACCAGGCCTGAATTTCGCCAGCGAGGGATGGGGCGCCTCCCCCCTGGCCTGAATTTCGGCCGGGCGAGGCAGGGCACCTCCCCCCCCTTGCCTGAACTTCGGGGGGAGAACTGAAGCGCCTCCCCCCCACCGCGAAGCAAGCTTTGAGGACAGGCAAGGGACTTTCGCCCATCCCTAATTTCATCCATCCTCCAGTAAATGATCTGCCTTTTCCCTTTCTATATACTACAACTCAGAGGGAAAATTAGACCTTATTCAAAACTATTTCCCATGTTTTCTGTTCGTTTTCATGAGTGTCAGCATGCAAGCACCTCACATTTGGCTGGGTTTTTCACACTTGTGATCCTGTTTACATGATCCTCTTCAGCATCCTTTTGGTGCCTGCCTGCCGCTGCTTCTCTCCACTATTTTTCTTCATCATTGTCTTTACCATCACACCCCCTGCCTCATTTGCCCAAATTAGCATGTAATACAATTAGCTGAAGTCATACTCATGATTTTGTTGATTATGCCCACTGATAGGTCCAGTACAGTGACCTTCAACACAGCTCTAAACTGCTTAAACACAATACCTGATAACACAACAGTCAAAGTATTTCTCAGTAATGCATCCCGTTATATCAAACAAGTCTAAGTTGAAAACAATGATCAAAGTTATAGAATATTTGATGCAGCCCTAGTAAAAATCAGTAGAGTTAGTCTACTTGTGACTCTCTCAGCCACCTCAAGTTGCAACATGTGTGATGGCCCTGACCCTATAAAAGCAACTCTGAACTTCCCCTTGGTACCAGTTAGAGAAAGCAAAACAGTCATTTGTCAAACTCCGACACAGGTGCCATTAAATATTCCCAGCTGTCTTATTGTGTGGCTAACTGATTTTCATGTACTTGCTCCTGTTGTTTCTGAATGTCAGAGGGGAATTGCACACTTAAAGTGAGTCACTTGCAAGAGGTGGAAGCTCAGATACATCCTTATTATTTATTTGTTCAGTAACAGCAGTGACATCACATTGGCTCATGAGTTCTGCAGCAATGCTGCTTCTAAAAAATGTTACCACTTCAAGCTTCAGGCTTGATGAAAAGTTCATGACCTCCATATTCCTGCCAGTGTAGGCCTTTTATGAAAACTGGGGCCATAAATGTCTCTGAGCTTAACTTTGCAGTGTGAACATGCCAAAGTACTCACCAGGCACCAATCTGACAACATTATAGGTGCTCTGAACTCCCTCTGTAAAAAGCTATAGAATTCAGCTAGTGAGATAAAACAAAAATCACCAGAGATTTCACACAAATGATCTTGCTATGAATACAGTGGTCCATCCCCCCCTCAACGATAAATCATCAGCTATTCAAGCTACAATCCCTACAGAATACTGCATGATTCAGACCTAAAAGTTCTAATGTGCATTAGATCATTTTCCGTTTGCCGCTTGGGGGAGAAGCTGTCAGACCGCTATTAAACTTTAAGTTTCTCTGTACTCTGAAAGACAAAAAGGCAGCAATTCAAACAATGCTAGAATCAGGCAAAGAAGAGTTCTCAACATATCACAACAGAGAATGATGTACTCATGAGTGCAGGTAATTACAACGCGGCCAGATAACAAATAGAGTTGATTTTGTGCATCTCTAAAATGCCTTCAGTAAAGCAGTCAGAGAAGAATACACATATACATTTACACTCTAAGGGTGCAATCCTATGCATGCCAGCTGAGGAATGCTGGGAGTTGTGGGGCATTTTTTCTGTCTAAACATGTATAGGATTGCACCCTTACCAGCTTTCTCAGTACATTCCTTACTGAAAGGTGTTTTATGAATTGACTTTTTTTCTTTCCGCTGAATTGGAAATTTTCATTTTTCTAATAGTAAATTTGATGCTGATAATATTTGATTTGCAATAAAAAGGTATAAAATATATATTTGACTGCTGAAGAATATCTATCTATCTATCTATCCATCCATCCATCCATCCATCCATCTGCTTTATTGACTGTATGGCCCGCCCCATTCCCGAGTCACATGGCATGTTAACTTAAGCCCCATCTACGCGGAGACACTTTCTGAAGCGAGTCTGTTTAAATCTAGATTTTCATGAAATCGGGTTTGCTCCTCCTGTGGCAAATGTAGCCTGTAAAGTGGTGTAAACATTTTCTTAAAAGCCACTTTCACGGGGCAAACGGCACCTGAAACCACATTAGTTGGGGTTTGGCTGGGTGGAGCCCCATGAGTAGAACTGAACATCATCAACTGTGTGGGTGCGGGCCAGCCCATGAGCAGAGGCTTGCTCCAGACCCCTCTCCTCGCTCCCATGCTCAGTGAAATGCAACGGAAGGGCATGAGTTACTTCCAAGTAGACATGTTAAGGCCACACCTCTACTCATGTCCACCCTTTCTTGGCAGGAATAAGGGTTGTTTGGGGGCAATCATCTTTTAAAAACGCTACAGTCCTGCATACCTTCACTCTTCCATAACAGTGGAGATTTAAAACAACAGGCTTGCACCTGCCCCTCTTTCTCGCATGCTCAGTGAAATGCAATGGAAGACCATGAGCTACTTCGGAGCAGACATGTTTCGCTAACACCTCTCCTCATGTCCCCCCTTTCATGATGCAACTTTCCCTTCGGCCTATCAGTGCTCCTCCCCCCAGCCCACACCAAAGCCAACTGAGGTCACACAGACTCCCAAACTGCCATCGCAACGGAAAAATCCAGCGCAAAATGACTTTTCTTTGTGAAAAGCAAAGAAGTGGCTTTTCGGGAAGAAAAACATGTGGTTGACATGGAGTGGAGGTTATGTCATCTGCCATGATCGTCTGTGAGGTGCAGTAGAACCAGAGTAAATCCCCCATGTAGATGGGGTCATAGATTTAAAAGCAATATAAAACATTCACTTCGATAGGCTGACTTAAAAGGCCAAATTGTAACAGGTGCTACACCCCACAAATCTACCTTTAGGAAATTGCAGTGATTCCTAGCTAGGTTTGTGTTTGGTGAATCTCCAGTAAGGCAAAAGATCCAAGAATCCACAGTAAAGGCAGTAAATAATGGGTAGGTTTGCACTATTGTTTTATAGGAAAATTGTCACCATAAGGAGAAACATCCCAGTAAACTTTTCATAAATGCACTATAATATATGCATTAGTATAGTGATAGCTGTGGTGTGGTGGTTAGAGTGTTGGATTAGGACTGGAGAGACCTAGGTTCAAACCTTCACTGAGCCTTCTCTCTGGGTGACCTTGGACTAGGGATGTTGGAGAATTCTGCCACAGACCCCAGTGAGACCAGATTCTTTAGCATCTGGCCCCTCGGAGTCCGTGACAGAACAGACTACCCACCCCCGAAATCTCCCCCGGAATGGACCTACCTGGCGTTGGCAGCAGCTCCAGTGAAGGTTCCGGGTCCTCTTCCGGCCACTGCCAGGCTGCTGCGGCCACAAATGGCAGCCATTGTAGCGGCCACCATTTGCGTCCCTGCCAAGCCGTGATAGGCTACGTAGATAGATATTTACGTAGCTTATGATGGCAAAAGGCAGGAACGCAAATGGCAGCCGCTACGCCATTTGCGTCCCTGCCTTTTGCTCTGATAGTCTATGTAGATATTTACGTAGCCTATCACAGCTTGGCAGGGACGCAAATGGCGGCCGGTGTAGTGGCCTCCATTTGCAGCTGCAGCCAGAAGTCCAGCTGCGGCTAGGGGTGCATGAAAGTCACTTACCTGGTCTCGCAGCTTGCTTCGCGGTGGGGGGGAGGCGCTTCGCTGCTCCCCCCGAAGTTCAGGCCGGGGGGGAGGCTTCCCGCCTCGCCCGACCGCGAAATAAAAAGTAAAAAAAAAACACCACCCCCGTGATAGGCTATGTGACGATTTACGTAGCCTATCACGGCTAGATCTGCAAAGTCAGCCGTGATAGGCTACGTTAATCGTTACGTAGCCTATCACGGGTGACTTAAAAAAAAAAAAGCGCGTACGCAAATCTTTACGTAGACTACGGCGAAAATAAGGGCAACGCAAATAGCGTTTAGCCACCAGCATATAGCCACCAGCAAATAGCGTTGCCCTTATTTTCGCCGTAGTCTACTTAATCTTTACGTAGACTACAGCGACCAAATAAGGAACGCAAATGGTGGCTCCCTATGGGGGCTGCCATTAGCTGTACGCGCTTTTTTTTTTTTTTAAGTCACCCATGATAGGCTACGTGACGATTTACGTAGCCTATCACGGCTGACTTTGCAAATCTAGCCGTGATAGGCTACGTTAATCGTCACGTAGCCTATCACGGGGGCGTTTTTTTTTTTTTTACTTTTCTTGGAATGGCGGCGGCAGCAGCCGGTTGAAAGACCAGCTGCCGCCCCTGCCCCTGTCGAAGCCCTGCCGAACCGCCGCTGCGACCCGCCACCGGGAGCGACATTCGGGAAAGGTAAGTCCCATCCCAGGGGGGGGGGACGGAGAATTTCTCCCCAAAATTACTTCGGGGGGCCGAACACGTTGGCACTCGGCCCCCCGAAGTTTCAGGGAGAAATTCTCCCCCATCCCTAGCTGTGGCCCGCTGCGGCCAGCGGCTCTGCAGCCTTGCTGTGGAGCAGAGCCAGCCAGGGAGGATTCTGTCCCTCCAGGGTGATCCGTCCCTTCCCCCACCACGGACCCCAGCAAACCGGACCGGATCGCCTCCCCCCTCCCACAAACCCCAGCAGATGGAGGTAAATGGGGTTTCATACACCCCTACCTTGGACCAAGGGTGCACAACCTTTTTAGTCCTGAGGGGGGCCACATCAGGTATCTGATGGGTGGCAAGGGCCATACATGTGTATGCAGGCACATACATGCACACACATTCACATACAACCCACATATGACACATACTCCTCTCTCTCTCTCTCTCTCTCTCTCTCTCTCACACACACACACACACACACACACGGGTTTCCCCTCTAAGCAGACATACAACCATCTTATAAATTATCATATATGCCATAATAGAGTTTCTTTTAGAAGTCCCAAGCTAACAAACATTAGTACTAGTTAACCACAGAGTATTTCTAGCTAGGACGAAAGTCCTTTACCTGGTCCCGCAGCTTGCTTCGTGGGGGGGGGGAGGCACTCCGTTCCTCCCACCGAAATTCTGGCCGGGGGGGAGGCGCCCTGTCCCTAGCCATGATAGGCTACGTAAATCTTTATGTAGCCTATCACATTTGCTTGAGGGTTTTTTTTTTTTACTTGGAAATGGTGGCGGCAGCAGCCGGTTGGAAGACCGGCCGCCGCCGAACCGCTGCCAGGAGCTGCCAGCGCCAGGGACATTCGCCAAAGGTAAGTCCCATCCCGGGGGGGTGGCGGACCGTTTCTCCACTAATTTTGGGGGGCCGAATGCGTTGGCATTCGGCTTCCCAGAGATTCGTGGAGAAATTCTCCGCCATCCCTATTCCTAACTCTTTTGTAGGTGCCCTCTAATAGCTTTGGGAACAGGTAGACTAAAGGTAAGATCTGAGGCTTAAACCCCCTCCCTTACCCAGACACCCCACCCCACTGGGAAAAAGAGAGAGAGTGGAAGAGGGTCTATTGTTCCTGCCATAGAAGCCTCATTCCTAGAGTGTCCCTGGAGAATCATAGGAAGCCGGCAGGAATGTTTGAGCACTGCTTCCTAGCATACTCTGAGGATGCTCTAGGAATGAGGCTTCTATGGCAGGAACTATAGAGCTCATTCCTAGAGCTCTTTCCTTTTCTTTTTTCAGCAGTTACAGATGCAGCGAATCTCAGGAGCCACCAAACAGGGCATGGGGTGGGGTGAGGGGTTCCTGTGGCCTTCTAGCTGTACTTTTTGCATCCTTGTGTTAGATCAATTGTGATCTCTCAGTCTAACCTATCTTACAGAACTGCTTTGAGGATAAAATATGGGAGGACAGGAAGAATCATGTATGCTGCCCTGAGCTCCTTGGAGGAAGAGTAGGATATCCATGTGTGTGTCATACAGGCATTGAGAGTGAGGAGGGAATTGCCCCAAATCAGGTGGAGAGATCTTGCTGTAGTAGAGGTTCCACTGGTGCAAGACCCCTCCACCCAATGTTGGGCAATTCCCCTCTTACACTGCAGCCCTGTATGACACAGCACCCAATTCCCTGGATAGGTTTGGAGGGTGGGGTACAGGGGGCTTTAGGGGGCTATGGGAGGAGAAGAGAAAAATTGGTTGTGGGAGCTGCCTTCCACATACACAACCACTGGATGCAACCCTATATTGTTGGCCATGTTTTTCATGCCTGAGTTTTGAAGCCATCATATCGCCTTACCTTCAGGCACCTAGAGACAGAGTCTTCATTGTGCCCTTTTGGCTCAACTTTTTAGGATTGCTCTTGGCAAGTGCATACTTGTACTTCTTGTTTAGTTCTTGATGAAGCATAACTGTCAGGCCTCAGATATGCAGGTGCCACTGATAATTTACCATTCATCCTTCCATGCATCAGCTGAATGTGCAAAACAACCAATGAATTTGGAACTGTACCAACATAATCACTGCTGATTTAAAATCTTGAGTTGAAATCACAGCATTCTTATATCTGTGGTGTCTCAATTGTGGATACCTTATATGATCATGTAATAAGCACATTTTTGTACAACAACACTTAACCTTTCTATTCTACCAGTCTGTGAGTGGGTCTGGGGGCAAAGGCACCTCAAAACCTCCTTGGTCCATTGACTCCATCAGAGACACAGTGGCTAGAAATATGCTTTAACTCAAAAGTTTAATAAGAAAGAAAGCCACTCCTAGTGACAACACTGGTAGTCTTCCAACAGAAAGTAAAACAATTGGGGAATCACTCATTCATTAGTAGAATTCTCTCCACCTTCACCTATGGCAGGGACTGACACCAGGCAGATAAATAATCCCCTCACAGTTTGTCTCTGCCAAATGCAGCACCCACAGCTGCTAAATCTTTCTCTGCTGTTGCATCCCAGTACCTTTCCCGGGGAAAATGCTGACTCCTCCACTCTTCAGCAGGAAAGTCCAATGCAGCCTTTTTGTAGCTTGCTCTTAAAGGGGCAATGAAGGGAGCGGGGTAGAGCTCTTCTCTCCCCGATAGATTAGGCCGCCCCTGAGGAGCGGAGTTTGGCATTTCCTTGGTAAAATGCTGTTCCTCACTCCTGGCTTACGTCTCTCTCTCCTGCTGTCGAGGTCTCCATTCGTCTCCACATCTCTTCTCCCCCTCTATCGCTTTCTCACGCTTTTTATCCAGTGTCCACCCCACCCCACCCATCATCCGCTTCACCTCCTCCCTCTTCCAGGCGAATCTTATCACAGTGATTAGCCCAAGCCTTGAGCATGTGCTGGCTGGCGTTGCTATTCCTTTGGACTGCTGCTGCCCGCCACTGCCCTGGCATAGCCACCAGCCTCAGGAAGGGTGAGGGGCACCCTGGCAATGCTGTGATGGGCCTGCAGGATTCTGGGTAAGAGACAGCGATCCCCACCGATCCCTCACACAGTCAAAACAATCATTAACTTTGTTAAGGAAAGTGTTAACAAAATCTGTTTATGACCCACACATACACGTATCCACTGATGTTTCAAATGCTCTCAATCTTAAATGAAGTATCTCTAGTTCACATTTCATTTGTATTCATCTATATAACACACACATGATCTTTAGCGAAAATGGGGGTGCAAGCCCCTATTCCCAGCAAATGCACATATTCCAGAGAGATCAGATTGTCACCTACAGTTGTTTTGAATATAAGACACCCATGGTTATATTTTGCCATAAATCATTCTTTTCTATTTTCTGTGATTTTTGAAGCTGAATTATTCTGATATGCCTTGCCAATTATACTGTAGGCGTTTTGACAGTGTTACCTTTTTGTTTTCCCAGGACAGAAAAACTGTCTTAACAGATAACCTCAGGATGCAAGAAGCACAGGCACAGAGAAGAAGCTCCTGTTTGAATTAATGCAGAAATTCATATAAAGTACAAGAGCTACACATCAATAATGGCATGGGTTTTTTCAGTGTAGAAAAACTTTGTGTGTGTGTGTTGTGTGTGTCATGTCTCTCCTTATTTCAGCATTCCTTGTATACATTTTGTACAGGATATGATTTGCCAACTTTTGAGAATAATACATAGGCTGCCCTTTTACATATGATTTTCAGCTTTCCACCAGTTTTCAGCTTGTGTGGCACTAGCAGTAATGTGGGAGATCTCGGTTGGTTCTTCTGTGACCCTTTTACCCAGTAGGTCAAAGAACAATTCACCACCCTGTAGCCTTTAATATCTGTCTAACCCTATGACATTGCTTAAAACGAGTAAAGTGCATGTGGTGGTTCATTTTGAACTCGCATGCATTCACATGGCCTGTTTGATCCATGCAGGAAACACCCACCAATGGCATCAACCCTCACCTGGCATCTTCCTGTTGACATAGATGATAGGTATGACTGCAGGACCAGCATGGGCTATGCCATCAGCAGAGCTGGATTTCCACTGTCAGCACAACAGTGGTGCCTGTTTTTTTCAGGAAGCCAAATAGTTCATTCACTCATTGTGCACAAGCACACAGAAGGGGGAGCATTAGCACCTGGCAGCATGCTGCTGTGCTTTTTGTGTGGCATGAGCTTTTTCATGGAAAGTGGAACAGAAGTAGTTTCCCAAGGAGAGGATGTCACTTTTCCCAGCAGTGGTACTAATCCATCAGCCTTCCCCAATCTGGGGCCTTGCAGATGTTTTGGACTATAATGCCCAGCATTTCTGACCATCAGTCATGCTGGCCGGGGCTGATAGAAGCTGAAGTCCAAAACAGCTGGAGGGCACCGGGTTGGTTATTACTGTTTCAAGATGGAATGAGATGAAGCTAGTAATCAGTTTTATAATTGATTACAATATTCATTTCTATTGCGAGTTAGAATATTCATTTCTGCCATGTGATACTTCTATCAGTAAATCAAATCCTCATAGCCTTCTCACTCATGTGCATATAAAGTGGGTTGAATTGAGATCTGCCTGTCAGTGAACAGAAGGGCTCCTTCCATTCACAGAGGAAACCGGAATCCAACAGAGGCTCCTCGATGGAGGAAAGGGGCAGGCCGGTGTTTTTAACTCATTGCCCCTTCCCTCTGCAGCCCCAGCACCATCACCCACACTGTTCCAGAGAGCTCCCAACCTTCTAGAGCAGACTTTTAGGGTGCATGGGGGGCTGCAGAATAAAAATTGGTCTGGAGTTTATACCCTAGGGTATCTGTGATGTGGGTTAACAATCTGGGTTAACAATCTGGATTAAGAATCACAGAATAATAGCAGTAGACTGTTCTGATTTATTTATTAACATTCCTCTAGTCCTTTATCTGCTAAAAAGCCATGAAGGAGATGTACAACAATTTAAAACAATAAAATGGTAAAACAATAAGAACAGGAACATTGAGAAATAGTACAAGCCTTTAAACATGAAGCTACCTTCTATGACCATTATTCCACATAATCTATAAAATAAAATGTCACACTTGGTAGCAAGGCAGGTATATAACATGGGGTTGGATCCAATGCTGGCCATCCACCAATGGAGTGGGAACTACCAGCAGAACGTGTTTCCCTTCCCCCTGTGCCCCCCACGTACCCCTAGATCCGCTCAAGAGGCTTGGGGAACCCTCTGGAACAGGTTTCAGGGATGCATGAGGGGCTGCAGTGGGAAGGAGAGCAAAGAGAAGTCCCATCGCACAAGTGAAAGCCCACTCACATAACACTGGGCTCAATCCATGATTTATTATAACTGCAGTCCTCAACCCAATTGCATAGAAGTAGTCCCAGTGAAATCACCAGCTTCTAATTTTCTCTCACACATGTTTATTGGCTACCTCCTTATATGGTGTGAGAAGTGTATTTCAAACTGGAACTTCATTAAAGGAGCAATCCTATGACCTCTAGTCAGTGGCTAGACAGCCAAAGGATATGTGGGTTTCTGGGAACCGACCTCAGAGCCCATGCTCTGAGGTCGGTTCCCAGAGAACCGACCTTCCCCCACTTCTGCACTGCCCCGTGCTCCATGCTCGCAAGAGGAGCGCAGAGTGGCCAAAATGGGACGTTCCGGGGCTGGGAAGGTGGAAATGCTGGTATGACACATCCTATGTGTCATCCGGCAGCCTCCTCCCCTGCTCCACCTTCCCACGGCTAGACACCCACAATCAGCTGTCTAGTTGAAAATGCAGGGCAGGAGAAGTGCAGAGGGAACAATCCCCTCCGTGCTTCTCCTGCCCTGCATTGGATAGGTGGTTGCCTCTGAGTTCAGAGGTGGCCGCCTATCCCCATAGGATTGCACCCTAAGATATACTGTACAACATCCTTTTCTTCTAATTCTATATTGTGTTAACACCACATCTCTCCCTCCCTCCCCACTTTCTCTATACACAGCCACTGTCCCATACTCACTTACATGGGTCATACTACTGAGCAGACATGCACAGGATTTTAGATAAAACTAAAAATATCTGACACATTTAAAAGGATAATTTTAAATCTATTTACAAACTGACCAACTTTTACCATACATTTCATTTATCACATTTCTATACTGCCTCATAGCTGAAGCTCTCTGGGAGGTTTACAAAAATTAAAAACCTTAACATACATTATACATAGTATAAAACTATTTACATACAAACATATAAACAGGCAGCACACACACAGACACACACATATCTAAACATTTTTAAACAATCAATGATGAGAAAAAAACAGGTTTTGTTGTCCCAGTTTTAGTAAGAAAGTAGATTCGAACAGGAAGAGATGCCTTTACCTCGTTTCGTTTTTTTACCCTGCTCCATGCTCTGGTAACAAGAGATACTGGCTTTAAGAATATAATTATTATTTTGGATGGAAATGTTCAGACTTGGCACCCAGCCTCTGCTATTTAATATGTAAACACTGTTACTCTCTGAATATGCTTTATGATGCTTCCCAACCATATTTTTCATTAATCACTCTTCAAGTGTCTGAGCTGCACCCTTCACCATGGTACCTGGGCATCTAATAGGTTTTCTCATTTATATACCTCAAATACTTGATGCACGAAGCAAACAGATTAGAATGGATTATTTATCAGCAATGAACGGAGAGTTTCAGATTAAGGATGAAGAGTACAGAGGTATTGGCAGTGACAGGACAGAACAGAGGATAAGGAGCCATAAAGGACACAAAGAAGCCCATGTTTTGAAAAAGTCACCTTGAAGTGTGTGCTATTTTCATTCATGCTGTTCCTACCTCTCTACCACTTGGTTCTCAAAATGTTGTAATAGCACAAGCTTTGTGACTACACAGAGCCACTTATGCCAATGGTACCATTTTAATTATAGGCACCAGCGATAGATTGATACATCACCCATCTGAGCCAGCTTGCTAATCGATGGTGTCGAGAGGACATTGTTACAGCTTCTAATGATGTAACAGCCTGAGACCCAGAATGGATCTCTGCATATAACATGCAATATAATTTGATGATCATTTCCCCCTGGGTTGGTGAATGAAGGAGGAATTAAATCATAGTGTTACTGGCTCATCTGTGCCCTATTAACTATGCCTCTTCTTCCCTTTTCCAGAAAGTATCGGTTTTTAATAAAGCCTGGCAACTGAACTCATTCCAATGTTTCCAGTAGTTTATTTGGAGGAGTATTCAAAGAGATAATAAATGCCATATTCTGTTGCCAGCGGGCAATTAAAAGAGGGCACCAAGTCCATTGATCAAAATTTGCCGGCATGCTTTCCATCAATCGGAAAGCTTACAGCTGCAGTTTGTGTGCTGGATGGGATGAATAACATGGTAAACAACATTTATAGAGTAGAAGTCAGGGGCAGTAGTAATACATAGTTAGACTTTACGTGGTCATAAATGGCAGCTCTTAATGTATCAGCAATGACACTTTCATAGCGTGGCAATCAACCAGTTCATTAAAGCAGGTGTTTACAGACAAAGCTGAAAGCAAAGAATCCATTCCAAGCATCGCCTGCAATGACAAACATAGATGAGCTTTGCGCATTGGGAATTGATCACATGAGCAGCAATTATGGTTACATGGTAGTTGCTAAGAGGCTTACTTGGAAAGCTAGAAACTCACCCAATAATCAGTGTTGGCTTACTGAAATATGAATTTGGGCCTCATGAGGAAACATAGTCTTTGACTGTTAACATAGCAGGTCATACCTTTTGTTTTGATTAATCTGTGCAGCCCTTATAGAATGTCATATGTATTTATTTATTTATTTATTTATTTAAAATTATTTCTATGCTGCCTTTATGGGTGGAACCCTCTCAGGGCAGTGTACAAGATAAAATCTACACAAAGTCAATATAATAAAAATCAGTAAAAACATAGTCAGTAAAAATCCATGAAAACATTACCAATAACAATCTACGAAAATCAATCCAACAGATATCAAATCATGATGAGTCTTTAGGTAACATACAACACAATCCTATGAAGATTTACTCAGAAGTCTCACTGATTTCAGTAAGACTTACTCCCAAGTAAGACTGCATAGGATTGCGCCGTTGGGAGAATGCCTTTCAATCTGAGTACTGGACTCTTTTCTAATTAGTACTACTTAGACGTTAGATATTATTTCTTAATATTTTTTGTAATAATAGAAATGGCACCATTCTTAACTAGGGCTGTGCACTGCTTCGGCCTAAGGCCCGAGGCCCAAGTCAAAGTGGGCCACTTCAGTCCACTTTGGGCTCCTTACAAGGTGAAGCAGAGGGGGCATGAAGTGACCCAAAGCGGGTCAGGGGCTCCCGAAGCGCTTTGGTGCACTTCGGAGCTTTGGCACCCCAGCCCGGCCACACTGGTGCCTCTAGCACCTTACCTGAGCCATCACGGGGAGGAGTCACAATTGTCATCCCTGCTACTGCCATCGTGCTGCCACCGCCATCACTGCTGTCGCCGCCATCACTGCCGCCTCCGCCATCACCACTGCCACCGTCAGTGCTACCACCCCCACCCTGCTGTCAACTCCTGAGCTCTGGATGCCATTTTAAAAATGGCAACCCCCTGCAACAAGAGCCATCATGCATCCAGGGCTCAGAAGCTGGCGGCGGTGGGTGGTGGTGGTGACAGCAGCTGCAGTGACAGTGGAGGTAGAGGCAGCGGCAGTGACAGTGGCAGCAGAGGTGGCGGTGACAACGATGGTGACTCCTCCTCATGATGGCTGTCAGTGCACATCCTGAGGGCCCAGGTAAGGAGCTGGGGACTTGCGCAGCATGGCAGGGGCATCAGTGGGCCCTTGAAGTGGGATTTGGCTATCTGAATCCCACTTCAGGTTCAGGACAGATCGGGGAGCTCTGAATCAGCCTGAAGCAAAGCAGGCCCACCTCGGAAGCCCCGAAGCGGCTTCCAAGTCGGTTCAGGGGCTCCATGGCATGCACAGTGCTATTCTTAACATTTTCTTTTGTATCATAATTTATGGAGAATGGAGAATGCATTGATTGTACTAAGTTGTTATTATATATTCACAATTAATTAGTAAAGCATCATTTTTAAAAACATAAATCCTATTGTTGTTTATTATAAACAGTTATAATAATATATGCAGTTATTATTATTATAACTGCAGGAGAGGCCACTACCACCACCGGGGAAGAGGTGGGCCTGCTGCTGCTGGGCCTGCTGCTGCTGCTGCCACCGCTGCCACCACCACCAGGCCTTCCCTGGAGACTTCTGCCTGGCAGACTGCCAGTCCCTGCAGGACCAGGCCCCCAGGTACCGAGCCAGCTGTGCTGCTCCACCTGCCCTCCCTGGAGGGGCTACATAAGCTGGCTGGCTGAGGTGGCCTGGGAGAGCCAGGGCCTGCGGGAGAGGCCACTACCACCACCGGGGAAGAGGCGGGCCTGCTGCTGCTGGGCCTGCTGCCGCCGCCGCCACTGCCGCTGCCGCCACTGCCGCTGCCACCACCACCTGGCCTTCCCTGTGGACTCCTGCCTGGCATTATTATTTTTAAGGGGATTTTTAATTTTTGGTTTTTTTTGTTTTAATTTCAGGGGGATTTTGTTGTGTTTTTAGGGGTGGGTAGCCTGCCTGATAGGCGGGAGCGAGGGGGCATGTGTCCACCTGATGGAGGCAGTGGGGGGAGTGTTGGGGGCCAGAACATACCGAGGCTGGGCGGCAGGCGCTGGTGGAGCGCTAGGGGCAGGCCATGCCAGGTAAGGGGAACAAGGGAGAGATGTATGGTATCTGTCCCCTGCTCCGGGCCTGTCCAGAGCCAAAGGATAGCTGGGGGAGGTGTGACCCCATCTTCTGGCCTTCGTTTGCTGCTCTGCAATGCCAGGTCTGTT
This sequence comes from Heloderma suspectum, assembly GCF_057233095.1. NCBI lineage: Eukaryota > Metazoa > Chordata > Lepidosauria > Squamata > Helodermatidae > Heloderma > Heloderma suspectum. The sequence continues at coordinate 329,144,612 of NC_139458.1, forward strand.
ACCCAGAAAACCTCCCTCATCCATGACATGATCCTGGATGAGGGTGCAGACCTGGCATGTATTACGGAGATCTGGCTGGCCGAGGCTGCTGCTCCAACCCTTGCAGCCATGTGTCCAGCTGGATTTTCGTATGCACAGCAGCCGAGGGCTGGGGATCGGGGAGGGGGAGTGGCTGTTATCTACCGAGAATCCTTGGTCTTCACCAGACCCCCTCTCCGGGAGACCAAGGTTGCTGAGTGCATGTACTGGAGGTTGGGCCCGAAGGGCAGTCTGGGGATTCTGCTCGTGTACCGTCCACCCCGCTGCACGACTGACTCCCTGGCCGAGGTGCTTGAGGTGGTCTCTGATGTGCGTGTACAGTCCCCGAACTTACTGGTGTTGGGGGACTTCAACGTACATTCGGAGGCCATCCTCGTAGGAGCACCTCAGGACTTCATGGAGACCATGGCCTCCTGGGAGCTGCACCATATTCTAACTGGGCCCACCCATGTAGCCGATCATGCACTAGACCTTGTGTTTGTTTCTGGAGAAATGGGGAGTGATCTGGAAGTCGGGGGTATATCCACCACCCCCTTGTCATGGTCAGATCACTATCTGGTGACGTTGGACTTCTCGGTTCCACAACCCCTCCGCAGGGGTGGAGGACCCATTAAAATGGTCCGCCCCAGGCGTCTTATGGATCCAAATGGATTCCTGAACACGCTTGGGGATTCTCTGGGGCATGCCAACGGCCACTCGGTCGAGACCCTGGTGGGTGGGTGGCTGGAATGCCGCAATCACTGGGGCATTAGATCAGGTGGCTCCGAAACGCCCTCTCCCCCTGAACAGGGCTCGGACTGCACCATGGTTCAATCCGCGGTTACGAGCTCTGAAGCAGGAGGTGAGACAGCTAGAGCGCCGGTGGCGGAAGTCTCGCTCCAAAGACGATCAGACACGGGCTAGAGCTGTATCTTCAGCCTATCACGTGGCGGTGAAGGCAGCAAAAAAGGAATATTATGCTGCCTCCATTGCATCTGCAGAGTGCTGTCCCAGGAGGCTGTTACAAGTGGTCCGGAGCCTGGTCGGTCCTGTGCCTCTGGAACCACTGGAGCATTCTAAGGCCTCCTGTGAGGCCTTGGCAAGGCAATTTGCAGATAAAATTGATCAGATTAGGTGTGTTACTCTGCACGCTGTGGATACAGTTATTGAGCAAGAGGTGGCCTGTGGCAAACCGGTTTTGTGGGATCGGTTCCAGCTTCTTCCTCCTGATGAAGCGGACAAGGTGCTTTCATCGGTACGGCCGACCACCTGCTTACTTGATCCTTGCCCATCTTGGCTCATTATGAGCTGCAGAGAGAGACTGGGTGAGGGGATCAAGGCGGTGGTGAACGCCTCCCTTGAGGAGGGAGTGATGCCATCAGCCCTCAAGGAGGCAGTGATAAGACTGCTCTTAAAGAAGCCCTCCTTGGGTCCTCAAGTTTTGAACAACTTTCGCCCAGTCTCAAATCTGCCATTTTTGGGCATGGTGATTGAGCGGGTGGTGGCGGTGCAGTTGAAGGCACACTTGGAAGAAACTGATTATCTAGACCCATTTCAGTCGGGCTTCAAGCCTGGGCATGGGACAGAAACGGCCTTGGTCGCCTTGGTAGATGATATGAGGAGGGCTCTGGATAGGGGTGAATGCTCCTTCCTTGTTCTCCTCGACCTCTCAGCGGCTTTTGATACCGTTGACCACGGTATCCTCCTGGACCGCCTGGAGGGCGGGCATTGGGGACACCGTATTGCGGTGGTTCCGGGCCTTCCTCTCCGGCAGGTACCAGAGGGTAGCACTGGGAGAGGAGGTTTCGGACCTGTGGCCACTTACTTGTGGGGTGCCACAGGGTTCCATCCTCTCCCCGATGCTATTTAACATCTATGTGAAGCCGCTGGGGGCTATCATCAGGAGGTTTGGGGTGCAGTGTCATCAATATGCGGATGACACGCAGCTCTACCTCTCGTTTAAATCTTCACCAAGGTTGGCCGTAGAATCCCTGTCCAAATGTCTGGAGACGGTGAGTGGCTGGATGGGGAGGAATAGGCTGAAGCTGAACCCTGATAAGATCGAGGTACTTTTGGTGGGAGACAAGAGGAGGCTGGGGGATGTTGACCTGGTGTTGAATGGGGTACGACTACCCTTGAAAGACCAGGTCCGCAGCCTGGGGGTCATTTTGGACTCCCAGCTGTCCATGGAGGCTCAGGTGTCAGCTGTGAGCCGGACAGCGCTGTATCAACTCCATCTCATACGGCGGCTGCGCCCCTGCCTTCCCGACCATCTGCTCCCATCGGTGGTACATGCCCTGGTCTCCTCTCATTTAGACTACTGTAATGCGCTCTACGTGGGGTTACCCTTGAAGACGATTTGGAAACTGCAGCTGGTACAGAACGCGGCGGCTCACCTGATTAAAGGCAGCTGCCGGCGAGATCACATCACTCCAGTGCTGAAGGAGTTGCACTGGTTACCAGTTGTTTTCCGGGCCAAATTCAAGGTGTTGGTTTTGACCTTTAAAACCCTATATGGTTCCGGCCCAGCCTATCTTAAGGAGCGCCTCCAGCAGCACCAGACAGGCCACTTAACAAGATCAGCCTCGGATGGCCTTCTCTCTGTCCCATCAGCCAGGACAGCTAGGCTGGTGGGGACGAGGGAGAGGGCCTTTTCTGTGGTGGCCCCCACTCTGTGGAACTCCCTGCCTAGGGAACTCCATCATGCCCCCTCTTTAATGAGCTTCCGTCGTGCATTAAAAATGTTGTTGTTCAGGCAGGCATTTGGGGTGGGTTAGGGTATTTTAGAAATGTTTTTATTGTAGAATTTTATTGTTTTAAACTGTTTTTATTGTATGTTGTACATCGCCCAGAGTGGCTGGGTAACCAGCCAGATGGGCGATTAATAAATTTAATTATTATTATTATTATTATTATTATTATTATTATTATTATTATAAATATTTTTACCCCACCTTTCCTCTAAAAGACTTCATGGTGGCTAACAACAAATCAATTTAGGGCACAATCTCATGGTCCTGCCCTACTTCAGCTGGGTCAGGCTCTAAGCTATGCAATGCAGGGACAAATCCTAATAGGGAAGCCAATTAAGCTGGCAAATGGTCACGCGCAAAAGTTTTGGTCCAGAAAAGGAAGAGGCTAAGGCAGGAGTGGCCAAGATACATGCAATGGTCAAAGCACAGTTTTACTGAGCAAGTAGGTGTTTTCCAGAAGAGAGGTCTGAGGCACAGCCAAGAGCAAAACACAGAAGAGCAGTCTAGTAGGAACACAGTCCAAAAAAGACCAAAAGTAGAATCATGCAAGAGATCTGTCCAGAGGACAGTAGAACAGAGGTTCAAACACAAGGCAAGGTCAGGGAAAACATGATATCAGATACTGGAGCTGAAGTTAAGGCAAATTACAACTGAGGGCTGACATAGCCAGCGCTACCAGAGCCCCACCCAGGACTCAGCTGCATCTTGTTAAGTTAGAGGCTTGTGTCAGATGTCCTTCTCATGAGGAGAGCACTACTCATGAACCCCTTCTGAACCATTCCTCTTCAGTAAGCAAGCACTCCTTCACCTGGCCACTGTCCTATCATGGATCTTAAGGTGCTGGCATGCTCAGGGAGTAGGTGGTAGCCCAACATCCCCCCTCTGCCTTGGAATCTGAGGTCTCTGCCTCTCCAGGAGGCAAATACAAAGGGTCTCAAACCATCTTGGATAGTGCCAAGGTCCTCTGAGGCAACCAATTCCCTGGGGCCATCTGGGTCTGAAGGGTCTGGTTCCTTCTGAGTATGATCCAGTAGAGGCCTTACACCTGAGACCATGACAGGTCCCCAAAGAGCATCCCCAGGCCAGAGGATTTTGCAAATGCCCCCTTCCAAAACCATACACACTGCTACAACTTTGGGAGGGTGACTTCACAGTCCAATCCCTCCCTTCCCCTGCTCACAGCTGCCATGGAAAGAACCATGATGCCTGCTTTCCAAGGTTGCAAAGCAGCCTCAGATGACCTCATAGAGGGAAAAAAAAGGGGGCATTCCAGTGGGTGGGGAGGGGAGGAGGGAGATTGAGATGCACAAAATCCTGTGGTCTCTCCAGCCCCCACCCAGCCTCAGCAGCATGCCTCCTCGAGATCAGCTCGGGGACCTCTTTAGAGGAAAGTGAGTGAAACTACTGGGCCCAACCACGAGATGCTTTTCAGGAAACAGTGGGATATGCAAGAGAGTCTCCACTGACAGTATTAGGAAGTAGGCAGGCTTGCATGACAGAAGCCAGATCTTCAGGCATCCTGGTCCTCATTTATATTAATGCAACAGCAATGACCCAGGTCAAAACCCCAAAGTGGGAGGAACTAAATCAGAGACCCAGAGATGGGACGAAATATGCCTTGCTTTATTAGTTCAAATCCTTGTGTCAGCTAACTGGGTAGCTTTGAAGGCTTGACCTGTGGTTCTTTGGCAATGACCAATACTGAAGATGCTGCTAGAATTCAGCAAATAACTGATTTTTCTCCTTCCTAGAGAAACCAAGGTCATATCAAAACTAAATTTATAGAGTAGTCCTAACCTCTGTTGCATAAAGTGTCCCTTTTCCTCCTTTATGAAGTAAAACTTGCATTAGAGAAATTAAATTTTTCAATTCCATTTTAGATGTAATTTTCTAATACCAGATCTCCAATGACATTAACAGTCCTAGATATTTTAAGCAGACTTTCAAGTGAGTGCTCACATAAAATGCAACTTGGTGTGATGGCCTAATTAGTTCAGTAGTAAATCACTCAAAAAGTGGGACATTTGGGGCATTCCTCATCTTATTCTACCTGAAACAGATTTATACCTTGGCTTTACTCTGCAGTTAATCAAAACATGAAGCTTATAATATTCCACTGAAAAACCCAGTCCTCCAACACCATCAGTAACAAATATGAAACAGTATCTAAATTTTAAGATTGCTGGGAGAATTATCAACAACCTCCGATATGCAGACGATACCACCCTAATGGCAGAAAGCGAAGAGGATCTCAAGAGCCTCTTGTTGAGGGTGAAAGAGGAGAGTGCAAAAGCTGGTTTGAAACTCAACATTAAAAAAACTAAGATCATGGCATCTGGCCCCATCACTTCCTGGCATATAGAAGGGGAAGAAATGGAAGCAGTGACAGATTTTACTTTCTTGGGCTCCAAGATCACCGCAGACGGTGACTGTAGCCATGAAATTAAAAGACGCTTGCTCCTTGGGAGGAAAGCTATGGCAAACCTAGACAGCATAGTAAGAAGCAGAGACATCACCTTGCCGACAAAGGTCCATCTAATCAAAGCTATGGTTTTCCCAGTAGTAATGCATGGCTGTGAGAGCTGGACTATAAGGAAGGCTGAGCGTCGAAGAATTGATGCTTTCAAACTGTGGTGCTGGAGAAGACTCTTACGAGTGCCCTGGACTGCAAGGAGGTCAAATCAGTCCATCCTAAAGGAAATCAACCCTGAGTGCTCATTGGAAGGACAGATACTGAAGCTGAAGCTCAAATATTTTGGCCACCTAATGCGAAGAGAAAACTCTCTGGAAAAGACCCTGATGCTGGGAAAGACTGAAGGCAAAAGGAGAAGGGGACGGCAGAGGATGAGATGGCTAGATAGCATCACGGATGCAATGAATATGAACTTGAGCACGCTCCGGGAGAGAGCGCAGGACAGGAAGGCCTGGCGTGCTATGGTCCATGGGGTCACGAAGAGTCGGACACGACTGAACGACTGAACAACAACAACAATCTAAATTTTACAGCAGTGGTAAAGGAGTCATACTAGCGGTGATCAGAGTAGCCATGCAAGTTACTACTTGCCTGCAGGTAGCACATTTGTAGGTTAACTGTGCCAATCCCACCTTCTCCATCTGTCCTACGCTGCAACGGCTGTTCTATTAGGACAGAGAAACACAGCACAGGATATAAACTTCACCCTGCCCTTGGGGGCAGGGGGGATTGTCTTCTACTTTGAGAAATACACTGCACTAGGGCAGCTGTCTTTCTCTTTCTTTGTCTTTCTCCCTCCCTCCTTCAGACATGGCTTTACAGGGCCCTGGCAATTTAGATCCTGGAATGAGAGAAAAGAGACAGAGAGTGCAGCCTCAGTACTGCCCTGTGCAATAGCCTGAAGCTGAGTCCCTTTAGCACTTTGCTCTGAGGGCAGTATCCAACTCAGCCCTTGCGCTAGTGGGAATGGCTGCTAGTAGTGCCACAGGAAGCTAGCCCAAAGTAGCACTTCTGGAACAGGACAAGTCAGCACAGCTGCCAGCATTTGATGCTGCCATGAAGCTACAAACTGCCTGCTACCTACTGGCACCACTTTGTACTTTCTGCATCTGCTGCCGCCATCTTTGTTTAGATGTAGTGGCCATTCTATATGCATGCAAGCCCTACGATTCACATTAAATTCCAAATTCTGCAGTGATGAGCTGTGGCGATGCAAGTCCTTAGAGAATCAAGGACAGTGGGGGATAATGAGCAGGATGACGGGAAATAGGTATCTCATATTTTTTAGGAAATCCTCCCCCCCAAAAAAAAAAACTAGATACCTAAATACACATCCTAGTTCACATGGACAGCCTTTAGGATTCTATTTTACTCTGAAGTTAGTATCACGTACACAAGTGTGCCATTTAAGCCACATTGAATAATATGTGTAAACCCTATACTGGATTGGGTCTGGGCATTTCTTCTTATGGTTATCTACAGAAACAGAACCTTAATTGATTGACTGATTGATTAACTGAGACATTTTAAGGCCATCTTTTAGGGTACAAAGCTCTCTCAAGGTAGCTCACAGGATAAAAAACGTAAAATAATGGGCAGTGTCCTATATGCTGCCCATGCATCAATGGGACCCACCATTAGCACAACAGAGAGCTCGCAGCTCTTAAAGCAACAGGAAATGAGCAGAAACACAGGGCACACTCCTGATACATCCCAATCCAGAAATAAGTATTTCCACTTGTTTCTGGGGTTCCTTTATGAAGCTCTAACTCCTTGTTGTGCTAGTGGTGAGTCTCACTGTCACAATGGAATGAGCAGGAGCACAACAGCAGTATTGGATACTGCCCTATAATTGTAATATTTATTTATTTCATTTGAGATGGGATTTTAGGCATTCCAGTGTATGACTTTAACTTCTTATTCCACATACTTAAGAAATTGGTGTGTGGGGGGGTATTATTTTACCTTTGAAAATGTCTGTATGCTATTTTCAAAGCCCCTTAATTGTGTAAAGGTGTTGTGCCTGACAGAGGAAAGTCCACAATGAAAGCTGCTAATGTATGATGAAAGCTAATAAATTTCAAAGTGCAACATTCATCATCATTTTAGCTACCTCAATCCACGGACTAACTTTGGTACACTGACTCTAGTAAAAGCTTAGCTATCAAAGACCAAGGTCAGTGGAGTGGAGTGGGAGCTTAAATTATAGGGGTTTTCTCACAATTTGCATTCACTTCTGATACTTTCTAAATGATTATCTCTGGATTCACACAACTTGTATGATTTTTTCTCCACATCTAACAAGATGGTAGCCTTAACCAATACACATTTGTAATGGTCTATACATTTGCTTGTTTTCTTTGGCAGGTTATTTGATAATCTGGGCACCATGGTAATTGTTTGCAATTTTACTTAGGAGACCTTTTGATGTAAAGGTTACAATTTTTATGCAAAAGGTTACATTGCAGCTGTATGTAGAGATCAGTGTTTGTTACCAGATTTATTTATTTATTTATTTATTTATTTATTTATTTATTTGGGTAGTTCGACAGGCCTGTGAAGAATATAAACAGTTGTAGTAACAGCAGCTGCTAAACTAATAATAATATTGTTTTTCAATCTAAAACGTGATTGCTGCTGCATTTTAGCACCTGCATATACCCTGGGTGGTTGGCACATAACAATCTAGTTATACTCGTTGGGATTTTGTTTGTTGTTCTTAAAGAGAAATATATTTCAAACACTCAGGGTGAAATTCAATATTGCATGTGCAAACTTCCTCTTGCACAATGGGACTCCTTCACTTCTTGCACAAAAGAACCCCTTCTCTCCTTTCCCCCTGCAGCCCTCTGAGCCCCCTGAAATCTGCTCCAAGGGGTCTTCAGCCCTCCAGAGCAGTTTTAGAAGGTGCACATGGGGCCTCCAGGTGGAGGGAGGAATCGCCCCTTCCTCATTCCATGGATATTAGCCATTTCACGGATGAGAAAGGTTAACATGATAGGATGCTGCCCTCAGACATCTTTACTATTCCATGAGGTTATTCCAGGTAAAATCTCCAGCCTCTGCATGATCATACAAGAGTATTGTATAAATGAAAGTTCTCATCTGTTTGAAAATCCTGCTGTTATAAGAAGCTTTGTGGAGTCTGAAGCAGTCTAGAGCATGTCTCTTGGGAATATGTTCTGGAAAGAAAAATTATTCCTGCCCCAAATTAGCATGATGGGCTTGTCATTTCTTCTTCTTTTTGCTAGACTTTATATCTATTTAAATTTTATCAGCCTCAAGATCAATACATGAGCACAGCTTGAAAGATACTGATCACAGCACACTTTACATTGCTGAAATGTATTGGGAGAAATAGGTCAGAACCAACATGGGTTGTGCGTGTGTGTGTGTGGAGGAGTTTCTTTGCTAAACCTATGGTTACAAGTATCTATGTTGGGCCAAAGAGCTTTTCTTTGTTTCCTGAACCCTTTGCCTTTCCTTGAATTCAGCATTACCTTTGAGTACTCGATCTCTGCCTTACTTCCTTCATGTGTTATAATGATCCACAGAGGACTTAGCTGTACATGAGCTGAACATGGGAAGCAGCAGTTCTTAAAATGCTAAAAGTCCAGTAGAAGTGATTCAAAGACAGTGATGTTGTGGAGCTGCCAAATTTAGGTTAGGAATTAGGGATGGTGGAGAATTCCGCCACGGATTTCAGTGAGGCTGAATGCACTGGCATTCGGCCCCCCGAAATCCGTGGCGGAACGGCCTGCCACCACCACCACCCCGTGGATTCCCCCCGGGACGAGGCTTACGTGGGGCGGATGTTCCGGCCGGCGGCAGCTCCAGCAGTGGCTGGTCTTTCGACCGGCTGCCGCAGCTGCCATTTGCATCCTGGTCTTTGCCGTGATAGGCTATGTAAGTATTTATGTAGCCTATCACGGCAAGCCAATTAAAAAAAAAAAAGGCGTACGCAAATGGCGGCAGCTACGGCGGCCGCCATTTGCGTTCCCTATTTTAGTCTACGTAAATATTTACGCAGGCTATTAAGGCGAAAAAGAAGGGGAACGCAAATAGCATAGTGGGCGCTATTTGCGTTCCTTTCTTTTCTGCTGTTTTAGCCTACGTAAATATTTACGTAAGCTATTAGGGCAAAAAAAAAGAACGCAAATAGTGCCCACTACGCTATTTGAGTTCCCCTTCTTTTTCGCCGTAATAGCCTACATAAATATTTATGTAGACTAAAACAGTGAAAAATAGGGAATGCAAATGGCGGCCGCTGTAGCCACCGCCATTTGCGTATGCCGTGGTTTGTTTTTTTTAATTGGCTTGCTGTGATAGGCTACGTAAATACTTACATAGCCTATCACGGCAGCCTGGATGGATGCAAAAGGCGACCACTACGGCAGCCGCCATTTGCGTCCGCACCAGCCAGTCTGCGGCCGGAACTTCGGCTGCAGATGGCCCTGGCCGGCTGCTCCGTGGAGCCGGCCGGGCAGGATTCCAGGGGGGAGGACCAGATCACCTCCCCCCCCATCGAGGATTCTGGGGGGAGGGATGGAGTGCCTCCCCCCCACCGCGAATCAATCTGCAAAAAGGTAAGTGACTTTTGTACATCCCTATTAGGAATGGGGGAGAAATTCATTCAGTTTTCATTGAAAGGTGAACTTATCTAATTTCACATTGTGAACCAAAATATGAACCATAACCAGGGGCATTGAAAAAGAGACCTACTAGGGCATGGGTCCCGGATACTTGCTGAGGTGATCCGGATTTCTGGGGCTAGGTCCTGATAGAGAGAAGGGTCTTACAGCTTCTCGTAGCTGTGTTTCCTTATTTGGAGTCTTTCCCCCACCCCCCAGCTGGAGGACCATGCACAGGGAGGAGACAGAGAAAAGTCTCCATCTCATGGTGTTATATCACCTAAGGCTTTCTGATTGTCTGCCATCTGGCCAATCAATAGCTGCCACTGTTACAGCGCGGTGTTTTAAATGAGGAAGCATGGCCCTTACACTAGTTCCTACAGTGATTATGGCAAGAGCAACAGCAGCTTAGTCTCTGCTCTCATTACTTTTGTGGGGTTTGTCTTCTTGAGCATGTGGCTGACTTTCTAGTGAGGTTTATGTAAGAGGGGAGGAGAGAGAGAAGGAGGAAGAAAGGAAGGCAAGCAATGGCTGCTGTGTTGCCTTCCTGGTAAGGCCAGAAGAAGCCCAGTTTGTGTGGGATGGGCAGAACGGGGCGGGGCAGGAGAGAAGACCAAGAGAAAGAGAGGAAGGAAGGAAAATCCTGCCAACACTGCCTGTCTCCCCAGGAGGGTCCAGCAAGGCCAAGAGAAGCCTGGTTTATGTGTGGGCAGCGCAGGTGAGTGGGATTTACTTCTGAGTAAATCTCACTGTATTGTCTCCCCACGAGGGACCAGCAAGGCCAAGAGAAGCCTGGTTTGTGTGAGGCAGGAGGGGGAGAAGAGCAAGAGAAGGAGAAGAAGGAAGGAAAATGCCTCTGCTGCTGCTTGCCTCCCTGGCAGGTACCAGCAAGGCTGAGAGAAACCCGGTTTATGTGTGGGCAGTGCAGGCAAGCAGGAGTTACTCAGAAATAAATCCCACCGCGTTTCCTCCCCAGCAGGAATGGGCAAGGCCAAGAGGCTCAGTTTATATCAGCAGGCTGCGGCAGGGGGAGAGAAGAGCAGGAGAAGTAGAGGGAGGGAGGGAGGAAGGACCCCTGCTGCTTCTGTGTTGCCTCCCAGAAGGGCCCCACAAACCCTCAGTTTCAGGCTGGTGTTGTGGGAGTGAGGGGTGGGGAGGTGATTTGCACTGCACAGCAAAGCAACTCCTGGGTTCAGCCTCTGGGCAATCCTCTAGAGAAGGTGGGGGGAGAGCAAGTGAGGATTTCCTCAGAAGCAAATACCACTATGTTTAATGGGGGGGGGGAGAGACTCCCTTGTAAGTGTGTAAATTTGCAGCTTGAAAGGATGGGTTATTATACTGTACGAAGTACATTCCCATACCCTCCCTTTCCAATGTGCCATGTTCAGTTTGCAGTTGATCTGTAAATGTTTAAGATGCCATATAGCTTGGGGGAGGGGGTCCCAATCAGCCACACTTGGTGCAATGTGGAGGATGTCTTAAGACATCAAAAAAGTACAATATTACTGAAAATGTAAAACAAAAGGTGGCTGCTTTTATCTTTCCAGTGGTGCATTATCACATCTGAAAAACTATTTCCAGCGTCCTGTGGAAGTAGTACCCCACCAAAGGTTATGCCATTATAAATAAGTTAGCCTTAAGGTGCTACAAGGAAGAGTACAACGTAGGCGCCAGGTGAATGTCTCTAGGGAACTCATTGCACAACCAGGGTGCCACAGCAGAAAAGGCCCTCTTCCTGGTAGCCACCCGTCTCACTTCCTTTAGCATTTCTTAAAACTGGAGAAATGCTCAAAGTTTAAGATGAGCCAAATTTAAGATTAGAATAATGAGAGAAATTGAAATTTCTCACCGTCCAATTCATCCACTCCTAGTTTAGACTGAAGGTTTATGGAAGAGAAACCAGGAAGACATAGAGGCCACAATCCAGTACACAGTTGATCATGCTCAAGTATCTGCTCCAGCATTCTGTTTCCATAGTGGCTGGCCAAATGCTCTGGGAGGCTTGCAAGGAGATCAGGAAGGCAGCAAGCCTCTCTTGTTGTTTGTCCCTAGGATCTAATACTCACAGTTATACTGTTTGAATACTGAGGTTCCTTCTGGCTACCTCAGCTAAGAGCACCGCAGATTTGTAGTATTTTTTGAGCCACAGTTTTAAGAACAGCCGGTTCTACTGCTCACCTAATAATTTCTCTAATTTATAAATGGGGATAAAAATCTGTATGTCTAAGGTACATAGCCAATTAGACTAACAACCGGAAATGTACCCAATACATTACACATTGAAAGGAACACTGCAATTCTATACATTTCTACACAAAAGTAAGTCCCACTGAGTTCAATGGGGCTTGCTCCCAGGTAAGCAGTTAAAGGATTGCTGCCTCCATAACTGAAAGGATTAATCAGAGGCCCTGTTGTATGTCCCACCACCAAGAGAGGCTATGTTGATGGGTACAGGAGACAGGTAGGGATGTACAAATCCCACTTACCAGCCTGCTACCTGGGTCCGCGCGATCCGTCCTTCCCCCCCGGAATCCTCCCCAGCCGGCTCCACTCCACTCCGCGGCAAGGCCACGGAGCCTCCGGCCAGGGCCTTCTGCAGCCAGACTTCTGGCTGCTGCCAGGCTGCTGCAGCCACAAATGGCAGCCATTGTAGCGGCTGCCATTTGCATCCTTGCATTAGGCCATGATAGGCTACGTAAGTATTTACATAGCCTATCACGGCCTAATGCAGGGACGCAAATGGCGGCTGCTACGATAGCCGCCATTTGCGGCCGCAGCAGCCTGGCAACAGCCAGAAGACAACCTGGAGCTGCCGCCAGATAGGTCCATTCCTGGGAGGATTTCGGGGTGGTGGGGGGGGTAGTCCATTCCGCCACGGACTCTGGGGGGATTCTAAAGAATCCGGCCTCACTGAAGTCTGTGGTGGAATTTTCCAACTAGGGATGTATGAAAGTCACTTACCTTTTCGACGGGGTGATTCGTGGTGGGGGGGAGGCACTCCACACCTCCCCCCGAAATCCTAACCCAGCCGGCTCTGCTCCATGGAGATTCTGCTGAGCCACTGGCTGGGGCCGCCTGCAGCTGGACATCTGGCCGCTGGGCAGCCTGCAGGCAAAAAAAAAAAACAGCGTATGAAATGGCGGCAGCTATGGCAGCCGCCATTTGCATTCCCTTTTTTTCGCCATTTTAGCCTACATAAATATTTATGTAAACTATTAAGGCGGGGGGGGGGGAAAGGAACACAAATAGTGCCCACTACGCTATTTGTGTTCCCCTTTTTTTCACCATAATAGCTTACATAAATATTTATGTAGGCTAAAACAGTCCAAAAAAGGGAATGCAAATGGCGGCCACCGTAGCCACCACCATTTGCGTACGCTGTGGGGGGTTTTGCACAAATGGTGTCCCTGCGTTAGCCGTGATAGGCTACGTAATTATTTTCATAGCCTATCACAGCTATGATGAGGAAGCGAATGGCAGCCGCAGCGTGGCCGCCATTCGCTAGTCAGCGCGGATGGCAGCAGGTAAGTGCTCCGTTTCGTGTGCCTTTCGTGGGGGGGGGCTTCATTCCACCACGGATTTCAGGGGGCCGAATGCACTGGCATTTGGCCTCACTGAGATCCATGGCAGAATTCTCTGACATCCCTATCTCCAACATCCCTAGAAACAGGTAGGGATGTCAGAGAATTCTGCCATGGATCTCAGTGAGGACGAATGCCAGTGCATTCAGCCCCCCGAATCTGTGGCAGAATGGCCTGCCCCCCCTGCGGATCCCCCCGGGATGAGACTTATCTGGGGCGGATCTTCCGGGCAGCGGCGGCTCTGGCGGCGGCTCCAGCAAAGGCAGCGGCTGCGGCCGGTCTTCCGACTGGCTGCCGCCATTTCCAGGCTTGTGGAGAAAAAAAAAAGACGTGATAGGCTACATAAAGATTTACATAGCCTATCATGGCTAGGTTTAAAAAAAAAGAAAAAAAAGACGTGATAGGCGATGTAAATCTTTACGTAGCCTATCATGGTTGGGGGTGGGTTTTTTAAAAAAAAACCGCATACGCAAATGGCGGCGGCTATGGCCGCCGCCATTTGCATTCCGTCTTTTTGCCCTCTTAATCTACGTAAATATTTACATAGACTATGACGGCAAAAATTAAGGGGAACGTAAATAGCGTAGCAGGCGCTATTTGCGTCCCTTTCTCATTCACCGTTTTAGCCTACATAAATCTTTACGTAGGCTAAAACGGGGAATCAAAAGGGGATGCAAATGGCGCCCGCTACGCTATTTGCGTTCCCCTTGATTTTCGTCATCATAGTCTACGTAAATATTTACATAGATTAAGATGGTAAAAAGAAGGAACGCCTCCATTTGCGTACGCGTGTTTTTTTTTACCCAGAGCCCTCCGCGGCCGGAAATCCGGCTGCAGATGGCTCTGGCCTGGCCTGGCCAGGCCGGGCCTGGCTGGCTGCTCCGCAGAGCTGCCGCGGAGCACAGCCGGCCGTTCGACGATTCCGGGGGGGAGGAACGGAGCGCCTCCCCCCCAGCCAGGATTCCGGGGGGAGGGAAGGAACGCCTCCCCCCCCATCAACATAATCCGCGAAAGGTAAGTCACTTTTTTACATCCCTAGAGACAGGGCCTTGAAGCAGCATGTCAGTTGTGGAATTCCCTCCTAAGTGAGGTCAGGTTAGCTTCATCCCTATGGAGATTTAGACAGGCAGTAAAAACTGTGCTGTTTTGCTAGGGCTTTGAAATATATTAATGTTGTTTGGGCTTGTTTCAAATAATGTTTTGTTTCTGCTTTTATTTTGTCGTGATTTTATTGTATCATTGCAGTGTAGTTTTACATTGTATATCACTTCGAAGTCACTCGTGGGCAAAAAAAAAGATATATTAATACTTTTAATTAATAAGGCAGAAATCTGAGGGTATCTGTCAATTTTGCTTAGGATTGACAGTTAAAATATTTAAACTCCCACAATGTGTTTGATGGTCAGGACTCTGTCAATTAAGATGCAAATATAGCATCCAAACACAACAGCTAAAAATGTAACATATGGCAGTATCCAATGTAACACCACCGCTAACGTAAATTATATTGTGCTTAGAGCTGTGCCCAAATGGCCTCTCAAATTCTCCAGCCTTTTTGTGGGCAGAGAATTGGGGGGAGGGGGAATTTCCCCAAATTTCTCCTAGGAGAGGAGAAATTCTCCAACAGTTTCTCACAGATAGGGCTCACTATCAGCAGCACAGGTTCTTTCTTTTTTCCTAAGGGTTTTTGGTTTATCGCACTGCTTCTGTACGTGGCAACCTACAGTGGTAGCATCCACTGTGATGAGGCTTCCACTTTTTTGAGGCAGAATTTTGAATTTCTTTTGGTGGTATTTTTGAGCTTACCTAATCACTGCGAGCTAGCTGAGGGTGCTGTGTGTGTTTTCTCTCTCTACTGGACATCTTTCCATTGCTCTGCAGCCTCCCAGACCACCTGCACTTCCTGAACTGAAAAAGCCCCATGGGAGGAATTGTCTCATGATGTCTTCCCCAGGGTGGCTTTAACTGAAGTGCGGGAAGCCGAGAAGGCTACACAGGCTGCCACAGAGATTATTGTACAATGGCAGACAGGACACTCATGCACACTCCTCAGCCACCTCACACATAACATAAGCACAAGAACCCCAAAGCCATGAACATTTCTCCAAAATTTCTCTTCCTTTGAATTTCGTTATGGAAGCAATTTCTTTTCTATCCAATTGAATGAGAATGGTCAAAAAAATGTGGGAGAAATTTTCAGCACAGCACTAATTGTGCTAGCGTAAAACGACCTCTAGTGCAAAGCCAACAGTGCTTGCTGGCACAATGGGTTCTCCAGCAAAGCCTGTCGTGCAAGCAAGTGCAATTGGCATTGTACCAGAGGTCATTTAAGCTAGCTGAATGTGATTTATGTTAGCAGTAGCATCACTCTGGATACTTCTCGTAATGTCTAAAACCTCCAGCCCAGCCAAGCCTGCAAAACCATGATTAAGGAGAATTTTTTTGTGACGCTTGTGTACAATACTTGGACTTTAGCAAGTTTTCAGTGAAAGAGTTCCACAGTTGACAGAAAACAGCAGAAATAGAAATTATTCATGTGCATAGTGAAGAGGGAGTTATTGCATTCTGCCATAATGTCAGATCATACGTTCCTAGGGATGTACAGATCATGTAAAATCCATTCTGTCTGTGTTTTGTAGATTGTCAGGCGCCTTTCATTCCGTCATCCACCCATCGACAGGATCGGATTTTTTTTGTTTCTGAATTTGGCATATTTGTGCAAATGTGCATTTGCGCAAATTTGCACATGTGAAAATGTGCAAATTTCCCCCAAATGCACATTTTCATGTTTTAGCCTATGGGGGGAATGTGCATTTTGGCCATTTTTTTAATTTTGTGTATTTTTCTATGACAACATTTGCCCAAAATTCGGGAAAGTTAGAAAACTGGTCTGCAAGTCTATGGAATCCACCCAATAGGGGGAAGCCAGTCCGCTGTGGAATATGCAGGTGAGATTCAGATTTTTCTGACATTCCTATATGTTCCTCATATGATCTAAAACCTCTTGGTGATCTTCCTTCATTCCCAGTTATTACTGCTAGTTACTTTGGAGGCTACAGACAACACCTTTCAAATATTCATTGTATCAGAAAGTATGAGCTCTTTGGCTCCACTTTCCTCAAATATGGAGCATTAAACCTTAGCACAGGTGACTTGATCAGAAGCCAGAGATCAAAACCATATGAGTAGAACTTGGAGGCTACATAGGTAGCCGGAGATTTGCTTTGCCTTGAAATTCACATAACATTTATTCAGGCAAAATTACTTTCAGACTATATAAACCCATACAGTTATGTGTGTCTTTAAGATTTCCATTTTCTAGAAGGCCCATCTCTGAAAAAGAATGCCAGGCCCATTTCTCTTACCTGGGGTGCAGTAGAAACTAAGATTCCATATGTGAACTGCATCGTCAGGGAGCTCATCCAGTTTGATTACATTTCACAGCAGCTTTCAGACAACGCCTTGCTGAAGTCTTGAGACAGAGTCACCCTGAAGAGCCCGACATTCTACCCTAGCGAGCACAGGTCAGGGTTTGGGAATTTGTTGAGCAACCCCCGCCCATGACCCCTGAACTGCGCCTGCCGAGACGCTGTCCTTGTTCGCCCCCCGCTCGTGCCTGCTTGCGCTGCAAAGTACTCACTGCGAACCCGTTCGATGAGCACCACCATTTTCGCGCCTTTGCTTTCTAGGAAAAACAGGAAGTTTTTAAAATGTGCATATTCAAATATGCACAGTTTGGAGCTGGGAAAGCTAAATAAGCGCAATATTAGAGGTATAATCCCTCCAATATTGTGTTTATTTAGCTTTCCCAGCTCCAAACTGTGCATATTTGAATATGCACATTTTTTAAACTTCCTGTTTTTCCTACAAAGCAAAGGCGCGAAAATGGCGGCACTCACCAAATGGGTTCACAGTGAGTGCTGGGGAATTCACTGAACTTGTGGGTAGCTCAAGCACAACTTCAGGGGGGAAGCGAGAAGGGATGTGGCTTCAGCGAGTGCACAGAGAACTGAACCAGGGTGAGTGCTGCTTACTAGGGATGGTGGAGAATTTCTCCACAAATCTCTGGGAGGCCGAATGCCAATGCATTCGGCCCCCCGAAATTGGTGGAGAAACGGTCCGCCCCCCCACCCCCACCCCGGAATGTGACTTACCTTTGGCGAATGTCCCTGGCGCTGGCGGCTCCTAGTGGCGGTTCGGTGGCGGCGGCCGGTCTTCTGACCAGCCGCCGCCATTTCCAAGTACAAAAAAACAACAACAACAACAAACATGATAGGCTAGGCTACGTAAAGATTTATGTAGCCTATCACGGCTAGATTTTCAAAAAACACCGTGATAGGCTACGTAAATCCTTACATAGCCTATCACGGCTGACTTTGGGGGGGGGAAGTGCGTACGCAAATGGCGGCGCCCATGGGCGCCGCCATTTGCGTAAGCGCTTTTTTTCCCCCCAAAGTCAGCCGTGAAAGGCTACGTAAGGATTTACATAGCCTATCATGGCTGACTGCAGGGACGCAAACGGCGGCAGCTACGGCCGCCGCCATTTGCGTCCCAGCCGGCCAGGAGGATTCGCGGCTGGAGGGACGGGGCGCCTCCCCCCCGGCCAGAATTTTGGCCAGAGGGACGGGATCCCTCCCCCCCGGCCAGAATTTCGGCGGGGAGGAACGGAGCACCTCCCCCCCACCGCGAAGCAAGCTGCGGGACCAGGTAAGTGACTTTCGTCCATCCCTACTGCTTACTATGTCAGTGCTGTTCACTATTTTTTCTGCTTCAAAACTTTTTTTGGAGTTCAGTTCATTGAAAATTGTTGGTAAAAGGACTATATATATATATATATATATATATATATATATATATATAAATTAGATGACCCACTAAAGTCATTTTAGTAATCTTTGTTTGACCCAACCATAACTGCTCCTCTGAAAGCAAGAAATAATAGCCTCATCAAATGTCCTTTTTGAAAACAAAGCCTTTTGCTTTCTGTCCCTGGTCTACTGCCATCACCAGCACTTCCGTCACATGATCTGGAAATCCAAATTCTGGTAGCTCAAAGTTAAGTTTTTATGTGAGCGTGCTAACCTGCCATTACTACCCGAATGGCATGAAAGAAAAGTAGCAGCTCAAGAATTGTCAGCGTCATACTGGCAAGTCCTGTGAGCTTAACCTGCTGAATTGCGCTCTGTTCCACAGAGTTTGCTGTCCCATTTTGTCTCTCTGTTTGTTTGTTTCTAGGTACTGACCAGTTTATGTCATTTTTTAGATTGTCTGGTATCAGCAAGAACCCTAATTGCTCCCGCAGTCTGCAATAAAGAAGTGTGGTGCTTGGCATTGAATTAACTAGTGCCACACCCACAACTTTATTCACTTCAAAATTACAGAGCTTTGCAACAAATCTTATGATTATGCGCTATCTATGCACCAGTCCCTCCATTAACTTTATGGGTGAGTTTAACCTGGCCTCGAGTCAGAGATACTGCATGGCCTACCTTCCCCCCAGCTAGTAGGGATGTCGCAAGCACCCGACTTAGTCTGGGAGGCAGAGGAAATCCCCCGTGCCCAGCCCCCCAGATGCCACTCACCAAACTCCAGGACACTGACGGACCCAGCCGAGGAGTGTCTTGGAGCGAGGTGAGCAGCCGGGAACAGCACGGACTTGTCACCATCTGCGCCCCAATGGCAAGAGTGACTGGGGCATGCATGGCTCCCCCCCCTCCTCCTCCTGCCCAGTCGGCTGTCCTTGACAGCTGACCAGGCAGGACGGGGCCTTGTCCAGTGCCCCGGCCACTAGCCGTCTCCTGCACACAAGCAGGAGACGGCTAGCAGCTGGGGCATGCACTGTGCCTCCTCCTCCTGCCTGCCTGCTCATCTGTCCTTGACAGCCAACCAGGCAGGATGGGGCCTTGGCCAGCACTAGGGATGGCATGGGCTCCCTCCCGGATGCTCCCCACACTCATCTGGGCCCTGTCTGACAAGTGCCCACCATTTTGCCGACTTGTTGTTGTTTTTTTACAAAAAAGGGAGCTAAAAGAAACCTGTGCATATTTAGATATGTGCATATTTGGGCTGGGAAAGCTTAATCTACACAATATCAGAGGCATAATGCGGGTGGCTCACAGAGCTCAGGGTGACTGCAGGTGGTTCACTGAGCTCGTGGGGGCTTGAGCATGGGTCTGGGGGGACTCGAGTGTGGGCAGTGCTTCAGCGGGTGCCCACTGACCCTGGACAGGGTGGGTTCACACATCCCTACCATCTAGTCACACCTTTTCAAGTGTTGGGGGAGACTTCCCTGGATCACTTCTCCCCGCATGTCCCACAACTCCAGGTACATGAGCCAGGTTAGCCACAAAGGAGATCCCTGAGAGGTGAGTCTAAGGAATCCCCCTTCACCATATTTGTGCCTCTGAGTGTTCACCAATGTCCTTACGTGCATCTGTTGCTTTCCTACACAACCATGCTCTTGTGACCAACCTAATATACCTATTTATGCCTATTAGGGCTACTTGTCTTACTTCACCCAAGGTAAACAGTGTAGAGTAGGTGAAAAACGAAATCTGGTGCCAATTTGGTCAGCAGACAAAAGGTTCCTCCTCAGCCCATATGCAACCAGGTGGACTGCTGTCAAAAAGTGGCCCGGGCTTATATATAGTGTTCTGGCTCTTCTCCCAGAAGGTGTCAGTAGACTCTGCATGCATCTGCACCCCTGATGTCCCACCCCCATCCAGGGCCAGGTGCAACACCACCCCCACCTGAACCCATCTGGGTTGGGCAGACAGAGCAGAATTTTGAAGATGGTTAGTAGGCCAAAAGTGTTCTTTTAGAGGCTGAAAATATTAACCACAAATTATACCTCAACATACTGAGTAGAATTATAGGTTCCCACTCTATTGTTTAGAGGAATAGAATTATACTTAAATATGGCATTTGACTGTAGGGAAGAAATTATGCTTGTTTTAAGAAATGGGAGTGGAGGGAGCTGATTTGAAGTTATACGATTTGATCCATTATCTGCATTTATTCTGTTCTCAAAAAGCTACAGAAAAAATTGTAGCAATTAAAGGAACCATATAACAAGCCGCAGGTGATACTTTGTCCAACAATTCAGTCAGATTATTGCTACCTTGTCCTTTGTAATGAAAACAAACAAACCTTCTTTATTTGTTTATTTATTTAAAATATATCGATACCACCCTCCATCAGGAAAAACTTCCTGTTAGAGCAATACGACAATGGAACCAGTGACCTAGGGACGTGGTGGGCTCTCCCACACTGGAGGCATTCAAGAGGAGGGTGGACAGCCATCTGCCAGGGATGCTCTGACTTGGATTCCTGCACTGAGCAGGGGGTTGGACTCGATGGCCTTGTAGGCCCCTTCCAACCCTACTGTTCTATGATTCTATGATTACCAAATCACAGGGCTGTGTACAAAAATCACTAACAGTTAAAATAAAACAAAAGATAAAAACAAAACAAAAAATCTGCTAAGCTAGGTATTAAAATCAGAAAATGCCTAGGTAAATGGATGAGATTTTAACTGGTGCAGAAACACGATCAGGGTTGGTGCCCCTTGTAGGGGTGAGAATTCCAAAGGTGAGGCACTACAACAGAAAAGCCCCCCCCCTCTTGGTTTCCATCAGGTGTACATGTGTAGGCAATGGAAAACCAGGTGCACTGATCAGTAGATCTCAGTGAACAGGCCAGTTGAGAATAACATTGGCTTTCTCTGCAGAGTTGTTGAAAACAAGGGAAACCAAGTGATAAATATTTCTAATTGAATAAAAGCATTTCCGAATTATATTTTTGAGTTATTTTCATAACATTAGGCATAAAATAGCTTTATTTCTTTCCATATTAACCTCAAAGAGTGAGATAGTCACATAAGTGATGCTCTGTTCTACCTGCAAACAAGACCACCTTGTTTGTTGCAAAGTTGTAAAATTCTGCACATCTGTGTCACAAATTGCCACATTTAATTGAAGGATGTTGGGTTGACAACAATTTTGAATGCTCAATTCTCATCACAAATTTAGAGAAGTTGTCATTTTAGCTGGGTAATAGGCAGATAAACCAATAAACACATCCCATGCCATAACCCTGTTACCTTAGCCCAGGGGTGCACAACCCATGGCCTACATGTGGCTCCTCAAGGCCCCCAACTACTGAAAAACTATGGCTTCACCACTGAGGCCATTGCAGCACCACCCAGTATTCTATGGTGCCACTACCACTCAGTCCCTGATTTTCTTCCCCTCTGCATCACCACCACTGATACTATCTGAGTAATGCGGCTACAAAATATTAGTAGCAAGTCCTGTTGAATGCTGCGTAAACATAGATTCTGCTGTCCATGTGCGAGGCTTGTTTCACACAACCCTGAAAACTATACGAGTTTGTTGGTTTGTTTGTTTACAATATTTGTATGCCATCTTTAAGGGTAAAAAAAAAAAATATTACACATCCAAAGCCAGGTTTCCCAATGTGGATGAACATCTTAATGTGCCACCAGTGGAGGCTGGTGGCTCTGATTTCAGTGGGGCTGTGAATCCATTCTGGGTTTCAGTCAGAACCAGCCAGAACTCTGAAGGAGCTATTAAACATGCTGAACCCTGCCCCCCAAATAGGTTCAGAACCCTGCATAGCTCCTTTAGAGTTCTGGCTGGTTCTGACTGAAACCCAGAATGGATTCACAGCCCCACTGAAATCAGTGCCACCAGCCTCCACCATGTGCCACTGCTAAGTGACTCTCAGAAGCATATGTATAGCTATAATGAACAGTCTATCCATACTGAAAAGAAAAACCTGAGACTTTGGTTCACAGTGAAATCCCACTTCCCCCTAGCTCATATAGCCTCAACTCAGATTTGAGCACACGACTGTGTCATCAGTCAATCCTGAGCAACAATTGGGATTCTTGCATGTATTTGCCACTGCATCACGTTGGGCTACCTAAAGACCCCCTTCCCAAGTTATCCCAGTGGTGTGAACCCGTCTCCTTCCTTTGTGCTAAGGTAATATCGGAAGCTCCAGCCAGGTCATTGCAGGAGGAGGCCCGCCATGCAGCTCCTTCCTGTGCTGGTGCCGCCCCACCTCCTAGCATGGACCAAACAACAGGAGATTGAGGTGTGACATCAGTCCCTCCCACATGACTTTGGGCTTCCAACTGAGGATGGGGCAGAACTTTGTTCAGCTTGTATTTAATACAACCCATTTGTATTTTAATACAAACTTACCTCATTTGGCACTTTGGAGCAACTATGCAAACCAAAACCCAGTTATCCTTTGAAATTCACACTTCACTGAATTTTGCATTGTAGTTCTCCATTCAAACAATGCATACAGAAAAAAATATATATATTCAGAAAAATATCATTCCAATGTAAGTTACGTTAGGCAAAAATGCATACAAAGATGTGCATTACAAGTAATGTGCACAAAGATGCTTATGGATTTTCATGCAAACATTTTTCTTAAATCCTCAAAGTTCGAGGCACAGCAGACTTAAAACTGGAAAAGTGAGAAACACAGAAACTGAAATTGACAGACTTGTCCTTCCTGACTTCTGACATTAGCTCACAGCACTGAAAGGAGACATTGCAGAGGGTCCCACACCACTGAGGCATCATCCGAATGGGCTAAAGAAGTCTGCTTGGGTTTGGTTTCCTGTTGGTAGTTGCCATGGTAATGTGCCAGATTTGATGGGCAGGGTTGTCAATAGGTCCTATGATCCAAACTAGGTTTGATGTACCAAAGGAGCAAGATGCTTCAGCATCCCCCCCGCCCCGCCGCCACCACCAAGGCTTGTTGTGCTTGTTTTTGG
Source organism: Heloderma suspectum (assembly GCF_057233095.1). NCBI lineage: Eukaryota > Metazoa > Chordata > Lepidosauria > Squamata > Helodermatidae > Heloderma > Heloderma suspectum. The sequence continues at coordinate 329,167,885 of NC_139458.1, forward strand.
TGGGAGAGCAGGAGTTATTTTGACCTAACACTTCTGCCGCATCTAGTGGAATAATCTGTGGCTAGTTCTGATTAGGGTTGGCGGAGAATTTCTCCACGAATCTTCGGGAGGCCAAGTGCCGACACATTCGGCCCCCCAAAAGTGTTGGGGAAATTCTCCGCCGGCCCCCCGGGATCGGACTTACCTTCGGCGAATGTCCCTCTCGGTGGTGGGTCCCGGTGGCGTTTCGGCAGGGGCGGGGGTGGCGGCCGGTCTCCTGACCGGCTGCCACCGCCGCCATTGCCAAAAAAAAAAAATAAAGTAAAAAAAAAAAACCTGTGATAGGCTACATAAATCGTTACGTGTACGTAACGTAAATCGTGTGATAGGCTACGTAAATCTATCATGGCTAGATTTCCAAAGTCAGCCATGATAGGCTACGAAAATCGTCATATAGCCTATCACGGGTCACTTTGGAAAAAAAAAAAGCGCGTACGCAAATGGCGGCGCCCATGGGGCACCGCCATTTGCGTTCCTTATTTTGGCATGTCTAGTCTACGTAAAGATTTACGTAGACTATGGCGAAAATAAGGGAACGCTATTTGAAATGAAGCAGGACAAAAGCGAATAGAGTTTTGCCAAGAGAACACGCTGATCATAGCAAACATGCTTTTCCAACAGCACAAGAGACGACTCTACACATGGACATCACCAGATGGTCAATATCGAAATCAGATTGATTATGTCCTTTGCAGCCAAAGATGGAGAAGCTCTATACAGTCAGTCAAAACAAGACCTGGAGCTGATTGTGGCTCAGATCATGAGCTTCTTGTTGCAAACTTTCAGCTTAAATTGAAGAACGTAGGGAAAACCACTAAACCATTCAGGTATGACCTCAGTCATATCCCTTATGAATATACAGTGGAGGTGAGGAATAGATTTCAGGGATTAGACCTGATAGACAGAGTGCCTGAGGAACTATGGACGGAGGTCCGTAACATTGTTCAGGAGGCAGCAACTCAAGCCATCCCAAAGAAAAAGAAATGCAAGAAAGCCAAGTGGCTGTCTGATGAGGCTTTACAAGTAGTTGATGAAAGAAGGGAAGCGAAAAGCAAGGGAGAAAGGGGAAGATATATCCAACTGAATGCAGAGTTCCAGAGAATAGCAAGGAGAGACAAGAAGGCCTTCTTAAATGAACAATGCAAAGAAATCGAGGAAAACAACAGAATGGGAAAGACTAGAGATCTCTTTAAGAAAATCAGAGATCTCAAGGGAAGGTTTTGTGCAAAGACGGGCATGATAAAGGACAAAGAAGGAAGGGACCTAACAGAAGCAGATGAGATTAAGAAGAGGTGGAAAGAATACACAGAAGAACTATACAGGAAGGATCTGAATGTCCCTGATAGCCATGATAGTGCAGTCACTGAACTTGAGCCGGACATCCTCGAGAGTGAAGTCAAGTGGGCCTTAGGAAGCATTAGTAACAACAAAGCTAGTGGAGGTGACAGTCTTCCAGCTGAGCCATTGAAAATCCTAAAAGATGATGCTGTTAAAGTGCTGCACTCAATATGCCAACACATTTGGAACACTCAACAGTGGCCGCAAGACTGGAAAAGGTCAGGTTACATTCCAGTTCCAAAGAAAGGCAATGCCAAAGAGTGTTCAAACTACCGCACAATTGCACTCATTTCACATGCCAGCAAGGTGATGCTCAAAATCCTACAAGCTAGGCTTCAGCAGTATGCGAACTGAGAACTACTGGAAGTACAAGCTGGGTTTCGAAGAGCAGAGGAACTAGAGATCAAATCGCCAACATTCTCTGCATCATGGAGAAAGCAAGAGAATTCCAGAAAAACGTCTATTTCTGCTTCATTGACTACCCTAAAGCCTTTGATTGTGTGGATCACAACAAACTGTGGCAAATTCTTAAAGTGATGGGAGTACCAGACCACCTTACCTGTTTCCTGAGAAACCTGTACGAGGGTCAAGAAGCAACAGTAAGAACCAGACATGGAACAACCAATTGGTTCAAAATTGGGAAAGCAGTACGACAAGGCTGCATATTGTCACCCTGCTTATTTAACTTATATGCAGAGTACATCATGAGAAACGCCAGGTTGGATGAATCACAGGTCGGAATTAAGATTGCTGGGAGAATTATCAACAACCTCCGATATGCAGACGATACTACTCTAATGGCAGAAAGCGAAGAGGATCTAAAGAGCCTCTTGTTGAGGGTGAAAGAGGAAAGTGCAAAAGCTGGTTTGAAACTCAACATTCAAAAAACTAAGATCATGGCATCTGGCCCCATCACTTCCTGGCATTTAGAAGGGGAAGAAATGGAAGCAGTGACAGATTTTATTTTCTTGGGCTCCAAGATCACCGCAGATGGTGACTGTAGCCATGAAATTAAAAGTCGCTTGCTCCTTGGAAGGAAAGCTATGACAAACCTAGACAGCATAGTAAGAAGCAGAGACAACACCTTGCCGACAAAGGTCCATCTAATCAAAGCTATGGTTTTCCCAGTAGTAACGTATGGCTGTGAGAGCTGGACTATAAGGAAGGCTGAGCGCTGAAAAATGGATGCTTTCGAACCGTGGTGCTGGAGAAGACTCTTACGAGTCCCCTGGACTGCAAGGAGGTCAAATCAGTCCATCCTAAAGGAAATCAACCCTGACTGCTCATTGGAAGGACAGATACTGAAGCTGAAGCTCAAATATTTTGACCACCAAATGCGAAGAGAAAACTGTCTGGCAAAGACCCTGATGCTGGGAAAGACTGAAGGCAAAAGGAGAAGGGGACAGCAGAGGATGAGATGGCTAGATAGCATCACCAATGCAATGAATATGGACTTGAGCACGCTCCGGGACAGAGCGCAGGACAGGAAGGCCTGGCGTGCTATGGTCCATGGGGTCACAAAGAGTCGGACATGACTGAACGACTGAACAACAACAATGACAGCAATGGAAGCTATACCAGTCTGTGGAGGAGTTAATGAAACTAGGTGGTGCCCAGTAAATTCTTAGCCTTCAAAACCTACACTTCCCTTTAGGGAACTTTTTCCCATTTGTTTGCAAACTGTGTTCTCTAATAGCTGATCTGTGTTTCCCTGCATTTCATTTTTGGACCCCAAGGGATATTATTTCAAACACCTGCCACTCTACCCTGCACTTTCTTTTTGCATTCACAATGTGGCTCGTTATAATATATGAACATCTGGGAGAAATCTGATGTTTAGAAATACACCCGCTGCAGAACTGTGCTTTGTCTTGCGTCCTGCTGCCCTAAACAGTAGTGGAGTCATTCAGAGTCATCATGATACCAGAAAAATCTCTAACAGTGAATTAAACATACCAAATAGACACATATATTTTATAAAATTAAATGTATAAGCCACAACTCCCATCATCCCCACCCAGTCCATCTTGGCTGAGAGTGACGGGACTTGTAGTCCAACACATCTGGACAGCGCAAGGTTGGAGAAGTCTGATGTAATATTTAAAGCACAAGTTTACTGTAGTGTTAATACATTTATCCTCAAAATGTAAGTGTCTGTGTGTCTGTGTGTCTCTGAGTTACTGTTTTTACAATGTACAGTATTCTGGTTTATTGATAGCTTTCTTCCATTTTTGACATGGATAGCCTCATAGAAGGAATGGAATCTATTCATATGTTTCCGCTGCCGTCCAATCCTGCTGTGCAGGCAGCAGCATGATAATTAGGTGGCAGAAAGCAACATGCAAAAGAGATAACATATACTGTACATAAGGAGAAGTCAGACCTCAACAAGCATGGTGGCAGCATGAGCAATTATAATAATGGCCATGATGCAGCAAAGTGCAGCACTTGTAAGGCTGCCGTCTTCCGCACAGTTAGCGGTGAGTCCCATTTGGCAGCTCTTATTTTTAAACCTGCCTAGTTTTCTACTATAAGTCACACTGATTTCAGCAGAAGAGTTAAGCACATAGTTAAATCTCTCCTATTGAAATCAGGGTTTATTTGTTTTTTTTAAAAAAAGTTTGATTGGACAGCTGTTTCTGAAGATAACCTAATAAAATGTTACCTAATAAAACGTGCAAGAACCAATTATGCAGAACCAATAAGACACTCTTGTCTTTCTGATCATAGTAATAAAACCATTATTTCAGTTTGCGTTAATATCATGTTGTTACAAGTCTTCTAGCGGGGATGATGACCTGTGCTCAACCTGTGCTCATATGAGCAAGATTTTGTTTTCCTTCAAAATGTGACAATCCCATTCACATAGTGTGAAAACATATGCTGTGGAGAGTTCAGAAGATAAGCAAGTGCAGACATGCTCACATCAACAGCGTGTAGGATGTGATGTGTAGCAGAACATTTCCAGCTTGTTGGGTTGCTCTAAAGTTTCTTTTTTCAAAATGGATGTAATTGGATGTTAAATATAAACAATGCTTCACAACACCATTATGTATTGAACCTTTCACAATAATATAAAAAAGAAAAGTGAATTAATGCATTACAGTACAAACAACTTAATGTGCTCATGAAAGGAGATAAAAATCTGTAACAAATAAACACCTTGCTCTGTCCACAGATTAAATGAGATTTCTCTTTATATGACAAACAATCTAAACCAGTTCCTTTCAGGTTTACTGTGAGGTGAGTGAGCACTGACACACCTTTTGTTTAGGCTCTCTGCTCCTTGCTTCTCTGGATCCCGATTCTGCCAAGAGGAATCTTCTTCTGCAGTACCTGACCATGCCCATAACAGCAGTAAGGGCTCTGTATCGTACCTGGGATAATTTATAATCCCTGCTCAAGATCAAAAATATATTCTGTAGGGTCTAGGAGCTCGAAATGTCCTCCTTCTGCCTTAATCCTATGGGTCCCAGCCCAAGATTGGGAGGACATTGGTTTCTATGCCTTTTTTTAAAGCTGGTACACCCCCTAAAATTAACCTCCAGTTTCGCTAATATAAAAATTGCTTGCCCTTTACTGCCAGTAAAGAAGATGAAATAGGACTGTCCTCTTGAAAGTTGGTCACATGGCCACCCTAAGGTGGGAGACGTCTGAGGTTGTGAAACAGCCAGTAGCACATTTATGCTGGCAGAGTTTTCCACTGGCATGCCGGGTGATCTTCTGGAGACCACCTAGTATAGGTGCCACCCTGCTGGTGGAGAAGCACTTGTGCCACTTCCTATAGCCCGCAGCTAGCCTTCAGCCAGCTTTAGGACTACAGCCCAAATAAAGAAATAAAACAATACAATTTACAACCACGTAAAACCAAAGTTGACACAGTCAGGCAACCTTGCCCAAGCTGGAGCCTGCCAGATTTGTTGGACTACAACTTCCATGATCTCCAAGACAGCTGGCTTATGGGAGTTCTTGTCCAACATATCTAGAGGGCATCTGCTTGGAGAAGGTTGCTCTAAGGTATATACAACAGGTTGGATCCAGATTCCGTCATACTTAGAGTGGACCCATTGAAATCAGTAGGAGTTGACTAACTCATGGCTAACTGAAGTCCCATTGATTCCAATGGGTCTGCTGCTCGAACTGTGTCTAAATCTGGATCCAACCTAACATAAACAGCAACAACAACTGAAAAAAGCAACAAAAACATCCACATGAAAAGTTCCCTCTTCCTCACTCCCAAAGCTTTCTTGAATAAAACTGCAAAGCATACAGCGCCTGAAAGACAGAACTGAAGGAGCAGCATGGAACTGTTGGGGAAAGGAGTTCTGAAGTCTAAGCATGACCCCTGAAAAGAGCCTATCTGGTCACCATGCACCTAAATGAAGATGCCAGGGGTACATAGACGAAGGCCTCTGTTGATAAAAGTAGGGTATTTCATTTATTTCTTTATTTATATCAAAAGTTTTAGGACATGCCGCCCTCCTCCAAAAGGCCTTCAAAGCAGAATGCAACAAAGAAAAAGAAAAAAAAGTATATATAAAAAAGAAAGTGGCCACATAAAACAATATACTTCGATAATAAAATATTTGAGCAGCTGAAAGAACATTAACAGAAGTAGCAAGAAAGCAAGCAGGAACTTCAAAACCATACAGCTCCAGGGTGAGGTGGTGGTGTTGGGGATTAACCAGTACTGAAAGCACACCAAAAAGTGATGGTCTTCACTAATAGGGATGTCAGAGAATTCCGCCACGGATCTCGGTGAGGCTGAATGCCAGTGCATTTGGCCCCCCGAAATCCATGGCGGAACGAAGCCCCCTACCCCCCTGCCCCACGAAAGGTGTGCAAAATGGGACACCTACCTGCTGCCGTTCGCGCTGACTTGCGAATGGTGGCCGCGGTCGCCATTTGCTTCATCACTATAGCCATGATAGGCTACGTAAATACTTACGTAGCCTATCATGGCTAATGCAGGGACGCTATTTGTGTCCCTGCGGAGGCCATGATAGGCTACGTAAGTATTTATATAGCTTCTCAAGGCAAAAAAAGGGAACGCAAATGGCGTAGCGGTCGCCATTTGCACCCCTGTCTTTCACCGTGATAGGCTACGTAAATATTTACGTAGCCTATCACGGCAAAAAAACAGGAATGCAAATGTCGGCCGCAGGCTCTGCATGCCTGTGAATGCATCTGGCCAGCAGCTCCCGGAGTTGCCGCGGAGCGTAGCCAGCTGGGTTAGGATTTGGGGGGGAGGTGCGGAGCCCCTCCCCCACACCACGAATCACCCCTTCAAAAAGGTAAATAACTTTCACACATCCCTATTCACTAACTAATGGAAGGTAATAAGAAAAGGGCTAGATAAACCTCCAGAGGGAAGGAAGTTCCACCATGTGGATGCTACAACCAAAAAGGCCCTGTCCCATGTTCCAGGAAGGGCACAGAGTAGGGCCTCTCATCAAAGATCGCAGTGGGTCAGCAGAATCATGTGGGAGTAGCCGATCCTTTAAATATATTTGCACACTGTTAGTGGTGGTCCTTTATAGAACTTGAGTCCAGGCCATTTAGGGTTTTATAGAGTAACACTGCCACTTTGAATTGTGCCCAGAAACAATCTGGAATGATAAGCAGTATTATACAGAGCTTCAAGACTAAAAGTTGTTAAGCAAAAGAACTGGGTGTCAAAAGTAGAAGTCACTAATATAATTCAACACAGTGTGAATCATACTTTTTATACAGTGTTGGGAGCTATGGTGTATCATATATCATTGCTGCAATGTAGCAACAACTCTGTATTTCCAAGACAGACAGCCTGCTCCATAACATCCATATGGATACATGCAAATTGTAGATGCATAAACATGCAGTGCAAGAGAGTAAACACTATTAAAAATCAGTACAAAACCTGTTGCTGAGTAGAGACTTGGAAAGATTCCCAAACAGAGAGGTTGGAGCAAGTAATAATAATAATAAGCCACTTGGGTTGTGCGGAGAATGGCTGCTTCAAAGGCTATTGAACATAAATATGCATACCCAGTGACAGGAATATTTGTAGGCAAGTAAATGTCCCTTATTCAGAGTTTTGGGCTATCTGGTTTTGCATTCCCTAACCCCCCCCCCCCTTAGCTGTATGAAGGGAGGTCATCTTAACAGATTGTCAGCAACTACAGTTGCTTCAAAATTCCCCTCAAAAAACTGTTCCATGACTGAGGCACAAATAAATGAGATCATAAAGTTCCATTTTATGCTAGTCTTGTTTTGGTGTTAGGAATCTACTCAGACCATGTTAAATTGGGTTAGAAAACTCTGATGGGAGATAGCTTTCGGCTGATAGAATTTCATTTACTGTGTTATGTGTGGACAGTGCCCTATAGAAACCACAGTTGAGTAATCACTTGTGACTGCTCCACTTTATTGTTTCAGCTGGTCACACAATCCTGTCTACAGCTTCTTTCGTAGACCTAGCCAAGCAGGCATCATCTGAGGAGCACAGTCATGGGAAATCCAGCATTTGGTTTCCGTCACCACCAACAAAATTGCAATGCTTTTCAGATGAAACTGAAATGATCACAAATCGTGTCAACTACAGGAAGAGGGGGAAAGGGAACATGCTCTCGAGAGAATGGTGCTGGATAACTGCTACAGCTTCTTGAGAAATTGGGTTGAGGAAAGGAACTGGAGGGGGCAATGGGATGAGAGTTAAGAGGTGAATCCCTGAGCTTTTAAAAATATGTATTTGTATGAGTGGTCCTATCTTTGTTTTCCCTCCTTTGTTTGTCCTCTGTTGATGTAATTTGTACTCTGAACTCCTGGGGAACAGATATGCACATTTCACATTTGAATAATGGGTCTCACTGATCAGTGGCCATGACTGATAGACAGAAGATAGATGATGATGGATGGATGGATGGATGGATGGATAGATAGATAGATAGATAGATAAACATTTTATATCCTATCTTTCTACTAAAAACTGTGCTCAGTACTGCTAACAATAATATAAGACAGATGAACTGTAACATAATTAAAACATAACCACATCAGTTAAAATGCATCACTTAAAATGCATCAGTTAAAAAGCAATTAGATAGACAGATAGACAGATTATATAATATTTGTGTGTATATAATACACACACACACAAATATTCAAAACATATTCATGTTTTAATGTGGGCATTTTGAATTCTGTTATCATTCAGGGGTAATCAAAGGTTCTGACTCATGGGGTGGATTGATAGCCCCCTGGCCATGGGTAGAGAAGGCAGGGTGGCTGGCCAGGACAGTTCTAGTTCCCTCCCTCACTGGTGTAGCAGTAAACCTCCTTCCCTTCGGCAACACCATGGACAGTGCCTCCTTTGCTCACCTTCCGTCCTCCTAGTCTTCCTCTGTGCTATCTTGGAGGTGCTGCTGACCTGATGTAACCCAGCCAAGACTGGGATATGGGAAAGCTGGACTCCAGGCTGGCCTCTCCCATAGGGCTTGGTCAGGTCAGTGCCTCTCAGCCCCAGCTGCACATCTCATAAATGGGAGTAATAGTGACTTGAGTCACTGGGTGAGGAAGACACAAGATGGCAAAGAACATTGCAAACACATCTTAGGTACTTCCAGTTCAAATCCTGGATTCCCAGCTGACGAAAATATTAAGAAATGTGCTGATCGCAGCAGTGGCAAGTAATTCACAGAGGTGAGGAGTGCATTGCTATTGCTTGACATGAATAATGCACCCACTGCTGCTGGTGAGTGGGCTTTCCTCACAAGGAAACTAGCTTACTGCACATTAATGCGTGTGAACTGAACAAAGGGCTTTTAACACCAGAGGTTTTACATACGCTCACACTTTACAAATTGTAACATCAAGTCGGTGTATGCCCTATGTATCTTTAAAGGCAGCCCCGAGCAGGAGTAGGATGGCCACTCACACACTGTTGAGAAAGAGGGAAAGCATCACCAGAAAAGAAGACACATGTTTGCATAATATCTGCATATGCACATTTTATTTATTAGATTTATTAGCCGCCCATCTGGCCGGCTATACATGCATATGTATAAGTACAAATTTAGAAATGATAACTATAAAGAGAAATGCAACCCATCTCGCCATGGGGGCGGGGGGGGGGAAGAGACTGCGACCAAGTTGACTTGTGTGGCTGCTCAGTCTGCTGTCCAGGTGCTCACTTTTGATGGGCAACTTCAGGGCCCCTGGCTTTCCCTCCTTACGATGTTTTGACATTAAAACAGACTTGGACTCTGGAAGCAAAAGGGCCTGTGTGGGTGGATGGGATTTTTCCAGAAGAAGAGACCTGTGAAAAGAATTTGAAAGACAGAGACAGTGTGTGTGACCAGCATCTGTTGTTTTCCTAAACTGGATCACTGTCTTCTCTAGAAAAAAATCTGCTTGGCTGAGCTGCTGGAGTAGGCCACAAAGCTATGTAACAATATTCTCTTACCCTAGGCTAGTTTCAAGGTCCTAAACAATGTTCAGTGTGCACACAGGTAGGAAAAGAATAATGATTTAATTTGCATTATGTGACATATTAACATAGTTTTTGGTACAGAATAGTCCTGGTTCCAAATTTGCGATTTTTAAGGATCCTGTTCACATGCCAGCCTCCTTCCAAGGAGCTCACTGTTGTCCTGTCTTTTTACTTCAAAACCCTGTGAGGCAGGTTAGAATGAGTAACAGGATCAGCAACTGACCAAAGTCATCCAGGAAGCCCCATGCATGAGCAGGACTTTGAACCCTGCTCTGGCTCTATTAATTTATGGATCTCTGTTTACATATTTGTATCCCAAAATTCCCCCAAAGAACTTAGGGCATCATATGCAGGGGGTGTTTCATTATTTTTATCCTTACAGCAAGTCTGTGAGGAAAGTGAGACAGAAAGGAAATGGTTTTCCCAAGACCTCCCAGTGAGCATTATTTATTTATATATTTACTGCCCAATAGCCAAAGCTCTCTTTTTTTGTTCATTTGTAAATTTATTTTAAGCATTTTTGGCCTGCTCTTCAGCTGAAAAGACTCTCAGAGCTGCTTACATAAGATCAGTGACAAGCAAGACAGACTCTTTCCGTAGGTGCACAACCTAAAAGACATGACAAAAAGAGAATGAGGATGGAAGAGGAAAAGAAGCCAACTCAGGAACCAGTTCTTAAAATTATGAAGATCTTATAATGACCGGCTTGAATAGAAGAATTTCAGGGAAAGGAGAAACCCAAAGGAGCTGGTCTTTACACAGAGCCAGCAGACTGGGGCTTGCCTGCCATCTCTTCCTCTGCTGCAGCCAGGTGGAATGCTTTATGCTAAAACAAGGATTTGAACCCAGGTCTTTGCAGCCCAGCACTATGATACACCACACACATTCCATTGTGATGTGCTGTCTGTCTTAATATTTTGTGTCCTACACTGTCTGTATGTTGTTGTTGTTTATTCGGTCAGTCGCTTCCGACTCTTCGTGACTTCATGGACCAGCCCACGCCAGAGCTTCCTGTCAGCAGTTGCCACCCACAGCTCCCCCAAGGTCAAGTCCGTCACCTCCAGAATATCATCCATCCACCTTGTCCTTGGTCGGCCCCTCTTCCTTTTGCCTTCCACTTGCCCTAGCATCAGCATCTTCTCCAGGGTATCCTGTCTTCTCATGATGTGGCCAAAGTACTTCAGTTTTGCCTTTAATATCATTCCCTCAAGTGAGCAGTCTGGCTTTATTTCCTGGAGTATGGACTGGTTTGATCTTCTTGCAGTCCAAGGCACTCTCAGAATTTTCCTCCAGCACCGCATTTCAAAAGCATCTATCTTCCTTCGCTCAGCCTTCCTTATGGTCCAGCTCTTGCAGCCATAGGTTACTACTGCCTGTATGAGGGGAGCTATTTTGTTCCAGGGCTGACTGTATAGACCAGTCTTCCCCAACCTGGTGCCCTCCACATCTTTTGGACTATTACTCTCAGCATTCCTCACCATTGGTGATGCTGGTGGGGCCTGATGGGAGCTGAAGTCCAAAACATCTGGAAGGCACTAGGTAGGGGAAGACTAATATAGAATCTATACAGTCACTCCAGGAACAAAACAGCACTCATCAGTTAGTGCCTCCACAGAGCTAGCTAATATTTGGCACTGAGGGTGTGCCCACATGGAAGTGTTTTCCTGGGCTTTGATGGATTGAATGCATGGAAGCCCTTTGGTCTATTAATCTGTTCTCCCAATTTGTTCGCTTCTATCTGGAAAGCTTATGTCTTGTATTTCTTGGTTCACAGTGTGTTAGCGATTATCTTGGTTGCCAAAACACATGTCTGCCACCATTTCTAAATTGCCAGCTGCATGTTTTCTTCAGCTATTCCTTCTCTTGTCACTTTCTCTTTTAGTCCTCCTTCCTGATACATATGCATATATATGAGTTGTGCTGGCCAGATTTGACTTGGATCCTGATTTGGTGCTTCAGAAAATGGACTGATTTTTCTTGGGCCAGTCTGTAAGCCATCTGCTTCAACTCGACTACTGAACTTGACCTGAGAATGAGATTCGGAAATCCCAAGGCTTGGGTTGAACTTGAAGGCATATGAGGCAACCACTTTTTGCTGAAGCTAAGCAGGTCTGGGTCTGGTCAGTGCTTGGAGGAAAGATCACCTGGGAACCACATGTAGCCACACTGAGTTCCACAATAAAAGAAAGATGGGATATAAATTTAATAGATAAATAAATCAAGACTTTGTGCTTCCCATTGACTATCACTGGAAATAAAGAAATGGCTATAAAATTTTATCTCTTTTTCCGATATGGCTGATATTTGCAGGCACAGTAGCACCTTAGAAGGGGATCACACCTGTCCAATGTCAGAAATATAAGTGCAGAGGTATTTTGTGCTATGCACCTTTGTATTTCGATTTTTCTAAAAAGGGAACTGCCAATAACTTTATTTCTTGGCAGAATTGGATGATATAGGCAGAGATATTTGTCCCTTCTGAGATCAGGCCTGCCACATTTCAGATGAATAGATACTAGGGATGGCGGAGAAATCCGCCACAGACTCCAATGAGGCCAGATTCTTTAGAATCCGGCCCACCGGAGTCTGTGGCAGAATGGACTACTCCCCCCATCACCCCACGAAATCCCCCCTGGACGGACCCTACCTGGTTGTCAGCAGGTCCAGATGCCCTCTGCTGTCGGGCGCTGCTTCTCTTCGGATGCAAATGGCATCCGGTGTAGCAGACACCATTTGCGTCCCTGCCTTTTGCCATGATAGGCTATGTAAAGATTTACGTAGCCTATCATGGCAAAAGGCAGGGGACGCAAATGGCATCCGCTAAGCTGGACGTCATTTGCGTCCGAAGTAGGGATGTACGAAAATCACTTACCTTTCGGGGATTATGCTGATGGTGCAGGGGGAGGCGTTCCGTCCCTCCCCCCGGAATCCGTACATTTGCGTACGCGCAGTTGTTTTTTTTTCACTCAGCCGTGATAGGCTACGTAAACATTTACATAGCCTATCACAGTGCTTTTTAAAAATCTAGCCGTGATAGGCTACGTAAATCTTTACGTAGCCTATCACGTTTGTTATTTTTTTTTTTAAACTTGGAAATGGCGGCGGCGGCAGCCGGTCAGAAGATTGGCCGCTGCCGCCACACTGCCGCCGGAGCCACCGCCACCAGGGACATTCGCACAAGGTAAGTCCCGTCCCGGGTGGGGCGGGGGGGTGGCAGACCGTTTCTCCACCAATTTCGGGGGGCCGAATGCGCTGGCATTCGGCCTCCCCAAGATTCGTGGTGAAATTCTCTGACATCCCTAGTTTTTTTTTAAGTCAGCCGTGATAGGCTGTGATAGTCAGCCGTGATAGGCTATCACGGTGTTTTTTTAAAATCTAGCCGTGATAGGCTAAGTAAAGAAATTTGTTTGTTTTTTTAAACCTGGAAATGGCGGTGGCGGCAGCCGGTCAGAAGACCGGCCGCCACAGCCTAGGGATGTCAGAGAATTTCCCCACGAATCTCGGGGAGGCCGAATGCTAGCGCATTCGGCCCCCCAAAATCGGTGGCAAAATGGTCTGCCCCCCCGCCCCCCCCCCAGGATGGGACTTACCTTCGGTGAATCTTCCTGGTGGAAGCGGCTCTGGCGGTGGTGCGGCGGCGGCGGCCGTTCTTCCGACCGGCTGCCGCCACCGCCATTTCCAAGTTTTAAAAAAAAACCTTGATAGGCTACGTAACGATTTACGTAGCCTATCAGGGCTAAATTTTAAAAAACACCTTGATAGGCTACATAAATGTTTACGTAGCCTATCACGGCTGAGTAAAAAAAAAAAGTGTGTACACAAATGGTGGCGCCCATGGGCGCCGCCATTTGCGTTCCTTATTTTGGCACGTTTTAGTCTACATAAACATTTACGTAGACTACGGCGAAAATAAGGGGAACGCAAATAGCGTAGCATCTATGCTATTTGCGTTCCCCTTATTTTCGCCGTAGTCTACGTAAATGTTTACGTAGACTAAGACATGCCAAAATAAGGCCCATGTTTACGTAGACTAAGACATGCCGAAATAAGGCCCATGGGCGCCGCCATTTGCGTATGTGCTTTTTTTTTTTTTTTTTTACTCAGCCATGATAGGCTACATAAAGATTTACGTAGCCTATCACGGCTGACTGCAGGGATGCAAACGGCAGCGGCTACGGCCGCCGCCATTTGCGGGCCTGGCTGGCCAGGATTCGGGGGTGGAGGGACAGAGTGCCTGCCCCCCCGGCCAGAATTTCGGGGGGGAGGGACAGAGCGCCTTCCCCCCCGGCCAGAATTTCAGGGGGGAGGGGCGGAGCGCCTCCCCCCCACCGCGAATCAAATTTCGTTAAAAGTAAGTGACTTTCGTACATCCCTACAGCCGCCGCCGCCGAACCACCGCCGGAGCTGCCACCGGAGCCGCCACTGCCAGGAAGATCCACCCCAGGTAAGTCCCGTCCCGGGGGGGGTGGCAGGGGGGTGGCGGGCCGTTCCGCCACCGGTTTAGGGGGGCCAAATGCGCTCGGATTCGGCCTCCCCGAGTTCTGTGGCGGAACTTTCATACATCCCTAGTCCGAAGACTGGCTGTGGCCAGAAGCCAGGCAGCAGACAGCCCCAGCTGGCAGCTCTGTGGACTTGCTGCAGAGCGGAGCTGGCCGGGGAGGATTCCAGCGGGAGGGACGGATCGCCTCCCCACCACCGCGGACACCCCCACCCGGAACCAGGTAAGGTATTTGTACATTCCTATTAGATAGGTTTTCGTGCAAGAGCAGCCTTGACATTTTTAGGGTATCCGAAAGAGAACAGGCTTATGCCCCCACGTTCTTTGTGTACCAATGTTCAGAAAATTATGGATGGCCTAGAAATGTTCCCCAAATAAGAAACCTGTAAAGTTTCAGAAGGATAATTGCAGTGGTTCATGTGGAAGGGCAGTCCTCAAATTTTGGGGGATGGAAAGTGATTCACTTTCCCTCCCTCCCTGTTTTGGGGGGCAATTTGTATGAAACAGGCGCACTTCATAGAGGTGTCCCTAGGCAAGAAATCTGCAAAGTTTCAGAAGGACAGGTGCAGAGACTAGGGAGTTAGGATGATTGAAACTCAGTTTAAGGCTTTTTTCATAATGAACCCTGGTGGCGTTGGAAGAATGACCATCTCACCGTCCCATCTTTGCCCTGCCCCAAAGCACAGTGATTGGAGCCCCCAGTAAAACATCCCCTGGGTTTAGAAGGTGGACCTGTCAGTCACTCAGCTGGACTCTCTCCAAAATCTCTGCACTTGTCTGCATTTTAGGGTAATGAAACCAAAAGCTAGCATTTTGAGAGGAGACAAAATGTCTGTGTCTCTGACCATGAATCGGTAATGAAGACTCTGGCCTGGCTTTAGTTCTTCTGGTGGCTTTGGGGGGAAGTCTGCTTCATCTCAGGAAGCACAAGAAATGGTCTGAAGGGGTCGATTCTTCTCAAACTTTGGGATTTGTCCAAATCCAATCACATCACACACACACACACAAACATACACAAACGCACACACACAATTTTCTCTGTCTTTTCCTTGTTTTTCTCCACTTACGATTTTCTAGTCTGGCTCCTGCCCTCTTTTCTCATACAAAACACTAAAGAATATCGATTGCCACCGTAAAGTACATATTCCAGATCAATAAAAGGTACTTGTTCTCTGTTTAGCTTTCTTATTCCTTCAATGAGGACAGCTAAAGCAAATCTGGAGAACATATACCAAGATGTCTTCTATAAAAAAAGGCAGGAAAATTTATCTGCCCTATTTCCAAATAGCCAATGTGAATTTTTGGAACATGATGTCAGGAAAATGACAACCATAGATGTAAAAAAAAAAAAAGCAATAAAGGCCTACAACTTCTGTACTGTTTGGAATTTGTGTTAATGTTTTCTCCCTTATAGTATATCACAGTCCCCTAAAATATATTGGATATCTTTTGTTTAAGAATACCTACTGCTCAAAAGCAAATGACCACTATGCAGTATCTCTTAGGATGTACAAAAGTCACTTACCTTTTCACAGATTGTGTTCACGATGGGGGGGAGAGGCGCTCCGTCCCTCCCCCCGGAATCCTTGATGGGGAGGAGGCGATCCGGTCCTCCCTGCCGGAATCCTGCCCAGCCGACTCCGCTCCGCAGCCAGCCAGGCCCATCCGCAGCCGGAGTTCTGGCCACAGATGGGGTACTGCGGACACAAATGACGGCCACTGTAGCGGCCGCCATTTGCGTCCAGCCAGGCAGCTATGATAGGCTACGTAAGTATTTACGTAGCCTATCATGGCTGGTCAAAAAAACAACAGCGTATGCAAATGGTGGCAGCTATGGCGGCCGCCATTTGTGTTCCCTATTTTTCGCCATTTTAGCCTACGTAAGTATTTACGTAGGCTATTAAGGCGAAAAAAAAGGGGAACACAAATAGCGTATTGGGCACTATTTGCGTTCCTTTCCCCCCCCCCCCGCCATAATAGCTTACGTAAATAAAGCCAGACGGAACGCCTCCCCCCCCACCATGAACATAATCCGTGGAAAGGTAAGTGACTTTCATACATCCCTAGAGGCACACAGAGCCAGTGGAGGCTAGCAGATCCGATTTTGGTGGGGCTGTGAATTTATTCTGGCTTGCAGTCAGAACCAGCCAAAACTCCAAAGGAGCTATCCAAGATGCTGAACCCTACCCCCAAAATGGGCTCATCAGCTTGGAGAGCTTCTTTAGAGTTCTAGCTGGTTCTGACTGGAAGCCAGAATGGATCTCTAGCCCCACCAAATCAGAGCTACCAGTCACCACTGCATGGAGCTCATTGAACAAAAGGTGGGATGGGAGAACCAGTGAAGTCCAAGCTCATCAACTAGGGATGTCAGAGAATTTCACCACGAATCCCGAAATCGGTGGTGAAATGGTTTGCCACCCCCCGCCCCCCCCCGGGACAGGACTTACCTTGTGCGAATGTCCCTGGCTGCCGCCGCCGCCATTTCCAGTAAAAAAAACAAAAAAACAAAAAAACGTGATAGGCTACGTAAACATTTACATAGCCTATCACGGCTAGATTTTAAAAAAATACCGTGATAGGCTACGTAAATGTTTACGTAGCCTATCACGGCTGAGTAAAAAAAAAAAACGCGCATACACAAATGGCAGCGCCCATGGGCGCCACCATTTGCGTTCCTTATTTTGGCACGTCTAGTCTACATAAACATTTATGTAGACTATGACAAAAATAAGGGGAACGCAAATAGCGTAGACGCTATGCTATTTGCGTACCCCTTATTTTCTCCGTAGTCTACATAAATGTTTACGTAGACTAGACATGTCAAAATAAGGAATGCAAATGGCGGCGCCCATGGGCGCCGCCATTTGTGTATGCATGGTTTTGTTTTGTTTTTTCACTCAGCCATGATAGGCTACGTAAACAATTACGTAGCCTATCACGGCTGATTGCAGGGACGCAAACAGCGGTGGCTACGGCTGCCGCCATTTGCGTTCCCGGCCAGCCAGGATTCGTGGCGGGAAGGACGGGGCGCCTCCCCCCGGCCAGAATTTCAGGGGGAGGGACAGAGCGCCTCCCCCCCACCGTGAATCAAATTTCGGGCAAGGTAAGTGACTTTCATACATCCCTATCATCAACAGCTTGGTCCACCTCGATTCTGTTCCAGATTGTGACCTTTTTTGTTGATGTTGTTTGAACAGGAAAAGTGCGCATTTGGGTACACATTTTTTTAAAGTGCACACCCAAATGCATGCCTTTCCCCCATTGACTAAAGTGGGGGTGGTCTGGATGGCATCACAGGGGTGGGTCCCCACCTCAAAGCCCTGCCCCCTCCCATGACATCATTGCTCCCCACCCAGCCCACTTTTTTCTCCATGCAGGGAAAGGCAGAAAGAAACCGACTAAGCCGGCAGTTGCAGGAACCGGTTCTTCCTGGCCCACTCTCATCCTAAATGGGGCACAAGCAGGATGGAAAGGGACTTGGCCGGTTCTTGCATGAGCTGGATCCTGCAAGCCCTGGCCAAGTAGAGTACCTCCTTGCCATCCCAATCTCATCCTAGTTGGGATATGAGTGGGGCAGGAAGGGGCTTGGCTGTCCTTTGCAGGACTTGGTCCTGCAAGAGATGGGAGATGAGGATTCCCCCACTTGGCTGGGCTTTGCAGGACTTGGTCCTGCAAAGCCCAGCCAAGTGGGGGAATCCTCATCTCCCATCTCTTGGATATAACAAAGGGATTCCCTTTTGTGCTGCTGGTCCTCCTCCCTCTCCATTGGGCTGGGTGTGTCACATGTGTGTGTGTGTGTGGGAGGGATCTCCATGTTATCTTCAATCAGAGTTTGGAGATAACATGGGGATTCCAGTCCCCAGGTCAGGAAGGAGAGGGGTGAGGGCCTACAGAGTGTGTCAAACCTCCATGGACTGGATAGGGTAAAGCCACAGGCTGGATTAGGCCCATGGGCCAGAGGTTGCTCTCCCCTGCACACATTTTTAAAGTGTTCATCAAATCAGATACTTTTTAAAGTGCTCACTTTTCCAAAATGCACACTTTTTGAACCAGCATTGCAAGCTCAGGAATCTGTGAGCTTTTTTCACAAAATGAACTCATGCTTGCATTCGGGGGTGCAAACGGGGCAAGTTCTGGCCACAAACTAATCAAGTCCACATGAAGTTTTACCTGCTCCATTTGAAGTGGATTAACCTACTCCATGTGAAGTTGTATGGACTGCTGAGGAATGAAGCACCTTCTGCATTTACATCACATGGAATGTGGTGGCATACGCAATCAGGCGCCTTCTATTTTCCACAGCTGTCAGAGAATAACCAGAAGCTGAAAACGGAATCTACATTTCTGACAGCCATCTCACTTCAGCTGCAAGTTGTGATATAACTCCACCCTGGCTCACCACTACTATCAGTGATGTTCTGCAGTTGCACCCCTTCCAGGCCTGACAGGGGGCCTGGGTAGGGAAGTGTCAAGAGGTGCCCGAACGGCCTGTTTCAGTAGACTCCAATAGCCAACTCAAGACACAGACGAAAGGATTCTTTTCAAGGCTTTAATCCTTTTATAACTTAATGACTCTTTCAGATGCTAATCACCAGCGACTAAGAAAGGAACAGCAGAGTGGCCTATGTGCCGAGTAGGCAGTTGATCCCCATTTGAAGGAGAGTCACTTGAAGACCCTGACCTTATGGGCTAGGGAGAGATCCTTCCTCTTTCCCTTGGGTCCACTGGAGGCGGCCGTTGCTTGCACGCCAAACGGGCGCTACACCTCCTTTCCACGCCCTCCATCGCTCGTCGCTCCCTGCGTCTGTGTCGAGCATCTAGGAAGCCCTGTTCCCGCACTTTCTCACTGCTAGGATCACTATCTATCTCAGGAATGCCGGCAGGAGGAATTTGCTTCCCTGTTAGCCAGCGGCCGGATGTCCGGCTGCTGGTGGAGCCAGCCGGCAGCTCTGCGGAATCCCCGCGGAGTGGAGCCGGCCGGCCAGGATTCCAGGGGGAGGGACGGAGCACCTCCCCCCCCAGTGGAACCCGGCAGAGCCAGGTAAGCGGGGTTTCGTACACCCCTACAGCCTCCCCACCCTCCTCTGTATTAGGCACAATAGAGGGCAGGACTCCTGTTCCTTTAAAAGTTGTATAGAAAGGGGGATTTCTCTTCACACCTTATTACGGCCTGCAGCACTGTGATGTGAAAAACTGTACTTGCCAAATCCCCCTTTTTGCATAGCTATTCAAAGGAACAGGGGTCCTACCTGTTTTGTTGAATATGATCTCTCTGCCCCTTACATCAGGGGTGGGTGACTTGTGGCCCTCCTGATCTTTTGGTCTACAATTCCCATCAGCCCTAGTCAGCATAGCCAATCATCTATGGGGCCTTGAAATAAGGGGCAGAGATGGCACCTAAGAGTTTCCTGGGAGCTGATTCCATCCCACTTTCCAGGAAGATGATGGAACTTCATCTGTAGGAATGTTAAGTCTTTGGCAGGATTACCAGGTCAGGGCACAGGCAAGACTCCTTTGCCTTTAAGAGCTGATTAGAAAGCTGAATTCCACCAAGTACAACTTTTCCTGTCACTGAGCTGCAGGAACCGGAGTTGCCAAGCCTAATGGAATGGCTTTTTGTCTTTTCTGCCCAGCCCTTAAAGGCACAGAAGAATTTTTCAGACAATCCTGGTCCCTCATTACAACCAGCAGCTTACAGCAATGCTGTGGATCATGGGCCAGAGTTACCTGCTTAGAGGTAACTTGATTAAAAGCTTTACATTTTTACTATCTGGATGTTCTTACTGTCTGAACATTGCCAAACCTTTCCACCCTGTTACCATCATTATTTTCAGTTTCTCAAAAATGCGTGCCTACTGGAAGTTGCCATATCATTTTGAATTAGCAACCCTGAAATATATATAATAATTGGAATATTTATAAAGTGGCATTTTCACCACTTCAAATTCACCCACCATGTCTGACTCACTGCTAAGAAATCAGATGTAGGTGTCAAGTGGAGAAAGGAGAGGAATGTCAGTTTGCCTATCACGCTGAGCCTGATGGAGAGATTCTGAATAAGCTCAGTGTTACAAACCCCCAAATGGTCTCTTGAAGGCTGCTAGATAACATTTATTTCATGGAATAACCTGGAAAGGAGAAAAATTGCATGGAAGCTGTTTGATGAAATCCTCCCAAGTTCAGCTGCTGCCAGGTAATATGGAGGAAATTGGCTGGATTTTCACTAACAGGAAATTGATTTCTTTTGTTTTAACAGCAAGCTTGGTTCCCAAGTTAGCCTTAAAGTGTTCAGAATCCCAGCTCTGTGCATCATGCAAATCTCCATGCAAACTTGGAAAGGAAAAGACTAAGAGAGAGACTTCTATTGGCCCTTTGAGTCCACCTTCCTGTTGTGATCATGCTTATTATTCTGGTAAGCGTAAACTGATCCCTGCACTCCTTTTCAAGGAGGGCAGGAAGGGTGGAAAACACAAGTCAATGTGATTATCAGACTTGAAGATTGTGAGAAATCATGCTAAATCATAGCCTGTGCGTTTACAGCAGAACTCTGTATTTGGAGCTCAAACATCTGCTCAACCTTCCACATCCATTTTTTAAGGGGGGGGGAGAAGAAAAAGCCTTGTGATATCTGCTTTGAGGGCTGAGACATCAAGATACATGTTTATGAGAAAGTTCTAGGTTTCCAGTTCAAACTCAAACTTGATTCCCTGCATCTGATTTTTTTTTAAAGAGGGGCACACATAAGCAAGTTGTTTGAACCTGTGTGGTTTCATAGTCCTATGTTTACTCAGCCCATTTGTTTTTTGTTTGCTCTTAATGAAATTTTATTTCAAAATACAGTTGTAGAGAGTTTGTTGGTGAGCAATAAGGTGGACTTCACACCATTCCTATATGCTGTTGGTAGCCACCTAGAGACCTGCATAGTTTGGCCTAGCCAGCTGCTTTATAGTTAATTAAGAAGCCCTTTCACAGAGGCTAGTAATTCATAGCTTCACCTTGAAGCTGTTTTGGTTAACTGGATGATATCAGCTCCTAGGAGATGAGATAAGTTTCACTTCCCATAGGAAGGAAAGCCCCCCTTTCTACCTGTCAGCTCCTGAGCTTAGAGAAAGAGAAAACTATAAAATCCAGCCCGCAGGCTTTGTCCTTTGGTCTCGCTCCAAGGGGGAATATGCATGCTACCAGCCTGGAGACTTTTGCCAGTCCTAGGAGACTTCTCATTTATCTTGGGGACCCAGATAGACATGCAGCTGTGATAGCTTCATTGGGTGATGAGAGTGTGAGCTTTCTTTGCATATTTATTCTGCATTCATTTTCTATCAATAAACAGTCATTCCTTTCACAAGTAGTCTAGTTTCATCTTGGTAATCCAAATAATCTATTTTGACTGGAACCTGCCAGAATCAGGGCCCCCAGATCTATACAACAGTTAACAAAATAAAGGCAACAAAACAAAGAAGAACATCTATAATGGTATTCTAAAGTTCTTCTAAAATGTTTCTTCCTCACTAAAATAACAAAGAAGTTCACTCATTATAATTCTTAGTCTATAACTGATATACTTATGGAACATTTACAGTAAAATGCCCTAGGTAGGAGCTCAATATCTAATGAAAGAGCAAAAAATACACACACACCTGAAATAAAACTGCACAGAGAACTTGTGAACAGAGAGCTTGTGAACTGCCCAGAGAGCTTCAGCTATAGGTAGGGATGTCAGAGAATTCCGCCACGGATCTCGGTGAGGCCGAATGCCAGTGCATTCAGCCCCCCGAAATCTGTGGCGTAACAGCCTGCCACCACCCTGCCCCCCCATGGATCCCGCCCGGGATGAGACTTACCTGGGGCAGATCTTCCGGGTGGCGGCGGCTCTGGCGGCGGCAGCGGCACCTGCCACCATTTCCAGGCTTGTGTAAAAAAAAAGAAAGAAAAAGACGTGATAGGCTACGTAAAGATTTACGTAGCCTATCATGGCTAGGTTTTAAAAAAAAGCAAAAAAGATGTGATAGGCTACGTAAATCTTTACGTAGCCTATCATGGTTGGGGGTGGGTTTTAAAAAAAAAAACGTGTACGCAAATGGCTGTGGCTACGGCCGCTGCCATTTGCATTCCTTCTTTTTACCATCTTAATCTATGTAAATATTTACATAGACTTTGTTGTTCAGTCGTTCAGTCGTGTCCGACTCTTCGTGACCCCATGGACCATAGCACGCCAGGCCTTCCTGTCCTGCGCTCTCTCCCGGAGCGTGCTCAAGTTCATATTCATTGCATCCGTGATGCTATCTAGCCATCTCATCCTCTGCCGTCCCCTTCTCCTTTTGCCTTCAGTCTTTCCCAGCATCAGGGTCTTTTCCAGAGAGTTTTCTCTTCGCATTAGGTGGCCAAAATATTTGAGCTTCAGCTTCAGTATCTGTCCTTCCAATGAGCACTCAGGGTTGATTTCCTTTAGGATGGACTGATTTGACCTCCTTGCAGTCCAGGGCACTCGTAAGAGTCTTCTCCAGCACCACAGTTCGAAAGCATCAATTCTTCGGCGCTCAGCCTTCCTTATAGTCCAGCTCTCACAGCCATACATTACTACTGGGAAAACCATAGCTTTGATTAGACGGACCTTTGTCAGCAAGGTGATGTCTCTGCTTCTTACTATGCTGTCTAGGTTTGCCATAGCTTTCCTCCCAAGGAGCAAGCGTCTTTTAATTTCATGGCTACAGTCACCGTCTGCGGTGATCTTGGAGCCCAAGAAAGTAAAATCTGTCACTGCTTCCATTTCTTCCCCTTCTATATGCCAGGAAGTGATGGGGCCAGATGCCATGATCTTAGTTTTTTGAATGTTGAGTTTCAAACCAGCTTTTGCACTCTCCTCTTTCACCCTCAACAAGAGGCTCTTGAGATCCTCTTCGCTTTCTGCCATTAGGGTGGTATCGTCTGCATATCGGAGGTTGTTGATAATTCTCCCAGCAATCTTAATTCCGACCTCTGATTCATCCAACCCGGCATTTCTCATGATGTACTCTGCATATAAGTTAAATAAGCAGGGTGACAATATGCAGCCTTGTCGTACTCCTTTCCCAATTTTGAACCAATCGGTTGTTCCATGTCTGGTTCTTACTGTTGCTTCTTGACCCTCGTACAGGTTTCTCAGGAGACAGGTAAGGTGGTCTGGTACTCCCATCACTTTAAGAATTTGCCACAGTTTGCTGTGATCCACACAATCAAAGGCTTTAGCGTAGTCAATGAAGCAGAAATAGACATTTTTCTGGAATTCTCTTGCTTTCTCCATGATGCAGCGAATGTTGGCGATTTGATCTCTAGTTCCTCTGCCTCTTCTAAACCCAGCTTGTACTTCTGGTAGTTCTCGGTTCGCATACTGCTGAAGCCTAGCTTGTAGGATTTTGAGCATCACCTTGCTGGCATGTGAAATGAGCGCAATTGTGCGGTAGTTTGAACACTCTTTGGTGTTGCCCTTCTTTGGAATTGGAATGTAAACTGACCTTTTCCAGTCTTGTGGCCACTGCTGAGTGTTCCAGATTTGTTGGCATATTGAATGCAGCACTTTAACAGCATCATCTTTTAGGATTTTAAATAGCTCGGCTGGAATACTGTCATCTCCGCTAGCTTTGTTGTTACTAATGCTTCCTAAGGCCCACTTGACTTCACTCTCGAGGATGTCCGGCTCAAGTTCAGTGACCGCACTATCATGGCTATCAGGGACATTCAGATCCTTCCTGTATAGTTCTTCTGTGTATTCTTGCCACCTCTTCTTAATCTCATCTGCTTCTGTTAGGTCCCTGCCTTCTTTGTCCTTTATCATGCCCATCCTTGCACAAAACGTTCCATTGAGATCTCCAATTTTCTTGAAGAGATCTCTAGTCTTTCCCATTCTGTTGTTTTCCTCGATTTCTTTGCATTGTTCATTTAAGAAGGCCTTCTTGTCTCTCCTTGCTATTCTCTGGAACTCTGCATTCAGTTGGATATATCTTCCCCTATCTCCCTTGCTTTTCGCTTCCCTTCTTTCCTCAGCTACTTGTAAAGCCTCATCAGACAGCCACTTGGCTTTCTTGCATTTCTTTTTCTTTGGGATGGCTTGAGTTGCTGCCTCCTGAACAATGTTACGGACCTCCGTCCATAGTTCCTCAGGCACTCTGTCTATCAGATCTAATCCCTGAAATCTATTCCTCACCTCCACTGTATATTCATCAGGGATATGATTTAGGTCATACCTGAACGGTTTAGTGATTTACGTAGGCTAAAACGGTGAATGAAAAAGGGACACAAATAGCACCCGCTACGCTATTTGCGTTCCCCTTTATTTTCACCGTCATAATCTATGTAAATATTTACGTAGATTAAGATGGTAAAAAGAAGGAACGCAAATGGCGGCGGCCGTAGCCACCGCCATTTGCGTACGTGTTTTTGTGTGTGTGTGTTTGTTTGTTTTTTTACCAAGAGCCCTCCGCGGCCAGAAATCCGGCTGCAGACGGCTCTGGCCTGGCCGGGCAGGGCCTGGCCAGCTGCTCCGCGGAGCTGCCACAGAGCACAGCCGGCCGTTCAAGGATTCCGGGGGGAGGAACGGAGTGCCTCCCCCCCCACCATCAACATAATCCGCGAAAGGTAAGTCACTTTCATACATCCCTAGCTATAGGGCAGCATAGAAGTGAAATAAATAAATAAATAAAAAACCAACAAAACATACAAAAGGAATGTGTGAGTGTGTGTTATTTTGTGTGCATGTATGTATGCAGTCGGAAAAAATATAGGCAGCCATACTCAGTTGGAATTTGATCCAAAATTGGAAAAACTTCAACATCGGAAATAGATGGAAAGCATAGTGCCATAATATCTTTCCTACAGAATCTTTGCTCGCTACACTTGCTGAGTAAGTTTATACATAATCATCGACTCCCAAATTTTATCAACCTACTGCTCTTTAGTTGGTTGCTTTGGAGACTTCCAATTTGGGCTCACTATTGAAGTGAAGCAGGCTTCTTTGGAGGTGCCTCAACGTGATCCGAAGTGGATCAGAAGAACAGCATCGAGGCGCCCTGAAGTGAAGTGGCTCATCGCTGAGGCACCTTGGTCTGCCTCAGAGCTTCGGAGCTACTGAAGCTGTTCCCAGACAGCCTGTCTCTCAATGTATCAACTTGCGAAAGATCAGGGAGGGGGCAAGGAGAGAGGAGGGGCAAAAGAGAGAAGGGGGAAATGGTGAGCCTTGGCTAATGGCAACTCTAGTTGCCAAATTAGGGCTGAACTTAACCCAGCAGTCTACAATCAATGACAGTGGTGGAGGGGGGTGGAATGCTGGATATATTGGAGAGATCAGCCTGCTTTCCTTTCATTGCAAGACAGAGAGGCAGTTACTGGAGAGAACTGTTGGTTAGTTAGTTGGCTAGATCTGTGGTGGGGGGTGTACTGCAGCTTTGTCATCTTCCTTCCCAATTCAACTATTCTCTTTCTTTTGTAAATTATTTAAAAAACCAAACATTTAAAAAGTACTTAGTTTGAGTTCTTCCTTTCCTCGCCAGGTTCTTTGTCTCTCTCTCTTCCCCCTTCTCTAATAGGTTTTACCTTTCATACTTGTCTTGATTGTTTATTTAAAAAAACAAAAAAATGTAAAAACCACTTTAGTTTTCCTTGCCTTGCCTTGTTCTTTAGTTCATGCCCCCCTTCTCAACCATCAGTTTTCCCTTACTTTCTGTCTAGATAGACAGACAAGCCACACACCCACACACACACTTCCCTTGTTCTTGGCTCCCTTCCACCCCTCCTTCTCAGTCCCTGTATTCCTTCCCTTCCCATTTTTGATCTTTTTTCCCTAAAAATAGAAATAAAAACCCTTTTTTTTTTCTGTTAGGATTATAGATAGTCCCCCCTCCCGTGCTTGTAGGTAGTTCAGTGTTTGCTTTTCTTTTGCTCGTGTGTGCAAAAGCGTGCACACGCTTGTATTTTCGACAAGTGAACAGTGTGTGGCAAAGCACTACATAGTCCACATTTCAAAAAACAGTGGGCAAAGCACTACACAACACGCATTATTTACATTTTATACTACACTGTGTGGCAAAGGATGCCCAATATGAGGCAACTTTGGGGCCTTGGCAGGGGCAGAGGTGGGCAAGGTGCTGGTGGGACCAGCAACATCGGTAGCCAAGCTGGGTTGCCCCAGTCTGGATAGTGTGTGCTGGTGTAGGGCAGCAGAGTGCTTCTGTCAGTCCAGCAGACAATGATTGTTGCTCTCCGTTTAAGTCAATGTGCCTGCCTGGCAGGGTTGCTGTGTTTGCTTCCTGCCTCGGTCAGACAAGAGACCACTGTCATTGTTCTTTGTTCAAATCAATGTGAAGCTGAATAGGAAAGTAGGACTAGGGGAGAGGGCTTTGCACTTCAAAGAAACCTACAGCAGAGATTAGGTAGTGACCTCCTCCTAATCACCGCTTAAACACCGAACTTCTCTGATTATCCCTTTATGCCCTTTGGTCTGGGTTTCGGAGAATAGCACATTTTACCTGCACCTAGCACAAAAACTACTGGGCCAAATTGTCTGAGGTTTGGCAGGTTCAGTCACCTGCTTTGGGGCTGCCAGGTGCCCAGATTTCATGCACTTCTGTGGAAACAGTGAAAAGCTATAGCTCTTTGCTTTGAGAGTTTTTGTTGAAAAAATCAAATTCTAACTCCACCTAACACAAAGGCTACTGGGCCAAACTGCCTGAACTTTGGCAGGTGGAATCCACTCTATGGGTGCTGACAGACCCCCACATTCCATGTATTTATGTTGAAAACTGAAAAAGATATGGCCATTTCTATTTTCCAATGCAAGTCAATGGGAAAGTGTCATATCAGAATGATGCAGATATCTGAATCTCGTTTCAGATCCAAATCTGAAGCGAAATGGATGAGGTCCAAAGCAGCCCAAAGTGAAGCGGGGCTGCTTCAGGAGATCTGAAGCGGTATCCAAAGCAAAGCGGGGGGTCCTTGCACAGCCCTACTTCCAATTACATGCTTTGCAGCTGTATACAATTGCTTAAAAGGAATTGTATGCAGGAATCCAGGATCATTAGGTTCAAAAAGATGAAGCAGCATACCTTTAGGAGTTACCAGTAGTCAATCTGCCAGTGAAGCAGGGTGGGGAATTGACCCTGAGACAGACATAAGCAGGCTCTTTAATCTGGTTCACATCTGACATACAGTCAATGGCTTGGACCCAGGTCCTCTTCCACCTGCAGGAGCATTGCCTGAGCAGAGTTCCACTCAGAATGATGTCAACAGCAGAAGGAGGTGGGCAATATCTGAAGATTCCTCCCTCCCTTTACAGCCTCGAGTGCCACTTTCCCCACTGTCCCAGGGGGGTCCCCACTATTATATATACTAGCATAACTTCACTAGAAGTACTTCAGTATATTTAGGATTGTATCCTAAAACCAGGCACATAATAGACTCCTGTTTTACCCTTGACCTGAAGGAATAATTATCTGTAGTTGCTGAAATCTGACAGAAAATCTATAGTTTGTGATGTGTTTCCCAACCTGATTACTATAAAGGAGTGTAACTTTCATAGACTTATCTGAGAAAGAGAAGGAATTCTCCCTCTAATATACATAGAATCATAGAATAGTAGGGTTGGAAGGAGCCTATAAGGCTATTGAGTCCAACCCTCTGCTCAATCCAAGTCAAGGCATCCCTGACAGATGGCCGACCAGCTTCATCCTGAATGCCTCCAGTGTGGGAGAGCCCACCACCTCCCTAGGTCATTGGTTCCATTGTTGTATTGCTTTAACAGTTGGGAAGTGATCACATAAAGGCAAGGCCTCCTAAACCAGAGCTCCATAACTTTATTTTTTAAAAACAGCAACACACATGCATTTTCTTTCATTCTAGTAGGACTTCTCCCCAATTGCAGCCTAGGAGATTCACTTCTGAATGGTAAAAAGAATAATGTCAGAGGCACCTTTCATTATTTAATACGTCTAGGAGTCTTCTTTATGTTTGTCATACTGTGTTCGTTCCAACTTGACGTAGCAGTTGCCAGTGCATGTTTAGAATTTGTATTTGTCCATTTTAATAGTCATAATAGAATGAGCAGAACTTACAATTTTCTTCAGAACAGAAGGTCGAGGCCTCATGTTAGAGCACATTATGTTATCACAAACAAAAACAAACAAGCCAAAGGAAGCCACTGAGGTCACTGCTGTTTTAGCAAGCTTGTAGAAAACCTTATCCATTCTTGGTGATAAATTCCTCTCCAAACCTGCTAAAGCAGCAGTGACCCTAATGACACTGTTGGGCATTTGATTACCTTCAGACTTGAGGTCCAGCTGTACCAATACTATGAAGCTCAGGTTCACTGCCTCTTATTTTTGGGAGAATCCAAATGCATTTGCTATCTGGAACAGAATCAGTGAGTTCATCTGGAAAGTAACGGAAATGAGTAGTGAGCTCTCTTGCAATTGTCATTCTGGTTTGGTTGATTTAGAAGCATTAAAATAGACCCTGGGTTGAGAAATAAGGCATCATTACCATGCCATACGTGAATACAGATGCAGATAATGTTCAGCAGGTCTTCTGAGAGTGTATGATACCATATGGTCTCGTGGGACTTCAGGAAGAGCTGCCAGGCTGAAAGCCTTTGCAGAAAGAACCCAAAGGCAAAATTACAAACAGCAAAATTACATCCCAGTCCTATAAATCAGGGTGGACAATACCTGGGTGCATGTGGGAGGGGGGCCTTGGGGGGTGCAGCCCCCATCTGGTCCCTTGCCTCCACAGTGCAGCCACCACCACTGCCATATTGCTGGATACCCAGCAATTTTGCTGGGAAACAGGGTGTGCAGGGAGCACACAACTCATTTCCCAGCAGAATTGCACTCCCCACAGCCTGCCCAACAGCTGTTGGACAGGCTGGGTGAGCACAATTCTGCTGGGAAAGAAGGTGGATGCTCCCTGTGTACCTTGTTTCAGAGTAGAATTCGTGGGAATGCTGCTGTGCAGCCACATCTCGTTGCAGCTGAGGCATGGGAGGGGTGCAGTCCTGGGAGGGGTCCAGAGGGTCCAATGCATTCCCCCACCCGCTGAATTTGCCCATCCCTGCTATACATGTTCGCTCAGAAGTAAGTCTTATTTCAGTGGGATTGCTCGCAAGGAAGTGTACACAGGGTCGATATTCAAATGTGCTGGAGATTTAAGAAAGATGCATTAATTCTGTCATGCGACTAGTCTTTTTTAGCTTTGTTTGGAAGGGTAAAGAATGACTTGGGTGCTTATATACCTGCCTCTACACTAAGATCCTCCATGGGAGACCTCGTGCAGCTGCCCCTGCCATCTGAGGTGAGGCAGGTGGTTTCCAGAGAGAGGGCCTTCTTGGTGATGGCATCCTAGCTGTGTAATGCTCAGAGAGGTTCTCCTGGCATCTTACCTTACTGTCATTTCAACTTCAGCCAAAGACCTTTTTGTTTTCCCAAGCTTCTTAGATACAATTTTGATCCTGCTGTTTCATACTGCTTTAATGATTCCATGGCTTTTAGTTTATTACAAGGATGGGGAAACTGTGCCCCTCCAGATGTTGTTGGACTACCACTCACATCCTCCCTGACCACTGGCCATGCACCTGGGGGCTGATGGGAGTTGGAGTCCAATGACATCTGGAGGGGGCACCAGTTTTCCACCCCTGGCTTATGACAACTGGTTTTTTTTTTTTGGTTTTTGTTTGTATTTACATCTTAATTGTTTTATTCTTTTTGTAAAACATCTTGGGGATATCATTAAAGGTGGTATAAAAATATTTATATTAAACAAACAAACTCACGCAGGGCTTCTCTCCGTTTAATGGTTGCGCCGAGCTAGCTGAGAATTGCACCTTATTTTCTGTGTTGCTAATGCACTGCTAGAAGTAGTGCACTGTCTGGAACTATTAGGCTTAGGAACATCTGTCTCGTGCGTGCATGTGTGCTTATTTATTTATTTATTTATTTATTGCAGAAAGCCAGAGCCAGCCAGGTCCTCAGGTGCTATTAGGCAAATCTCCATTGAAGTCAGCAGAGCTGCACTAATTTGCATCAGGTGAAAAATTGAACCTTCGGCCTGCTGCTCTGTTTCATCCATGTTCTTTAAAAGTGTCCTTCACAACAGAGTGCAGCATCGGTGTTGGACAGGGTTTGAAAATGGCATCCCTGAATTGAATCAAATATTTGTTTTTTACATACACACACAATTCCGGGCTGTGGTCTTCCCTGTCGCAGCATGCAAAGCAGAACTGTTTCTTCTTACAGACTGTGCATCAAAACTGCATGTGTTTGGGTGTTTTTGCTGCTGTTGTTTTTTTACATTAGCTTCCTATCTCATTCTGCCACTCAGTTGGACATGATACATTTTTTCCTTTGATGCAGCGAAATGTGGAAATAAGCTTGAGGACTCTTGACGCACATCTCCAAAGTCATCTCTCATCTCCCGTAGTGCTGCTTTCCCCCATATCATCCCGGCAGCTTCTCCTTTATTTTGAGAAGGAAGCTTTGGGTCTGTCAACATGGTGGGATTTCCCCCCCCCCAAGCCTTCTCTGTACTGTTTCCTGAGAACTAGCAATACACAACCTTTGCTTTGAAAAGGACATAAATAAACTGAAAAATGAACCCCACCACCACCCTCAAAATATATGTCTGGTTACTTTATTTATTTATATATTCATTTCATTTCTATACCACCCAATAGCCGAAGCTCTCTGGGTGGTTCACAAAAATTAAAACCAAAGAGCACACAATAAAACAATACAAAATATATAAACCATTAAACCCACAGTAAACAATACAACCAGAATAAAACCTAGCAGCACTGCAGGGATTTAAAATACAGATTTAAGACAGCGAAGCTAAACGTCTAAAGAGCTGAAATGCCAAAATGCCTGGGAAAATAAAAAGATCTTCACCTGGTGCTGGAAAGAATGCAATGTAGGTGCCAGGCAAACCTCACTAGGGAGCTCATTCCACAGCCAGGGTGCCACAGCAGAAAAAGCCCTCCTCCTAGTAGCCACCCACCTCACTTCCTTTGGCAGGGGCTCACGGAGAAGGGCCACTGAGGATGATCTTAAGGTCTGGGCAGGCACATATGGGAGGAGGCGATCCTTCAGGTAACCTGGCCCCAAGCCGTTAAGGGCTTTGAATGTTAATACCAGCACTTTGAATCGGGCCCGAAAATGGCCTGGCAGCCAGTGCAGCTGAAGAAGTACTGGCGTAATATGAGTTCGCTGGCCAGTCCCTGTTAACAGTCTTGCTGCCCTATTTTGGACCAGCTGAAGTTTCCAGACCATTTTCAAAGGCAGCCCCACACATAATGCATTGCAGTAATCCAGATGAGAAGTTATCAGAGCATGGATCACTGTAGCTAGGCTATCTCTGTCCAGATAAGGGCGTAGTTGGTATACCAGCCTAAGCTGATAAAAAGTGCTCCATGCCACTGAGTTCACCTGTGCCTCAAGTGACAGTTCTGGATCCAAGAGCACCCCCAAACTACGAACCTGATCCTTTAGGGGAAGCGCAACCCCCTCCAGAACAGGATGAAAATCACCTTGCTGGGCAGACGAAACACCCACTAACAGTACCTCCATCTTGTATGGATTGAGTTTTAGTTTATTGGCCCTCATCCAGTCCATTACTGTGCCCAGGCCCTGATTCAGAACAGCCACTGCCTCACCTGGTTTTGATAAGAAAGAGCGGTAGAGCTGGGTGTCATCCGCATATTGATGGCACCTCAGCCCACACCTCCGGATAA
This sequence comes from Heloderma suspectum, assembly GCF_057233095.1. Lineage (NCBI taxonomy): Eukaryota > Metazoa > Chordata > Lepidosauria > Squamata > Helodermatidae > Heloderma > Heloderma suspectum. Next base: position 329,199,976 of record NC_139458.1, read on the forward strand.
CCTCCCCCAGCCGTTTGATGTAGATGTTAAACAGCATGGGGGATAAAATAGAGCCCTGTGGAACCCCATGGCACAATTGCCATGGCACAGAGCAATAATCCCCCAGCACCACCTTCTGGAATCGGCCATCCAAGTAGGAACGGAACCACTGCAGTGCAGTGCCTCCAACTCCCAACCCAGACAACCTATCCAGAAGGATACCATGGTCGATGGTATCGAAAGCCATTGAGAGGTCCAGGAGAATCAACAGGGTGGCACTCCCCCCATCCCTCTCCTGGCAGAGGTCAACCCACAGGGCGACCAAGGCAGTTTCCATTCCAAAACCAGGCCTGAAGCCTGACTGAAATGGATCTAGATAATCCGTTTCATTCAACAGTGCCTGGAGCTGTCCTGCAACCACCTGTTCAAGCACCTTGCCCAGGGAGGGGACGTTGGCCACTGGCCTATAACAGTTAACATACTCCGAGTCCAGGTTAGGCTTTTTCAGGAGTGGTCTGATTACTGCCTCTTTTAAAGAGGCCAGCACCACTCCCTCTCTCAAGGAGGAATTTACAACCTCCTGGACCCAGCCAGACATCCCCTCCTTGTTTGATGTGATAAGCCATGAAGGGCAAGGGTCAAGCAAGCACACAAGTGGTCGATTGGACATGGCCAAGCACCTTGTCCACATCCTTAGGCCTCAATAACTGAAACTCATCCAACAGAACTGGACCAGATGGTGCTCTGAACGTCTCTACCAATGGAACTACATTAATCGTGGTGTTTACCCTTTAAGCGTTGCCCTTATTTTCGCCATAGTCTACGTAAATCTTTATGTAGACTACAGGGACCAAATAAGGAACGCGAATGCACTTTTTTTTTTTTTTTTAAGTCACCCGTGATAGGCTACGTGACGATTAACGTAACCTATCACGGCTGACTTTGCAGATCTAGCCGTGATAGGCTACGTAAATCGTTACGTAGCCTATCAAGGGGCTTTTTTTTTTTCTTTTGAAGTTCACGGCCGGGGAGACGGGGCGCTTCTCCCCGGCCTGAATTTCGGCCAGGCGAGGCGGGAAGCCTCCCCCCCCAGCCTGAATTTCGGCCGGGCGAGGCGGGAAGCCTCCCCCCCGGCCTGAACTTCGGGGGGAGAAGTGAAGCGCCTCCCCCCCCCCCCCGCGAAGCAAGCTGCGAGACCAGGTAAGTGACTTTCGTACATCCCTAGCCGCGGAGCACAGCTGGCCGCGGAGGATTCCGGAGGGGAGGAACGGAGCGCCTCCCCCCCCCGTCCAGGATTCCGTGGGGAGGGACGGAATGCCTCCCCCCCACCAACATAATTCGCGAAAGGTAAGTGACTTTTGTACATCCCTACATGATCTAGTGGTGAGTCCAACAACATGGCTCCATAACCCTTTAAGGCATGGACCCCTTCACATGAGTAACACATGAAGGTGGGTAGCTTTTCTCCAATTGCTGATAGCTGAGGCATTCTTTAAAAAAAAAAAAACAACACATGAAGCAGAATTCACTCTTACACTGCGAAGGTTTACTTGGTCTAGATCAGGGGTGGGCAATTTTGGGGGGTGGTCCATGGGCCATGTTCCATGCCCAGAAATTGCCCCATGGGCCACACACCTGCTGCTGTGCTGCTGGCATGGCAGCAGGAAAAAAAACCCATGAAGTTAGTTATGAATGTGCTTTTGAAACCAATGGAAACCAAGGGAAGAAGTTAGAACAGCTAGTGTAAGTTGCATTGCTTTTAATGGGACATGCTGTGCAATCCTATGCATGTTGATACAGAAGTAAATCCAACTGTTTTTAATAGGATTTACATCCAGGTCAGTGAGCACAGGATTGCAGTCTTAGATTTGGCTAACATTTGCTGGATGAGGATGAGAGCATTTATTTTTTATTTATTTAATTATGTTGATGGTTTATATCCTCCTTTCTCTTTATCAGTGATAGCTCAAAGCAGCATGCAAAGTGCAAGCTAAACATGGAATGCACAAAAAGCAATTCATATTGCAGGAAAATAAACCATAGTCGTATATCTCTTCTCACCAAGAATAAAACTGCAGTGGCCACCCACAACTGTGGACAGCCACACTACAGTCAGGAACAAATCAAGATCTGGAAACAGCAGGATCCATTTAGTCAAATGCTGTCTGAAAGAGCCAAGTTTGGCCCTGGCACCTAAAAGAGCACAGTGACACCGCTGGCAAACCTCTCTGGGCAGGGCACTCTACAAGGTTGTTGCCAATAGCTTATTTGGTAGCGGCATCCAGAGCAAGACTTGAGAAGTTGAACAAGCGTCGCGCCAAAAGTGCCTCCCCACCTCTGCAGCCCCATTCTCAGGCTATCAAAAGGAGGAGGCATTTTCAACACTTCGTGGGGAGAGGAGAAGAAATTAAACATTTCTGGGAGTGAGGGACTTCCATTCCCTCTCCCCTTTTCCTGCCACATCATCCTTCCAAAGTCAATGTTGGTGGGGGAAAGACTGCCCCACTGGCGAGTTCAGATGAACGGGAATCTATGGTTAATTGGAGACTCACATATTTCACTAATGTGCAGTCTGAAGGGAGGAGCAAAGGACAAAAAGGCTCATTCATACCTCAGCCAATTAAGCCAAGATATGATTATCCAAACACAGCCAGTGTTTAACTGTAGCTACTCTCAGCCACTGGAGGTTACAATCAAGAGTGAAGAAAAAGCAAGGGGCGGGGGAGGCAGTGGCATTTTCCCTCTCTGAATTCAAGATGCTTTTCTTCAAGGGAACAGGGAAGGGAAGAGATATGTGTAACTGAAACTTGGTGGGATGACTCCCATGACTGGAATACAGCAATTGAAGGATATAACTTGTTCAAAAAGTACAGAAAGGGAGGGTGGGGTTGCACTATATGTGAAAAATACATAACTCTGCACAGAAATACAGGAGGATGAGCTTGGTAGCCCCATTGAGAGTATCTGGGTTAAAATAAATGGAGCAAAGAATAAAAGGAATGTGGTGGTCGGAGTCTACTACCAACCACCCAATCAAGGAGAAGACGAGGATGAAACTTTTGAAAAGCAAATTGACGATGTTTCAAGGAAGCATGATGTAATAGTAATGGGGGGCTTCAATTCCCCAATATTTGTTGGGAGACAAATTCTGCAAAACATGGCCCCTCCAAGAGATTCCTGGCTTGTGTTGCTGATTATTTCCTCCTACAGAAAGTGGAGGAAGGAACTAGAGGATCAGCTATCCTTGACTTGATCCTAACCAACAGAGATGACTTAGTGCATGAAGTAGCAGTTACAGGAACTCTGGGGGAAAGTGACTATGTTACACTTGAGTTCTTGGTTCTAGAGGAAGCAAAAGCCAAGGTAGCCAAACGCGTACTCTGTATTTTAGAAAAGCCAATTTTAATACACTCAGAACAATGATAAGTTAGGTCCCATGGCAAGCAATTCTAATGAGAAAAGGAGATGAAGATGGGTGGGAGTTTTTTAAAAAGGAAATTCTCAAGGCACAATTACAAACAATTCCAACAAGAAAAAAAAGGTGGAAGACAAGAATTGGACTCAAAGAGTGCTTATCAACGGGATCTTCTCAAACTGGGGAGAGGTAATAATGAGAGGGGTACCGCAGGGCTCAGTCCTGGGCCCAGTGCTCTTCAACATTTTTATGAATGACTTGGAGGAGGTGCAGGGAATGCTTATCAAATCTGCAGATGACACAAAATTGGGCAAGATAGCTAATACCCTGGAAGACAGAAACAGAATTCAACGTTTCAGGTTCAAGGTTGCAGATATCACATGCCATCTAGATAGCTTTGTAGATAGTGATGGGGTGGAGTCAGTTGTTGTGGTCAATGTTGGTACTAATGACATGGGGAAATGTAGTTTCTGGAAGTCAAATTTATGTTGCTAGGTAGGAGGTTGAAATCCAGTACCACTAAGGTGGCTTTCTCTGAAATGCCACCTGTTCCATGTGCAGAGCCAGCTAGACAGGTGAAGCTGAGGAGTCTAGATGTGTGGATGAGATGATGGCATAGGAAGTAGGGGTTCAGATGTGTTAGACACCAGGGAAAATTTTGGGAGAAGCTGGGCCTCTAGAAGAGGGACAGGCTCCACTTGAACCAAAATGGAACCAGACTGCTGGCACTAAGCATAAAAAAGGTGGCAGAGCTTTTACAATGAATCCTGAGGGAAAGCCAACAGGAACTGGGAAGCATCTGATTCAGGTTAAATCATCCCTAGGGGGTGAACTTATACCTGGCAAATATTTCCAAAATCTTAATGCTTTGTTTCATAAATTCTTTGGGGGTTCCTCTCCACCAAGAATATCTTTAAAAAGGATGCAACTTTCAATTAATGAAGGTGGGTTCAGTTTTCCAGATCTAGCTATGTACTATCAGGCCCATTTGCTGACCTCTACTAAATTTTGGTCTTTTCCACTCAGATTTGATTTTCCACCTTGGTCAGTGTTGGAATCTTCTTGTCTGGAGCCTCTCTTTAAATGGATGGCATTAGGTTCTTGGCATATCAAGGTAGACAGAGCTTCTCCCACAATTTTGGCAGTTAGAGAAGTTTGGCATATAATGCCACATCAATTACAGTTTGATCCATTTTCCCATGCTAAATTGACGTTATGGGGAAATCCAGATTTAAGAATTGGCAAGAAAATGTTTTTGTGGTGGACCTGGACAGATAAAATTATCTTTACCCTGGATCAATTAACAGGAGTTGATGATAAGTTTTTGCTATTTTCAACTTTACGAGATCAATTTGATTTTCCTGCTACAGCAGAATGTAGGGATGTATGAAAGTCACTTACCTTTTCAAAGGGTAACATTCGTGGGGGGGAGGCGCTCTGTCCCTCCACCCGAAACTCTGTCCGGCCAGCTCCACTCCGCGGAGATTCCACGGAGCCACCAACCAGGGCCGCCCGCAGCCGGACATCCAGCTGCTGGGCAGCCTGCAGGGACGCAAATGGCAGCAGCCGTAGCCGCCGCCATTTGCCTCCCGGTATTTTGCCGTTGATAGGTTATGTAAATATTTATGTAGCCTATTACGGCAAAAAAAAAAGGAATGCAAATGGCGGCCACTACGCCATTTGCGCCCCTCTCTTTTGCCGTAATAGCCTACGTAAATATTTATGTAGGCTATCATGGCCACAAAAAAAAGGGAATGCAAATGGCGGCCGCCATAGGTGCCGCCATTTGTGTTCCTTTTTTTTTTGCCATGATAGGCTATGTAAATACTTACGCAGCCTATCACGGCTTCCGCAGGGAGGCAAATGGCATCCCTGCATTAGGTGTCATAAGCTACGTAAGTATTTACGTAGCCTATCACGGCTGTAGTGATGAAGTGAATGGCGGACGCATACGCAGCCACCATTCGCAAATCAGTGCAAACGGCGGCAGGTAGGTGTCCCGTTTCACGCATCTTTCACGGGGGGGTGGGGGGGCTTCATTCCGCCACGGATTTCGGGTGGCCGAATGCACTGGCATTTGGCCTCACTGAGATCTGTGGCGGAATTCTCTGACATCCCTAGCAGAATGGCAGTACTTGCAATTGAAACATTTGTTAGTATCTAGATTTGGTCCTGCTGCTTTTACTGCTTTGGAATATCTTTTGCTACTTACTGAAGCTGATCAGATATATTGACCTACGATTAGGGATGTACGAAACACTTACCTGGCTCCGCGCTGGGGCATCTGTGGGGGGGGGAGGCACTCCGTCCCTCCCCCTGGAATCCTCCTCGGCCGGCTCTGCTCCATGGCGGCTCCGTGGAGCCACTGGCCAGGGTCGGCCAGAGCTGGCTGCAGCCAGAGTTCCGGCCGTGGCCAGGCTGCTGCGGCCGCAAATGGCAGCCGTCATAGCTGCCACCATTTGCATCCTTGCAGGCAGCCGCGATAGGCTATGTAAGTATTTACATAGCCTATCACAGCAAAGAGCAGGGACACAAATGGCGGCCGCTATGCCAGAAGACCAGCTGGAGCCACCGCCGCCACATACACCCCAGGTAAGCTCCGTCCTGGGGGGATTCCATGGGATGGCGGGGGAAGGAGGCCATTCCTCCATGGATTCCGGGGGTATTCTTTAGAATCCGGTCTCACTGGAGTCCGTGGCAGAATTCTCTGACATCCCTACCTATGATTCACGTTTACAAACATTTAGTACGAATGAATAAATATGATACTAGGGATGTACAAAATATACTTACCTTTCTGATCCGCGGCATCCGTAGTGGGGGAGGGAGGCGCTCCCTCCTTCCCCCCAGAATCCTCCCTGGCTGGCTCCGCTCTGCAGCGACTCCATGGAGCAACCGGCCGGGGCCGCCTACAGCCGGACTTCCATCTGCTGCTGGTCTCCGCCGGCCGCCATTTGCGTCCCTGCCAAGCCGTGATAGGCTACGTAAGTATCTACTTACGTAGCCTATCATGGCTTGGCAGGGACGCAAATGGCGGCTGGTGTAGCGGACACCATTTGCAGCCACAGCCCGGCAACAGCCAGAAGACGATCCAGAACCGCCACCACCACCACCAGGTAGGCTCCATCCCGGGCAGATTCCGTGGGGTGGCAGGGGGGATTGCTCTGTTCCGCTACGGACTCCAGGGGGCCGGATTCTTTAGAATCCGACCTCATTGGAGTCTGTGGAGGAATTCTCCAACATCCCTATATGATACAAGTGGTTTACAGCAGGAATGGAACAGGGAATTGGAACATCCTATTTTGTTTAATCAATGGACTGCCATCTTGGCATCTGTATTGGACATTTCAACAGACCTTCAGTTATGCCTTATTCAGCAAAAACTTTTTGTATTCAGCCACAACATCTTTTTAATAAAGGCTTGTCAAATTTGACTAAATGTTGGAGGTGTAATGCTTCTCTTATTCAGTTGTAGTGCAGTCAATGCTTCTCTTATTCATGTTTTGGAAATGCCCAATGGTTGCCTCCTTTTGGGAAGAAGTTATTATATGGATACATTTTGTATTGGAAAGCTCTTTAATATTTAATGTTATAAATGTTCTTTTAAATTACTTACCTGCTTCTTGGAATGTAACAGATGTAAATGGATTTTTCATGCCCTTTTGGTTCCTAAAAGACTGATACTACAAAACTGGAAGGATAAAAGCTCACCACCTATAATGCAATGGACTGAAGACTTAACAACACTAGCAACATTTGAAAAAGTGGTATATAAGTGTAACTTGCAAATGGACTTATATGTGGATATTTGTCTGCTTTTACTGCAGTTTATGTGTAAGCTATTGTTTTTCCTTTTTTTCTCGAATATTGTAATATTTGAAACTGAGGATTTTAGGATATGTTGTTGTATTTTTATTTTGTTCTTTTATTTTATTGGTTTTGTTATGTTTTCTGTTTGTTTTGTTTTGTTAAAATTCACAATAAAAATGGGGGGGGGGAATCTCTAGGGGATGAATATGAAAATGTTTCTGATTGCCCAAATGGAGATGGGGAGTAAGTAGGTCATAAGCATGTGATGAAAGAAGATAGCCAGTCAAAGAGGCCTAAGTGCCATAGCAGAAGATGAACATGCCACAGACATCTGGGGAGGGACACCATGTAGAGGTGTTTCTATGCTAATGCTAGAAGGCTCCAAGTCAAAGTGAGAGAGTTGGAGTCCCTGGTTTTAAAGGAGAACCTAGATATAGTGGGCATTACAGAAACGTGTTGTAATAGAGAGAGCCAGTGGGATATGGTTATATCTGGATAAAAACTCTATAGGAAAGACAGGAAAAGGCGTCCTGGAGGAGGTGTTGCTCTGAATGTCAAAGAGGGCATAGTGCAAGCAGACTAGAAAAACTGAAAGGGGCAGACTCTTCCACAGAAGCACTGTGGGTTATAATACTAGATTCTAAAACTAATTTAGTACTAAGAACATGCTACCATCCCACAGACCAGAACACTCAGGGTGAACTTGAGATGGAAAATGGAATCAGGGAGGCCTCCAAATGACGAAGTGTTATAATAATGGGTGACTTCAATTACCCCAACACTGACTGGATAAATGCATGTTCCATTCACAACAAAGTAGGGATGGTGGAGAATTCAGCTGTTCCCCCAAAATCTGTGGCAGAACAGCTTGCCCCCCCCACGGATTCCCCCCGGGACAAGGCTTACCTGGGGCGGATGTTCCGGATGGCAGCGGCTCCGGTGGCGGCGGCGGCTGATCTTTTGACCAGCTGCCGCGGCTCCCATTTGCATCCGGGTCTTTGCCATGATAGGCTATGTAAATATTTACGTAGCCTATCAAGGCAAGCCAAGCAAAAACCAAAAAAAATGACATACGCAAATGGCGGCGGCTACGGTGGCCGCCATTTGCGTAGGGATGTCAGAGAATTTCACCACGAATCTCAGGGAGGCCGAATGCCAGCACATTCGGCACCCCAAAATCGGTGGCGAAATGGTCTGCCCCCCCGCCCCCCCCAGGACGGGACTTACCTTCGGCGAATCCTCCTGGTCGCAGCGGCTCCGGCGGCGGTTCAGCAGTGGTTCGGCGGCGGCGGCCAGTCTTCCGACCGGCTGCCGCCGCCGCCATTTCCAGTAAAAAAAAAAAAAAAAGTGATAGGCTACGTAAAGATTTACATAGCCTATCGCGGCTACATTTTTAAAAAAATACCGTGATAAGCTACATAAATGTTTACGTAGCCTATCACGGTTGAGTAAAACAAAAAACAAAACACCGCGCGTACGCAAATGGCGGCGCCCATGGGCGCCGCCATTTGCGTTCCTTATTTTGGCACATCTAGTCTACATAAACATTTACGTAGACTACAGCGAACATAAGGGGAACGCAAATAGCATAGCGTCTACGCTATTTGCGTTCCCCTTATTTTCGCCGTAGGCTACGTAAATGTTTACGTAGACTAGACGTGACAAAATAAGGAACGCAAATGGTGGCGCCCATGGGCGCAGGCATTTGCCTATGCGCGGTTGTTGTTGTTGTTTTTACTCAGCCGTGGTAGGCTACGTGAACATTTAAGTAGCCTATCACGGCTGACTGCATTTGCGTGGCTGCCTTTACCATGATAGGCTACGTAAATACTTACATAGGCTATCACGGCAGCATGGCAGGATGCAAATGGCGGCTGCAGCAGCTGGCCAAGAGACCAGCTGCTGCCGCCGCCACCGGAGCTGCTGCCGGAGCCACCACCGCCGGAACATCCGCCCCAGGTAAGCTTCATCCCAGGAGAGATTCCGCAGGGTGGCGGGGGATGGTAGGCCGTAGTCTACGTAAATAGCGTTGCCCTTATTTTCGCCGTAGTATACATAAATCTTTACGTAGACTACAGGGACCAAATAAGGAACGCAAATGGTGGCTCCCTATGGGGGCCGCCATTTGCGTACACGCTTTTTTTTTTTCAAATTCACCCGTGATAGGCTACGTGACGATTAACGTAGCCTATCACGGCTGACTTTGCAAATCTAACTGTGATAGGCCACGTTAATCGTTACGTAGCCTATCACGGGGGTGGTTGTTGTTTTTTTTAACTTTCCTTGTAATGGCGGTGGCGGCGGCAGCAGCTGGTCGAAAGACCGGCTGCCGCCCCTGCCCCTGACGAAGACCCGACGAACCGCCGCTGGGACCCGCCGCCGGGAGGGACATTCGTGAAAGGTAAGTCCCATCCCGGGGGGGGGCGGGGGGCGGGGGGGCGGAGAATTTCACTGCCGATTTCGGGGGGCCGAATGTGTTGGCACTCGGCCCCCCGAAGTTTCGGGGAGAAATTCTCCCCCATCCCTGCTTTTGATAAAGTCCCTCATCAAAGACTTCAGAGAAAACTTAGCAGTCATGGAATGAGAGGACAGGTCCTCTTATGGATCAGTAACTGGATAAAGAACAGAAAGCTGAGAGTAGGAATAAGTGGTTCCAATGGAGGGATGTACACAGCAGAGTCCTAGAGAGTTCTGTATTGTGACAAATGCTTTTCAACTTATTCATAAATAAAGTGGAGTGAGCAATTAAGTGGCCAACTTTGCTGATGAACAAATTATTTAGGGTAGTGAAAATAAAAAGACATTAAGAGGAGCTCCAAAAGGATCTCTCCAAACTGGCAGAATGGGCATCTAAATGGCAAAAGTGCTTCAGTGTAAGCAAGTGTAAAGTGACGCATGCTGGTAAAAAACTTCCAACTTCAAGTATAAGCTGATGGGATCTCAGCTAGTGGTGACTAAGGATGTGTGAATCCCCCCAATGTCTGGTCGGGAGGGGGCTCCATCACAGGGAAATCCAGCCCTGGCACATCCTCTGGATTTTGAGGGGGGTTTTCCTCTTTAAACAGGACAGGATAGGCCAATTGCAGCCACAGTTAGTGTATCTTGGGCAAGTTATGGCCATAATTAGCATATTTTATGCCATTTATGGCTGCAAAATGCTTAGTTGTACATTAATTGCACTCATGTCCTGCTTGTGGGTTTCCCTTGGGCAGCTGGTTGGCCACTGTGTGCACAGAATGCTGGACTAGATGGACCCTTGTCCTGATCCAGCATGGTTCTTCTTATGTTCTTAATACCTTCTGTACGTGAAACATGTATTCTTCCACTAAGCGTGGCCCCTTCCTAACTTCACAAATGAAACCTATAGCAATGATTTGTTAATTTGTTTTCTCACCAGGGGTCTACCAATCTCCCCCCACAACACACTTGCGTACACACATGTCTTGCAGAGTGGGTCATAAATGGAATACAACCCTTTATTTACTTGGAATTCTGGCTTGAATATAAGATAAATACTATAATTGACTAAATCTTGAGATGCCTAAAATTGGCTTGTTCGTTCATCACAACAAATATTGCTATGTGTGTTATTTCACATTATCTTTCTTCCCATGAGAAATGAACACAGAGAACCTGTCTCGGATTCTGTTTTACATATGGTGTGCCATGTGTGTGCTTCTCCCTTTGGTTTACCATTCCATTTTTTAAACTGTCTCTGATAAAGCTTCCTGTATGTTATTATGATTCATGGATTTTAAAGTTTGTTTGGTTATTTGTTTGAAAGATATCTGTACTGCACTTGATCAAATGATTCCAGAGCAGTTTACAATAAGTTGAAACAAAATGCAATCAATAAATGTATATGAAGCAAGCAATAAAACAATAAACAATCAATAATTGAAGTAGGATAATGCAGTGTTAAAATTTATGTGAGCTGGATCGCTAAACCTTGGGTTGCAATAAAATTATTGCCACTGGTTTCCTGTGAAGAGCATCTTCCTTTCTGTTTCTTCTTTACAAAGGAGATACCATTGGAAGCAATGTTTAAAAACAGATTATCATAAGTGCAGCCTGTGCAAACTAAAATAGTCTTCACTGTATTCTGAAAGAGAAGATCAAACGTTTAATCAGGATGTTAACAGACAATCTACACACAAAAAATCTTATAGGATGAAACTGAAGGGTGAAACTTCTAAAACTAGTAAGATGTTCTAGATGTCCTTTCCTAGCTGTAATGATTCAGTCTATTTCTGGTACGTGTCAGCTTCACATGTGTTCAGCCACAAGCTATTCCACCCTATTCCTATATAAATTTGCAAATTAAACACACACACACACACACACACACACACAATTTGCATTTATTTTCATATGCAATTTTGCCCAAAATGTACATCTCTTTCAATGCAGTTTCACCTGAAGTATGCATTTTTGTACACCTTTCCCCTTAATATTGACATCTTTGTATACAGTTTTGAGCTGAGAGAACTGCACTGCAAAATTCAGAAGAGGGTGAAATCTGAAGGGCAACTGCATTCTGATCCAAATAGGACTCTAGGAAGCATGAATTAGATTAGCTTGCCTAAATATGTGGACCAAACAAAACTCTCCCCCATCCTTAGTTGCGACATTACAGTAGCCCACAGTGTCAAAAGCCACTAAAATGCCTTGCAGAGGCAGGAGGGAGGAATTATCCCAGTCAAATGCCAGTTGGAGTAACCCACCAGGGCAACCATACATTCAGCAGGATCAAGTGGTAAAGTTTTGCCTAAATGGCATAGCACTTCAGGCCATGAGGAGGGGAAGCTTTAGATAGAGAACACTGAAATGTGCAATCCTTCAGCAGCAGCCTGAATACTAGTACTAGAACTCAGATCATCTCTACACCAGCCTAAAATCCTACATTTAAAAAAGAGCTTTCTGCTTCCGTTTTAAATGCAGGATCATGACTCCCCTTTTCACCCACTTCCTTTCCCCCCACTCCCTTCCCTCTCCTTCTCCCCATATCTGAGTCTTCCATTATCTTTCATTGATCTCATTCCTCTGCTTGCTGCTTTTCCTCTTTCCATGGAGGAAACTGAAGCAGATCACAATGGGGTAATCTGATAGCTCATTATCTGCGATCTCTTTAAACATGGAACAAAGGGCATTTAGCACAGGAGATGCCTTGAATGATCACTGTGTCTTGTAAAGAGTCTGCAAATGTCCATGGAGGAGCAATCTCAATCGCAGGATAAAAGCTCCATGTGAAGGAGTCCTCAGAGCCACCCAATGAAGTGGATCAGAGAGGAGATTCAGAACAGATTTGAATTCTTTTCACATCTGGGTTCAGGCCAGATTATGGGACTGAAACAGCCTTGGATGCCTTGGTGGATGACCAATGCCATGAACTAGGCAAGAGAAGTGTGTCCCTGTTGGTTCCTCTGGACCCCTCAATGACACCCACTACCATTGACCATAATATCCTTCTGGGACATTTGGCTAGTCTGGAACCTGGGGGTGTACTTAGCTGAACATTCCTAGAAGGTGGTGCAGGGGGATAACTGCTCAGCCTCTTGGCAGTTGGCCTATGGGGTTCCCCAGGGCTCTATTTTATCCCCCTTGATCTGTAACATCTACACAAGGCTGCTGGGAGAGATCATCAAGGCTTTAGGAGTTGGCACCCTGTGGCTATGCCCCTGAGATGGGCCCTTCTCACAGAACATGTAGCAGAACCACCATTAATCCTGCAGCAAAGCTATCCACCCCTACAGAGAAGTGACACTCCCATAAGAGTAATGTGCAGACTGGATATTGGTTTGGGACTCACAACACTTACCTGGGTCGCTGTGGCAAAAATGCACCTAGGAGGAGCACGCCCTGGACTGATCACCTGGATCAGCCCATTTGCAGCAGATTCTCCGATAGTACAACCCAAAGGGAGAAACACTGAAACAGTAATATTTGCAGTCACTCATCTCCATGTTGCAACAGCAGCAGGCATGCCTAGGCAAATAGGCAAGGGATCCGACATCAACTTTTCACATCTATGCATATTTTTCACATTTTCATGCTTTTTTTGTAGCGATGTCAGAGAATTCCGCCACGGATCTCGGTGAGGCCAAATGCCAGTGCATTCAGCCCCCCGAAATCCGTGGTGGAACAAAGCCCCCCCCCCCACGAAATGGGCCTGGAACGGAGCACCTACCTGCTGCCATCCATGCTGCATTGCGAATGGCGGCCGCGTCTGCGGCCGCCATTCGCTTCTTCCATATAGCCGTGATGGGCTACATAAATACTTACATAGCCTATCACGGCTAACGCAGGGATGCCATTTGCATCCCAGCAGAAGCCGTGATAGGCTACATAAGTATTTACGTAGCCTATCATAGCAAAACTAAGGGAATGTAAATGGCGCCGGCTACGGCAGCCGCCATTTGCGTTCCCTTTTTTTTTTTTAATGAAATAGGCTACGTAAATATTTACGACGCCTATCACAGCAAAATACAGGGACACAAATGGCAGCGGCTACAGCAGCCGCCATTTGCGTCCCTGCAGGCTGCCCAGCGGCCAGATGTCTGGCTGCGGGCAGCCCCGGCCGGTGGCTCTGCGGAATCTCTGCAGAGCAGAGCCGGCCAGAGAGAATTTCCGGGGGAGGGATGGAGCGCCTCCCCACCACCACGAATGTCACCCTTCGAAAAGGTCAGTGACTTTCGTACATCCCTAATTTCCAGCAGGAGGGATCACGTGCAGATGCCCATATGGTTACAGTCACCACGACTGACATTGGCCCTTCATCATTTGGCATCCCAGAGGTAAAAATAAACATTCCTTGAAGATCACAGCAGCGGGGTGTGTTGTGTTGTTCCTTCATTGCCAGAAATTGACCGTACCTTTCTGTGCTTGCTGTGGATAGCACAACTTCATTTCTTTCAGCAGGTGAAGTTGATTCTTTAAAAAAGAAGGGGGGAAAGCCCTGTTGTAATGTGTTCTGTGTCGCTCGCATCCTAGAGAAGATTTTGCATGTGTGTGTGTGTTTTTCCTCTCCAAGCTGAGAGTGCTGCTGACAGTTTTTGAAGAGGAAGTTATTTCTTTTCTGTCAAGGTTACAGTCATCTCCAGAAGCCTCGATGCTACCATGGGAGCTCATATAATGAACTCTTTATGGCAGATTATGTTTTATGGCTGTGCATTCATTTAATATGTTCTGCCTTCAGTAAAATGTGCTCTATGTGTGAATAATAATGACTTGGACATAAATAACAAATCTGCCTTCAAAGATCTGGGAGCATTGCTTACATGATTTAATTAAACATCTCACCATATTCCCATGAGCCAGGCAAGGATTTGCACATATAACAGTTCACAGGGCTGTGTGATGATCCAAGAGAGCTTCGGCTATGGGGCAGTATAGAAATGCAATCAATCAATCAATCAATCAATCAAAATGTAATAATAAATTACACTCTTCTTCCTCAAAGGGCATGATTTGGCATGCAGTATCAGAATGGTTCAAACCTCATATGGGCCATGCATTAAACGCTTCAGTCCTTAAATACCTACCCAACCACTATGTCAGCAGAGTAGTTCAATGGCATAACCTTGAGAGTTATGAAAATGTTAATAGCTCTTAATGGGAGCTTCGCCAGTGCATTACCTCATTCTGAAATTTAGAGCATCTTTAGACCTAAGCGGGAAGTTCAGTCCCTATCATTCATGGACTGCCAAGAGCCTTCCCTGGAGCAACCCAGTTATGGATTGGAGAAGGAAGATGTACAGTAAAATGTGCAGCTCGTTAAGCAATCACTGGCCTGAAGAGACCATATCAAAGGTCTGTGAAATGTACAGCATCCCTACTGGTTAGTTCCCTTCCATTAACCCATTGCCCTTTCTAGTCCTCTGGGTGTTGTGGAAGACATGCTTCACAATCACTCTCTGCAGGAAAAAATAAGCAATTGAAGATGCATGGAGTCAGACTCACAGTTACCTAGGACATCAGAATGGGACAAACAAGAGATTCAAGAATGGGGTAAATTATATTTCTTTACAGAAGCTTATGTAATCTGTAAAAAAAAAAAAAAAAACCCTCAACCATGCTGCCTCAGTCAGAAACCTATGTTAAACATATTTACATCAATGTAACAATTGTCAACATTTTATTGCTGCTATAGTTTCTGTTTTGTTTTGGGGGGTAACATTTTGGGGAGGAGTTATTTTATTGGGCTGGTTCCAGTGGAGGCTGGTGGCTCCAATTTTGGTGGGGCTATGGAATGCTCCAGGTTTCTGTCAAAGCCAGCCAGAGCTATCCATGAACACAAACCACATCCCCAAAATAGGTTCACCACCATGGATAGCTCCTTTAGAGTTCTCACTGAAACCTGGAATGGATGCACAATCCCACTGAAATCAGAGCCACCGGCCTCCACTGGGTGATTTACTTTCCCACTAAAGAGACTGGATTTTCATACAGGTGGAATATATATATGCAATGTTTTACTATCCAGTTTCACACGATATAGAAAGATGGGAGTGGGAGAAAAGGGAAGGTGTTAGTGTGCAATCCAAGCAAGGCCTCCAACTTTTCCTTCTGCTTGCATTGCTTTCCTACAGCTTGTGAACAATTCTGCACATCTAAATTAAATGACTGTGGCTTTATCAACTGTTTACAGACCTGAGCCTACATCCAAGCAGAGGTGAGAGACTTTGTTCTCATTATTATGGACTGTCACTGTCTTCTATAGGTAATGCTGGATTGGGGGTGGGGCGGAGCATTATGCTAATTAAGCACTACTTCTACATAATATAATTTTTAGAAGGTTAGAAACATTTATCTCTTTGCTCTTGGAAATTGCACAGCACTAAGAAACGAGTCATTGTGGTCTATATTTTACTATAAGGCAAACTGATGTTGTCCCCAAGTATTTGATTATGCTTCAAGTTGTAATAAAACATATAGACAGATAAGGTGATGAATAGGATGGCCGAAAACTAATACTGCCTATTATACAAGCCATAAGTTTTGTTCTCTCATAAACTATTCAAGGATACAAGCTATCCCTTTTTCTCTATCATAAGTATAGCCCAAATGGAAAACTTCAACACAGATTAATAGAGGGTGGCAGTTGAGCAAATGCAGTGCTAATTTTCCAGGGTTCAAATTAAAAATTAATTTAGCAAGCAGGATGGCTCACAGTTTTTGACAACGTTTGGCACAGAAACTTAGAGGGCAGAAGGGACTAGAAAGTTGTGGAGTCCAACTCCTTAGCCAAAAGCTGGACCCTTCCCACATCAATCCCTCACAGGCTGCCCACACATAATCTAGGCCCACACTGTGTAGGAAGGAGGAGCTAACAATGCACTTTTCACCAAGTTTCCTGCAGCGAAGCACAGATACTGCCTGATTACTCATGCAAACAAGCCAATCCGTATACAGCAAGGGAAAGCAATGACTACCAGTTCCAAATGTGCCAATGTTCTGTAAAAGAGGCAACCTGGACCAGATCTACACCTCATGTCATATCGATACAATCCCATCATGGTGATGCTATATCACTTTTGTGCATTTATACCTCAGAGCGCACACAGTGGCATCTGTTGCAGTATTTTGAATAATACAGAATAAAAAGCAAGAAATAACACTAGAAAAGTGGTATATTGAATACCAATAAAAAGCAGAAGTGTAGACCTTGCTCTGATGTGTATAGCCTGAATTGACCATGTTTCTAGTGTTTGTTTGTTAAATATTGTTTTAAAAGTTGCAATGGGGCAAACCCCTATAGAAACAAGGAACAATTATTAAGGCACAAGTAGACCACACTTCTCCTTAAATGCTGCAGGGACTTGGACATGTTAGAGCATAGAAAACACCAGGGGACTGTGCAAAGGGAGATCATATGATTAGATAGCTGCTTTAATGTTTTACTGTTTTTAACGTTATTAGTGTGTGTGTGTGTTAAAGTTTTATTAATTGAAATTGCTGTACACCACCTTGAGGGTGTTTAGCAAATAATAAGGTATATAAACATTAATAAAATAAATAAATGGATTGGTCCTGCAGAGAAATATGGGGCCTTCAGATGCATATGGAAGTGTCCCTTAGAGAGGATGGGAAATTCAAAATGTTAGGTGGGAAGGAATGGTCCACCCAAGCGGCTTTTTAAAAGAGTATTCCAGAATTGTATATCCTTATTAGTTAGAAACCTGGATAGTAAACATTGTTAGAGACAATATACTTCTCACTAACCAGTGCCAGGGTGGGAGGAGCAACAGGAGATGGCAACCTACCTCTTGCTTTGCTTCTGAGCTTCTCAAGGTTAGCCAGTGAGGGAGAGAGTGTTGGACTGGATGGGCCATTGATGTAATCCAGTTCTCATTACTTTGTGACTTTCTCATGGAGGCAATTTTTATTTGGAAGCATGACAAGCTGTAGCATAGACTGGTTTGAATATGAGGATAAGTAGAAGACTCAGACTGTGGTGTAGCACTAAGTAAAGGATCAATATGGCAAGTAAAATTATAGGGCGGCACAGACATCGGATAGGTAGTGTACAGGGCAGTTATAGGGAAGAAATTATTCAGAAGAGTTAAAATGGGAAACCTGTGGATGAAAAACTTTCTTTTTTAAAATATTTGCTTTCTGTAAAATCTCTCGCGCTGCATTTCCCCCCCCCCCCCCGGGGATTTACAGAATATACACTGATCCTTATTGTCTTCGTTAACAGGATGCACATATGAAGCCAAAACAATTCAGCATTTATAGAAATGGAAATTCAAGGTCGAGTGGTAAATGGAAATTCACTCTCCTGGGAAGGCAATGGCACGCTAGAGCCCTCAAAGGACTAGAAACCTATGTGCGCGTTGTCATAGAAATGCTGTCGGAAGATTGAAATGGGAGTTAAGTGACTTTCTTAATAGCTGCATGCATTTTGTAAGTTAATCTACTATCTGTAATAGGCTATTATTAAGCACCTGCATGATGGAAGCTACCTGCATCGTATGCTTTGTACTGAGTCACACCATTAGTCTATCTAGCCCACTATTGTTTACTTTCACTGGAAGCAGTTTTCCAACATCTTTCCCTGTCATGGACCAGGACCCCAAACCTTGTCCTCGGAGGATTCTGATCCTTTGGCCTTTGAAAGAGGGATGCTAGTGTTCAGGGACGGGACTCAGCCATGGGAAGGTGTCATGAGGCTTCCACCTCTCCAGGACCCAGTTCTCCAGAAGGATCTTAGGGGTCAGCTGCCTTGCATCCAGAGGAGGTTGCATCACCATCCTTAGATTCCAAGGGCTTGGGCCATGAGGAAACTAGCATGCCATAGTCACTTGCACGTTGTCACAGCCTGAGATTGCTCAAACAGGCCAGGCCCCTTTAAGAGATAAAGCCTCAGTAGGTGGGGCCAAACAGCCTAAAAACAGCCACACTCTTATTTAAACCTCTGCTCTTGGTTGGAGCAACATACAGACAACCCCGTCTGGCTTCCAGTCCTACTTAGTGATTTCTGTTGTGCTGATATCTTTCCATCTTGCTTCCCTGAGAATAGTAGGGATGTCAGAGAATTCTGCCATGGATCTTGGTGAGGCCGAATGCCAGTGCATTCGGCCCCCCAAACTCCGTGCTGGAACGGCCTGCCACCCCCCCCCCGCAGATCCCCCCCGGGATGAGACTTACCTGTGGCGGATCTTCCGGGCGGCGGCGGCTCCAGCGGTGGCAGCAGCGGCAGCTGGTTTTCCGACCGGCTGCCGCCGCTGCCATTTCCAGGCTTGTAAAAAAAGAAAGACGTGATAGGCTATGTAAAGATTTATGTAGCCTATCATGGCTAGGTAAAAAAAACAACAACAACAACACGTGATAGGCTACGTAAATCTTTACGTAGCCTATCATGGTTGGGTGGGTTTAAAAAACAACAACCACGTATGCAAATGGTGGTGGCTACCCTTTTTGATTCGACGTTTTAGCCTATGTAAATATTTACGTAGACTAAAACAGTGAATCAAAAAGGGACCCAAATAGCCCCCGCTATGCTATTTGCATTCCCCTTTATTTTCTCCATCATAGTCTACATAAATATTTACGTAGATTAAGACGGCAAAAATAAGGAATGCAAATGGCGGCGGCCATTTGCATACGTGGTTTTTGGTTTTTGGTTTTTTTACCTAGAGCCCTCCGCGGCCGGAAATCTGGCTGCGGACGTCTCTGGCCTGGCTGGCCTGGCCGGCTGCTCCGCGGAGCTGCCACAGAGCACAGCCGGCCGCAGAGGATTCCGGGGGGGGGGAACGGAGCACCTCCCCCCCGGCAAGGATTCCGGGGGGAGGGACAGAACGCCTCCCCCCCCACCATCAACATAATCGGTGAAAGGTAAGTGACTTTCGTACATCCCTAGAGAATAGGCATGGTGGAGAATTCCGCCACGGATTTCAGTGAGGCCGAATGCACTGGTATTCGGCCCCCCGAAACCCATGGTGGAACAGCCTCCCACCCCCCACCCCCCTGCGGAATCCCCCCCGGGATGAAGCTTACCTGGGGCGGATGTTCTGGCGGTGGCGGCAGCAGCAGCAGCTGGTCTCTCAGCCAGCTGCTGCGGCCGCCATTTGCGTCCTGCCAGGTTGCCGTGATAGGCTATGTAAGTATTTACATAGCCTATCATGACAAAAAGCAGGGGCGCAAATGGCAGCCGCTACACTGTTTGCACTGCTGCTCTTTCCGTGATAGGCTACGTAAGTATTTACGTAGCCTATCATGGTAAAGGCAGCCACGCAAATGGCAGCCACTACGTCATTTGCATAGCTGCCTTTACCGTGATAGGCTACGTAAATACTTACGTAGCCTATCACGGAAAGAGCAGCGGCACAAACGGCATAGCGGCCGCCATTTGTGCCCCTGCTCTTTGCCATGATAGGCTACGTAAATACTTATGTAGCCTATCACGGAAAGAGCAGCGGCGCAAACAGCATAGTGGTCGCCATTTGTGTCCGCAGCAGCCGGCTGTGGACAGAACTCCGGCTGTGGACAAACCAAAAACCAAAAACCGCAGAGCAGAGCCGGCCCAAGGAGGATTCCAGGGGAAGGAACGGAGCACCTCCCCCCCACCGCGAATCCATGCTGTGAAAAGGTATGTGACTTTCGTACATCCCTACCTGAGAAACCTGACTCAACCTGATCCCTGTTCAAGATCTGAACCATAGCAGAACCCTGCAACCCAGGCTAGAGTGCACATCATTGACAGAACCATGGCCTGAAGTGGTATATTCCCATCACCTGCAATCGATTGAGGTCAAACACACGTTATTAATCTAAGAGTGCATTTTTTAAAACCAGATTAGTGACATCTTTTGTCTATTGTGATGGTACCAACTTTCTGTGATTTAAAAGGAAATTAATTACACTGGGGTCATGAAGTGAATGTTTCAAGCAGATTTGGATTTAATCGCTCCATTAAACAGAAAAAGCTTATGGGCTTAAACAATCTTTAAGCAAATGAAGCCATTTAAGTGGAAGACAAAATGTTTCCATCAGAGAGACACAGAGTATCATGGGTGGTATGAATTCAGCCACCTTGTGAAATATAATGCAACACTTAAGATACAAAATGTATGGGCTACTGTCTGTGCCATTAAAGCACCGGCAATCATAGACATACAATAGCCAATTCTGCTAAGATGAAATAAACTAATTGCATGTGCTGCATGAAAAGCTTGTTGAGCAATGTGTATGCTTTGTGAACTGTCTGAGGAATAATTTTCACTCTATTCTGAAAGGTAGGAAAGCAAGGCCAGCCATAAAGTTCAAGGCCCAACATTTGTTTGTTTCATGCTTTTATTATAAGCGGTTAGATCCAGAGAAATTAGTTGAACTTCATTTCCATTGAAATCAATAGGACTTATATTATGACTAACTTCTCCCAGTGATTTCAATAGACCCACATTCAACTAATGTATCTGGATCCAACTTTTTTTTATTTCTATTTTAACCTCTCTATACATGGCTTTGAGGTTCTTTAGCCAAAAGAGCAGCATATATATATGAAGTGTATCATAATATAACAATTTCACTTTGCTGCCTGCAGAGTGAGATGTGGTGGGGAAGTTGGTCTACATAGATGGAAACCTCCCAAGATTCTTAGTGAGACAACTTATGGTAGGCTTTATCGCATCACTCATAATATTAACTTAGGGAGCAATCCTATGGCCACTAGACACTGTCTAGAGGGCCATAGGATACGCTCATTTCCAGAAACTGACCTCTGAGCCCACGTTCAGAGGTCAGTTCCTGGAAAACTGACCTCACCCCTTATCTGTGCTGCCTCGGAGGCAGCGCAGAGAAGCCCTGTCCTCCATGCTTGGAAGAGCAACTGAAAAGGGGCAGGCTGGGGGCGTTCCAGGGTGGGGAGAGTGGAGCTGTGCATGCGACATATCCAATGTGTCGTACGGCAGCTTCCTCTCCCCATCCCCCCCCCCACTGCTAGACAGCCAAAAACAGCTGTCTAATGAAAAATAGCAAGGCAGGAGAGGTGTGGAGAGAACAATCCCACCCTGTGCCTCTCCTTCCCTGCTTTGATAGGCAGTCGCCTCCGAGGTCTGAGGCAGCCGCCTATCTAGTTAGGATTGCACCCTTGTTATTGCTGGCTATAGGGCAATGGTTGAAGGAGCAAGAGGAACACACACCTTTATCCTGATATGGCTGGATCAGTCTCAGTGTTAGGGAAAATTAAGGAGCAATCCAAAGGCAAGTAAACAACAACAACAACAACAATCAAAGGTCAAGCATTGAGATATCAGTCCAGGAAGAGAGCATTCCAGGCAGGAATAGTCAGTAAACAGGCAAGGGCCAAAGGTACAGTTTTACCAGGGAAGAGGGACAGCTCCAAGAGAGAGGTCTGAGGAGCAGCCAAGAGCCAAATGCAGCTAAGCAGACAGATATAAAATGCAGTCTAAGAAGCAGAGTCAAACAGGAGTCCAACAGCCAGTAGCATGATAGTTCAGTCATGGAGCAAGGTCAGAAAACAAGTGTAGCAGGCATTAGAGGTAGTAGAAAAATGCTGGTCCAGCAGTGGATTGACTGAAACGGAGGCTCCTGTAGCCTAAGCTCCCAGAGCATAGCTGGATTTCATCACTGCCCTCTGGTAAAAGTCCTACTTGGGAGCAGGGCCTTGCTCATGAGAAGGCCTTTACTCTTGAGGAGCCTTTTCTCAAGCAGGCACTCCTCTGCCTGACCATGGACTTAGCTTGTACCTTCTGGCGCTGGTGTTCTCTTGGGCTGGGCAGTTGCTCAGCCTATTCGGACAGCACAGGTAAGGCACATTCCTCCCATAGTTTCCCTACAGATACTGGAGGGACCTGGGGTAACACCAGCATCAAGGAGTACCATGTGGTCTTCAGGCTCTGCAATCTCTGACTCGTCGTCTGAGGAGTTGTCATGGGTCTGGGTCAGGCATGACAATCTTGGAACTACATTTGTAAAGTGAAAATATGATGTCACTCTGAACAACTTCATCAACAAGTTCAGATACTGCTGTGCAATTTTTCCTCATGATTAGGGGGTTTATCTTGGTATTCGTCTATCACTTTTTAATATATTCCTAATTATCAGTCCATTATAATAGACTCAAATGTAACATAAAATGCATAGGATAGGTGTGACTTTGCTCCAAAATTTAAAAAGATGAAGAGAAAGCTTGGGAAAGGATAAATAGCTGTTTCAAAATACAAACACCTCTTTGCTGATCTGGAAGTGTGTCCAATTACAATGCATGAATTAGAAATGAATTGGTCTGGATTGTTGAAAGTCTCCCCAAGCGCAGAGAGATTTCTGTTTAGGAAAGTTGCCTGTGGTGGAGTCCAGGTGTTAGACAATTCTAATCTACACTTTCCCCCTAACACCCATCATTACAGCACTGAAGTGCTATCTTGAGTTGTTATTGTGTCATTATAAATCAGGGTGTATATTTGGTACTCACACTGGCTTTGTGGACTACTAATGCATGATCAGAGATATGATTTTTATCATCCATATCTTGCCCTCTCATATCTTTATCATCATCCAAACAAAATGATAAGAAATAAAATAATCCCTATCAAATTGTTGTTAAGATAGATAGTAGACAGACAGAGTGTCTGTGTAGTGATACAATAAAATATAAAACCATCTTCAAGGGAAAAGTACACCATCTTATAGGAAACTATCACTAGCTTCCTTAAAACTACCAGAGACAAATCCTGGGGATATAATTCTGCTATTTGTTTGCAGAGGAAGAGCACTGAGCCTATAAACTTGGCAAATGGGAGAGGTAGGGGGTATGGTGGCTGACCTTCTATTTCCTGCTCCATACCCCTTTATTGCCACTGAGAATGGCAATTTTTACTGCTGAGTGCCAGGTATGGGGAGAAGAGCACTAGAAAAAAAATGGAGGGGAGCACAGAAGGGGCAAAGTGAATTTCACGGATGCTGAGTACTTCTGCCCCACATGTTAGATTTCTGAAAGACAAATAACAGTATATTTCATGTTAACACAGCAAAACTTATTTTTGCTGAAGTTAAATTCTATTGATTTTCATTGAGCTAATGTGCAAGTGAGCATGCTTGCCTTTAAGTTCCATTTTATGATTCAGTCATAATTTGTATGTGAAAAGTGTCTTTCATTCAAGGGCTTTTCTACACAAGGTGTTTATCAAGCACTACTCATTCCCTACTCACAGTTGTTTACAGGTTCTTTAGACGATGATATGATCCTCCAGTTTCACTTCTGTATCTAAACAGCACTTTCAGTGAGGTTTCTTTAGAGCAGGGCAAATGTGGCATTTAATTGTGAAAGAGAAAGAAAGCATGATTTGCACGTGTGTATTTGCACTATTCCACTATAGCATGGTGCCACTTAGAGCTTAACTCACAGAAAAGCAGGAAAGGAAATGTTCCTCATGTAGTGCTTGGATCTCAATTCTATGACAAAACCAGAAGGAGATACAGCCAACTAACAGGCTTGTGTAAAAAAGCTCCAAGTAACTACAATAAGGGTGGATGGGGTAAATGGGGCAGGGGCAGGGCAAGTGCCCAGCACATTCTCTCCTCCTCTTCCCCATCCATCAATAAAGCAACTCTTATGTCTTTACGACTGCAAAATATGCCAATCAACATCCTGCAGATGAAGATCAGAAGCCACACAGAACGTAGGTGAGGTTAATAAGCCCATTGGATCAGTGGGATGAAGCACATGTTAATCAGTGCTGGATTGTGTAGCCATGAGTGATTCCATCAATTTAAATGGAAAGAAAGCATGGCTGGAACACACACACACACACACACACACCCCTACACTGCAATGCAAGTGAGCACAGCTCAGGATGGAATTGAATATGTTTTCCTATATGGCCATCTCAGATTTGCCTGCAACAAAATTGGCAGCCATTTTGGCAGCCATTTTGAAATATGGCCACCAATTGCAGTTACGATTCCTCAATTTTTGGAGAGTTGTGCATATTTTAGGGTTTATGAGAGCTGATTTATTTGCATTATAACTTTAGAAGTATACAGAAAGCCAAATGGGAGTTAGTAACAAAAAGTATTAATATTCTGAAATAGAATGTAGACCTATGTTGTTTTTTTAAAGCTACGCATTGGGGGAAAAATAACTTAAAGAACAGAACGATTGCTGTTTATTTCATGTAACCACAATGTTGTCATTACCGGGCCTACCACACTAAATTATTATTTTTTAAGTCAAATACAGTCAGATACTGTTGGACACCCCACACACACACGCACACGCACACACACACATCTCATTAGTCAGTACAAAGTGCGCCACAAAGACAAAGAGCAGCACACTGTGGAGCAGCCTTGTGACACTTGCAATGTGCTCCACAGCCTTTCTTGCAGCCACATCGTATAAGTTCCCTCCAAGCTTGTGCAGCCTCTGGTAGGGTTGCCCAACATATTTCTCGTGCACCCCCACGCTTCTTCTTCCACCCCCAATCACTCGGCAAAGGAAGCTGTGGTGCTGCAATCATCGTTTGGGCCCAGCATTAACCAACCTGGTCAATAGGTTATTGACCAATAACCCTTTGGATTATTGGGTTATCCAGTAACCCTTTGGATATGCTGAGTGAGTGCATCCTGTGTAGGAGGTAGACTGTCAGTTGCTCCACCTTTCTGTGTGAACAGCTGCTTCCTTGCATCATTAACATGTTCTTTGCTGCAGTACAGCCATATAGCAAAACTACAAATCTCTCCAGTGGCTTCAGCCATTCTTCTACTGCCTGCTGTCTTGGCCTATCAGCCAAAGTACAGAATGCTGAGGTAACATCTCCATATGCATTTCAGGTGTCCCATGCAGTACTTTGGCCCCCACCTCCAAAAAAGGACACAGCATTACACCCAGTAATTGTGTGGAACGTTGGCAAGGGGATACATAGATCAGGGTCCAGAGCTCTTGCTAACTCATAAGCAACAGGAACAGGAAGTTCTTCCCAACTCCAAATGCCACCCATAGTTCATTAATGTTCAGGTGCTGTGCCAGTGTTATAGCCAGAACTACAACACTGGTATCAACAGTGCACATTACAGCTTTATTATACCCTTGCTGCACAGCATCACTTAAGCGGAGTGGGATGCAAGTGTCTGCCTCTTTGTGTGAGCATGCATGGAGCTAGTCCCAAGACATCCTGACAATTTACCCAAAGCATATTGGTCTTCTATATAGTAATCACCTATTTGTTAGTGTCAGGGCCTGCTAGCATCATTGCCAAGAAGAAGAACAACTCAGTCTTGTTATCAGTGCAGAGAAACTCTTGCCAGGTTTTGGGGACTGGACATGACAGCTTGACACGTTTCCGAACACCTTTTCCTCTTTTGCTGCATATGTCTCCCTTCAAGTGTTCAGGCCTATACTCATCCTAGATGATGTCTAATCTTGTTACTTATGAAGCTTTGATGTGATATAGGGAAGGAAAACATCAGTGGCAAAATCCTGGAATGTTTTTGCAAGCCCTGGTCGCAGCCTGTTGACAATGGCAGCACCATCAAGAATGGTCACAAGCACTACAGGATTAGACACATTTTCTTTCACAGGTGTGAGCTTGTCCAAACAGTGCAACAAATCAGACTTTGTTCCTGTTCTCAGACTCCCCCTCTTTGACAGTGCTGGGGGATAGGCTTGATTCTCATGGTGAAAGAAGTAATCTAGATGACCATTGTGTATCTGGAATGCAATGCAAAGTCTAGAGAAGAGCGCACAGTCATTCTTTAGGGATATCAGTTGCAGCTATTTACTTGACTTTTCTCTGACTGGAGGATGGCTGAAGATATGGAGGTTGTTGCATTTGGTAGGATCTGTGATAGGTTTGTCTTGGTTGACAAGCCTTTCACTGACATATGTTTCATAATAGGCAACTCTAAGTTTCTCAGTCTTAAGTAGTGTGTCTGCCACTGCTGGATCTACAGTGTTTCTACTGTCAAGTACAATAAGATCACACCTGTTTTCACTAAATGGGTCTTCCAGATCTTCTATAGCTTGGGTGAGTGACTTAACAGATTTTGCAAATTCCATCTGTGAGTGCTTTTTGGCCTCATGATGATGCTCATCTATGTCCCATCTCTTATTACTTGAATTCTCAAATTCTTCAGTCAAGTGGGCCATCTCCAGACCAGACACCATCCATTGACACAGAGCTGCTGGGTTTTCTGTTAGGTCTACAGCTCCACCATCACCTTTTACTGATACATAAGAGCCAGTGTAGTGTAGTGGTGAGAGTGACGGACTGGGAGCCGGGAGATCCGGGTTCTAGTCCCCACATGGCCATGGAAGCTCACTGGGTGACTTTGGGCCAGTCACAGACTCTCAGCCCAACCTACCTCACAGGGTTGTTGTTGTGAGGATACAACGGTGAGGAGGAGGATAATGTAAGCCGCCTTGAGTTCCTTGCGAGAGGGAGAAAGGCGGGGTATAAATGCAATAAATAAAAATAAAATAAATAAACATTATTCTGCTTGTGGGCCTGGTCAATGGCAATAACAGAGAAGGCACATTTTGACTCTTTTGTGACAAATTTCCCTTCCAGGAATTTTTCATAGATGATACAATGGCGCTCTTTAAGTGAAACCCTATCACACCAGTGAACAGGGATTCATCTTGCATAGTGGGTATGGTCCAAAGCAAAGCACCAGGGAACAACCTTGGGCAGGGCCTCAATATGGAGATGGAAGTCTCCCTCTCGTATTGCTCTCACATGTCATCAAGACAAGCTCCAATTGTAGAATGATGTACCAGAATCGGAACTGGGTCCATACATTACTTCTTTCATTACACCAGTCTTCCAGTGACAAGAAGTGTCTCCTAAGTGTTGGCTGTCCCCAGTATAGGCCTGCTGGAGAAGTACATAGAGACTACTGGCTGTGATTTGATGAGCCCTATGGGTGCATGTCATATGGGACGCTTGTATAAATGAATCAGCTTTTCCTGCTGTGGCAACACCAGCCTGAACAAGTGCTCCAGTCCACCCGCTTTCATCCAAAATATCTCCAAGTACCTTGAGAACGGTCTTCTCAATAAGGAGCCCACCAAACATTACACATTATAAGCAATCATTTTAATGTTATAATAACATTATAAATAAGGTTATATTACTTACTTTTCTTAACTCTGTTTTGCATGTGCATGCGCACACATGCTTGTGTACTTGTGTGTATGAGTGTGTATGGCACATGTCTGCACATGTATTTACACACCAAATTCAAGCAAAATCACATTCATTTTGACCCCCAGAGCACCAAACATACAATAGGGCAGATTGAAAATGGTTCTCAGGGGGCCATTTTGAAAAACGTCCACCATTGCTGTTAGGGGGGGAATCTGTGATATCTCTATAGCCTAAAATCTTCCTGAGAATATGTCCTACCTCTACCCCAAGTCTCAGGCTTTTATCATCAAAAGCACAATTTGGCCAAATATTGAACCTATCTGCTGGACTACAGAGTTTTGTGTAGGCTACGTAGATTTGCCATATCTACAGCATTAGTTTATGTCCTCTTAGGAAGCAATCCTATGGCCACTAGACAGCCACTAGATGGCCATGGGAATGATGGGATATGCTGTTTTCTGGAAACCGACCTCCCGCCACATCCGCGCTGCCTTGGAGGCAGTGTGGAGAAGCCCTGTGCTCCGTGCTCGGAAGAGGAGTGTGGAGCAGCTGAAAAGAGGCGGGGCTGGGGACATTCCGAGGCAGGGAGAGCGGATCTGCGTGTACAACACATCCTATGTGTCGTACAGCTGCCTCCGCTCTCACTCACACACACACCCCACGGCCAGACAGCCAAAAACAGCTATCTAGCAGAAAAAGCAGGGCAGGACTGGTGTGGAGGGAACAATCCCCTGGAACAATCCTGCCTTGCTTTGGATAGGCAGTCACCTCCGAGTTCAGAGGCGGCTGCCTATCTAGTTAGGACTGTGCCCTTAAAGTCAGATCAAGGTAATCAAGAATGAATATCAGGAGCCTCTGATACATCCTCTCCTTCATAGTACCTATTATCTTGATACTTAGAGGCATAGCCATATTTCTGCTTATCTTTTTTAAACCCAGATCCTCAACTAATATGTTAAACAAGAGTAAGTATCGCCCTTGGCATTACCTATGGCAGGCTACAAAAGTACAATGCCATAGAACTGATACATGAGTATTCTGCACAGTAGGCAATTCCTATGCCATAATACCATGAGTTGTTCTTAATTAATTCATTTTTAATTAAAATTAATTAGATCATATTGTGGCCCAGGCAGCTGCCAAATGTATTTTTAAGTTACTCCCTCAAGCATTTGCATATCTCAAGCCAGTAAACTTTGTAAAAAAAAAAAAAAAATCTATTCCATTCTGCATTGGTGAAAAAATTAATGGAGGAGGAGGAGAAAATCAAAAGAGACCAAAGCTGTGAAGGGCAAAATTCCAAAAACCTACTTCTACATGGTTTTCTTCTGGTTCAAATTCCATAAGAACAAATGCAACAGGCCCCAACAATTGGGATTTCCATTCATGGGAGCTTTACTTCAGTTAAGACAGATGTTGTCCGGCTTTGACATTAACAATCCATCTCATCAGGAAAATTCTGTTGGAGCCTTCCCAACTATTACTTAGGGGAAAAGTGAACTGATTACTAAAGATAATTTGGGATGGTCTCAGAATCATGAATCAACACATACAGAGGGTGGGCACAGACCCTTGTCCTGTGGCATTATCTAAGTTGTTCAGCATTGTTTGTTTACAGGTACTTAAATGCTTATGCAACCAACTGCAAAAAGAATGCATTATTTTTTATGATTAAGGTTGAGCCATGTTTATAGGACTCCCTGAAGAAAGCCCAGCTCTGTTCTGTGAGCTGCTCCCTTCACATGGCTCTGAACTCCCTAGTGCAACATTTGCACTCCTGGGTGATTCTGACTGTCTTGCACACACATCAGTGTCCAAGCAACACTTCCAAAGCAGACTGCAGTGGCAAAGGAGCCCTACTGGGGTCTGTGAAGGTTTGAAGCCTACAGAGGCAAAGGGGGGTAAAGGTCAGGCTTAGAGGCCTGGAGTTTTCTGTTGGAAGGAGGGAACCCTGAAAGGAGTAGTTTCATTTCTCTGGTTCAGTGTCAGTTTCAGTTCTCCACTTATGTTTCATTTCTTCAGGTTTGAAGCAGTACTTTCGGTTTTGAGGGAGGAGGGTATATAAAGTAGGGATGTACGAAAGTCACTTACCTGTGACGAAATTTGATTCGCGTTGGGGTGAAGGCGCTCCATCCCTCCCCCCGAAATTTTGGCCGGGGCGGAGGCGCCCCATCCCTCCCCCCCGAAATTCTGGCCAGGGGGGAGGCGCCCCGTCCCTCCCGCCGCAAATCCAGCCGGCCGGGTCTGCAAATGGCGGCGGCCATGGCCGCCGCCGTTTGCGTCCCTGCAGTCAGCCGTGATAGGCTACATAAATGTTTACGTAGCCTATCACGGCTGAGTTAAAAAAAAACAACCAAAAACTGTGCATACGCAAATGGTGGCGCCCATGGGCGCCGCCATTTGTGTTTCTTATTTTGGCACGTGTAGTCTACGTAAACATTTACGTAGACTACAGCGAAAATAAGGGGAACACTATTTGCGTTCCCCTTATTTTCACCGTAGTCTACTGTCTACGTAAATGTTTATGTAGACTACACGTGCCAAAATAAGGAACGCAAATGGCGGCGCCCATGGGTGCCACCATTTGCGTACGTGCGGTTTTGTGGTTTTTTTTTTAACTCAGCCATGATAGGCTACGTAAAGATTTACGTAGCCTATCACGGTATTTTTTAAAAATCTAGCCATGATAGGCTACGTAAATCTTTACGTAGCCTATCACGTTGTGTTTTTTTTAACTTGGAAATGGCGGCGGCGGCAGCTGGTCGGAAGCCGCCGCCGCCAGGTAGATTCGCCCAAGGTAAGTCCCGTCCCGGGGGGGTGGGGGGGCAGACCATTTCACCACCGATTTCGGGGGGCTGAATGTGCTGGCATTTGGCCACCCCGAGATTCGTGGTGAAATTCTCTGACATCCCTAATAAAGAGAGCAAGAGAGCTAGTAAAGGCAGAGACGGCCAGAGGCTGAAGTGAGAGCAGAGTCTGAAAAGTAAGCAGGAAGAAGCAGCCTAGAAAAGTCTAAGGACAGCCAGGGTAAAGGAACTTGCATTTTGCAACTTTTTTCTTGTAATGCCTTTTGTATCACTCAGCTTTATTGTGATTTGCTTGTTTTAATTTACTAGTACACTGTTGTGGTTAAACTCTATGTCTAGAGTGTCATAGACACCCCATGCCTACAGCCTAAACCCCACATTACTGGGCAGGGGAAATTTAAAAGAAGGAAAGTGGGACTCTTAAGGAGGGAAGAGATCCTTAAGGGGTTGTTCAAGAGGTTCAGGTCATAAGGGGAACCTTGACAGGATCTCAAAGAGATGTTTTCCCCAAAGGAGAAACATGGTTTAAACTGTACAGGGCAAAGTGTCTGCACAAAGATTTAAAGGCAGCTGTGCATGAAGTGGCTCATCTTTTCCTAGAGGTATGCTTTAAGCCCACTATAAATTGACAGGAAGCATAAGTAATACATTGTTTGCATAATTTCAATATATTAAAATTAATTTACCTAACTTTACTGGCAAAAAAGTATTAAGACTTACAACTGAAGTATTGTTTTAATCAGCTCATCAATTTTGCTCAGAAATTGGATACCAAATTGCTTCCAAGAAAAAATGTTGGCCCATCATGATGTGCCTTGGAAAATTGAAGGGATAGGCAGGGACACCAAGGGGGGAACTTCACGACAATGGAATGAGAAGTGCATTGGAATATTATCTGGCTTTTCATGGAATCGGCTTTGGTCTGTCAGGGACACACATAAAGCAAGAAAAGCTCAGTTTTAAAATCTGGTTTTCACGGGTCACACAGCACTTCAAGGGAACATACTTCTGGGTTTGGTAGGAGGAGTAGAACAGAATGTTATCAACTTGGCAGGGGCTGCTCAACCAATGAGAGAAGTTTGTTTCCTGCCCCTGTCCAGGCTCCCCCTGCCTTTTGCCTGAAGAAGCCAAAATCCCTGATTCTCCAGTACAGCATCTGAAGGCTCCCTATGGCAACATCAACCATATGGCAACATCAACTCCCAATTTCAACCCATTCCAGCAAAATGTCATAGAGTTATTGCTCCCATGCCATTTTCCCCAATGTTCACAGATTGCCCTGAAGAAGCTTACATCCCCAATTATCCAGTGCAGAAGTTTGTTTCCTGCCCCTGTCCAGGAGCCCCCTGACTTTTGCCTGAAGAAGCCAAAATCCCCAATTCTCCAGTGCAGCAACTGAAGGCTCCCTATAACAGCATCCCACCACCCCAATTTCACCCCATTCCAACAAACTGTTGCAGAGTTATTGCTTCCGCTCCATTTTTCCCAATGTGTGCACTTTTGCCTGAAGAAGCCAAAATCTCCAATTCTTGGGTGCAGGATCTGAAGGCTCCCTATGAGAACAGCACACCACCCCAATTTTCCCCCAGTCCAGCAAACTGTTGCAGAGTTATTGCTTCCACCTCCACCCCTTTCTCCTTCTATCCCAGCTGGAAACTATATCTCCTTCTGTTCCAACTGGAAACTATATCTCCTTCTATCCCAACTGGAAACTATATCTCCAGTGGGGTCAGAATCCTCCTACCCTTAGAAATTTGCCTCAGATTTGGTCCAATGGGTTCTAACTGGGAGTGCATGACCAGCATCAAGGGTAGGCAGAGTTGGCCACTTAGCAAGGGCCCACACCCCAGCAAGGGCTCATTGACAAGAGCCCCCTGAAGTTGCTCCTCCACTTCAGCACTGCATCCTGTTTGTTCACCTGCCTCTCACTCTGGCCCAGACAACAAGCAGTGGTGAAGAGGAGGAGGAGCTGTAGATGCCACTGCTGACTTGCTCACTGGCTCTCTGCCTGTCAAGCAAGCAAGTGGTAGCAGTGATGAGAAAGGGGGAAGCAAGAGTAGCTCACTGAGAAAGTAGACTGACTGAGGGAGGGAGCCCCTGAGCCCCTGGAATCAGCTCTGGTCCTAACCCTCCCTTTGGTATGTAGGAGTACCACAAAGTTTTGAAGTCTGCTGTTCAGTGTGAACAGTAAAATCTGAGACCTTGTCAGTGGGAGTAAGCCCCTATGCCGACCACTACAACAGGACAAAAAACCCCAGATAGCTTTGCTTGTTTACTTAGTGCAAGGTAAACCACTAATCTGAATGGGGTTTGCAATAAGTTCACACCATTCTAAGCTTTGTCATTTTAAAAACT
Source organism: Heloderma suspectum (assembly GCF_057233095.1). Lineage (NCBI taxonomy): Eukaryota > Metazoa > Chordata > Lepidosauria > Squamata > Helodermatidae > Heloderma > Heloderma suspectum. Next base: position 329,232,951 of record NC_139458.1, read on the forward strand.
ATTTTAGTTATTTCCATTCCAGCATTCTGCAGAGATTCTTTCACTTTTCAGGGTTGACCACCTAGATATTAGGATAAACCTGGAGCCACTGCCCACAATGGGAGCCCTATGTCAAGTTCATCTTCTCCCCTCTCTAACATGCAGTGAAACGTACCCATGTCACACCATCATTATGATGTGCATTAAGGGTGCACAAATGGGGAAAAAAATGCTTTGGAACCTGATTCAATACTTCAGATAGGGGGTTGTTTTGCTTCAGATGACTTTAGACAACTGAAGACTGTAGAACCTCACTTCAGTTTTCCAACACTTCAGATGTTTCCCCATTGACTAGAGTGGAAAAAATCAACAAATGGCTTTTATTTTATTACTTTTGGAAGAAATAGATGAAACCTCCTAGATTTCAGACCAACAGGTTCCGGAGTCAGGGAGAGGAGTTGTGCTAGGTGCCTTTAAAGTTGATGTGGGGGCAGAATGATCTTCCCACCTCTGTCTCTGCTTCTCCTCCTGTGGGCAAGATGAGCATTGCCGTCCTCATGCTTCATCCTTGATGGGCTGAATGATGAAACTTTATTCAAATTCAAAACTTTAATTTGCTGGTGCACACTATGACATCATGTGTGAGAGAGTATATGTAGAAAACAAATCACATGCAGAATTGGGGGATAGGGGACATTTTGTAGGGAAGTGACTTAGGGCACAATCACATGCACATTTAGGCAGGAAAAAAAGTCCCAGCATTCCCCACCTAACCATGCTGGCTGGCGAATGCTGGGAGTTGTAGGACTTTCTGTCTAAACATGCATCAGATTGCATCCTTACCTAATAATAACTAAATGACACTCAAGACAGACAGACACAAAAACAGCAGCAAGAGTCAATGTGAATTAGGATGCAAGGTACTGGATTTTAGGGTAGAATCAGTCTTGAATGGAATAGGGAGATCACACAACCAAAACACAACCAACAATAGCTCCACAACTCTTTCAACCTTGCTGCTCCTAGGAGAGACAACGTGCAAAAGGACACTGTAAACACTGGAACAAACAGTTAGGCACTTCACCACTGGGCTCGTGTGCATGTAGCATGAGGACTTGAGGACTTAAGAACATAAGGACAGCCCTGCTGGATCAGACTAAAAGCCTATCTAGTCCAAAATTTTGTTCCCACAATGGCCAACCAGATGCTCACAGGAAGCCCTCAGCAGGCCGTGCAATAGCACCCTCCTGCTTGTGTTACCCTGCAACTGGTACTGAAAGGCCTATGATACCAGATATAATATAGCCATCATGACCAGGAGCAATTGATAGCTGTATCCTCTATGAATTTGTCTAATCCCCTTTTAAAGGCTTCCAAGCTGGTGGCCATCACAACACCCTGTAGTAGCGAATTCCATCATTTAACTATGTGCTGTGTGAAGAAGTACTCCCTTTTATCTGTCCTGAATCTCCCACTGTTCAGTTTCACTGGGTGACCCTGGGTTCTAGCATAATGGGAGAGGGAGGGGGGGAAAGTCTCTGTGTCCACTTTCTCCGCAATTTTATATACCACCATCATGTCCCTATCTTGTGGCTGAGAATCCCTTCCCCATTTTATTTGTCATAGATGCTTATCGATTCCCTTTCCAATACCAGCCAGTGATGCTTGCACTTTCCCCTCTTTTCTCAAATTTACTGAAAAGCATAGTACAATTACCCTCACACATATTAGAAACTGTTCCCAGCCAGCATCACCTCTCTTGCGTATTTCGCACCTTAGAACATAGTTTGTTTCAAACACCTTTCAGAAAGGAAGGAAGACAAGGTGCCCCCCCCCCCCCACACACACACACACAAGCACACACACACACATCCCAATTATGTAGTCTACGGGGAGGAGAACATTGTTACACCATTGCAGAAAGATGGCCGAGCCCAAGTGCCTCATTGAGATATTTCCACCTCCCTGACTTGCACTGCATCACATTTTTTAAAAAGTGGGTACATTTATCTTTTTGAAAAGCGACTGAAACTGAAACAGCAACTGCTGTGCTAACATCAACAAGATATTATGGTATTCACAGGCATAATGTTAACATCAATATGCCAAGTCTTTTTTCACAAATCATTTATCTGCCACATATTTAATACAAAGGAATGTGTTTATACGTAATGTTTTCTGCTGTAATATATTTGCCCACATATACACACAAACTTTTAAGCTGGGTGGGGGGCGGTCTGACTCTCCTCCCATATCCCAACTCATCTTTCTGGGGTCCCATTGCATATGCCAAGATTCACAACAATGGCTTGCTCTTGGATATATTCATGTTTAACAAGGCACTCTTACTGGGACAGAGCACTCTGAGGTTGGAGCACTCCGACATTTCCAAAGCCCTGCTGGGCTCCTGACCACAGCAGGGAGGTGAAGGGGGACCAGCATTTGATACTCTTCGTGTATGTGTGTGTGTGTGAACTATTGCAAGCAACGGGAGATACACATCATTGCATCGGCACCAGGGCTGATCCATGTCCTCCCGAATTGGGGGCATGGTTGGAGACAGGAGGGCTTTGGATCAAGAGCCTAATCTGCTCTGCCCATGCCACATCCCCAATGTTTCCCCTTTGCCCCTCTCTGACAATGGAACTCCAACATCAAAGAGATGAGGGATGCAGATCCTTCTGCAGGGACACAGGGCGGGGTGTGAACTGGGATTGGATCTCCTCCTCCATGACTGGAACGCTGTCTACAGTGTTGGATAGGGATTTTCAGTCTATCCTATTGACCTGAAATGCCATCCCAGGGATCATAGGATTGCATCTTAAACTGCAAACCGCAATATATTTTAAGAGCATTTATTTCTTGTATTGTTGTGTTTTTAATTGTTTTTTTTGTTTGTTTTTATGTTCAGTTTTCATTAAGATTTTTTTAATCTGTATTTTTCTGTTAGCCACCTGCAGTGCCATTTTTTGAGTGGAAAGGCAGGATGTACCTTAATAAATTAAATACATAATAAATTGACCGTGGTTGCTTTTGATATCTCATAATAACTAGAGATTTAAGTGTTCCTGCGGAATTATTGCATGTGATGTGAGGCGCAAGGTGTATCTATAGGGGCAATCTACATTACAACTTTAAACTGGTTTCAAACCGGGTTATCTAAAGGGATCCTGCAGTTTCATGAGGGTACTGAGAATTCTTTGCTAGAGACCCCTGTCCCCGGCCCAAGCGGCCCCTCTTCCTAGAGCTACAATTCCCAGAATTCCTGTATTTGGTAGCCGTAATCGATCACTAAAAACAGGTTTGAAACCTGTTTAAAGTTGTAATGTAGATTGCCCCTATGTGGCGGGGGGGGGGCTCCCTGAAGATGCCCTGACATCCTTTCACCCTCTCAACACCACAAAAGTCAGGGATATAAAAGAGTGATTGTATGGAAGCACAGGTTTTTGAGCAGAAGGCCTTGCTAGCATCCCGGACTACAAAAGGGGAGACTTTCAGTGAGACTTGTATGTGTTTGGCTCAGGATAGAGGTTGAATGTGTGTGCTGTAATTTCTCTGCTAACTGGATCCAAGCTTTTGAAGAAGAACATATGACAAGCTGTTTGAGATAAAAATTGGAAGACAGATGCTTGGGCCATTTGGGACGGCGGGTTTATCCCTTTCAATTTGCATTGCATTCAAGGAGGAGGTGAAAAGACTAGATAACCCGAAACCCTTTAGCCATTTATGAGAACATTTCCCTCGCCGCTCCACTGGTGTGATTTTCTTTTCAACAGTCAACAGTCAAAGCTGGAAGGATATATTCCCCCAATGTGAATTTAAAGAACCCAGCAGTAATATGACCCAGTGGCTGTAAATAATTCCGCCACCTGTACTTGAATGGAATTTCTGATGTCTTATTTTTCATCTTCTCCACTGGTGTATCTTGGCTTAAGACAATATTTTATCACCCTTCTAATGAAAATGATAATGTGGCTTTGGTTTATTTATGGGGTGCATTCTATGTGGCTGGGAAAGTCTCAGGGTGTGTGTGTGGGGGGGTTGGGTTTTTTTTGGGGGGGGGTATTATTAATTCAACCCCAGGCTAAATTTGGTGCAGCAGTCACACACACTCCAATTATATTTTTACTGGTGTGAGGTGGTTTTGGGACTATAAACAAACAGCTGCCAATACAGTTGAGCCTAATCACATGCAATTTATTTACATCTAGGACGTCTAGGTAGGGGGTTGTGAAATGGATTGGGAAGCTTGCAAGCAGCCGCAGAATGGGTGGGGACTGAAATCCCCCTTGAGATATTTGACTGCCAAAAATAAACAGTTGAACCATGTTCCCCAGTGACACAAGAGCAAGACCAAATGGAAGGATTCTGGCTTCTGTAACTGACAATTCATCTCCCCCCCCAATATCTTTCTAAGGCTTTTGTTTTGTTTTATTATGTAACATTCTTTTTCAAGTACCTGTCAAGGGCTCCTTGGAGGCCTCTCTCAGTCTAATCCAGTAGCTAAGTCCAGACACAGACAAAGGGATTCCTTTCAAAGCTTTATTCTTCTTTTACAACTTAACAACTCTACTGTTTGCAACTAGATCTGAGCAGCACCGTACCTATGCCCTACGTTGGAACAGTTGGTCCCCGTTTGAAAGGGAATTACTGGAAGACCCCTGAACTTAAGGACTAGGGAGAGTCCCTCCCCTTTTCCCTTGGAGCCTCTGGGCTAGGGATGGCGGAGAATTTCTCCCCGAAACTTCGGAGGGCTGAGCGCCAACGTGTTCGGCCCCCCGAACAAGTTTCGGGGAGAAATTCTCTGCACTCCCCCCGCCCCCTGCACCCCCCCCCCCGGGACAGGACTTAACTTTGCCAAATGTCCCTCCTGGCGGCAGGTCCGGCCGGCGGTTCGGCGGGTGTTCGTGCGGGGCGGGAGCGGCAGCCGGTCTTTCGACCAGCTGCCGCCGCCACCATTCCAATAAAAGAAAAAAAAAAACGCCCCCGTGATAGGCTACGTGACGATTAACGTAGCCTATCACGGCTAGATTTGCAAAGTCAGCCGTGATAGGCTACGTAAATCGTCACGTAGCCTATCACGGGTGACTTTAAAAAAAAAAAAAAGCGCGCACAGATAATGGCGGCCCCCATAGGGAGCTGTCATTCCCGTTCCTTATTTGGTTGCTGTAGTCTACGTAAAGATTTACGTAGACTATGGCGAAAATAAGGGAACGCTATTTGCGTTGCCCTTATTTTCGCTGTAGTCTACGTAAATGTTTACGTAGACTAGACGTGTCAAAATAAGGAACGCAAATGACGGCGCCCATGGGCCGCCGCCATTTGTGTACACGCTTTTTTTTTTTTAAAGTCACCCGTGATAGGCTACATGACGATTTACGTAGCCTATCACAGCTGACTTTGGAAATCTAGCCATGATAGGCTACGTTAATCGTTACGTAGCCTATCACGGGTGTGTGTGTTTTACTTTTTTTTTCATGGCCGGGTAGATTGGGCGCTTCTACTTGGCCTGAATTTTGCCGGCGAGGGATGGGGCGCCTCCCTCCTGGCCTGAATTTCGGCTGGGCGAGGCGGGGCGCCTCCCCCCCCTCGCCTGAACTTCGGGGGGAGAACCGAAGCGCCTCCCCCCCACGGTGAAGCAAGCTTCGAGAACAGGTAAGGGACTTTCGTCCATCCCTACTCCAGAGTCACATTGGTGCGCTCGGTCTGACCGTCTGTCTGTGGATGGTGGGAGGAGGAAAGACGGAGCGTCACATGGAGCAACGCCAGTAGCTCCCTCCAGAAATGGGCAGTGAATTGGGCCCCCCTATCGGAAATGAGACCCTCGGGCCATCCGTGGAGGCGGAAAACATGCGCCACGAACAGCTCTGCCGTCTCCCAGGCTGTGGGCAACCCAGAACAGGGGATGAAATGGGCCATCTTAGAAAACAAATCCACCACCACCAGAATAGTGGTCTTACCATGTGAGCGAGGCAAGTCAGTGATGAAGTCAAGGGAGAGCAGTTTCCAAGGTCCTGAGGGGGTAGGCAGGGGGTGAAGCAAGCCTCTGGGCTTGCCTGAGGGGGCCTTCGCCCGCTGGCAGGTTGGGCAGGAGGCGACATAGGATTTGACGTCCTGACACACACGAGGCCACCAAAAATCCCTCGTCACTCCATGCAAGGTCTTGGCGACACCAAAATGCCCAGTTGTGGGGGAGTCGTGGCACTGATGGAGGACCTTTTTGCGGAGGGGTCTAGAAGTAGGGATGGCGGAGAATTTATCCCCGAAACTTCGGGGGGCCGAGCGCCAACATGTTCGGCCCCCCGAACAAGTTTCGGGGAGAAATTCTCCGCCCCCCACCGCCCCCCGCACACACCCCCGGGACGGGACTTACCTTTGCCAAATGTCCCTCCTGGCGGCGGGTCTGGCCGGCGGTTCGGCGGGTGTTCGTGCGGGGCGGGATCAGCAGCCGGTCTTTTGACCGGCTGCCGCCGCCGCCATTGCAATAAAAGAAAAAAAAAACACCCCCGTGATAGGCTACGTGACGATTAACGTAGCCTATCACGGCTAGATTTGCAAAGTCAGCCGTGATAGGCTACGTAAATCGTCACGTAGCCTATCACGGGTGACTTTAAAAACAAAAAAAAAAGCATGTACGGATAATGGCGGCCCCCATAGGGAGCCGCCATTCCCGTTCCTTATTTGGTCACTGTAGTCTACGTAAAGATTTACGTAGACTACGGCGAAAATTAGGGCACCGCTAATTGCGTTGCCCTTATTTTTGCCGTAGTCTACGTAAATCTTTACGTAGACTACAGCGACCAAATAAGGAACGCGAATGGCGGCTCTCTATGGGGGCCGCCAATAGCGTACGCGCTTTTTTTTTTTTTTTTAAAGTCACCCGTGATAGGCTACGTGACGATTTACGTAGCCTATCACGGCTGACTTTGCAAATCTAGCCGTGATAGGCTACATTAATCGTCACGTAGCCTATCACGGGAGCATTTGTTTTTTTAAAAAAAAACTTTGGAGTTCGCGGCCGGGCGAGGCGGGAAGCCTCCTCCCCAGCCTGAATTTCGGCCGGGCAAGGTGGGAAGCCTCCCCCCCCAGCCTGAACTTCGTGGGGGGAGCAGCGAAGCACCTCCCCCCCACCGCGAACAAGCTTCGACGACAGGTAAGTGACTTTCGTCCACCCCTATCTAGAAGGCACATAGACACGGCTGGAATGGTAAAGCAGGCCACCTCACAAAGAGAAGGGGGTAGAGTGGGGGGGCAGAGGCTAGCCCCAATTCCTCCACCTTTGTGCGAACAAAAGCATCCTGAGCCTGTGCAGAGAGAAAGAGCTCCTCCCAAGAATGAGGCACCGCAGCTGCCGCCAGGCCTTGGGGAGGAAGAATCAGAGAGGGGGGGATTTTCCTCACTCCCTGGCTGGAGGTCAGGCTTACGAGAAAGAGCATCCGCTTGTAGGTTGTCTGAGGCCTTCACATGGCAAATCTTAAGGTGGAACCGAGAAAAAAAAAGCAACCACCTAATCTGCTGCTGGTTTAAGGCACGGGCTGTCTGAAGATGTTCGAGGTTGCGATGGTCGGTTCTAACTTCGACTGGGTGCTGCGCCCCCTCCAGGAGATGACGCCAGGTCTCCAAAGCGGACTTGATGGTCAACAGTTCCTTCTCCCAGATGGTATAATTCCTCTCAGACATGGTCAGTTTCCTGGAGTGGTAGGTGCAGGGTTGCAGCCCGCCGCCCTCCTGATCTGGCTGAAAGAGCACCGCCCCCACCGCGAAGTCAGAGGCATCAGTTTGCACTACAAAAGGCTTCCTCGGGTCGGGATGTAACAGGATCGGCTCAGAACTGAAAAGCTTCTTAAGTTCCTCGAAAGCCTGTTGGGCAGATGCCGTCCAATGAAAAGGAGATTTCTTGCCCCTAAGGAGGTCCGTGAGAGGAGAAGTGAGCCAAGCAAAACCGGGCAGGAACTTTCTGTAAAAATTAGCAAAACCCAGAAAACGTTGCAAGTCCTTCTTGGTGGATGGAGCCTGCCAGGAGAGGACAGCCTGGACCTTTGCAGGATCCATCCTGATACCGTCAGGCGAAATAATGTAGCCAAGAAAGTCCAAAGAGGTTAGGTCAAACGCACATTTCTCCAGCTTGGCATAAAGATGGTTCTCACGGAGGTGCTGGAGGACGGCAGAGACATGAAGCTGATGGTCATCGGAGTCCTCAGAAAATATAAGTAAATCATCGAGATACACAATAAGGAAAGTGTCCAAATAGTCCCTGAAGATGGCATTCATAAAATGCGAAAAAGTGGGGGGGTGCAGGCGAGCCCAGAAGGCATTACTAGGTATTCAAATGCTCTGTACCGGGTCCCGAAACAGGTCTTCCACTCATCCCCTCCCGGATGCGAATGAGATTGTATGCATTATGCAGGTCCAACTTTGTGAAAATCTTGGCTCGCCCCAGGTGCTCCAGCATCTCAGGCATGAGTGGGAGGGGGTACTTGTCAGGGATGGAAACGGAATTTAGATTTCTGAAATCGTGCACTGGGTGGAGCTCTCCAGATCTCTTGGCCACAAAGAAGGTAGGAGCACAGGCAGGGGAGGAGGAGGGGCAAATGAAACCTCGTTTGAGATTTGTGTCCAAAAACTCCCGCAGAGATCGAAGTTCCGGCTCCGACATCGGATACAGCCAGCCAGCGGGGATGGTCGCCCCCGGAATGAGGTTAATGGCACAGTCAAAAGGGCAGTGGGGGGGAAGCCGGTCAGCCTCCTTCTTGTCAAACACATCCCGAAAAGCTGCATACTTCTCTGGGAGGATGACAGTAGCTGAAGGACTGCCATAAGCAGACAAGGAGGGGGAGGAAAGGGTTAAGGCCTGGGCTGGGACTGGCGCCTCCTCTGGGAGGCAATGCTCCCGGCAGTAGGGAGATGCAAACTCCACTTGCTGAAGCCCCCAAGAAATCTGAGGGTTGTGCTTAGAGAGCCAGGAAACACCCAGCACGATTGGGTATAAGGGAACCTTGGCTAAGTGAAACTGAATCTGCTCAACGTGGGACTGGGTGCGCAGAGTGAGAGGAACTGTAATACGGGTCACTGCGCCTGAAGAGGGAGGATGCCCATCAATGGTCTCCACTGCCAAGGGGGCAGGAAGGGGCAGGGTAGAAATCTTATGGAAGAGGGCGAAGGTCTCATCCATGAAACTGGTCGTAGCCCCCGAGTCCACTAAAGCTAGGGCCTCCACCCCACCCTACTGAGAGGAGTGGAGGTGAACATGCAACAGCAGATGGGAGGGTGGGGGGGGTTGGGGAAGGACCCACCCGGTGGGGAACTGACCCCCACACTGGAGGCCCCCAACAAGCTTGGGGGGCATTCTAGTCAGGCCTGGGGACGAGGAGGAGGAGGAGGAGGGGGAAGGAGAGGAGGAGGAGGCAGCGGAGCTGTGGATTTTACTCAGCAGGTCTTGGTGAAATGCCCCAGCTTTCCACATCGAAAACATCGGCGCTCAGCACGCTGGCGCTCAAACTCCTCTGGTGGCAGCGAGGCTCGGGTACCTCCCACCTGCATCGGGGTCTCCTCCACCCCCAGCACCGGAGCAGGTGGGGGGGGAGGAGGCAGGAAACGTGGGGGAATGGGAGGAGGGAAATCCCGGCCCCCGGCGCCCCTCCGGGTCTGCCGGCACCCCTCCAGCCGACTATCTATCTGAAGGCAGGTCTGGATGAGCTCCTCCAAAGTAGGTGGGCTGGGCGTGCGCGCCAACTCATCCAAGATCTCATCATTCAAACCATCCAAAAACTGAGCCACTAGCGCGGCATCATTCCACTGTAAATCCTGCATCAGCAAGCGAAACGTTGCCACATAGCTGGAAACTGAGTCCTTGCCCTGCTGGAGGCGGCGAATCTCCTGAGAAGCTGTCTGCGTGTGCAGGGGGTCACCGAAAAAACGTGCCATGGCTGTCATGAAACCTTGATAGTCCCTGCGCAGGGGGTCATTAGCAAGCAGGAGCCCCGAAGCCCATTTAGCTGCCATGCCTGACAGTAGGTTAATGATGAAACCCACACGAATCTGTTCTGTCTGGAAATCCTCAGGCCTAAGACGCATGTACAGCTCTGATTGGGCCCTGAAAATCTGAAAAAGTCCTTTCTCACCAGAAAACTTCTCTGGCAACGCCACCGGGCACTTGTGGCATGGGGGAATCGGAGGTGGGGGGGGGTTGAACCACAGCCTGTAGATCTTGCATGGCAGCCGTCAGTTGAGCCATCTGATCACGGAGCATCTGGTTCTCTTGCGCCAGAGCTTGCACCGCTGTGTCCCCAGCACCCTCCATAAGGCAATAGGAGAAGAGAGAGAGAGAGGAGAAAAAAAAAAAAGAGGAACGGGGACCAAGCTGTCAAAGGCTCCTTGGAGGCCTCTCTCAGTCTAATCCAGTAGCTAAGTCCAGACACAGACAAAGGGATTCCTTTCAAAGCTTTATTCTTCTTTTACAACTTAACAACTCTACTGTTTGCAACTAGATCTGAGCAGCACAGTACCTATGCCCTAAGTTGGAACAGTTGGTCCCCGTTTGAAAGGGAATTACTGACAGACCCCTGAACTTAAGGACTAGGGAGAGTCCCTCCCCTTTTCTCTTGGAGCCTCTGGGCGCCAACCGGGCATTACACCTCCTTTCTGCGCCCTCCCTCCATTTGGCACTGCTCTCTGCGTCGGCGTCACGCGTCCACCGAGTCTGCTATCCGCGCTCTGTCACTCCCTGGACTGCTATCTAAGCTAGGAATGCTGGTGGGAGGAATCTCCATCAGCTGTTGGTCCTGGGAAAAAGGAGCGTGCTCCTCTCCCAGGAGCGACTGCTCTTCCTCAGAATCAGAACTACTCTGGGATTCTATGGGCTCAGTGTCCACCCTGACAGTACCTCAGACCAGACTGTCATCTTTTATGTGGCAGAAGCTGTAGAAAGATGTCTAGTTGTTAGTTTGGTCGCAAGGATAGTAGGGTCTATAAGACCATTGAGCCCCATGTTCTACTGCCTACTGTAAAGCAGCCTTCCCCAACCTGGAAGGCTCCTGTGAAGCATGTACGAAAGGGACTTACCTTGTCCCACAGCTTGCTTCGCGGTGGGGGGGAGGTGCTTCGCTTCTCCCCCCGAAATTCAGGCCGGGGGGGAGGCGCCCCGCCTCAACCGCCCGAAATTCAGGCCGGGGAGAAGCGCCCCGTCTCCCCGGCCGTGAAATAAAAAGTTAAAAAAAAAAAAACGTGATAGGCTACGTAACGATTTACGCAGCCTATCACGGCTAGATTTCCAAAGTCAGCCGTGATAGGCTACGTAAATCATTATGTAGCCTATCACGGGTGACTTTGGAAAAAAAAAAAGTGCGTACGCAAATGGCAGCGCCCATGGGGTGCCGCCATTTGCGTTCCTTATTTGATCCCTGTAGTCTATGTAAAGATTTACGTAGACTACGGCGAAAATAAGGGCAACGCAAATAGTGTTACCTTTATTTTCGCCGTAGTCTACGTAAATCTTCACGTAGACTACAGGGACCAAATAAGGAACGCAAATGGAGGCGCCCCATGGGCGCCGCCATTTGCATACGCACTTTTTTTTCCCCCAAAGTCACCCGTGATAGGCTATGTAACGATTAACGTAGCCTATCACGGCTGACTTTGGAGATCTAGCTGTGATAGGCTACGTTAATCGTTACGTAGCCTATCACGGGGTTTTGTTTTGTTTTTACTTCACTTGTAATAGCGGCGGCGGCAGCCAGTCAAAAAACTGGCTGCCGCCCCCTCCCCTGACGAAAACCCGATGAACCGCTGCCGGGACCCGCCGCCGGGAGGGACATTCGTCAAAGGTAAGTCCCATCCCGGGGGGTGGCGGGGGGGTGGCGGAGAATTTCACCGCCGATTTCGGGGGGCCGAATGCATTGGCACTCAGCCCCCCGAAGTTTCGGGGAGAAATTCTCCCCCATCCCTAATCCTGGGATATGCAGTCATGTTGGAACCCATAACAAAAGCTCTTACAAGCTGCTATGGGATAAAACTCAGCCGAAGAGCAGATATGTATGTCCCCCATGGAGATGCTACCAAAAATGGCCACTCCATGGCAAATTCTTCCCAACCCCCCAGAATATATAGGTATATTTACACCATGGTGTGAGCTTTCTCACCTTTGGCTTCTACTGGTGGAGCCAGAGACACTCTCAAGCTATTATGTAATGGGGGTTCCTAAATTGTTAAGGAGGAAGAAAGAGAAGTCACCATGGGGTTGCCATTTGGGAAGTCACCCCTACGAAGGATATAGCTGCACCTGACCATAAAATTCTGCTGCAGGGCCACTCCCATTAATAGGCAGAGTGAGGCAGCCATCTCAGGCAACAGATGTTGAGGGGGGGCAGTCTTCCTCCTGAGGCTTCCAGCCATTCCTGTCTTGGAGGACAGCTTGTCCTGCACCCCCTAAACTAGCCTGCTGCCTCCAGGTGTGATAGTGGTTGCTTCCCTGTTGCTAGTGTTGAGGTAAGATTTAGCTGCCAGTCCATTCAGTGGAATGGAGGAGGGGCCATTTTGTCCTTTGCCTCAGGCAGTAAATTATTTGGCCTCTCTGCTGGCTACAGAAGTGATGAAGGAGGGTGATGGAGGTCCTGAAACCTCTGTCCTAATCAGATAGACTGATAAGGATCAGCAATCTGGGCATGAGTAACGCGGCCTACCCTGAACCATTACTACAGTCCTGCAACTTTTAACTGACATAATTGTCAAGAACGAAGCTATGATCTTCTCCATCTCCTGTTCTTGTTCTGTGCTGGAGGTCTGAGAACAGAACAGAGGCTATCAGGAAAATGGGTGGCTTTAATCCTTCCTAAGCATAAGAAATAGCAGGTTAGACTGTTTTGTTTGTCCATCTTAGGGATGTCTGAGAATTAGGGGTGTTATGAGCATCTATTTGGGGGCTGAAGCTGGGCAGGTTCCCACCAGTTCAGCCCCCGAGACCGCAGTCCATGGCTCCCTGCTCTTGCCTGACTCGCCACATGCTGAGTCAGGCAAGTACAGCGGCCCCTGCTCCTTGCCCGGCTGGCAGCTTGGCCTGTTTTGTAAAGGCCGATTTTATGTAAAATTCCTGAAAAGGCCCCCTCTGCCTGAACTCTTCACACTTCGTGCTATCTTGCAAGGAAGGAGAGCAGGAGGGGCCACCGCCTGAGCAACCACGCCTCCGGTTGCTCCCTGCTGCCTCCAGCACCGGGGCCACTGAGCAACCCCACCTCCCTCTGCCGGTGCCTGGCAGAGAGGGACACAGTTGTTCTCGGTAGCGGCAACAGGATGGGACCTCTTGGTTCCATCCTGCCACTGCCGGCTCTGCCACTGCTGCCACCGTGCAACTCTGTCTCCCTCTGCCGATGCTTTCAGCAGCTGCAACAGCGGCAGGATGGGAGCCAAGAGGGAAGCACCGTGGTGCTTCCCTCTCGGTTCCCATCCCACCACCTCCACCACCGCCGAGAAACTCCGCCTCCTTCTGCTGGTGCCCAGCAGAGAGAGACACACAATTCCTCTTGGTAAGCTGAATGGGAAACTGAATTCCTCTTGGTAAGCTGCTCATCGAGGAAGCAGGGGGCTGCTCGCCGGGCTCCTGAGAACCCCCGGGTGGCTCGCAACCCGGCATGAGCAGGGGCGGGCAGCTGGCCGGGGTCCGGCAAGCAGGGTGTGGGGCGGACTCAGGTGAGTTTGCCCATCCCTAATGAGAATTCAGGTTTGGGGTGAAATCTTGACAGATTTTTCTGGTTCAGCCCTGGCAGATTTCCTTCCATTTCCCCAAGCTGGCATCAGCTTGATCTGTTGGGAGTTGATCCAATATGTGGATTCCAGTTTGGTTTTTTAATGGTGGCAATTTGGGCAAATTTGATTTTTTTTTCTTTTTTTTCTTTTTTGGGAGGGGGATCATGATTTTGATTTGATTTTTTTTGGATGTTGAGATGGGATTGCATTTTTAAAAATATTTTTTAATTGGCTATCTTGCACGACTGTAAATTACCCTGTCCACTGTGTAGCATATTCCCCTCTTGTAATTATCCTTAACAGCTTCATCCTTTCAACACACTACTTCATTTAGCCCAGCAGATCCATATTCCACTTTTTGTCAAAGAACTTGTCAATTTCATCTTCCCCTTCTACCCTGTGTTCTGGTTCATCTATTGATTTGGGAAGTGCAAACAACTTGGTAAGATCTTATTGCAATGTGAACTGAACAAAATTTCCCCCCATCCCTAGAATGATCCAGTCTGACTAGCTGCAGATCTCCAGGGTCTCAACAGAAGTATTCCCATTGGCAGCTACCTGATCCTTTTTAACTGGAGATGCCAGGGGTTGAACCTGGGATCTTCTGCATGCAAAGTATGTGCTCTACTCCTGAACAATGGTCTACCCCATAATGCAAGACTGATGCCACCAGACCAACAGGCTGAACACTGGATGATCACTACAGCTCTCAGGCATCCCCTGCTGCTCAAGCTGAGTCAGTAGCTTTACTTTTCAGAAGGGCTCTGCATGGGCACCCCCACCCCGATCCAACTCAGAGGCCACTTCGGGACTTCTGAAGCAGGCCCAATTTGCTTCAGGCTGATTTGCTCCCCCCCCCCCACGCACTTCGGCCTATGGAGCTGAAGTGGGATTTGGACAACCAAATCCCACTTCACACACCACCACCCAACATGCTGCCCAGCTCTCAGCTCCTTACCTGGGCCCTTAGGCTGCCAGCCATCTTGTTCTGGGGGGAGAGCCACCACCACTGCTGGGGGAGCCACAACCACTGCTACTCTTGCTGCCACCAGCTCCTAGGCATCTGGATGTGTGCCAGCAGCTGTCTTATTGTTCCAGGGGGTGGGGGGAGCCATTTTAAAAATGGCGACTCCTTGCATTTCTGGAAATACAGGGAGTCGCCATTTTAAAATTTTAAAAATGGCTCCCCGCCCCTTCCGGAACAACAAGACGGTTGCCAGCACATGTCAATAGGACCCAAGTAAGGAGCTGGGGGCTAGGTGGTGGCAGTGGCGGCGGCATGGCAGCTAGGCTTCGGATCAGGCCAAAGCACACTGAAGTGCTTCAGAGTGACCCAATCCACCTCGTGCCATTTCGTGCCCCCTCCGCTGCGCCTTGGAGGTGGCCTGAAGTGGCACAACATGCCCCACTTGGACTCGGAGCTTGGGCTTCATGGCGAAGCAGTGCATGGCCCTACTTTTCAGCAATAGCAGGCACCTAGACCTGCTACAGTACATGTAGTGTAAGTAGTGATGTGTGAATCCACTCCCGTCTGGGTTCTCTGGCAGCCCACCCAGCCCCTGCCCCCACTCACTGGTCCCTGGACCATGCTTGAGCCTATCCCATGCTTGGCGATCAGCCCGCATTCACCCTGGCAGCCTCGTCGAGCTCCATGGTCGCCATTTTTGGAAAAATAAAATGGTGACTGAAAAATGTGCATATTTGCGCCTGCACAAACATTCACATTTTTGCAAAAAATTGAAGTTTCCCCAAACTTCAAATCCATGGAATCTACAGGACTTGGAAAAAGCTGATCTGCTGTGGAAACTGCAGGTTGGAATCACAGAAATCCAGACTCATTTGAATCCATTGTGGATTTCTCCAGCATCCATTTAACTGTACGTAGCTGAGGTACCCACCATAGGCAGAAAGCAGAAAGCAAAGTCCCCGCACCCCACCATTGCTATAGCTCTGTTAATGAAGAAAAGCGTCACCTTTTGATCTCTGTTATGAAACTATTTATGATACAGAGCCTTGGTACAGGAATAGGTGGCATCCCAACAAGTGGGAGATATTGTGTCCGGAATGGGATTTGGTTGGGGGACTTTGCCTATTCATCACTGGCTAAATCCTTTGTATTGATTATCCTGTGAAAGAGGATTACGGTACAATAGCTATCAAAATGCTTCCTGTGCTATCTGTGTAACATCATAACATTGAAAACATAAAGCTGGAACTTCCTGGAAGCAGTCCCAAGGATGAAGCAGGAATTCATTCATAGAACAAAAGTGCTACCTTGTTTCCTTGCCTTGGAGTAGGCTGTCATACAATAAAAGTGTCCTTGATAGTAGAATGGCTTTTAAAAATGTAACATTGTTATTAGGCCTATTCTGGCCTACACAGAGCATATGGAGGTTATACTATCTGGCCTCTTTTATCTGGAAAAATATTCTATCATTGCCCTGAGTGTAGCAATGAGTAGGGATATCGTGGGCATCTGGTTGGGCTTGAAGCTCAGAAATTTCTTGCCGGCTCAGCCCCCTGGACACCAGTTTGCAGATCCCCATGCTTGCCCAACTGAGCCCGTGCCAAGTCAAGCAACTGCAGGGATTTCTGATCCCTTGCCATGCTGCCATTTTGCATAAAAAATGGTGGCTCAGCCTTTTTCGGAAAGGCTAATTTTGAACAAATGACAGCCGTAAAGAGACCATTTATGCAATATTACAGACATAAATGGTGTATGTAGACCATTTACCCCTGTACTTTTGCATAAAGGGGCCTACATATTCCATAATTTTACATATTTGCTATTGGATAATGGTAGGGATGTACAAAAGTCACTTACCTTTTCGCAGGGGTGATTTGCGGTGGGGAGGAGGCGCTCCGCACTTCCCCCCGAAATCCTAACCCGGCTGGCTCCGCTCTGTGGCAACTCCGCAGAGCCGCCAGCCGGGTGCATTTGCAGGTATCTGGAGCCTGCGGACGCAAATGGCAGCGGCTATGGTGGCCGCCATTTACGTTCATGTTTTTGGCCGTGATAGGCTATGTAAATATTTACGTAGCCTATCACAGCAAAAAAAACAGGAAGGCAAATGGCGGCGGCTACGGCAGCCTCCACAGGGGTGCAATATTTACGTAGCCTGTCATGGCCTCCGCAGGGACACAAATGGTGCACAGCAGGCACCAGGTAAGTGCTCTGTTTCACACGCATTTCGTGGGCTGATGGGGCAGGGGGTTCGTTCCGCCACAGATTTCGGGGGGCTGAATGCACTGGCATTCGGCTTCACTGAGATCCATGGTGGAATTCTCTGACATCCCTAGTTAATGGTACATATCCACACTGACCATTTAATAATTGGCACCATCATTCGCTCACTTTTTATGGAACATCCAGATGATGTCAAGTCACAGATCATGCTTGTTGCACAGATTCTTGTTGTGGGATTATTTCATTTTTTACTGGAGCTTGTTTGTGCCAGTTCTCCCAGCTACAGACAGGATAGAGCTGCAGTCACCTCCCCTGTGAGCAGTTTGTAGGGCAACTGTTTCACCATCTGTGGGGGAGCATCCAGGGACATTTATTGGGGCTTAGTCAACTACCACTTGCCCCTTATAACCAATACTGTCTGCTTCTGTTTCCATGTTTTCTATCACCATCATCACAACATATTCACAGTAAAAAAAAAAAAAAGAGTCCAAAGATTAATCCTATGCTGTAATGCCTTCATACATTTATAATGCTATACCACTATGGCTATACTGGTATTGCAGTAAGGTGTCACAATACAGTCACTGAAAGTTCAGGGAGAAAACATGCACGGATGATACCCACAGAGGTGTGCTTCTTCTCATGACTTGAAACAGAAATGGAAAGACATAGGACCAACCACATGACACGAAGCCAACCCACTGGTGTGGAAGGAACATTGTGGATGGAATAAATGCAGGAAAAAGTACTATTCTCTCCATTGTGTTGATCCCCAGTTGTAACTGGCTTCCAGCCACTGGCAGAATTGCATTGTGGAATTGCGGTGGTAAAAGGCTCCAGTGTAGATGGCCCCAACATTGAAGGTAAGTAATATTCAGTTCATGGATAACATAATTTTAAAAACATATTCACCTTTCAGTCAAGTGCACCCTCTTGTTAGATTCCCTTATTGGATCCATGCCAGCCTGGTTCTGGGACACAAAGTTCCTTAGTTGCTCTGGTGAATGACTTCTGCACGGGAATGGACAACCCAGTAAGTTCTCCTGGGCCTCTCAGTGGCCTTCAATACCATCAGCCATGCTATCCTTTTGGGTCACCTGGCTGGGGTAAGACTGAGAACCACAGTGTTATGGTGGCTCTTGTCCTTCCTGGAAGGGAGGACCCAGAAGTGATTAATGTTCCTCCACATGGCCTTTGGTTTATGGGGTGCTTCAGGATACCATCTTCTCCCCGATGCTCTTTAACATCTACATAAGGCATGGACAACTGGTGGCTCTCCAGATGTTTTGGGCTACAACTTTCATGATCTTTCAGCATTGGCTATGCTGGCACATCAAAATTGTAGACCAAAACATCTGGAGGGTCACAAGTTGTCCACCCTCAATCTACATGAAGCCACTGGAAGAAGTCATCCAGAGATTTGGGCTAGTGTATTACCAGTATGCTTATGATACACAGTACTGCTTCACATTTAAAATGATGATGTTCTTTTCCTCACAACTCTAAGCCTCATTGGCTCACCATGCCATTTAATCCCATCATTGTGCCTACCCACACCATTTTCTTAATGGGCACCTATATCAAACCATTGTACATAATTAAACCATGTTTACTAGCAACATCCCTAAAGTCCATGGCATGATCTCTAGTGTTGGACAAGTTGTCCCCCCCAAAAAACAGGCATGTAGACCCAAAAAACAGGCATGTAGATGCAGAAAATATCATACAGACTAATCCAGTGTAAGGGTTTGGTTTGGGAGAAGGTAGGATGGGGAGAACCCTTTGAGAAACAGCCAATGAAACAATGAAATGACCTGAAGATAAAGAGTGGCTTTGTGTTACAGATGCAATGTAAAAATAACAAAAATAAAACCAAAAACCAAAACACCTTTCAATTGATTCTTGACCATCTCAAAATAACAACAAGCCATCCTGTAGGCTTATAGCTTGAATCCATTTTCTAAGGAAGATGGTGTTGACAGAATCAAGAGAAATGGAAATACAAGCAAAAAGGAAAGATTCATGCAAAATGTTGTCCTTGAACATCAGCTGTTATTGCAGAAATAATGAGAATAAAACAAAGACAAAGCACATCCTAGGTTCACTGCCTGGAGACAGACAGTGTTCATTCACCAAGAGTTGTTCTGCATTCACTTTGTGTCTCTGCTATTAAAACATCAGCTACTTTAAGTGTCTGTAAACTGGAATGGTCCATGCATTGCTCGTAGCCCACAGTTCCTTCCCTGCGGCTTAGCTACCAAGTGAAACATTCAAAGAGCCTATCTGCATGAATCCGCATGAGTGGAACGTTCTGATGTCCCATCTGACCAAGGTGGGTGATGGTATCATCCTCTTGTGTATATCCCCAAGAGTAGTAATGCATGAGCTTTTGCTGAGATGACAAGCTAAGCAGTTCTTTCATGGTCCCACTAATGCAACATTAAGCGTACTTCAACATTCTGTTCTGCTTTTTATTAAAAGAAAACAAACCAAAAGATTTTTCAGGCATTACAAACAACAAAGGTAAATGTGAATTCAAACAATTTTACAACTGATCTCAATTTCAGATGTCTTAAACTAAGCAGGAAGTTACATTTCCTTTTTAAGAAGGATGCAGACAAACTGGAGAGGGTTCAGAGGAGGGCAACAAAGATGATCAGGGGATTGGAAACAAAGCCCTATGAAGAGAGACTGAAAGAACTGGGTATGTTTAGCCTTGAGAAGAGAAGACTGAGGGGAGATATGATAGCACTCTTCAAGTACTTGAAAGGTTGTCACAGAGAAGAAGGCCAGGATCTCTTCTCGATCATCCCAGAGTACAGGACACGGAATAATGGGCTCAAGTTACAGGAAGCCAGATTCCGGCTGAACATCAGGAAAAACTTCCTGACTGTAAGAGCAATATGACAATGGAACCAATTACCTGGGGAGGTGGTGGGCTCTCCCACACTGGAGGCCTTCAAGATGAGGCTGGACAGCCATTTGTCAGGGATGCTCTGACTTGGATTCCTGCATTGAGCAGGGGGTTGGACTCTACGGCCTTGTAGGCCCCTTCCAACCCTACTATTCTATGATTTTTTAGGGAAAAGTGTGCATACATGCTGCTAGAGTTTACATGCTACAGTTTATGTCTTCTAGAGCTGGGACAACCCCTCCTTTGTTTCATCTGCCCTTCAAATGGGGGGGGGGTGTTCCAGGGGGTTGGGATGAACCAGTTCACTTCATTTTAGGATGAGGTAAGGAGCCACTTAGGGGGACTTCCTGTGGTGACAGTGGCATCACTTTTATTTCTATTTTTTCTCTTTTCCATTTTAAAAGCACTGTTTGCGGTGGTGATTGGGCAGAGCCATTTTCCTCCAGAATACCTCAGGAATGACATGAAACAGCATTTTTAAAGAAAGGAGGGGAGGAAAAAAAAGCCGCCACCACTACAGTAAACCCCCCTATGCTCTGCCTTCCTAGGGATGTTGGAGGAATCTGGTTGGGGGGTGGAGCTTGGCGAGCTTTCACTGATGAAACCCGCTGGACTCCAGCCTGGCCATCCCCCAGCTGGCTCTACTTGGCCCTCGCCAAGTGATGGTTTGGGCCTGCTTTGCTGCCTCAGGACTGGGTGGCTTGCCATCACTGATACAACCATGAGTTCTGCAGTGTATCAGAAGATTCTAGAGAAGAATGTCAGACCATCCATCCATGATCTGAAGCTGAACAGCAAGTGGGTCATGCAGCAAGGTCATGACCCTAAACATACAAGCATTTCTACAAAAGAATGGCTGCAGAAGAAGAAAATGTGTGTTTTAGAATGGCCTAGTCAAAGTCTGGACCTAAACCCCATCAAAATGTGGCAGGACCTGAAGCAAGCTGTTTAAGCAAGGAAGCCCTCAAATGTCACTGCCTTGAAGCAGTTCTGTAAGGAGGAATGGGCCACAATTCTTCAAAACCGATGTGAGAGACTGACCAGCAGTTACAGGAAATGCTTACTTGAAGTCATTTCTGCTCAAGGGGTTGCCACCAGGCACTGACTCTAAAGGTTCACATACTTTTTCACACATGGATATTGAACGCTGAATCAGCAGTCGATAAATAAAAGTTGAAATAACATCATGTTTGTGTGTCATTTGTTTACTCAGGTTATCTATTGTTCTTTATCTAGGATTATGGGGTTAGATTAAGGTCTAATAATATTTTAGGTTGGAAACATGTGTCCATCCCTGCACTGAAAGAAGTTTCCACTTGTGTTCTGCAAACATTCACGGAACACCACCAACGCATTATCTCCTTCTGCTCATGACTCTTTTGTAACAACTGTTTCTTATATATTTAATATCAAGCACAGAACCCTATTCTATAGAGGATGAACATCAGACCAATATAATAGTTCTGTTCTGTGTTTAAGATCCTAACATTGGTATTGATTCCACACCAGTTTATATTCCTTGTAATCAAGACCTTTTCTACATGAGGCATTTATTGTGTGCTCATGATTCCTTACTCACAGTTGTTTATGGGTTCTTTAGATGACATTGTGATCCTCCAATTTTGCTTTAAGTTCACTTTCCTGGGCTTTTTTGGAGTATGGAAAATGGAGTATTATTTCTGAAAGCAAAAGAAAAGGTATTTCCTCCTTGCGTAATTGCAATATTCCACAGTGCGACCTAGAGGTTATGAAGCAGAAAAGCAGGAAAGGAAAAGCTCTTATGTGTAGAGCTCAGATCTCAATTCTGAGATGAAAACAAAAGTAGATACAGTGATTAACAGCTTCATAGACTCCTAGATTCATAGAATCATAGGGTTGGAAGGGGCCTACAAGACCACCGAGTCCAACCCCCTGCTCAGTGTAGGAAGCCTAACTCCCAGGCAGTCTCACATCCAAGTACTAACCAGGGCTAACCCTGCTTAGCTTACAGGATCAGATGAGATCGGGCACATCTAGCCTTTTGCTTGCTTCATGTAGAAAAGTTCCAAACCAGAGATGGATGAGCACTGATCAGCAATGATTCCACTCTGAATCTGGTGAAAACACTGCAAGTATTCTCAGTATTTTAAAAAGTCTTTACTAAAGATTTTGATACTGAACATTGTCCTTATCACTGCTAAAATGTTGGAGATAGATGCAATGGATATCTGCATCAATTGTTTGTATGGCAGATTGCTGGTATGGTCAAATTAACATATTTTGTATGTACTGCAGGAGGGAGAAAATTGACAGTAACTTGAAAAGAATGGGCATCATTTTTGTATGTATTGGAAACAAAACCATGAAGTACATGTGAATCATGATAATATTTAATCTTTATTATGATGTTTCCTCCTTTGAAATTTCATAAGTACCAGATTGTTTTTGTTTGCCATATGGGAATTTAAATGATGGCTCCATTTGGGTATTAAGAAATGGTACCATATAATTTAAACTTGTAAAACTAAAAATAGTTGCTCTCTACATAAAAAGACGTCGATGCTCTCATGTTTGAGTGTCTACTATATTATATATCACTTGCACAAAAACCACAGAAAGTGGTACAAGTGACTGCGGAGAATACAGTGATGGTCAGCAAGAGAACGCATCTCTAAACCTCTTTTGGAATTAGGGACAGAATATTAGAGACCCACAGCAATCCAATTTGTGCCATTTAAGGTCTATCCAAAGTTGTTTGTTTACAGCCCTAAGCAACACATCCCAGTTTGCCCCCTGGTATTGGGTGATTGTATTGTTAACAGACAACTATCTCTGATAACCAATCACAATTTCACATCGATGATTTCAATTCCCATGAGAATAGTAAAACATGCATACTTAGCAATAATAGGGATTAATAATAAAATGGGTAAAACTAAGCTTATATTGTGTATTATTTTAGCATACAAACATTTTACCCACACCAGTTTGACACACCTTTTCAAAATCATCAAGACATAAAGATCTATGAAAGGGATCTTGCATTCACAGTGGCCCCAGTCCAGCTAAGCTCCACCACGGCTAAAGTGCAATCCTGGCCACATTTACTTGTGAGGAAGCCCCCTTGAACTCAAGTGGACTTACTTCTTACATGTGTAGAATCAGCTATGTCCCATGAAAAGCAATAGCATTTGAATTAATTGCAACTAACTTGTTCCATTGATTTCAGTGGAACAGGTACTCATGGCTAACTTTAATTGGACTGGAGACAATAACAGTAGCTCAGGAATTTAAAGCCTCCCTGAATTCATTCCTCTTCTTCTTTTAAATCTAGGATTGTCATCAGTGTAAACATTTCATTCTCAGTGCTTTGTAATGAGTCAAACAACTGAGGCATGTTTAAATGGAGAGAAACCAAATATGGGAACGCACTTTCTGATATGAATAAATTTACTTTCATTCCCACTTTGTTTCTTTCCTAAATCGCTTTTGTAAAATTGGTACCATTTTACAAAGGGCAGTATTCAATATTGCCACTCATTCCATCAAGGCAGCAGGGCCTACCCCTAGCGCAACAAGGAGTTAGCACGGCCTAAAGCAAGCCCCAAAATGAGTGGAAAACTTCATTTCCAGTCCAGATCGGGACATTTCTGCTAATTTCTGGTTGTTTGAAGAATCATTCGCTCCCTGTTATGGTAGTGGTGGGTCGCAGTGTAGGATATTGCTCTCAACGTTTTACTGTGGGGATTTCCATACCTTGCACCTAATGTTTCATGCTTTTAAAGGATCTAAAGAGCTGTATTCAATGCTGGACTTGTAGAATGGCCTCTAGTGCAACAGAAAGCTGGTGCTTGATAGCACAACCAGAAATTAGCCCAAACCAGCATTTCTGGGAAAGGGCAAGTCAGTGGCGCTTTCAGGAGGGAGTTCTACTGACTTCTCCCATTTGGAAGCACTAGTTTGAGCTAGTTTCTGGTGTTGTACTATGAACTGCTAGTTTCCCGCTACACCAGAAGCCATTCCCACTAGCACAAGTGCAGAGTTGGATCCTGCCTTTTATTTCATTTCATTTCATTTATTACATTCCTATACTGCCCAATAGCCAAAGCTCTCTAGGCAGTTTACAAAGATTTAAACCTTAAAATGCATTATGGAAACCATTTACTTAATATAAACAGGTAGCACACACAAGACACGCATATAAAGGAAGTGAGGTGGGTGGCTACTAAGAAGGGGGCCATTCTGTTGTGGCACCCCAGTTGTGGAATGAGCTTCCCCGAGAGGATAGCCTGGCGCTCACGTTGTACTCTTTCCAGGGCCTAGCACCTACATTGTATTCTTTTTCTGAAGACCTCATTTTCCCACGTCAGCCAGGACAGCTTGACTGAAATGTGGGCTGCATGGAGCACTCAACTCCTCTGTTTTGAGTGTGAGACATTTCCCACATTTATATCTTCAAGGCAAGCATAAGATATGTAGAAATGAAAAGGGAGTGCAGTGGACAGTGCTGAATCAGCACAATTAGCTACCCATCACTGCAGACTTCAGACCTTTGTTACTTTTTGTAGGTTTGTTGTTGTTGTTGTTTTTAAAAAAAGTCCTGCACTACAGTACTCCCACTTAATTTTGCACATTAAGCAGATTTAGTTGCCTATGGCTCACTCTATCTCTCTAACTTGGATTGTCCTCTATTGCAATTAGAACTTTTGATAACAGGTGAAGAATCATTACTGACACACAAAGTCAGCAAAATACATCTCACAGTGACCTTGCAGATCACTCCCATCAATCCTGGGGCCAGGCAATCATCTTCAGATGAAATACGATTCTTTGGGAGGATATCAGGAAAGCACATGGTATTTGAGGAATGGTTCATGGGATGCCGGGGAAAGCCTCTTCAGCACTTTGGGAAGCAGATCCTAACTATGTTGACCTCCATCTCTGCACCTTGCAAAGCCAATAATAGTTGATTAATTAATTAATAGCTGATCCTAGATGGTGGAAGGTCAGCCACAGAACACTTCCCCCATAACGTTAAAAGTCACGTGCCCAAACCAGAACTTCGAACCTTCACCTCAGGAAATGATCCCAAGGATGGTGGGCTAATAGCAGATCAATTTCAGCTCACCATTTCCTGTTCCTCTGCCTAGAGATGCCAGCAAACGTTACTGGGCTCACATCAGTACAGGCAGGTAGCACAGAATTGCAGGGATGGCGTCAGGAAGGCTAAAATTGAGAACGAGCTGAGGTTTGCAAGGGATGCTAAAAGCAACAAAAAGGCTTTCTTCAGCTACGTGCATAGTAAAAGGCAGAGGAAAGAAATGGTTGTTCAGCTATTAAATAAGGATGGCAAAACGATAACAGATGACAAAGAAAAGGCAGAGGTGCTCAATTCCTACTTGGGCTCAGTCTGCTCCCAAAAGAGGGTCTATGACTCCCCTGGCAAAGGTGAAGTACAGGCTGAAGGGGCAGGATTGCAGCTTGAGATCGATAGGCATATGGTCAAGGAACACTTAATTACTTTGAATGAGTTCAAATCTCCAGGGCCAGATGAACTGCATCCTAGGGTAATAAAGGAACTGGCAGAAGAACTCTCAGAACTGCAGTCTATTCTCTTTGAGAAATCATGGAGGATGGGGGAAGTGCCAGATGACTGGAGGAGGGCGAATGTTGTCCCTATCTTCAAAAAGAGTATAAAGGAGGAACCTGGGAACTACAGACCAGTCAGTCTGACATCAATCCCAGGGAAAATTCTGGAGCGGATAAAAAGCAATCCATCTGGAAGCACCTTGAAAACAATGCAGTGATTACTCGAAACCAACATGGATTTGTCAAAAACAAGTCCTGCCAGACAAATCTGATCTCATTTTTTGATCAAGTCACCTCCCTTGTAGACCGCGGGAATGCTGTAGACATCATATACCTCAACTTCAGCAAAGCTTTCGACAAAGTGCCCCATGATATCCTGATGAACAAAGTAGCTCAAAGTGGACTACATGAAACAACGATCTGGTGGATCCACAGTTGGCTACAGAACCAGACTCAAAGAGTGCTTATCAACGGGACCTTCTCAAACTGGGGAGAGGTAACAAGTGGGGTACCGCAGGGCTCAGTCCTGGGCCCAGTGCTCTTCAACATTTTTATTAATGACGTGGAGGAGGAGGTGCAGGGAATGCTGATCAAATTTGCAGATGACATAAAATTGGGCGGGATAGCTAATACTTTGTTTTTAGCAAATCAAGTGGTCTATAAAGGTTAATACAATAAATAGCCTGGCTCAGTTATAAGCCAGTGTGATAGGAGCCAAAAGGAGCTCAGCCTTCTCTACCTCTGCCCCATGGTAATCAAAGCGATTTTGAGATCAATGTGATTTAAGCATGTGCAAGAGTAGCTTGGATCATAGCCATGGGAAGTCATTTGTCCAACACTCCTACCTTTTGGAATCTTGAGAATGAGTCCTGGAGGGATTTGTAGCATCCTCCTAAAGTGTCTAGAGGCTGTACGCATGCCCTAGAGTAGTAGAAGAAAGTACCAGAATCTGAAACATCTGGCACACAAGAACCAAAGAACATCTGGAAACAATACTTCAAGACAAGCAATAACAAAGCTACCTAAGGGCACATTGCTACTGAGATAGACAGTCACCTCTGACTTCCTCTGAAGTCCCTCCATGCTCCAGCTGCCCTGCAGTTTTCCTTAGATGCCTCATTTTGGGTATCTAAGTGTGGCTTTGGGGAGGGTGTGAGAACAGGGCTGGAGACAGCATAGGAAGCTGTCTAAAACAGCTTCTGCAGTCTCCTCCCCACCCCTGGGAATGCTCCCTTTTCGCCCTGTCTGTGCTCCATGTTACGAGTATGGACAGGCACAGAGGGGCAGCCACTGCAGCTCTCCACCCTGGCTATGAGGGGAAGTGGGAGGGGGCAAGGAGCATGGTTTCCTGGCTACAAGCTCATAGTGCTGTCTATGAGCTCAGAGCTGGGAAACCAAAAAATCCTATTTCCCCCAGATGCTGTCTAGGGGACATAGCATTGCTCTCTCCACCTGTCTACTGTATACATACCTAAGCACCCATCTTCAAATAGTCAAACACTTGGGCTCCAAAGCCAAGGAAAAGTGCAGACAAAGATGAAGACCATGGGAAGCTGTAACTAGTGGCGTGCTAAGTCCTGTCCCCTATTTTCAGGATTTTTCTCTCTCCCTGTGAAAGACGCATTGCTTTTTTCTGCCTTTCACAGAGAAGAGGAGAATTTCAAATAATTTTTAACTTGTGAAGGGGGACTGGGTTTCTACATACCTTTTTAAGTTTGGGACATGGCTGAAGGATCTTCTTTCTTTCTCTTTTTTACTTGAAAAACACCTCACGCGCTTGCAGCAGCAGCACAAGAGTCTTAGTTTACAGACAGCCTTCTCCAGCCTGGGAGCACTTCTTCTGCAAAGACTTGCAACAAGTCGTGGGCTGCTGCAATCAAGAACAAATGGGACTTTTGGAGCTTTAGAAAAACTTGTATCTTGCTTGCTGTGTGTTGCTGCAAGGAAGAACAGATTTTTTCTAAAGCTCTAAAAGCCCCATTTGCTCTTGCTTTGAAAAGAAGCTTCTGCACCCGGCACCACTTCCTAAACACCTATAGAAGAGGGAGTGGTCATGTGGTCTCTTGGGAGTTCAGAAAGAGCTGCTGGGCTGGAGAAGTCTCTCTATAAAAACTCTTGTGCTGCTGCAAGTGCAGGGGTGTTTTTTAAAACAATAGAAAGACCACCCCTCAGCCACTGCTCACACTTTAAAAAGTAGGTGGAAATCCTGTCCTCCTCCCCAAGAAGAAAGTTATTCAAAATTCTTGCCTCTCCCAGCCTCTTTTGCCAGAGTTTTTGTTTTATCCCTGAGCCCCCTAAAAAAATGTCAAAAATGGAAGAATCAAAATATTTGGCACAGCACTAGCTGCAACTGCCCTAGTTATATGCTCAAGCCCCTGCTACTCTAAGTTGATCACTGTTAGCCAATCACAGGCTGGCTGGAACAATTTTCCCAAGCCCCAAGGGGTGGGAGTGAGAGTTCTCACAGGAATGCAGCTCAGATTACTCATTCCAATTAACTAGGCTCAGTTCTGACCATAAAGCTACAGACCTCCCAAGTTATCACAGACACAGGTAGTTTCCCACTACATGCAGCTTCAGCCTTGCAAGATGGAAACTTACAAATGACTAGGACATGCACACACAAATAAAATAGAGTTCTTGACATCCCCCTGTCTGACAAGGAGCATCTTATGAGTGATACTCTGCTCAGGAGAGCCTCCCGCCAGTGGGAGCAAATGCGGGATCCTAGTCCATATGCATTGTTTACAGTTTAAGACTATGCATATTGCCGAGGCAATGCAGGACCTCTCTCTGGTGAATTTACATTCTCCAGTATCTCCTGGAAGCTATGTATCTTGACCAGGCCATGTACAATGTTCCACGCTTCTGCTGCCAATTTGTGCAGATTCTCCATACATTAATGGAAAGATGGGGCAATCATTTACATGCATGCACAATTCTCTATCCCCAAATTCTAGCATAAATCTATCTATCCTTTCACACACGCACACAGCACACATCCTCTGTTCTTTCTCACTTACATTTGCATGTCGTTCCTCCATAACACTGTCTCAGCAGTCCGGAGATGTGGCAATGAAGAAAAAAAGGGGAGCGGGGAGTCAGCAGGAGTTGCCTGAAAACCTACCGGTGGATAAATCTCCTGAAAGATTATCACTGTAACAAAAATAAAATAACTCTTCAGAAGCACCAAAGATTTCTCCCTACCTTCACTTGAAGAGAGAAAATGATGTATACATATGTACTGAGGATGGGTAACAATCTAAAATAGAGATTACTTGCTTTCCTGCTTATCTTAGATGTTTCTTCGCGGTAAGTGTCAATTCTGAATTCCAGATGTTTATAATCCGTCCCCCTCCCTAAATTAAGGGGGGGATAGAGTTAGGGTAGTTAGAAAACTGCTTTGACACATGTTAAGACTGACATTTAAGTGATAGGGAAAATATGGAAATTGCTTTACTTCTCTCCTCCGCCTCTCTCTCCATGGCAGTTGAACAAACGGCCAAGGTATGAAAATAAATCTTGTGGTATTACATATGTAGCAGTTTCCTGTTTTAAGTCAGCTGATTTCACCAAGGGCCCCATCATTTCCTAGAGGGCCGGCAATGCCTAGTACTTCAGAGATGGGCTATTGGCTGGGTATAGATTGCCATGTTCATATATCTCAGTGCTGTTTCTGTATCAGGATTGCTGTAGCAGTGGATTTCCTACATTAGCAGGAGATTGGACAAGATGATCTTCAAGGTCCCTTCCAACTCTGATTTTAAGATTCTACATCATGAGTCTAGTCAGTCTGCCCAATTTCAGAAGTCAAACTTCTAAATAAGGGCTGGTTAGAGGGGCTGTAGCTCAGTGGAAGAGCACATGCTTTGTAATCAGAAGGTCCCAGGTTCAATCCTGGGCATCTCCTGGTATGGCTAGGGAAAATTCCTGCCTGAAACCTTGGAGAGCTGCTGTCAAACAGTGTCAACAGTACTGGGCTAGATGGGCCAGGGTCCAACGGTGGAAGGCAGCTTCCTACATTCCTATACTGAAGTATTCACATAAACACAATGCAGGTTCACACCTGTCATTAAGTGACTGAAAGAAACTTCCTGACCTTGGAGAACAAGCAAATTGCAGGAAGCCTTAAATCAGAGTAAAGGCCAAACTAGGCTTGGCTTTTGCATACTAAATACAAGCCATGGAATGCCTGATCCAGACTGGGACTGTGACATGGAATGAGAGGGGATTTAACCCTTTGCCTCCACAATGGTCCCAATCCAGATGCCCTCCCCCTCCACACATACACATACATGGCTGTTGTTTGCCTCAGGAGGAAAAATGTCATTAGTGCGAATGGCAAATTTCCTCCAAAAGCGACCAGCTGCAGGGATTTGGCAGGGTGTGTGTGTGTGTGAGAGAGAGAGAGAGAGAGAGAGAGAGAGAGAGAGAGAGCAAGATCCAGATCAGGCCTGTGGCAGGACAAACAGTGAAATTCCCTCTCCCCCATG
Organism: Heloderma suspectum; assembly: GCF_057233095.1. NCBI lineage: Eukaryota > Metazoa > Chordata > Lepidosauria > Squamata > Helodermatidae > Heloderma > Heloderma suspectum. The sequence goes on from NC_139458.1 coordinate 329,262,829, forward strand.
TCATGGTCTCAGACCAGATCATCCCCCCCCCCCGCAGCTACTAACTCATAAACAAGAAACAAGTGTGCAAGGGCCATAAAGAATTGTCAAGAATCTTTAATATAGCCCCACCCCACTTTGCGATACATGAGAGACAACATCTCGGCATTCCATCTGCCATGCTTTAAAATGATAAAAATCCATCAGCACCAGCGGTATAGCAGAGCCAGGGCTTGCCGGATCAAAGTGCTGGGACTTTTTGATTAGCAGAGGTGATTGAATCATCTGCCACTGCCACCCCTTAGCCTTCCCTGCTCCTTCTGAGCTTAGCTGCAATCTTGACAATAGAGTGTGTGTGTGTGTGTGTGTGTGTGTGTGTGTGTGTGTATAGGGGAATGGATTGTCCCAACAACAATATATTGTGGTGGGCTATCACTGTTATGATATAAAGTATTTTGGGGGTGGCCTGGTCTTGAATTAATGAAAACCAATTAGCTTTACAAAAGATGTATATAATACAGAAGGGTGGGGATGGATGGATGGTTCAACACATCTGCCTGCATTTTTAGACTCTCCTTGAGGGCATGGCTGTTGGGATTGTCACGATGAGCAGCTGCTCATCAAAATTTATCACTGCGCCACTTATCAAAAACAACTGATTGTCAGAACTGCCCCTCCCTAACTTCTACTGCCAAGCTCTCCTTCATTTTTACTTGTTGTTTGATTGTTTTTAAAGGAAGGGAGAAAGATGAAGGTTTCAAATTAACTGCAGTGATTGAGAAGGCAAAATAATCTCAGCACTAAGCCATTCCATGCCACCATCACTCAAGAGCTGTGGCTGAAAGACTCATTAGAAGAAATAAAAAAGAAATCCAGAAAAGAAAATAGCCTGGGAGGTGTTTGTACATCGGGAATTGAGAGAACATGCCTGAACATGCAGAAGATATATGGATGACTTTATCAGTGAGTTCTGTGGAGAGATGGGGAGGGGAAGGGAAGAGAAAATAAAATAGGAATAGGAGGTAAAGCTGAAAAGCGCCTTTGAGTTAAAAGATGTTACGAATCCTCCTGCCATCAAACATATGTATATCTGCAGGGGTTCTTTCCTCAGCATCTGCTACAACTTAACATGATTTGTGCTCCTGGAGTCTCACAAGGAGGTGCAGAGGAGAGAGAAACTGCTTCAAAGGAAAAAGCAGCATATTAGCAATGAATGAAAATGAATGTACCCAGTGAGCTTTGAGGATCTCATTATCAGAGGCGGTGGGACAGATGAGGCTCAGGGGATTTTCCCACAGCATTTCCTGTGCTCCTATGGTCACCTCTGCTACGTAAGTGATGACAGGGCAGCTGTACATGGGGATCAATCCTTTGTGGCATTTGGCTGTAAGACTGGGGAGAAAGACGGTGTTACGAAGGGATTTTCCCAGTTTGGAGTTAATGAATGAGGAATTTGCTTTGATTATAATGTATCATTTTGTGGAGGCTAAGAAAGGGACCCTGCCATAGAGTACTCTAAAGCTCAGCTTGCCAGCAAAAGCTATTTCCTTAATTGAGAAATCTCATTTCAAAAGGAGCTTCATGCCAGGTCAACGATGCATACTGTACACAGAGCACGTATAGGAGAGATTATGTTTTCATCTTTGGCTTTGGCAGGGGCTTAGCCTCCCACAGAATTTCAGCTTAAAACCTAGCCAGGATGGTGCACAGGGCTCCCTATAGTGTGGCATCCATGCTCCTGCCTAACTCCTTGCCCTTGAGGCTGGCAGCCTTGGGCATCATGTTTCTTGAAATTGAGCCTCCTGACATCTGGCACCGTCTGAGCTGAATCTCCAAGCACAAGGCCTCAAAATGGATGACGTGACTTAACAGCTGAAGGCTGCTGGGGTGAAGATGTTTAGTCTTCAGAGGCAAATGTGGTCTTGACTTGGGATGGCTATGAGTATGTGTGACTGCATGGAGGACCAAAATAAAAGGAACAAACATCTACAGAATAGAGGATCTTTCAGATAACAGTCCCTGGAGTCAGGGGTCAATATCTGCCAGGGTGGCCATGTGTCTTCTTTTACAGAGGACAGTCCTCTATTTGAAGGGCTGCCACAGGACTGTCCTCTATTTTGAAGGTGTCCTATATTTGAAGGGCTGTCCAGTGCAAGTCTGGTTTAAAGATAAAGAACCATCTGAGGGAAGAGCTGGGCCCTGAAGCTGCCCATCGTCAGAACTTGGACAGCAGGTTCAGCAAGGCACACAGGTCACCACACTGTGATGAGATGTACTGTATTTCTATTTAAATTATAATAATTATATCTACATTTGCACCTCTATGTATAAATTAGTACATGCAAGTTTTATGCAAATTGGTGTCCTCTTGTCTTTTTTTGGGGGGGGATGATGCATGTCCTCTTTTTTGGCGATTCACAAGTGGCCACCCTAGTTGTTTGATAAAATGGTAGACACTACATATTGCTCTGTCCTGAGCTCCCAAAACCATATTTTCTGAAATTAAGGGGCCTTGAGAAAGGCTGACAACACCCCCCCCCAAAAAAAAAAACCCACTATGAAGTAGGCCCATTTGGGGAGAGATTCTTCATAGAACACTGCATCCAGGCTATTCAGTTCAGACTTTATGCCCCTGAATGTTGGCATTACGTCCGTGTCAGTGAGATGACAGCCTCAACACCAGGACTGTCTGTCTCAACAGACCTGTGAAACCCACAGCTTCTGCACACCCTGCAGAACTCAGTCTGTCAGCTATTTGGCACCCTCACCTTTTCTGAGGTCCACTTGGAGACAGAAAAACAGAATGTTGCTTATGAGGTCTCAGCATATGGTTAGCATGTGGTGCACAATTCTGCAAGTTTGATTGGCCTGCTCTACCACATTTATGATTCACAGCCTCCTTTCTGATCAGGCAGAGGCAAATTGAGGCTAGAAGATCTGATGTCTCTGCTTTGAATATACAACATCAGCCTATCTCTGGAGACAGATTACTATCCAAGCATCTAATCCGAGCCCACAGATCAACCTGCAAAGCACAGCTTTCTGGGTCATGATAGTAAATAATATCATTATTTACTGATATTTTCAACTGCTGGCAAAAAAGTGCACCAAATGAACATCCATTTAAAGTACAGATGGCACACAAGATTTCATATTTATATTTATCCCCAACAGGCAGCACCTGAAGGCAAGATCAGTGAACAGAATCACAGGATATAATGGTAGTCCATGGTACTGAGACTCACACAGCAAGACCCCAAGGTTCAACAGGGCTTCTTATGTTGCTGTTTGTTTTTCATCAGCATCCCTCCTACCCCATTTCTTATGCCAGGAGTCCTGTCATTTTAAACACACATGTGAGGCCTCCCTTGATTCCAGTTGGCAATGCTGTTGACCAAAGCAAATCATGACACCTATCTTCATATACTTAAGATGCACAACACAGAGAGCCTCCATTATTGACACTTCTGTGTCTCCATCTCAGCCTCTCTACACTCTTCTGCCTTGGACTTCTTTCTCAGCGCTTCAAACAGCCATGAACCAACGCTCCTTACAAACGTTTGGCCAGAATTCATTCCCAGCTTCAAAGTGGTCTCAACAACCCCCCTTGCATGTCTCACAGGTTGCTTTATTGTGGGGGTAGGCAACCCAGTACCCTCTGGATGTTGGACAACTCCCACCATCCCTGCCCATTAGACATGCTGGCTGGGGCTGATGGGACTTGTATACCAAAATATCTGGAGGGCACCAGGTTGCCTACCCCCGCTTTATTGACGCTACTGCATCCTTTAGAGTGGTGAGGAAACTGACAAGTCTCTGTGGTGTCCCTTCATAATATATGCGCTAGGGATTTCCTTGAATTGCTTGGGAATGGCACATGCTTTAAGATCAACCGTGTGGCCACTTCTGCTCTATATCTCTCTCTTTCCTCTGGCTAAATACGTATTGAGTGGCTTGTTTATCTTCTAGATCTTCTCGTTTCAGGGCACTGAAACAACTGTGTAAGCACTTCCAACCCAGACTCTTGGCAGGGGGAATCTTGTAAATGTCAAGCCTTCCACACAGCTGGCTTGTTGTATTCATCGTGCAGATATCCTCAGTATTTGCATTTCCCCATCTCTGGTTGTATGCCTGGACAGACTAGAAATGCAGGAAGCACTCCTCAAAGCACTTGCAGACCCGACAAGTTAAGGCAGTGATGATGTTGTAAACCAGGACGTTCCCAGTTTGTTCTGCCATTAGTGCGTTATTGGCCTTAGGAAAGCCACTGCTCCTCATTCTCAATGCTCCATCTGCAATATGGGGATATATCTATAAGATTCACCTACCTTATAGAGCTGTTGTGAGGACTACCGAGATATATGTGAAGCATTTGGAACACTTGAAAGTGGTATATCAATGAGATGCTATGTATCAACGTCAGCTCCAGATTTTCAGGGGCCCTCAGACAAGATGCCTGCCGAGGATCTCCTCCCTGAGTAGCCTCACTTAGTCATGTCTGCTGCTGGTGTCCACTGACTTGTCCTGTCCCTCCAGGCCTAATCCGCACCATTGGCCACCCCGGGAGACAGCAAGGTGAGCAGAGGCTGCTGCTCCTTTTCCACACTCTTGTCATTGCTCAGTATCTTGGCGAGGGCAAAGCCAGTGATGACAAAGAGGAAGAGGGTCCTACCCACAAAGGTAGGCTAAAATAATTGTAAATAAATAATATAAAATAAGAGCAGCTGGGTCAGGGGCTCTGGAGGCTGGCAAAGGCCCCCAGACGTTGCTAGGGTGGCCGCTTGTGAATCACCCCCACAAAAGAGGAAACTGATTTGCATACCATTTGCATGTGCTAATTTATATGTATAGATGAAAATTTAGAAACAATTATTATGTGCTAAAGAATGTGCTATAATTCTTGTGCTAAAATGGGTCTATGCTAGGGATGTATGAGAAATTCAGTGTGCATTGGGGGGAGGGAATATGCATTTTCTTGCTTTAACCAATGGGGGGAGTACACCATTGTTGTTGTTCAGTCGTTCAGTCGTGTCCGACTCTTCGTGACCCCATGGACCATAGCACGCCAGGCCTTCCTGTCCTGCGCTCTCTCCCGGAGCATGCTCAAGTCCATATTCATTGCATCGGTGATGCTATCTAGCCATCTCATCCTCTGCCATCCCCTTCTCCTTTTGCCTTCAGTCTTTCCCAGCATCAGGGTCTTTTCCAGACAGTTTTCTCTTCGCATTAGGTGGCCAAAATATTTGAGCTTCAGCTTCAGCATCTGTCCTTCCAATGAGCACTCAGGGTTGATTTCCTTTAGGATGGACTGATTTGACCTCCTTGCAGTCCAGGGGACAAGTAAGAGTCTTCTCCAGCACCACAGTTCAAAGGCATCAATTCTTCGGCACTCAGCCTTCCTTATAGTCCAGCTCTCACAGCCATACGTTGCTACTGGAAAAACCATACCTTTGATTAGATGGACCTTTGTCGGCAAGGTGATGTCTCTGCTTCTTACTATGCTGTCTAGGTTTGCCATAGCTTTCCTCCCAAGGAGCAAGCGTCTTTTAATTTCATGGCTACAGTCACCATCTGCGGTGATCTTGGAGCCCAAGAAAATCTGTCACTGCTTCCATTTCTTCCCCTTCCATATGCCAGGAAGTGATGGGGCCAGATGCCATGATCTTCGTTTTTTGAATGTTGAGTTTCAAACCAGCTTTTGCACTCTCCTCTTTCACCCTCAACAAGAGGCTCTTTGGATCCTCTTCACTTTCTGCCATTAGGGTGGTATCATCTGCGTATCTGAGGTTGTTGATAATTCTCCTGGTAATCTTAATTCCAACCTGTGATTCATCCAACCCGGTCTGGTACCCCCACTGGGGGCACACTTTTTAAAATGTATACCACAGTGTGTATTTTTGCCATCCAAGCAACAGTGACAGCAGGCTTGCCTTCGGGAACAGGAACAAAGCAGACTGAGCTTTGAGGTGGAACTCGGAGAACCTTGATGAGCTCGAATCTTACTGATTCTCCCATCCCTAGTTGATGCATACTTCAGCCTGCCAGATATCAGCCAGCCTCAGCAACACCATTCAAGCAAGTCAAGCAAAACAAGAAATCAAAATTCCACAAGACATTAGACAATCTGACCTGAGAAAAATGTCCTTTCAGATTCCAAACAGCTGGAAGAAACAGCCAACAATCTATTTGTAAATCATTGCATTTCATAACATGATATATTTCTCAGGTTAGACAGTTTTCTTCCAGCTGTAAGGACCACAAACAAAACCAGGAACCTGGAAGTCTGGTTGTGTTCAAACATCATGAAGGAAGAGAGAGTGAGCAAACAGAGCTTAATTAACTCTCTGTAGAGAGCATACAATTTGGGATACAGTCCTGTTCACTCTCTCACAAGGAAACAAAAACTAGTTAGCACCCAGTCAGGGATGGCCCAAGACACTTTAGGCCCCACTCTATTCAAGTAAAGGTGCATAGTAGAAAATGCCATAAGCACTTCTTCTTCTCCCTGGCAGTAAAAATATAATACTCATGAATTCAATGATCAATAATTTGCTGAATTTTCATGACACCCAAAATCAGCTGCCTGAGGCAGCCACCTCATTCTGCCTAATGATAGGGCTGGGCCATTGTGCTCTGAAAGCTGAGCAATTAGAACTCAGAAAATGCTTGTCAACTTTGTCTTATTGATTCTTTTTCCTCAGCAAAAAAAGACCACAAACATTTCATAGAATCATAGAACAGTAGGGTTGGAAGGGGCCTATAAAACCATTGAGTCCAACCCCCTGCTCACTGCAGGAATCCAAGTCAAAGCATCCCTGGCAGATGGCTGTCCAGCCTCATCTCGAATGCCTCCAGTGTGGGAGAGCCCACTACCTCCCTAGGTAATTGGTTCCATTGTCGTATTGCTCTAAAAGTCAGGAACATTTCCTGATGTTCAGCTGGAATCTGGCTTCCTGTAACTTGAGCCCCTTATTCCGTGTCCTGCACTCTGGGATGATCAAGAAGAGATCCTGGCCTTCCTCTCTGTGACAACCTTTCAAGTACTTGAAGAGTGCTATCATATCTCCCCTCAGTCTTCTCTTCTCAAGGCTAAACATGCCCAGTTCTTTCAGTCTCTCCTCATAGGGCTTTGTTTCCAGTCCCCTGATCATCATTGTGGCCCTCCTCTGAACCCTCTCCAGTTTGTTTCAATCCTTCTCAAAGAGTGGCACCCAGAACTGGACACAGTACTCAAGATGAGGCCTAAGCAGTGCGGAGTAGAGGAGAACTAGTACTTCCCGGGATTTGGAAGCTATACTTCTATTAATGCAGCCCCAAATAGCATTTGCCTTTTCTGCAGCCACATCACATTGTTGGCTCATATTCAGCTTGTGATCTACATCAATTCCAAGATCCTTCTCGCTTGTAGTATTGTTGAGCCGAGTATCGCCCATCTTGTAACTGTGCATTTGGCTTCTTTTTCCTAGGTGCAGAACTTGGCATTTATCCCTATTACATGTCATTCTGTTATTTTCTGCCCAGCACTCCAGCATCTCAAGATCACTTTTAGTTTTGTTTCTGTCTTCTGGAGTATTAGCTAACCTGCCCAATTTTGTGTCATCTGCAAATCTGATAAGCATTCCCTGCACCTCCTCATCCAAGTCATTAATAAAAATGTTGAAGAGCACTGAGCCCAGGACTGAGCCCTGCAGTACCCAGCTCATTACCTCTCCCCAGTTTGAGAAGATCCCATTGATAAGCACTCTTTGAGTCCGGTTCTGTAGCCAACTCTGGATCCACCTGGTAGTTGTTTCATCTAGCCCACTTTTAGCTAGCTTGCTAATCAGGATATCATGGGGCAGTTTGCCAAAAGCTTTGCTGAAGTCGAGGTATATTATGTCCACAGCATTCCCACAATCCACAAGGGAGGTTACCTGATCAAAAAATGAGATCAGATTCATCTGGCAGAATTTGTTCTTGACAAATCCATGTTGGCTTCGAGTAATCACTGCATTGTTTTCAAGGTGCTTACAGATGGATCGCTTTATCATTTGCTCCAGAATTTTCCCAGGGATTGATGTCAGACTGACTGGTCTGTAATTCCCAGGTTCCTCCTTTTTGCCCTTCTTGAGGATAGGGACAACATTAGCCTTCCTCCAATCATCTGGCACTATTTATTTATTTATTTCATTTCTCTACCGCCCAATAGCCGAAGCTCTCTGGGCGGTTCACAAAAATTAAAACCAAACAACACACAATAAAACAATTTAAAATATATAGAACATTAAAACCACAATATAACAACACAACCACAATAAAACCTAGCAGCAGTGCAGGAGTTTAAAATACAGATTTAAAACAGCAAAGATAAAAATTTAGAAAGCTAAAATGCTAAAATGCCTGCGAAAATAAAAAGGTCTTCACCTGGCGCCGAAAGGAATACAATGTAGGCGCCAGGCGAACCTCACTAGGGAGCTCATTCCAGAGCCAGGGTGCCACAGCAGAAAAAGCCCTCCTCCTAATAGCCACCCGCCTCACTTCCTTTGGCAGAGGCTCACGGAGAAGGGCCGCTGATGATGATCTTAAGGTCCGGGCAGGCACAAATGGGAGGAGGCGATCCTTCAGGTAACCTGGCCCCAAGCCGTTAAGGGCTTTGAATGTTAACACCAGCACTTTGAATCGGGCCCGGAAATGGACTGGCAGCCAGTGCAGCTGGAAAAGTATTGGCGTAATATGAGCTCGCAGGCCAGTCCCTGTTAACAATCTTGCTGCCCTATTTTGGACCAGCTGAAGTTTCCGGACCATTTTCAAAGGCAGCCCCACGTATAAAGCACTGCAGTAATCCAGACGAGAAGTTATCAGAGCATGGATAACCGTAGCTAGGCTATCTCTGTCCAGATAAGGGCGTAGTTGGTATACCAACCTAAGCTGATAAAAAGTGCTCCGTGCCACTGAGTTCACCTGTGCCTCAAGTGACAGTTCTGGATCCAAGAGCACCCCCAAACTACGAACGTGATCCTTTAGGGGGAGTGCAACCCCCTCCAGAGCAGGTTTAATATCACCTAGCCGGGCAGACGAACCACCCACTAACAGTACCTCCGTCTTGTCTGGATTGAGTTTCAGTTTATTAGCCCTCATCCAGTCCATTACCATGCCCAGGCACTGATTCAGAACAGCCACTGCCTCACCTGGTTTTGATGAGAAAGAGAGGTAGAGCTGGGTGTCATCCTCAGCCCACACCTCTGGATAACCTCCCCCAGCGGTTTCATGTAGATGTTAAACAGCATGGGGGATAAAATAGAGCCCTGTGGAACCCCATGGCACAATTGCCATGGCACAGAGCAATAATCCCCCAGCACCACCTTCTGGAATCGGCCATCCAAGTAGGAGCGGAACCACTGTAGTGCAGTGCCTCCAACTCCTAACCCAAACAACCTATCCAGAAGGATACCATGGTCGATGGTATCGAAAGCCGCTGAGAGGTCCAGGAGAATCAACAGGGTCGCACTCCCCCTGTCCCTCTCCCGGCAGAGGTCATCCCACTTCACCCGTCCTCCATGATTGCTCAAAGATAATAGACAGTGGTTCTGAGAGTTCTTCTGCCAATTCCTTTCTTACTCTAGGGTGCAGTTCATCTGGCCCTGGAGATTTGAACTAATTCAATGTAATTAGGTGTTCCTTGACCATACCTATCAATCTCAAGCTGCAATCCTGCCCCTTCAGCCTGTACTTCGCCTTTGCCAGGGGGGTCATAGACCCACTTTCGGGAGAAGATTGAGCCAAACTAGGAACTGAGCATTTTTGCCTTTTCCTTGTCATCTGTTATCATTTTGCCATCCTTATTTAATAGCTCAACCACCATTTCTTTCCTCTGTCTTTTACTATGCACGTATCTGAAGAAAGCCTTTTTGTTGCTTTTAGCATCCCTCGCTAACCTCAGCTCGTTCTCAATTTTAGCCTTCCTGACGCCATCCCTGCAATTCTGTGCTACCTGCCTGTACTCTTCCTTTCTGGCTTGGTCTTCCTTCCACTTCCTGTATGTGTACTTTTTTGTTTTCAGGTCATCTCTAAACTTTTTGTAAAGCCACATTGGCTTCTTCTGCTGTCTTCCTCCTTTTTTTCTTGTTGAAATTGTTTGTAATTATGCCTTGAGAATTTCCTTTTTTAAAAACTCCCACCCATCTTGGACTCCTTTTCTCATTAGAGTCACTTGCCAAGGGACCTTACTTATCATGGTTCTGAGTTTATTAAAATTAGCTTTCCTAAAATCCAAGGTATGCATTTGGCTACACTCGGCTTTTGCTTCCTTTAGAACCAACAACTCAAGTATAACATGGTCACTTTCCCCCAGAGTTCCCATAACTGCTACTTTATCCACTAAGTCATCTCTGTTGGTTAGGATCAAGTCAAGGATAGCCAATCCTCTAGTTCCTTCCTCTAATTTCCGTAGGAGGAAATTATCATCAGCATAAGTCAGGAATCTCTTGGAGGGGCTGTGTTTTGCAGAATTTGTCTCCCAACAAATATTGGGGAAATTGAAGTCCCCCATTACTACTACATCATGCTTCCTTAAAACGTTGGCTATTTGCTTTTCAAAAGTTTCATCCTCATTTTCTCCTTGATTTGGTGGCTGGTAGTAGACTCCAGGTTCCTTTTATTCTTTGCTCCTTTTATTTTAACCCAGATGCTCTTGATGGGGCTACCAAGCTCATCCTCCTGTATTTCTGTGCAGAGATATGTATTTTTAACATATAGTGCAACTCCACCTCCCTTTCTGTTCCTCCTGTTCTTTTTGAACAAGTTGTATCCTTCTATGCTGTATTCCAGTAGTGATGGGTGAGCATTTCATTTCAGTTTGGTTTTGACAAGAATTTAGCAAAATTTGCAAAGTTTTTGCAAACTTTTGAAGCTAACAGATTTATCCACCCAGGCCCAGGGCTTTGAGTGTTTAGCTCTTGATAGTATGGGTTTGAATCTCTGTTTATTCAGGCATGTTAGTGCTGAATGAGGGTTGCCACTTCTTTTTTCTTACAAGCTACTCATCTTTAACAGCTACATGACAGACAGGTACATCATGGCTCTCTCCATGCTGGGAACGGGTGCACCTATTCAATTTGGCTGGTACACATGGGTGAGCATTTTGTTTCAGTTTGTTTTGATGAGATTTCATGAAGTTCTTCATCTTCAGGGGAGGAATAACTTTTTCTTAAACATGGGAGAAAGTGGAACTGACAGATTCACCTATCCCTACATTTATGGGGATGTTCATCATTTCCCCAAAGGTGCCCCAGCTAAAAACTCCATTTGACTACCAGAAGCTCATTGTAAGCAGATGATTCTTGGCCTGTTTTTCAACGACATCCTCTTTTCTCTACAACTTTAGCAAAATATGAGCTGAAATTTAATTAAAGTATACTACAGAGGAGATGGTGATATCGTTAAGAGGAATAATCATAAGCATACATACCAAAAGCAATCTCAGTTCTCCAAGTGCCAGGCCTTATGTAGCCGAAATGGTAACTTCCATACACAAGACAGCTTCAAGGTTTGCAGAAATACAAAAATACATTTAGAAAAAAAAGGCATTCCTAAAGGGGGTGGAGGGTGTTAGAAAAAGAGACTCCATAACCGTTGGCGCCTCAGTTACATAGGAGCCCGAGTGGCGGGAAAAAATGTGGGCGGAGCAAAAAGGAGAACCATAATGACGCGCTCATGACTAACGGCTTGGTAGGCTGATACTGACTGTTTCTTGGCTATTAACTTGGTAAGCTGATGTACTGACTGTTTCATTGGTTACTGGCAAGAACAATAGAAGTGATATGGTATAAAAGGCTTTTGCACATGTGTCTCGGGGTCCAGACTGCTCTGCACCTGTTTTGCAAAACGTTTCAATAAAATAGTGTTGGATCCACTGCTGCCTGCCTGGCATCCTTTTCTTCTAAACTGGAAGCAAGAACTTTTTATCTAACAATTTGGTGCCGTGACTCGGATCCTGCTTCGGTGTGCGTCCCCTTTGCGCTGAGCCGAGGGGCCACGGAGGAGAAGTGGCCACAGGCGGTTGTTTTACACTGCCTTCTCCTCAAGACTGCGGCGGCGGAGGCGCTTGGGGACCAACGCCAGAGGGAGAGGGAGACGTGATCACTCCTTTTTGGCACCGGCAGTGGATCAATAGGCAGCTGGACGCGGCTGCAGGTGGGACAGAGGAGGCCTCGGGGTAAGTGAAACAGCTTACTTTAGAGGACACACGCGGGACGGTGGTGTGTTTATGATTGTGTGAGACGCCTACAGGCGAAGCGAGTGAGGAGCCCCGATCTGCATTTCCTTGTCTCGGCGATGGGCTGGGTCAGAGGAGGGCGAAGCACGAGATTTGTTGAGTGAAATCCCACCGTCATGGGCGGGTCCCAATCCAGGCTCACGGAAGAGTCCCATACGCCCTTGGAGTGTTGTTTGCACAACTGGTCACATTTTAAGCAAGATTACGGAACTAAGATGACGAAGGATCGACTTGTCCTTCTTTGTGCCTGGGAATGGCCGGTATTAGAACCCAAATGGCCACCTGAGGGGTCTTTTGACCCAACCCTGGTATCTGCTGTGCGCATAATAGTAACGCAAAAGGGAAGTTGGGATCAGTTTCCCTATATTGATTCATGGGCAACTTGCGTACCTCTCGGCGGCAGGCCCGCCCCGTGGGTAGTTAAATGTATGTCCTTGGCCCTCCCTGGGATAACTGGAAAAAAATGACGAGGAAGGGAACACCTAGGGTGGCAGCGACAGCCCCTGAGGATCCGTTGCTTCCTCCTCCCTACGGGACTGCTGTCGCGAGGAGACTACGCCCGCCCCAGCCCCCCCCCCCAAGGTAGCCTGTCCAAGAGTTGCAACCGTTAAAAATTCCTGAGATTGGGTCTATGACTGAGTATGAGGACACTCTCCAAGATCGTTTGAATGCCCTTGAGAAAAATTTCAAAGAGATGAAGGGTGCTTGGGGGCCTCGAACCCAGGAAAAGGTGCCTGATAAAGAGGAGGAAACCAAAGGAGGGCCTAATTACAATTTACGAAAGGACCCTCAGCCACCAGTAAAATTGACTTTCCCTATTAGAGAGGTCCCCGATCCTACTGCCCAACACCCACAGGGGACAATGTTTGTTTACGTTCCCTTTACGACATCTGATTTGTATAACTGGAAACAGTTCAATCCTCCCTTTGAAGAGGACCCTGGTCCACTGTTGTCCTTAATGGAAAATGCGAGGCTTACACACAATCCTACCTGGGATGACACACAGATGTTGTTAAACACTTGCTTCCTTAGTCAAAAGCCAACTATTCTTGCGGGGGCGCGAACTAGATTTAGAGAAGAGAACCCCCAGGCGACTGAGGAGCAAATGGCAGAGGTTTTGCCTATTGGGAGGCCTGACTGGGGAGTGGCCACAGCAGCGCAAAGGCAATTACATGCTGAATACTTTCGGCTTGTTTTAGCGGGCATGAAACAGGCCGCTCGAAGGGCCCCCAATCTGCAAAAGGTCTTGACGTTAAAACAAGACAAAAGCGAGCCCCCTGCCATCTTCCTCCAAAGGCTGAGAGAAGCCTTTGCTAAATATACTGACATCAACCTGAATGACCCAAATAACCTACGAATTCTCACAACGCAGTTTGTAGGAAATAGCTGCCAAGATATTAGAAAGAAGTTACAAAAAGTCGAAGGAGGACTGGCAGCTGATTTGGGAGTCCTGGATGAGGTAGCCCAGAAGGTCTATGAAAGACGAGAGGAAGAAGAAGAAAAGGAAAAAGATAAAAGGCAGGCAAAACTACTTGCTGCCGTTCTCAAGCCAGAGAAAGGAGGGACTAAGAAGGGTGGAAAGGGGAACAGAAAAGGGCCTCCCTTAGGAAAAGATCAGTGCACTTTCTGTAGGAAGATTGGGCATTGGAAATAAGACTGTGAAGCCCTGAAAAAGAAAGAGAAAGAAAGCAGGGGGGAAGAACAAAGGGTGTTGTATGAACAAGAAAGAGATTAGGACAGACCGGGGCCCGGACCCCTCTTGGCCGTTTCCGAGGCAAGACGGTACCCCATGGTCAAAATTAAAGTTGGGGGTCGCTCCTATGATGCCCTTGTGGATACAGGGGCTGCCTTGTCCATACTCCCCCTTAACAAGCCACCAACGGGAAGTGGGGGAACTACCACCATAATGGGGGTCGAGGGAAGGGCAATGCGAGTGCCCCTTTCTCGTCCTTTGTTTACTAAAATTGGAGAAACACACCTAGAACACGCGTTTGTCTGTACCCCCTCCTGTCCGGTGGCATTGTTAGGGAGGGATTTATTGACTAAGCTCCAAACTGAGATCACTTTCACCCCTGATGGAAGAATGGAAGTACGACTTCCCAAGCAACAGAGCAACAACTATCAAATGGCCCTTTTTAAAGCCATGGAGGAACCCACCTCAGAGGCAAATGAAGACTGCTGCTTAATAGAAAACAGAGTCAACCCACTGGTTTGGGTTGGAGGGGCCTCTCGTGCCAAATCGGCAGCACCATACAAAATTCCTCTCAAGGAAGGGGCGAAACCAGTTCATATGAAACAATACCCCCTTTCCCGCCAAGGGAAGCTGGGTCTACAATCAGTAATAACGAAGCTCCGAGTGGAAGGCCGACTCATCGAGATAATGTCCCCTACAACATGCCCATTATTGCTGTATCAAAAGGGGGGGCAAAGGGTTTCGCCTTGTGCAAGACCTCCGCCTCATTAACCAGCAAATCGAGGCCCCCCACCCTGTGGTCCCTAACCCACACACCCTTCTCGTAAGAATTCCAGAAGATCATGCATGGTTTACTGTCATAGACCTAAAAGATGCTTTCTTTAGCATCCCACTCCACCCTGATTCAAGGCCTTTGTTCGCCTTTGAGTGGGAAAGCCCAGAGGGCGAGTCAAAGGTTCAACTAACATGGACAGTGATCCCTCAGGGGCTCAATCTTGCACCCGTCGTTTTTGGTCAGCAACTTCAAAAGGACCTCGAGCCTTGGGTCCATCAGCACCTTGAGGTGCATCTCCTCCAGTATTGTGACATCCTCTTGATCTCAGCCAAGGCTAAGGATATGTGCCTAAATGGGACAATTTCCCTCCTTAATCATCTAGCAGAGAGAGGATATAAAGTGTCAAGGGAGAAGGTGCAGCTAGTCTGACCAACTGTAAAATTCTTAGGTTACCACTTAGCCAAGGGGACCCAAAGCTTGGGATCAGAAAGAGTCGAAGTCATTCATGACACTCCTGTCCCTACGTCCCCCCATGAGCTAAGGGCCTACCTGGGATTGACTGGATTCTGTCGGCTGTGGATAGCCAACTATGGGGAAATAGCACGACCGCTATATGAGGCACTGCAAAAGGATAAATTAGACAAATGGAAATGGACTAAAGAAATGAATAAGCTTTTCCTCAGCCTTAAAGCTGCCCTTGTGTCACCACCGGCCCTCGCCATGCCAAATCCCAGTCGACCGTTTAGACTCTATGTGCATGAGAATAAGGGCGTAGCCTCGGGGGTGCTCTGCCAACAGACGGGCCCTTCCTGGAGGCCAGTGGGTTACTACTCCAAAGTCCTTGATGTTGTAGCATGAGGATGCCCGAGCTGCTTGAGAGCGGTAGCAGCGGCAGCCTTGATCTGCACTGAAGCGGAAAAAATGACAATGGGAGGGGCCATCGAGGTCTGGGTGCCACATGGGGTGCCGCAAATCCTAGGGTCAGGGGGAGGAAGCAAATTCCTCAACCCAGCTCGGCACTCCCGTTATGAAATAGGCTTGTTAACAAACGAAAGCCTCACTTTCAAAGCCTGCTCTAGCTTCAACATCGCCACCCTGTTACCGGCAATACAGGCCACACGTGGGCCGGGGCTCCCAGATCATGATTGTCTTGAAGTACTAGACTTGGACACCAAGGGTCGGCCAGATCTTGAAGATGAACCGTTGGAAGGGGCCAAAGTTTGCCTCACAAAGGGAGGGCAGTGGGGATTAGATCGATGGCGCCCGCCGCGGGTCCATCAGACCATCAAGCAAGTTGTACAGCAAGCCAGGCTGACCCCTGCAGCCCCACATCTGCCCCCCTTAATAAAGATCCCAGAGATAGAGAAGCGCCCCTGGAAAGCCAGATTAGGGGTGCCAATAACAGAAGAAACTGATAATGTGTGGCTAGAATGGGTAAAGTACACCGCCAAGTCCTTAAATAAGTCTGACTGTTTTATTTGTGCTGCAGGAAGATCGGTAGCAAGGGCACTGCCTTTTCCTCTGGGATGGGACACTCCCTCCCTCCTCACCTGTGTGATCCGTTTGTTCCAGCACCCTAACGCATGGGGAGAGGAGGAGTGCCAGACTCTCAATAAGTTGTACCCTCCCCTCAAATTAGAAAATCGTGTTATACCCCCTGTAGCTTTTGTGCAACAAAGAAACCATACTGGATGTATATACCGAAATCTTATAGGGGGAGGGGAGCCTGTAGGGAACCTGACAAACAAATGGAGATGTGTTAATTCCACTAGCTTTAAAAATGATTCCCTCCCAATCCCACGGGCTGATCTCTGGAGGTATTGCGGGGGTCTAGAGCTGTATGAAGTATTGCCCTTTAATTGGTCAGGAGTTTGTGGACTGGTCCAGTTGGCAGTCCCCTTTTCAATCACATTTCATCCAACAAGGGAGACTAGCCAACCCCGACAGAAACGGTCGGTAACCCATTTTGATAATCGAATATACATTGACTCTATAGGGGTGCCAAGGGGAGTGCCAGATGAGTTCAAAGGGAGAAATCAAATTGCTGCAGGATTTGAGTCTACCCTGTTTTGGTGGGTGACCATTAACAAAAATGTAGATTGGATCAATTACATTTATTATAATCAACAAAGATTTATAAATTATACCCGTGATGCTGTAAAAGGATTGGCTGAGCAGCTAGATGCCACTAGCCAAAGGGCCTGGGAAAATCGGCGTGTTCTTGATACGATGTTAGCAGAAAAAGGAGGGGTATGTGTTATGTTAGGTGGGGGGTGCTGCACCTTCATCCCTAACAACACTGCCCCAGATGGCACAGTAACAAAAGCATTACAAGGTCTCACCACCTTATCTGAGGAGTTAGCCAAGAATTCAGGGATTAACAACCCCCTGACTGCCTGGCTAGAAAAGTGGTTTGGAAAATGGAAGCGCCTAGCAGCCTCAATCCTTATCTCGCTTGTAGTGGTAGTAGGAGTTCTGGTATTATTTGGTTGTTGCATTATCCCCTTGTGTTAGAGGCTTATCCCAGCGATTGATAGAAACCGCTCTGTCAAAACAGATGCTCTTGCTTTATTGTACCAATAAAGAGGCTCCGTTTTAAATGCTTTAAGACTTGATTAAAGACTTAAAGGAGGGAATTGTTAGAAAAAGAGACTCCATAACCGTTGGCGCCTCAATTACGTAGGAGCCCGAGTGGCGGGAAAAAATGTGGGCGGAGCAAAAAGGAGAACCATAATGACGCGCTCATGACTAACAGCTTGGTAGGCTGATACTGACTGTTTATTGGCTGTTAACTTGGTAAGCTGATGTACTGACTGTTTCATTGGTTACTGGCAAGAACAATAGAAGTGATATAGTATAAAAGGCTTTTGCACACGTGTCTCGGGGTCCAAACTGCTCTGCACCTGTTTTGCAAAACGTTTCAATAAAATAGTGTTGGATCCACTGCTGCCTGCCTGGCATCCTTTTCTTCTAAACTGGAAGCAAGAACTTTTTATCTAACAGAGGGCACAACAACAGCTCAGTGAAGACTTTGCATGCTCAGGGGCCTCAGAATGCTGACATTTGAAAGAGAAAAATCAGAAAACTGAGCGAGAGTTGGAATGGAATGGAGTATCTTGAACAGGAGCACTCCACTGCAACATTTTGTTGCAAGTCCCACTTGCAATAATAATAATAATGAGCATTTATATAGCACTTTAGAGTGTTCAAAGCACTTTACATACATTATCTCAGTAATCAAACATGAAAGATGAAACCTGAAGTGGGCTTTGGGGACACTCCAGACTTAAGCTGGTTTAATTTTCATTGCCTGGGAACTGCAGTTCTGTCAGAGGGGCAAAGAATACATTTAACAAATAATAACTAATACATCTCTAAAAGGGAGATGGTACCCTGTCAAGAAATCCATTTTTCTTCTGTGTCTCAGCAGCCTGCAAAGTTCCATTCGGTGAGGCTGATCCTTCATATATCCATTAGGCCATTTGTGTGTGCTATCCCGTACCAGCCAGGGCTTCAAGGCCATGGCACCACTCTAACCAACTGGGTTGAACAAGTTCAGCTGAGTGTTTGTGAGAACTCCCCAGCTCCCAAGCCTAAGAAGATGGTTTTTGTAAGCTTGTGATTGGCTAACAAGAATTGCCTTAGTTTGCCTAAAGGTTTTGGAGTATAAAACCAGGGAGCTACAGCTGTCCATGGTCTTCATCTATGTCTTGGGTTTTAGCTAGTTCTGTTATTTTGCCTGGTAAATAGTTTCCAAATATTGCTCTGTTTGTTGTATGTTAACCCTCTTCCCTTTCTGTAAATAAACTTGCACACACATCCAATTACGATGGGTGGTGTCATTCCAATGAAGCCTTCATACTAAGTCCAGAGCATTTCTCTTGGTTATTGCTGCTGGTGAAGGTTTCAGGCTTAAGGCTTCGAAATAGATGCTGCTGGCTTGGGCCCTTGCCTCATAAGCCTTAATGGTGTCCTGTAAGGTCTGAGAGTCCCCTGGCTCAGGCCGAATTGGATGTAAGATGTGGTGGCAGCCTACTTTGTGGGGCTGGTGTTCAATTACCTTTTGTCCCTGCCTACACTGTTGGGAGTCAGGGTACCCCCCCTTCCTGCCTTCACAGTCCCTAATATGGGAGCTAAACTGAGCCAACACCAGTAACATTTTGAAGTGTGGATATGCCCGTATTCTTCACTGTAAAAGAGAAATGGAAAAGGTGGCACTAAAACAGGGATGGGGCGGACATCTGGCTGTCCAGTTGCTATTGGACTGCAACCCCCATCAGCCCTCACCACTGGCTATGTTAGCTAGGGCTGATGGGTTGCAGTCCAGCAGCATCCGGACGGCCACTTGCTCCCCACCCCTGAACTATAAGAAAGTTTGGGGGGAAACTCCGGGCTTTTTTCCAATTGAAGGGGAAAAAGGAGACCCATGTGTTATGTCTAGTATTCTAGTCCACCCATAGTAGATGGCACCATCTTGTGCAAAGAAGGCACCTGGCTTTTATTCATTATGCTAGAGGGGGAGATTGGGTGGGGGTGTAAACCACATTGGATGAATCCCTTCTTGAAAGCCTTCCCTTTCCTCTGTTACTGTTTTCAGCTATATGAAATTATGGGGTATTGCAAGGGAGGGATTAAACTCACTGTCTTTTAGCAGTAGCTAGTTGTGGTTGAGCAATGGTGCACCTAGGGCCCTTGGGACCAAAGTCCAGATTCCTGAATCCCAGCCCCCCCACTCCAAAGACAACAGAGGCTGGATATACACTACAGCTTTATAGCGGTATCGAAGTGCACTGATAACAGTCGGGGCACATTACACATTCCATATACCGCTATCGTAGTATCATTTCCTGCTTTTTATTCCACATTATCCAAAATACTGCAATAAATGTCATTGTGCATCCTACGAGGTATAAATGTGCAAGAGGGATATAGTGTTACCATAATGATATGACATAAGGTGTACATCTGGCCCCGGAGAGTGGCAAGTGATGAGGGCAGCAAGACAACAGAAGCAAGCTCCGTTTTATTCCTGGAGTTGTGATGGTGCTATGATTTAAGTGTGTTAAAACTGGAAAACTGCACATGCTCAGAGTGTTGTTTCTAAATTAGGGTTGGCAAATAGTATTGTTGTGCTAATGTATCAGGAATATTAATTGTAAAGCATGGATTGGCAGTTGTGGGGGTAGAAGAGAAAGTAATATACATGGTCATCTGAAGTCCCCCACCTACATAAGATCATTATGCCCAGGGTCTAAAATTACCTAGTTGCACCACTGTGGCTGACGTCTCCTGTACTTCAACAGTGCAGGAGGACATGCATATAAAAAACACAGCAGAGGAAATTAAAGGGGGTGGAATAGGATGGGCATGGAGGTGGGCAAATTGTGCCACTCAATCTTTAAATGGCTGCAACAATTTATTTGGGAATGGGGTTCTATGGCGCTTTATCAACAGTGGTGTTATGGGCACCTTCCAATATGGATCCATGGTAGTTGCACTACTACAGTATCACACACAGCACTCTGGCTATCATTTGGTGTACTGATTTTTAAAAGAATTGTATTTTTACCTGCGGCAATTACAAATACTGAAAAAATGTGATGTCCTTACAGCAGAAATGCTTTCAAAATGAAGGTATCTTCAGCAACCTAGCAAAAATTGTGCATTCATCATGAAGAAAACCCATGCCCTCAGACACCTGACGGATCAAACCGCAGAATTAGCCAAAGGTGGTGATGGCAAGGTAGCCTCGGGAAGTGCGGCCTTCTGAAGTTGCAGCGAGCTGAGCTCAAGGAAGGTTTTCTTCTGTTCTCAAATGTTCAGAAACAATTTGTGAACTTGCCAGGTCCACCAGGGAACCCCATAGCCTCTTCTAATTGTCATTATGTCTCAGGTATCAAGTAGGGAGAGCCATTTCCGTTCTGCGTTAAGTGGTCTGCTATGCAGTGGCTTCTGATATCTCTTTCTTTTTAATGTGTTCTATTGGGTATTAATAGTGCTTAGCTTTATTTTACATAATTTAGAGGTTGCCTTATAAAATATTAAAATGCTTATTAATGTTTGGGATACTGGCAAAGCAACTGATATAAATTACGGGTAGCGGAGTGCTGATCAGCCCCATACTAATTAGCTACACATCAAAACGCTGCTCGTATTTGTGCAAATGCAAAAACCCTCCTGCCCCTTCTAGGGATGCTGGAGAAATCCACAAAAGATTCAAATGTGTTTGGGGCCAGATCTACACCTTGCCTCATATCATTACAATCCCATCATGGTAATACTATATCCCTCTTGCCTATTTATACCTCGTAGGTCACGCAGTGACATTTGTTGTGGTATATTGGATAATGTGGAATAAAAAGCAGGAAATAACACTACAAAGGTGATGTATCGAATGTGTAATGTGCCCCAACAGTTAGCAGTGCACTTCAATACTGCAATAAAGTAGTCTAGCCCAGGTTTCTATGAATCTTACCTGTGGATTTGGCAATGACCAGCTTTTTCTGAGTTGTGCAGGTGTAAGGCCTCAGGCCTGAACCAAGCTATCAGTAGTTTTAGAGGGGTTTAGATGATCCATAATGCTCTCTGACTTTGGTCAGTTGGCTGCTGTTTTCCCTAACAGGCCTCTTGATTTACCAGGATGAGTCAAAGATCGATACAGCAGCCTCATTACATTCCATACTAACAAGCTGGAGTGTCTTATCAAGATGAACCTGGGAAGTGAGGCTTGTTTGCCTTAAAGCTGCAGGTGTCTGCAGTGGAAAAGTTGTGATTGTTTTCCTTCTGAACAAGCACTGTTAGTCTATGCTGGGAATGAACACTAATTAATGCTTGCTGCTGTCATGCTGCCTCACTGCTGACATGTATGGTATAAAACCCATTTTAGCCCATGGCTCTGGGTTCAGAGAAGCTGTCTGATCCAACCATTGGGTATGCCTGTGTGCTGATTGTACACAAGAAAGTACTCCTTGTAAGTAAACCTGGATCTGATTTATCACTATCTTGACACCTCTAAATTAAGAGTTTGAAGCCTTCTGCAGGGGCAATACAGCAGGTTCCGTGGACTTGCAGAATGTGTGTTTTTTTACTTTGGGGCAGGGGGGCATTTTCAGAACAGGAATGAAATTCTCATACATTCCTAAAAACAAAATTAAAAAATCCAATTATATCAGTGGAACAGAAGATGCCTGACGATCT
Source organism: Heloderma suspectum (assembly GCF_057233095.1). Lineage (NCBI taxonomy): Eukaryota > Metazoa > Chordata > Lepidosauria > Squamata > Helodermatidae > Heloderma > Heloderma suspectum. The sequence goes on from NC_139458.1 coordinate 329,284,726, forward strand.
GCATAACACAGATAGAACAGATTTAACAAAATCCATACAGCCCTACCCGCTTCCCAAAACAGTATAACAGCAGTTAAAGGACTCTTAGTACTCCCAAGTGTGCATTTGCCACACAATGAATAATGTGTACATTGTATTCAAGTAAAGTTGTATTCAGGAATTGTGATTGACTATGCATACCTGGTCTCCCAACTCCCCCATCCCTCTCATCATTTAGGCTAGAAGAAATCCTCTTGCAGGCCTGACTGAGGAGCTCTACCAAAGAGCTGGATAGCGTCTTGTAAATAAATCAGTTAATTTGCCAACAACGGTGTGGACCCTGACGATGTGGCCCAGTTCGGACATAACCATGGTTTGTATCAATGATGGTTTATTGAAACAAGAATATAATGGTTTAATATTAGAAGGTGGAAATGGCCATATCATTGTAACAAAGACATATGGGTCACATGAATGTATAAAACCTAAATGTTGTGATGCTAAAATGTTGTGACAATGACCATGGTTTGATCCTGGCTTGTTTCAATAAACCTGCAATAACAACAAAGCAAAAATGGTCCTTAACAATAAGTACAGTTAACAAAATCCTAAGTTCCAACTTTATGAAATTATGGGGTATTGCAAGGGAGGGATTAAACTCACTGTCTTTTAGCGATAGCTAGTCATGGCTGAGCAATGCCACTGTTTAGTATTAGAAAGTGAAAATGTTAAAAACATTATAGTAGCATATGGGTCACAATATACAAATAAAAACTTGAATATATAAAACCGAACTATTGTAAAGCTAAAATGTTGTGACAATGTACAAAGACACATATGACAACGTATACACAATGAAAACCACAGTACATAAAACCTTAAACTACACATGGGCCAAAGGCAGTTCAACTTCTGCCTTCATCAGTAGCCTACAAGAAACTACAGAGTAAAAACATAACAAATAAAAGACGGCACTGCCAGAATCACAAGAAGACAGTGATTTGAATAGGCAACCAATGCTCACCACTATGGCCTAACCTCTAACTGTAAAATCTGTCCTTGGTGGGACAAATGAATCCATAGAACTCTGAAAATTTCAGAGGGACTTTAAAGATTACCAACAAAACAGGGTCTATAATTGGGAAAAAAATTCAAACCTAAATTAAAACATCAGAAAACGGTCTTTTTCTCTATTGATCCAGAAGAGTGTCAGTCAGATGAGAATGACAGTCATGGCTGGCACTCTATGGAGAGCTCTCCTTCAGAGCTTTCTACATTTTGTGCTGAAAGGTCTTTTTTAGCAGCCAACTGGGGGGCAAGAGTATGGGGAAAGAAACAGACCAAGAGACAACAGGGAAACACACCATAAAATATATATATACACTGAAGATCAACTGGTAGTCAATTTGTCAACCAGCACTTTTAGTGATACAGACTTGAGAGTTTTGCAAAAAGGGGTATCTTTGGTTCCCTCAGGGAGGCTGGATTCCTTTAAATCCATGACTGAGTTACAGTAACTATTTAGCAAAATCAGGATAGCTGATTTCTTGAAAGACAGAGATGCATCACAGATGGAGCATAGTTGTAAATTCAAATCTAATTTTGTTTTCAACCCTCCCTCTAGTAACAGCAGAGTACTAGTCTTTGAAGAATTAGTTCTTGATGAGGTAAAGGAGATGAATAAGGACATGATGATCTGGCACCATCTGAAAAGACAAGAGATTGCAGCCTTAACCAATTTGAGGAGGAGGGAGGATGTACTTTCAAGGGAGCGGGGGAGTGGTCATTTGGAACATACAGGAATATCTTACAGAAGCATGCAGATAACTAGATATTACAACACACTCTGCCAGAGGAAAAGGTGACCCATCTAAGAGGGTGAAAAGGGAAATAGTTAAGATTTTAGATGAGGGATTGCTGGAACACTACCTTGACAGAAAAACCTATGATTTTTTTTATTAGAATCAAAGGGCGGAACATTGGTGCTTTATCTTCTCCCTAAGATCCACAAAAAGACTGTACCAGTAGCAGGCCATCCAATTATATCAGGAATCAGGATGTGGATCCATACCAGAACCTTTATCAATATGTAGATTAATTTCTAAAGGCATTTATTACCCAGGTATAGGGATAGCACGGGTGCCCGATTCAGTCCAGGAATCCTGTGGACCTGCTCCTGCCCACACCCCTGAGCCCCGCTTGCTGAGCCCCTGCCCCTGCTTGCCTCCTGTCCTCGCTTGGTGAATGGCCTGCACTCACCCCGGCAGCCTTGTTGAGCTTCGTGGTCACCATTTTCTGAAAAATAAAATGGCGAATGCAAAAATACGCAAATTTGTGCACATGTGAAATATTTGTGTATGCATACAAAAAATGCACATTTTTGTACACACACTATGTGCCTTCGCAAAAATGCGCATTTCACACATGAGAATATGCGCATTCACAAAAATGCGCATTTTCGCACATACAAAAACATGTGCATTTTTGCAATCACCATTTTATTGTTTTTAGAAAAGGTGACAGCAGAGCTCAATGAGGCCACTGGGGTGAGTGTGGGCTGCTCACCGAGAGTGGGAGGGGCCTGAGCACAGTCCAGGGACCAGCAAGCGGAGGCAGGGGCTGGGCAGGAGTCCAGAGAACCCAGATGGTTCTTGTATCTTCCCTACCCAGATACAATCATATTTCAAAGATACAGGCCACTTTTTAATTTTTTGAATACAGTGACATTAGAGGATGAAGATGTTTGGTTGGTCACCACGGATGCGGTGCTGCTATACACAACATACCCCAGGAGCAGGCCATGGAAATCATAGGCCCCTTTTCAATAGAATACTATTCTATGAAATAAGAGAGAGAATCAATTTTGGCCACCAACTAGCTTTATATGTTTAGCAGAATTAGCTTTGAAGAAAAATCCCCAATTCAATCCCAACAGCAGTATTTCTGTTGTCAGGCAGATGTCAGGCATGGCAATGGGTTGCAAGTTTGCCCTGAGCTTGCCAATCTTTTCATGGATTGGTTTGAACCAATACATACATCATACCTATTCTGAATGATGAAAACCATTTTTTTCAAATATATTTGTGTATAAGAGGTATCTGGATATTTTTCTGATTTGGAAAGGATCAGAGGAAGGCCTATTAGAATTTAGAGATCACATCAACAGTAAACATGAGTATCAAATTTCATATTAGTTATGACAGACAGGAAATACACTTTTTGGATGTCAGAATATTGAAAAGTGACAAATCGGTTAAGACTGGTATCTTCGGGAAATCAACAGATACACATTCCTTTTTAGCTTATGACAGCCTTCATCCAAGATATAATGTATAAAGAAAAAGTTGCCATATTCTCACATGGTGAGATTAAGAAGGAAATAAATGTAGCATCATGACTGCTTTCTGTAGACAAGCCAAAATATTAATGAGGCAGTTTGAGAGCAAGAGATACTGGAAAAGAATTTTGAAACAAGCCATGTACAGGACTAATAATATGGACAGGTCGGACCTACTGCAACCTAGGGCGCCATCACATGAGGCTTTTGTCGTGCACTTGTGGTGGGTCACTCACTGAAGTTTGTAGGTCCTTTTCATGATGTCATCAACCTCCAGGGCACATCCAGCGATATTTCCCAGTTATTCCATGTTAAAAAGATCCGGAGAGAATGCGGTATTTAAATATCCCAGATTTGCCCGACTGTGTACATTTGTTGTTGTGCTACTAAACAGCAATAGATGGTGCTGTTTCATTGAGCTCTATGGAACATTGATATTTAAAAACTTCCCCTCTCAGCAATCACATGATCGCTGTCAGGGATCCTGAGGTAAACACGGAAAGGCTACACAACAGTAGGACTATGGGTTCTTTCTTTAATGTAGAGACACCCCTAAGGTAGATAGAAAGAATAATAACTGCATGGTGATTGCTCTTATGTATGATGGTCACAAAGTCAGGTCCAACAGATAATATTGACGCACTGGCACCTGTTGCCTGGAATCACAAGTGTGGTGGGGAGGGAGCACCAGGCTCTTTCTTCCCCTTTAACCCCGACCTGGCAACTTACCCCATCTACTGGGGAAAATGCTTGTTGTAAGATGCTCCTGGGATCTCAGGCAGGAGGCACACAACTGAGTTCATTAATGAACAGCTGCCAGCAAACACCCACCAGTAGAGAACCACCCACGACTACGTGCTGGAAGGTTAAAAAGATGTTATCCCAACAGCATGAGGTGGTGGCAGTGAGAAAAGAAGGAGCTAAGTCAGGCCATGTTTCCAATCTCCTCTTTGGAGCTGCACTGGAGAAGGAAGGCACAAGCCCAAGGCTCATTCCTGTAGCAGTAAATTAGCATTTAGCACTCCATCCGGATCAGCAAGTCAGAAACAGAATGAGCATGGTAATACTAATGGAAAAAAAGAGGTGTTTGTGAGTAATTTTGTCTTTTGTTTTTATTCATGCTCATGGAATCTGGTGATCCAATTAGTACTAAAGTAGAGACTTAACTCCCCTTCCTGGATCACTGCCTTGTTGTGGCAAAGGGGCTTGCGAAACTCAGTGAAGCCATAAGCTATGACCTGCAGGGCCACCCAAGATTGACAGGTCATGGCAGAGAGTTCTGACAAAATGTGGTCCACTGGAGAAGGAAATGGCAACCCACTCCAGTATTCTTGCCAAGAAAACCCCATGGAACTAGGGATGGATGAAAGTCACTTACCTGATCCCGAAGCTTGCTTCACGGTGGGGGGGAGGTGCTCCGTCCCTCCCCTCAAAATTCTGGGCAGGGGGAAGGTGCCCCGTCCCTCCCTGCCGAAATTCTGGCTGGGGGGGAGGCGCCCCATCCGTCCCCGCAGAACTTCTGGCCGGGGGGGAGCGCCCCGCCTCTCCAGCCATGAAAGTTCTTCTCCTGCCGGGACGCAAATGGCAGCGGCCATAGCCGCCGCCGTTTGTGTCCCTGGCCTGCAGTCAGCTGTGATAGGCTACGTAAATCTTTACGTAGCCTATCGTGGCTGACTTTGAAGAAAAAAAAAAGCGCATACGCAAATGGCGGCGCCCATGGATTCGCCATGCAAATGGCGGCGCTCATATCTACTACTGTGGGCAAGAATCCCTTAGAAGAAATGGAGTAGCACTTAAAGTCAATAAAAGGGTGGAAAAAGCAGTACTGGGCTACAATCTCAAAAACAATAGAATGATTTCAGTATGAATCCAAGGCAAATCATTCAACATCACAGTAATTCAAGTCTATGCCCCAACCACTGATGCCGAAGAAGCTGAGGTTGATCGGTGCTATGAAGACCTACAACATCTTCTAGAACTAACACCAAAAAAAGATGTCCTTTACATCATAGGGGATTGGAATGCTAAAGTAGGAAGTCAAGAAATCACTGAGATAACAAGCAAGCATGGCCTTGGTGTACAAAATGAAGCAGGACAAAGGCTCATAAAGTTTTGCCAAGAGAACACACTGATCATAGCAAACACTCTTTTCCAACAGCACAAGAGGCGACTAGGGATGGCAGAGAATTCTGCCACGGATCTCGGGGAGGCCGAATGCCAGTGCATTCGGCCCCCCAAAATCTGTGGCAGAACGGCCTGCCCCCCCGCCCCCCCGGGACGAGACTTACCTGGGGCGGATCTTCTGGGCAGCAGCGGCTCCTGCGGCGGCTGTGGCGGAGGCTGCAGCAGCTGGTCTTCCGACCCGCTGTCGCCACCGCCATTTGCAGTTTTTTGGGGTTTTTTACACAGACGTGATAGGCTACATAAGTTTTTACGTAGCCTAAAATGTCTGGGTAAAAAAAAAAAAGGCGTACGCAAATGGCAGCAGCTACAGCTGGCCGCCGCCATTTGCGTACGCCTTTTTTTTTTTTTAACCCAGTCGTTTTAGGCTACTTACATAGCCTAAAACGACTGGATAAAAAAAAAAAAGGCGTATGCAAATGGCGGCAGCTATGGCCGCTGCCATTTGTGTTCCTTATTTTGGGCCGTCTTACTCTACGTAAATAATTACGTAGACTAAGACGGCGAAATAAGGGGAACGCAAATAGCGTCCACTACGCTATTTGCGTTCCCCTTATTTTCGCCGTCATAGTCTACGTAAATATTTACAAAGTTTAAGACGGCCAAAAAGAAGGAATAAAATGGCGGCGGCCGTAGCCGCCGCCATTTGCATATGTGTGGGGGGGTTGTTTTTTGTTTTTTACCCAGAGCCCTCCGCGGCCGGAAATCCGGCTGCAGACAGCTGTGGCCTGGCTGGGCCTGGCCAGCTGCTCCGCAGAGCTGCTGCAGAGCCAAGCCGGCTGCGGAGGATTCCGGGGGGGGGGGAAACGGAGCGCCTCCTCTCCCGGCCAGGATTCCAGGGGGAGGGACGGAATGCCTCCCCTCCCATCAGCATAATCCACAAAAGGTAAGTGATTTTCGTACATCCCTAGAGGGGAGTCTATACATGGATATCACCAGATGGTCAATATCGAAATCAGATTGATTATGTCCTTTGCAACCAAAGATGGAGAAGCTCCATACAGTCAGTCAAAACAAGACCTGGAGCTGACTGTGGCTCAGATCATGAGCTGCTTCTTGCAAAATTTCGGCTGAAATTGAAGAACGTAGGGAAAACCACTAAACCATTCAGGTATGACCTAAATCATATCCCTGATGAATATACAGTGGAGGTGAGGAATAGATTTCAGGGATTAGACCTGATAGACAGAGTGCCTGAGGAACTATGGACGGCGGTCCGTTACATTGTTCAGGAGGCAGCAACTCAATCCATCCCAAAGAAAAAGAAATGCAAAAAAGCCAAGTGGCTGTCTGATGAGGCTTTACAAGTAGCTGAGGAAAGAAGGGAAGCGAAAAGCAAGGGAGAAAGGGGAAGATATATCCAACTGAATGCAGAGTTCCAGAGAATAGCAAGGAGAGACAAGAAGGCCTTCTTAAATGAACAATGCAAGGAAATCGAGAAAAACAACAGAATGGGAAAGACTAGAGATCTCTTCAAGAAAATCGGAGATGTCAAGGGAACGTTTTGTGCAAAGACGGGCATGATAAAGGACAAAGAAGGCAGGGACCTAACAGAAGCAGATGAGATTAAGAAGAGGTGGCAAGAATACACAGAAGAACTATACAGGAAAGATCTGAATGTCCCTGATAGCCATGAGAGTGCGGTCACTGAACTTGAGCTGGACATCCTCGAGAGTGAAGTCAAGTGGGCCTTAGAAAGCATTACTAACCACAAAGCTAGCAGAGATGACAGTATTCCAGCTGAGCTATTTAAAATCCTAAAAGATGGTGCTGTTAAAGTGCTGCACTCAATATGCCAACAAATTTGGAACACTCAACAGTGGCCACAAGACTGGAAAAGGTCAGTTTACATTCCAATTCCAAAGAAGGGCAACGCCAAAGAGTGTTCAGACTACCGTACAATTGCGCTCATTTCACATGCCAGCAAGGTGATGCTCAAAATCCTACAAGCTAGGCTTCAGCAGTATGCGAACTGAGAACTACCGGAAGTACAAGCTGGGTTTTGAAGAGGCAGAGGAACTAGAGATCAAATCACCAACATTTGCTGGATCATGGAGAAAGCAAGAGAATTCCAGAAAAATGTCTATTTCTGCTTCATTGACTACGCTAAAGCCTTTGGTTGTGTGGATCACAACAAACTGTGGCAAATTCTTAAAGAGATGGGAGTACCAGACCACCTTACCTGTCTTCTGAGAAACCTGTACGAGGGTCAAGAAGCAACAGTAAGAACCGGACATGGAACAACCGATTGGTTCAAAATTGGAAAAGGAGTATGACAAGACTGCATATTGTCACCCTGCTTATTTAACTTATATGCAGAGTACATCATGAGAAACGCCGGATTGGATGAATCACAGGTCGGAATTAAGATTGCCAGGAGAATTATCAACAACCTCAGATACGCAGATGATACCACCCTAATGGCAGAAAGTGAAGAGGATCTAAAGAGCCTCTTGTTGAGGGTGAAAGAGGAAAGTGCAAAAGCTGGTTTGAAACTCAACATTAAAAAAATTAAGATCACGGCATCTGGCCCCATCACTTCCTGGCATATAGAAGGGGAAGAAATGGAAGCAGTGACAGATTTTATTTTCTTGGGCTCCAAGATCACCGCAGACAGTGCCTGTAGACATGAAATTAAAAGACGCTTGCTCCTTGGGAGGAAAGCTATAGCAAACCTAGACAGCATAGTAAGAAGCAGAGACATCACCTTGCCAACAAAGGTCCGTCTAATCAAAGCTATGGTTTTCCCAGTAGTAATGTATGCCTGTGAGAGCTGGACTATAAGGAAGGCTGAGTGCCGAAGAATTGATGCTTTCAAACTGTGGTGCTGGAGAAGACTCTTACTTGTCCCCTGGACTGCAAGGAGGTCAAATCAGTCAATCCTAAAGAAAATCAACCCTGACTGCTCATTGGAAGGACAGATACTGAAGCTGAAGCTCAAATATTTTGGCCACCTAATGCGAAGAGAAAACTCTCTGGAAAAGACCCTGATGCTGGGAAAGAGTGAAGGCAAAAGGAGAAGGGGATGGCAGAGGATGAGATGGCTAGATAGCATCACTGATGCAATGAATATGGACTTGAGCATGCTCCGGGAGAGAGCGCAGGACAGGAAGGCCTAGCGTGCTATGGTCCATGGGGTCACGAAGAGTCGGACATGACTGAACAACAACAACAAGAGACTTAACTTCTTGCCTCCCCCACTCATTCTATTGCATTGTAGGGTTGACCTCAGGATGATCAGTCCAGCACTGGTGGATCCCAGCGCAAAAGACTCCAGCAAAACAGGAATACATTATTAGCACAAGAAAAAACACACACATCCTTTTTCATTGACCTGGTGTAATGCAGCAGTAAAAGGGGAAGAGTTGCAGAAATAATATGTCTGGGTCAGGGGTGGACAGAAGGTAATCTGGATCTACTGGCAGATTTCTGAGTGCTATGAAGTAAATCAGCAAAGGTTTCTGGATCCCAACAATAGCAGCAACAACGTTATACTGTGAAAGTGAAGAAAGCTTAGAGAAACCTGGTATGGTTTTTGTGTGGAAGAACTGTGGTTCCCATCCAGTTCTGGTATTCAGAACAAATTCCTGGTCTCAGAATTCTTTAATTCTAACATATGTCTTTTGCACAAGACTCTGGTTGGTGGATCTCAGAGGTCTGATAAAAGAGACAAAATAGATCCACAAATCTGAAGTCTGCCTACCCCTATTCTAGGTCTACTATTATTGTAAATCTGTCTTTGCATCTGCCACCTCCTCCTGAACTCACTGCAGTCTGGAAAGTTACTGTTGTGAACCTGTACAGCTATTTATTCATTTATCATTAACATGTATATACTGCGTTATTTTCTAAAAAGGCATCAAAGCAGTGAAAAACCATTTAAAACAGTAAACCTTAACATCATAAAAAGAACACGTAGCCCACCAGCCATCCATGGAAGCCCACGAAAGACTTAATTAAAAAATATTGTTTTTGCTGCCTGCCTGGGGACTGCAACAAATGGGGTAGGAGAGGGTCAGGAGGGGACGATATGAAACACCTGATAGGCTACACGACATGGCTGGTAGGCTGCATTCAAGTTGGTGGGTCTCAAGTTGTACTATTGGAAAGCTGAGTGTCTGTGTCAGCAAGGGGAAAAGAGGAGTTGGCAATCTCATCTAGGAGAAAGCCCACAATATCTCTACAATGGTTTAAATACAGCAAGGCTTCAGAATAAGCAGGCCCAAATGCTTTTCTTCTATCAGCAGCCAATAGACCAATTCTTCTCACACATACTTTCATATTTACAACTTAATCACACTGCCATGCAATTAGTGAGCAAATTCAGCTGTTGCCTATGAACAGCATGGCCTTCACCTCAGAATGAACTACTGAGGGCCAAACTAAATGTTCTTCTAATCATACGTAGCAGGGCTATGCATGATTGGTTTATTTACTTCAGAATAAGCATGCGCAGTGCCAATTTGGATCAGGACTGCAATACTCTGCAGGCAGGGGGGTTAAGCTTCCCCTACCCCATTTTAATCCCGAAATTCCATCTTCTTAAAAAAAAAACCCTCCCAGAGTGCTGCAGTCTGTCTGAATCAGGTCTGAATCAGTTCCACTATGCATGATTAGAACAATGTTTTGTTTGGCCTCACATATTTGGGGGAGTAGCCTTGCTTGGGCCAAAAAAGTGCCATGATTTCCATTTATAGCAAGACAGCAAACTGTCATCACAGGCCTAGCTTCAGTCTAAACCGGCAGACCCTTTTCTCCATGGAGAGGCAACACAGTATAACAATATGAAAGAGCTGCTATATATATATATAGCCTGAACAGGTTGTGTTTTCTGAGAAGAACCAAGATCTACTTAAGAGCAGCACCCACTGCTTCTGGCCTGAGGAAAGACAACCCACAGTCTAATTGGAATGGTAATGTTTTATCCCTGAGGCACATAGTTGCATAGAATTGTTTCTGGTGCCCTGTTGACTTGTAGTGTGTTTATTACTTGATCTGTTACCCACAGAATGTCTTCATATTCACTACACTCTCCATTCTTACAGTGTGCCCTCTAGTTTGGGGCTTTTTCTGTTTCGATAGACACTTCGATTTTAAAAAGTGGTTAAATTTGTCACAGTTGTGGCACTTCTTCCCATATGCTGGGCACCTCTCTGTTTGTCTTGCATGTTTACCCCCACAGGACTTGCATCGCTCTGTTTTTAGATGATGCATTTTCTCTTTGGGGGCAATGTGTCCATGGCCACTGTAACCTTAACTTCACTTTAAGGCTTTCACCTCAGCCTTAACTTCTTTAGAAAACCTTCAATTGCAGAGAGAAGGAAATAACTGGGCAAAGCAGGAATGCAGCCTATATAACAGGAGTCGAGAACCTCAGGTTAGGGGACCCTGTCTGGCCTTCTGGCTGAAAGATGTTCCCCCACCTCTGCTATGTAGGCTCCATTCCTGCCTCTCATCACAAGTCTCAGAGAGCCCCAAGACCAAACTTTGCAGCTCAAGCAATATATGCCCCCAAACCTGGGAGTAAGACAGGCCTGATGTTTCACAGGGCAAGGCCTGGTAAGGGCGAGATCTACACTTCATGTCATAATGATATCCGTTGTAGTATTTTAGGTAATACAGAATAAAAAGTGGGAAATAACGCTAGAAAAGTGGTATATGGAATGTGTAATATGCCCCAACAGTTATCAGTGCACTTCAATACCAATAGAAAATACTAGTGTAGATCTAGCCAAGGTTGCCTCTTTTCTCCCTACCACAGCAACCTCCTGCTTCTTAGTCATGCAGACTGTGGGGGAGAGGGGTGTCTGCCCAAATATTCAGAAATGTCACAAGACATTTCCATAGTGATATTATTCTTGAGATAGTGGCATTAATAACTTGCCTGGAGATCCTAGTGCATTCCATTTGTAACACATATGACACCAGTGTGAGCTTGACTGGACTCTAAAGTTAAACAAAAGTCAAGAAACAGGGGGTTTGCTTTTTAACTTCTAAAATATATTTGGGAGGAGGGTTCAAGATGCTTCATCAAATGAGCTCCTAGCTTTTCAGAGATATCAGTATGGCTCACTCAGTGGGAGAGACAGGGAGGTTTTCAAATGAAAGAGCAACAGACCTTTCAGTTTGGTGAACTTTGTATGCATGGAAATGTCAGCTGCATAGTATAATGCTACTGGGAATTCTTCAAAAACATTACTTCACTTATTTGTGGTCAGTAGGGTTTACATGTGGTCCCTGAGAAGTCAGCATCCTCTCAGTCCAGCCCTTCAGTATTAGAAGAGCAACCAGCAACCATCATCCAGAAAGGATTTCATGACAATTTATCCAATTTAGCACTAGTCTTGGGTGGATGAGGTCTTAGCCTAAATTTGGTTTCTAAATTCTGCTAGACATTTTGAGCATCTCCTCTCGCAGGTCCTCCTTTTGTAGTGCAACCTCAGGGTAAGAAAATATCCTAAAGGAACAGGACTCATATTTTCTAATATTTGCCTCTCCCTGTGCCTCACTTTCAATTCTCCATCATGAGATTTATTAGATAAGGACTGCCCCCTGCTGCAGGAAAGTGAAAATATAACTGAAACCAAGGCACACACCATCAAATTATTAAAAATGAATGGTATCTAATTGAAAAGACAGCCAGAAGCAGAGTGAAAAAGTGGGTGGCCCTCCTAGTTTTAATGTCATACTAACACAAACTAAGCAGAAGATGAAGTAAAACATATTTATTTCAGAAGTAATATCAAAATGTTGTCATATAAATGAGAGCTGCCACTGCCCGCCACCCCATAATTGTAGCTGAGCTACTGTGGTATCACAGTATTCAAAAATATCCTAATTGCTTGGGGGAAGAGTCAACTACAGAATGTTGAAAAGCACTTCAACTTCTATACATTCAGTTTGGTTGGAAAACACCTATTTAGATGCGTGCACACACATGTGTGAGGGAGAGACAGGCAGAGAAATAGATGATATATGGTGCTAGGATCTCAAACATGTCGATGACCTCCCAAGTTATGGTTTGAAAAGCAGAACAGTTATTAATAACTACCACAAACACTTATTTGTAAATTGTGTCAAAGACCTACGAACACCATAGATAGCAGGGTTTCTAACAATAGCAAAAACCAGAAACAGATAACTATTCTGCACCTGATGTATGATTGTTATAGCATGTTCTCTCCTATAGCATGCACAAAAAAGTCACTTCTGTATAGGTGCATTCAACAGACACAGAAATACCAGGATCTTGGGGAGAGCTGTGGCATGGACATGGCAGACTACATACTGCGAAACTAAAGTGGGTAAACTGGCTCAAGAACACCAACAAAGCTTTAGCCTGCAGCAGAGAAGTTTGTATTTTGCCCCAAGTATTTACAGAAAAGAAGTTCTGGTTAACGTGACACTGCCTAGTCTGGTTCAGCAGACTAATCTAAGTAACAGTGATATACCAAGCAAGGATGGAGGTGGGGAGTTATAGTTTGCCAGATAAGGAGCAGGAAGAACACTAGGAAATTGGGACAGAAATCCTTGGAGCCCTAGGTTTAACTTGAGTTTCAGTGGCACAGAGTTGACAGAGAAGGGGAAGAATTGATAGATTTGGAGCAATGAGGAGAAATAAAAAGAAATAAAGTCAGATTTACCTGACAATTTACCTGCTGCAATTTACCTGTTGCAGAGGAGGGGGAAAGGATTTTTTTTTCACTTCCTGGTTGTCACAACCACTTGGAGAGCATGGCCTACCCTGGCTTCAAGTCACTCATTCAAAATGGGGTAAATCACCTCAGTCTTCGTGGAATAGAAAACCAGGATGTGTTTAGTGGCCTCTTTTCCTATGCAGACAAAGGCTGATATTGGCTATGACAGGGGACCAATGCCAGGCCGAGTCATGATTAGGAACTCCTGAGCCCGGGATAGTGCAGAATACTGTTCAAAAATGGAATTTGGAGTGGAGGACAATGAAGTAGTGCCTCTCCTTGGACCCTAACTAGTCCAAAGAAAAACAACGAACACAGAACAAGGCAAGGGAGCTAAGAGGAGGCGGCAAGGCAGGGAAACTAGCAAAGTATCACACCTGGCATAGGTTCCCACAAAAACCTAGTAAAAGCCCTTGTTCTTTTTCCATTTCTCTGAAAGTGGCCATTGAAGTAGGCCAAAAACTTACAAAGCATTGTATAAAAGCCCATTTGCAATCTGAATAAAATTATACGGTAAATTTTAGGTAGACAATGGGCTGGTTATTTTTAGAACTGTATATATCTTAGTTCTCAGCATCCTGTAAGCAGTATTTCTATTCAACTGTATGATGCTGAGGCGTTTCATTATCTCTGCCCAAGAGGTGGCAGGAGCTCATTGGGAGGAAAACCAAGCCCTACATCTACAAAATTGTAAGCCCATTTGAAAAGCACCTCAGGTTCCTTCTGACTGAAAAAATCCATTCGGAGTTGTAACAAAAAATTTAAATAGCATGTTTAGCCAAGGGTTCTGAAGTACTGATTTCAGGGCAGTTATAATACAGGATGTATGAGCCTAACACAGCCATTTCTGCACACCTATAATGTTACCATCCCACAGGAACTGAAGACACTCCCCTCAGGAACTGAAGCAACTTCTCCCCGCGGCCCCGTCTAAATTTACCTTCCCTCAATCATGTGCTAACCACTGTCTAAGTGCACATAAAAAGCAGGCGACTGTAATTTACCTTTGAAATTTAATTGTGTTAACTTTGTAATCAACACCATTTAAATTGAGAACAGGTGGGTAATTGTCAGTGTGGCGGTTTCTTAAACCAAAGCAATTTCCTTCCTTCCTTCCTGGATTATGAAGATACAAAGCAGGTGTGAGTGAGGATTTTCACATTTATGATTAGTTTGTGTTATATACACAATGGGTAATTAATATTCACAGTCCCCGTCAATGTTACTGGTTTTTGTTTATTGAAAACCTACTTAAATAGGCCTCTACAGAAAAAGAAAAAAGAAAAGGACCGAATATCTCTATAACATCTCCCCCCACACACACACACACACCCCGTACATTCCCTTGGCCTTGGTCTTAATCCTCAATTCAAAGCTGTCACAGCAAATGTCCGCAGACTGCACAATTAAATACAATCTTATGTTTGTCTGCTCAGAAGTCAGTTCCACTGAGTTCAGTGTGGCTTACTCCAAGGTAAATGTGTATAGAATTGAAGCTTAAGCCTCCTAGGAGGGAGGGAGAAACACTATTTGAAAGAGAACTTAGAATGAAAGAAAATCATCTTTTAGAAAATTGGCCTGACACTAATGAGTTTAAGAGAATAAAGCAGGATAGAATTGCATTGCTGAAATGAAGCTGGGAAGATAGAGGAGCCTATAAAGTAATAATCCTTATTTGGCTAGATGCCAATAAACCCCTTTCTAGCACTCCACACATTGTTTTCTCTCAGGGAACTGTAAGACAACCCTACCTACCTCTCAAGAGATTTCTTATTAGTCTACATTGGTCTGCTTTTTCTCTTCCTTGGGGTTTCTGGGAATGGTTTAAATATAAAAAACAGGCTAGAGAGAAATGTACCTTAACATTTCTGAGAATATGTAGCTGCAGATATGATTAAGCTTGTAAACTAATTTCATTTTTTCCAAAAGGGCAGAAATAACAGGTCAGCACTGTCATACAGCAGGGTGAAACATTACATTTGGACAGGTTTTATTTGGACAGCAGCCTTCACCCTAGGGTGGCCAGGTGTCCTACTTTACAGAGGACAGTTCTCTATTTGAAGGTCTGTCAGAGGACACACCCCTCTTTGGACGTGTCCTCTCTTTGAAGGACTGTCCCGTTCAAGTCACGTTTAAAAATAACCATATGAAACCATAAGAAGAGAGAGCAGGGCCCTTGAAGTTGCCCATCAATAGTTAGCAGCTGGTCAGCAGGCTGAGCAGGGTCACAAGTCACAGCCTTACCCGCTATAGTGATATGTGCTGTATTTCTATTTAAATTGTGGCAATTTTCTTTCTAAATTTGCAGCTACCACATGCAATTTTTGTGCAACCCTGTGTCCTCTTTGGTCCTCCTTTTAGGTAATGCACAGTGTGTAACTGGCCACCCTACCCAACCCTAAAACCATTAAGCAAATTGCTTTTGAAACTCAAGGGGCTTTCAAAAGCAACTTTTGATATGGCATGGGACATCAGCTGTACCAAACATGGCAAGCTGGGAGTAAAAAATTTTTTACACTGAGCTAGAATAAGCCCTTTGCATGCTTGCCATAGTAAACTGAAGGGAAGGGGGTTATTTTGATTCCAGGGAGTCCAACATTTGTTGGACAACACTGGAGAATGTTTCTCTATTCCCTGCCTAATGTCATTGTTCTACAAACTCATTACACAGACCATATTAAGAAGGATCATGTCAGGGTCAGCTGTGAGTCAGCGATCTCCAGGCAGCAAGGCCAGAGCTCCCAAGGTCAGGAATCAGCAAGCTGTTTGCTGAGTGGAGTCCAAAAGGAACAGAGTCCTAGGAGAGTCAGAGTCAGGTTTCAGAGGTAACAGCTAATGAGCAGATGGCTCAGAAGCAAGTATATGGGGAGGATCTTAGCTCAGTTGTAGAGAGCACGTGCATTGCATGCATTTCCCAGGTTCAAATTCTGACATCTTCATGTAGGATTGTAAATCTGGAAAGCTGCTGCTAGTCAGACAATACTGAGCTAGATGGACCAATGGTTTAATTCAGTGTAAGACAGCTTCCATAAGTAGAGAGGAGAGTAGCACTCAGTCCAGCCAACCCTTCTCACTATGGGACAAAGCAGATATTGCTTTTCTACTCTAATGTAAGTGTGGAGAGGGGGCTGATCTGGATCAGGATCCTAGTGTTGGGGGGAGGGACTTTAACGCTCCTTCCCCCACTCTAGCCCTGATTTGGTTCCCCGCCCTCAATTTATATCGCAAATTACTGATCCATTAAACCAAATTGGTCACTATTTGGCACTGTACATTGCAGGTGCAATGAGTGGGGGGGATCCACACTAGAACTATGGGGGAGGGTTAAAGGGTGAAAGTCCCCCTGCCCGCTTCCACTGTACACACACACACACACGCACGCACACCAGTCCCAATCCAGATCAGGGGGGCTGCACTTTTGCTAGAGTAAAAAGGAACAAAAGACATAGCTATTGGTGAGATCTGTACGGCAATGTCTGCTTTGTCACTAGGAGACAAATTGCGCAGACTGCAGAAAAGGCCCAAGGTTGAGGCTCTATAGGGCAGTGACTGCAGTGGCTGGGAATGAGAGAATCAGCTAAGTGCTCATTCTTCTTCCCCAAATGCGAGCTTTTTTGTTGTTTGAATGGGAAAAGTATGCATTTAAGTGCACATTTTTAAAGTGCGCACCCAAATGCATATTTTTCCCACATTAACTAAGGGCACAGTCCTACGCATGTTTAGACTGAAAAAACTGCTGCAACTCCCAGCATGCCCCAGCCAGCAGTGCTATAACTGTAGGACTCTTTTCTGTCTAAACATGCATAGGATTGTGCCTTAAAATGTAAAAATGCAATTTTTTGTCAAAATGCGCATTTTGAAAGTGTGCATTTTCCCTAACAAACACATTTTGCGAATGCGATCGAAGCTCGGGAATATGTGAGCTTTGCCCCCCAAAATGCACTCATGTTCAGGGGTGCGAATGGGACAAGTTGGACTGCATAATGAGCTGAAACAAAGTTCTCAAGCATCCCTAGCATTGGCTGCCTGCCTCACCTCTCTGGGTACTGCATTGGCTAACTGAGCCAGCTTGTAGGATGTCTAATTCTAACGAGGCGGAGTGTTTGGGTAGTATCCAATGTTAGCCCTACTTTGAGTAGACCCACTGAAATGAATCAGATGGAAGTTAGTCATAACTAAGGGTCGATCTACATTGCGCCCACCATCGCAATGAATTCAGTGTCCCATCGGGTTAAACACTCTCGCTTTAAAACGTGATTATTCACACTCACCCATTTTCCCCATTGCAGTGCTTCATCAAATGCACGAGCTCGGTTCACACTCGAGCCCTGTGCTGTTTTCCTGGGTATGATCTTCAAAGATCATGCCTGAATTAGAAAAAAAAAAATCGCAGAGAAGCCCCGATTCTGCAAGGATAATGCCTTAATTTTTTAAAAAAAACATCCAGAGCGGGGGATAGGAGGGGGTAAAACTTAATCTCATTTGAAGGGATAGAACAACCCCCTGCTCAGTGCAGGAAGCCTGATTCCCAGGCGGTTGCCCATCCAACTACTGACCGGGGCCAACCCTGCTTAGCTTCCGAGATCAGACAAGCACACACACATCCAGCCCTTTGCTTATTAATGAGGAAACGGGGGCTGCTGAGGAAGCTATGTGATCAGTAGCTGGAAGATGACATGGGGTCGTCGAGAGCTGTGATTGGACAGGAGGAAAATACAAACACTGCTGTATATGGACAGGCAGGGGAGGGGACTGTGACCGGATACGGTAGCGAAGGCAGAAGATCAGAGCAGATTAAGGGGAAATACTGGGATATTAGGGTATTGAAAGCGGGAGCACAGAAGGGGGAAATTCCGGTTCCAATTCAAGGCGGGTACTGCGTAGTGTGAAAGGCGAGCTGAGAAACCTCATTGGAAGTGAAAAAAGGTAGTAAGTGTAGATCCAGCCTCACTTTAGTTCTATTCATTTCAATGGGTCTACTCTAAGTGAACACTGGATACTACCCTTTGAGTAGCACAGTTCACCTTTGTGACTCTTTGGAAAATCTACTGCTCTGGCATTGCAGGAAATGAGATACTGAAGCTGGTGATGGAAGTGGGAGGCAGGAAACCTGCATGCTTGTGGAACTTTGTCATAGCTGGAGAATGCGGTATGGAGCTTGGCTCATGGCCCATGTACTGGAAGCTTAGACATGTCACTGTTCTCTCTCAAGGACTCAAGAGCCACCTCCTTTCCCACAAGAAAGTACATGATACAATTTATGTCTTTGGCCTCACTATTAACCTTTTATCTTGGAAGATCTTTGAGATGGTCAGCTTAGTAATATGCCCTTCATTAAATGTTGGTCCCCTGCTGATTTATGCTGTCTAATTGCTTTTCAAAGCTGCCTCATCTGCAGGACGATTCAATCAGGCCATAAAAAGCACTTGGAACAATAATGTATTGTAAACCCCGAGAAATATACTGGCACTCATAAAGGGCTGTAATAAATCGTGCAAAGCTGCGAGTGTTTTATGCAATGCAATGTTTTAGTTATAGTGCTATTCTCTTTAATAGGCACCTTGTGCCTCCAGATATCGTTAATATCATATCCCTCCATTTTGAGCATAGATTGGCTGCTGGGACTTATCAGGGATTACTTCTAGCTGTTTGTTCCAAGCGAGAGGGCACCTTTTTCATTGCAGTGGACTAAAATATTTACCAACTGAGGTGGAGCTGTATATCTCCAAGCAGTTATGTGAAGTCTCCAGTGACATCTGGGCTGATAACTTTCTTGTGGCACCTTCTAAAACATAACAGTGTTGGGAGGATTAGATCAATCCTTGTTGTCAATTGGGCTTGAACACTAATAAAAAGGAAAAGAGCTTCGGCTATTGGGTGGTATAGAAATGAAATAAATAAATAAATAAATAAATAAATAAATAAATAAACCTTGTCTTCCAAAAGTGTTCCATTCCATTTAAACTTGGAATTAGTGTGAAGCTGGGAAATACCAGCTTATTTCCATAGGGAGAGGAATAGTGAAATAGATCATGAGGGGAGAGAGAGAGAACTATGAAATGACGATTAGGATCCAGTCTAAGGGTAGCATCCAATGTTAGTCCTCCTTATAGTAGACTCATTGAAATGAATGCAATTCACTGAATCCAGCTCTAGGTGTTACATCTGCCATGTAGATTGCCATCCCTGTTGCTAGTTTCTCATTTCCACCTGGCCTTATCATTTAGTACTAGGCTGTTGAACCTCTTTCAGCCCAAGGGCCAAATTCAATTTAAGAGAAGCTCTTGGAGGGGTGTATTCCAGTGGTGGGCGGGGCTGAATGCAAAAAGGGGTAGAACTGCAGGTGAAAGGGGTGGGGCCAAAGTGTCCCGATAATACCAACATATTTTAGCATAAAGCTCTTACTGTTAGAGTACCTTTACACTAAAGAAAACCCCTGCAGCCTCCTGTTCTGGAACCTTTCCGCATTTATTGCATGCTCCCAGAAAGCAACCATGTGAGTGCTGAGAGTGGAAGTTTTTAATTTTCAATGTTTCATAGAACTCAATGAAACAGCACCATCTAGTGGCTGTTTTAATCACGTAACATTCCGAGTTTAAAAGATAGTTCATTAGTTCCGGATCTTTTTGAGATGGAATAATCAAGAAATGCCCCGGATGTGCCCTGGAGGCTGATGACATCATGAAAAGGACCCACAAACTTCCATGATTGAGCAATCTCAGTAGCAGAATAAAAGCTCCATGTGAAGGAGCCCTTAGTAACTAAGCTTCAGGAGTGGCATTTCAACCTTTTAGAATGAGGAAAAAACTGTTCAAAAGCCAGAAAACATCAAATTATCAGCAGTCAGGAGAAAGCAGTGGGGCCACAGGGTGGGGTTATTTGGGGATAACAGGCCTGAAGTTCAACACCCTTGATTTTGTACAATTTTCCATGTGAATTCTGTCTGTGTGTCCCAAATGCTTTTGCAATGCTGTAGTATTGGCATGTAGAATGGCTGTTTTTTGTTTTGCCACTCTTGTTCACCACCTCTGTAGCCTGGTGAAACAACCCATGAACAACCCACAGTTCTGAGTTCTCATGTAATGATAACCCATGGTTTAAAACAACCCAGTACACAACCCAACAACAAACCATGGGTTCCCTTTTGGGGTTGTTCACGTTTAACAAACCATGGTTTGTTAGCACAATTGGATTTGTACAACCAAAAATTCAACAATCCATTGGTTAAATACGCCATAGGTTAGCACTATGTGCAAACGAATATGTCAGGGTAATTAGATCTAAGGGAAACTACAATAGATCTACAGAAAGGAGAATTTTGGCAGGTGCAACTTGTAATGCAGGGGAGTGACACCTTGATAAGATTTGTCTGCTGCACAATGTTAAAAGTCCAGGAGTCCTTGTCATCTTTTCCATCTTGCCATCCTAGCCTAGCCACAATCAGAAAGTAGCTCTGTTATATAATGGGGCTAGCAGAACAAATGGATGCAGATGATTGTCATTAGAAAAGCCAGCAAGACCTCCAAAAATCACATTAGTTTCAATATTACTTTTATAATAAAAAAAATTGAAATGAAAATCATGTCTGTCCGTCTCCATTTGATAATTTTAATATACAACAGTTTGTTCTGCTTTCAAACTTAGGCATGGGATATGAGTGGGTTATTGCTGATATGGGAAGAGGGGGAAGGCCTGAACTTTGCAGGTAAGCTTGGAGGGTTTGGTCGGGGGGGGGGGGGGGCTGTAGCTTTAAATAGACCAAAACCAGGGAAAATATCATCTGACACTGCATGCAAAGAACACTTTGGGCAGGGAAGGTTATAGTTTAAATAGGGATGTACCACCGCAAAAGTGCATACTAATCTTTTTCACAGGTCTCCACTTCTGTAAGGCTATTCTGCATAGGACTGTCTATTCTTATGTAATTGTAAAGTTACTTGCAATTGAGAAAAATTTAAGGTGATGGAAGAAAAGAATAACCTGAGATAGTTTTCAAGCCATTTACTTCAGGCAGTTGACTTTCCTCAATGTAGAGTACCAGGAGAGAAGCACAAAGCTGGGTAATTATGGGGATAAACAGTGAACACAATCCACCATATGGTCGAACTTCAACTCAGCATTCCATAAGCAGGGTAAATGGGCTGAGCAAAGCATGCCCTTTCACAGGCATCTGTAGGACAAGTTTGGTAAGAAGTGTTCAAACGGACCGCAACAAATGAGCTGTTCCTAAAACTATAGACTAAGGACCAGCAACTTGTGAACCTCCAAATGTTTTGGCCTACAACTCCCACTATCACTCACCATTGGCTATACTGGCTAGGGCTGATGGGAGCTGAAGGCCAAAATATCTGGAGGGCCCCAGGTTGCCCACCCCTGCTGTAAGCAAAGACAGTTTAATCTTTCTCTCCTGTATTTCTGGATGAGCAAATGAGTGATCCAGTTTGATTCTGGTCTGAAGGCAACTGACTCTGATATAATTCTTCCTATATATTTTTAACAGTTAGCAGGTGTCCCCACACAAGGAGATGCTTTCATTTTCATAGACTAACTCAAACGTATTCCAGCAGAGACCTTTATGTGTAGTCTTTCCACTTACAGGAAGCCTGCAGGAGAGTATTAAGGCATTATTTCATATGGCGGAGTTTCATTTTTCAGTGGGAATTCTTCAAAGTTTATTTGCTTCTTCCAGAATGGCAATTCCTTACCAATACATTAATAGCTGTACTGTGTTGTGCTCCCAAGATGTCATAGCCTGAAGCCATTTTGAATATTAAAGGTCCCAGTGTTCTTTTGTATGCATACGTCCCATATTACTAAATTAAATCTATAAAATATTGGTGGGAATGAGTTTCAAACTAAAAGTGCATGCAGTGGAGAAGATGCACCAGAAAGAAGATGCACCCGACATAAACTGCAACAAATAAGTGTCTTATTGCAATAGATTCCCAAATGGTAATGAGATCTTTGCCTTATGCCAAATGACTCAGACTTTGAGGATGATTTAACCTCTGAATTTAGCATTTGCTTACATCTCTCTATACCTGTCCCTGCAGGAAGACATTTAGGGCAAAATAAATAAAAGGCATCCCTGTTGCAGTACATTAGTGTAAAGAAGCTAATGAAAACGTAGGACATTGAAAACGAGCTTTGCCTTTGATTTATCTGTAAGAAGGAAATGTCCTTTATCATTACCCTGCAATCTAATTGGCTTTTTTGTGTGTGTTTCCCTCCTGAATGGCCTCAGAATAAATCAGTTACCTTCACAATAAACAGCATCTAAAAGAACAGATGATTTTAAAAAGCCACTTAGACTGTAGCAGAGGATTTTATTTAATGCCTTGTCAAGGAATAACAAAGAGCCCATGCTCTTGCAGTATGAAGAAAACAACCCTTGCAAAGGTATTTTCAGTTTATCTTGCAGTAATTTCATATTTACTGTGACTATACATAGTCTCTTCCTGTCTCCTCTGAAGTCAGGCAATAATAAGTTATCAAAGTCAGTCTAGTAAAATGTTTTGTGCTATTTATAATTGTCTGTAGTATTGGGTGTCTTATGGCAACTTCCATCTCCTGTTTGCTGGCTAGGTTATATTTTCTAATCCTGTAGTTAAAATGTTATGCGTGTTTTTTCCAGCCGTGTTTTTCTCCAGTTATTTAATGTGGTGGTAGAAAGCTCCACCAGGTGATTGTTATGATAGATATTTATGTGGTAGAGACTACAGTACTACACACACTTACCTAGGAGTAAGTGAGTTGAATTCAATGAGACTTACTTCTGGGTAGACATGAGCAGGTTTGCACTGTTGGTCTCCTTACGAAGACAACCCAAGTTTTATGTACAGGATCAGACAATTAAAAAAACAAACATACTGTTAGTAATACCTTTATTAGGACTACCCAAAAAGTTGTGAGTAAGCTTTCAAGTTCTCCACAGCTGTCTCACTCCCATGTTTTAACATCCAGCCTGACTGTAGTTCTAGAGAATCAAAAGCTTGCTCAGGACCTTGGTTGGTCATAATCAAAGTACTGCTGTCCTTAGCCATGCTTACTGTTTCCATTTCTTCTCATGGACCAAGATGGCTATCTACGTTTTTTGTGAGGAAAAGAAAATGTGATCTAGCCAGCAAGCAGGAAAAGATGCAATTTGGCTATAGGACATCAAATACTGCCCCCACCCTCCACAAACACACACAGTTTGAAAACAAGCTGTTTTGGGACATGCTGATTTCCATTCTTGCCATGTAAACAGTGCCACCGCCACCAGAAAATGGGAGGGGAAAGCCACTCGTAGAGACCATCTAGCTGAGTCCAGCAAATGTGTTCCTGCTTTCCACCTTGCCTGGGAAGTTGATGCCCTGACAGCTACAGTGCTGGCTACTGTTACTGAGGGTGCCTAGTAGAGACCATCAGAGTTTAGGGGTTGTTTAAGGGTTGTTGCTGTGGGCAACAATTCTTGGATAAGGTGTAACAAATAACAATTTTTTGTTGTTATTTGGATTATGCTTTTGTATTTCTATTGGTCGGTCCTTGTATGAATTACTAGTGGATTATTTAACTTATGGGTTGTCTCCAATGTAAGTCCTCTATAGAGTAGACCCATTGAAATTACTGAAGTTAGAGTAACATTGGATACAACCCCTACAGTGCAATCCTTTACATGTCTTCTCAGAGGCATGTCCCATGGAGTTCAGTGGTGCTTAATCCCAGAGAACTCGATACGATTGCAGCCTTATTGAATGTTCGTTAATATTTGTGTGAGCATTTAAATTTTGTTGCTTTGCAATTGTTAGTGAATCACCTTGAAATGATATATTTTATTACATAAAATCTTCAGATGTTATGAGCCACTTTGAGTGTGGCTTACCATGGAAAAGTGGCATACTTAAACAGATGATGAAGAAGACTTCATAGAGATTTGTACAGCTCGATGTTTTTCAATGGGTCAGCCCCATGTTCCCTTGTAGGTGGACATTACTGCGCTCAGAGTTGGCAATTCTGCACAGAAAAGGAAAACTCACAAAACATATGTCAATATGGCCTTGGATTCCAAAGCAATTTTCATTTGGCAGATTCAGGGCATGTTCGCAGATGGATTTTCATGACTGCAATGTCAAGCAATGGCTTGCAAGCAATATCAGCAGTCACAAATTGACCTCAGCCAAAGTGTTCATGTCTCTTCAGATGCAGTACCTTTCATCATTGGCATTTCAGCCACCAATCTTCAAACGACATGTAACAATTCAATATGCAAGCATCTATGACTCAGATTCTCATGAGTTTTATTTAGGGTGTTATTTTTCATTTTTTGGATGGCATAATCCATCCCTTTCTGGGAGGGGATCTCCAGAGAGCTGTTTCATTCTCATTTGGGGGGGGGGTCAAGGGTGAGTAGTACCGAGTACTAATCATTTCAAAAAGGGATCCCACTATCCCCACCTCCAGTATTTAGACTTGGGGTGAATTCACAAATGTATGTTCATCACAATTCAGTGCCTCCCATTGTAATCATGGGAGGCTGATCATGTTCCAGTGATACTGCCAGGAAATGAATTGCTGAATAGAAACAAGGTTGACAGAATGTGGAATGCAATGCAGACTCAACCACCTGCTTGCACAACTTTCTGTAGTATGTCATATGAAAATCCTCCAGTCTGGACATTACATAGATGCTCTTCTTTTTTTAAAAAAAAAAAACCCTCTCCATTTCCATTTTGGAGGAATAAAATTATTCTTAAACAACCCCTAGGGTTATGTGCTTTTTTAAAATATATATTTAGTAGGGAAAGTTGTGCTATTTTTCCCCTTTTTATCATGTTGCTTCTTAGCCACAACTGCTTATCATTTGATAAAACAAATGCTCCTTATCGGTCGATCAAGGCAGAAGATCACCCTAGCCCATAGAAGTGTCCAAGGCCTCCCTCCAAGATGGATTGGGTCCTCCCCACCACCTCGCGGTACAAAAGGAAGGACGTAGACAGTATGACGAGGGGATCACAGGGCACAGGGAGGTCTAGTAGTTATTCTGGGAAGAAATTGATTAATTATAGACATCTGACAGATTATTCCAGCAGATTAATTAGGAATCAGGCTGGGGTGTGCGCCTCTATCTTTTACTGGAATCGAGAGTGAGAAAAGAACAGAGACTGCTGTTTAAGAGACAGTCACAATATTGGGTTGTATCCAATAATCTAATATATGTCCCATTCATCTCAATGGGTCTACTCTAAGTAGGGCTAACATTGGATACAAGCCATAGTTTTGCTCATTTTTTAAAAAAAAGAAGACAAAAAGCATTTACTGACATTTTTCTGGACTGTGGCAAGAATGGAAATTGCATCAGTCTGGAAATCTACAAGTGGACTGTCAAATGAATGCTGGGAAAGGAGCCTTCCGGATATTGCCTTACTAGAAAAATGAACTAAAGAGCCTTAGCCATGTGCAATGATACAATTGACAATGACTTTTATATCTGCTGGCAACCCTAGATTTCTTTAGCCAACCAGGGTGATGGGGGCTTGAAATCTCCACAGGCACATGTAATCATCTGGAAAGACCTAATTAATACTCCCTAGCTAAGTCTTCATTGGGAGAACCTCAAGAGGAAGTTTAGCCCTACAGTTTTATATATCTGTATCACTATATGTGGGCCATTGTCAATAAGTTATTTCATACTTGGTGTCAGTTGTGTTTTCATGTTGTAACATTCATTGATAAAATAATAATAATAATAATAATAATGATGATGATGATGATGACGATGACAGAAGCATAGCTGTTTATCAAGCTGCTCTGTAAATGCCAGTCCAGCTGTGCATTAGATGTAGCTTTCTACAAGTCTTTCTGGTTATCATCGTCAAATAGATGTCACTCAGTGGGCTGCATCAGTTATTTGATTTTTACTGTGGCTATAGACCAGAGATCATATATGAATGCGAAAGAAAATAGATAGGTGGTAATGTAAAGAAGGAGGTTGGTTAGCACTAGGCTTGCAAATATCTGAAAACAAGGGAGCAAATAAGACTGTGCATAACAGTATCTTCATCTTCGAGTTTCAACGCGGTTGATGAAGTAGTCATGTTATTTCCACATATAATCTGTGATACAAATCAATTAGTGCTCCTTCCCACAGAAAGTTGCCAGAGTTCAAGAGGTAGTAGGTGCTAAAAGAAAGGAAACAAATACAAATATTTAATTACACTGAGTCACTGTCCAGCCATTTTAGAGATGGAAAACGAATAACACTGCAAGCTCATGAAGACCAATTACCTATCCCAAGGTAGGGTCTCTCTCTGCACAAATTCCTCTGTATACGTTACTACAGGTTATCCAGGAATAGATTGCAATCTTTTATTCCACCCCTATTATTCTTGTTTTTATGGAAAGTGAGGGTATTGTTGAACATGACGTTTAGGAGTAATTTTCTCCTGATAAAAGTCAAGTGCATGTTGTTGTTGTTGTTGTTGTGATAGATGCCAGAGGAGGCAAAATGTTGTGCTTTTGTGCACATTTATTTAATGCAAAAATCCTATTGACTTCAGTATGATGTACTGCATAGCTGAATTACAACCAAGAAACAAACCAATTATACAGCACATCTTTTCTTTGCAGCCCCATTCTCAACATGTGAGGCAATATTCAAGCAGTTGCTAGGTGATGTTAAGTTCCCCACTGGCTGCCTGCACTTGGAAGGGATTGCAAATGGCTGTCTGGGCTTCTACTCCTTCCCTTTATATGGATTGTCAGAGCTGGAGGCCAAGATTGCACTGCTGTCTCCTTTGTCCTATAACTGGGGGCAGGGGGGTGTCTCCACAAGCAACTTACTCTGAGTCTGAGCTGGCTGCATTTAGAGGTCATTAGGGATACATGATGTTGTGGCCATCTGACAGTCACTCCGGAGTTTCGCGCCGAAAAACCGGTTCTTCTGAGACTACCTTTAGTCTGATTGTTTTCCTTAATTCGGCTTGTCTGTGCTTTTGTTGTGGTGTGCATTTACTCCGCATTTACACCAGCATGATAGCCCTGCCCAGGGGTGTGTCTTTCACCTCACTGACCCCAGTCAAGGGGTGTTTTCCCCAGTGTTTTCCCTGCCTGTATTTCCCCACCGTTTTTGCCATTTCAGGGCTGGCTGTCAGAGTTTTGCACTACCTCATGACATTTACTTCACCTTGCCTACCACTAAACCCTGGTGGCCATCCCTGCAAAGTATAGGTGTGTTCCAGGCAGCCTCTAACTTCTTTTAAAAAATTAAAGTGTTAAACCAAAATAGTGCTTTTGTCAACAGTACCTACACCTCCCCCCAATCTCACTATCTCTGTATGTCACTATCTCACATTTGTCCAGCAATACCTATATCCCCTATCTCACTACCTCATGATGCCACTATTTGAGGGCATAGCTATTGCTGGACAAATGCGTGACAGTGACCTAGTGACGTTGGAAACCCCTTTGTAGGTGTGTAGATTGCTCTGTCACGCAATCACACTATTGCACAATTGCGTGATAGAGAGATTGAGCACTTGTGTGATAGAGCAAATGCATGATAGAGGCATAGAGACAGGAGAGAAATCACCCATCCAGAAAGCAAGAAGTTAAAAAAATCACACCTACAGAGAGGTTTTCACTGTCACTAGGTCACTATCACACATTTGTCCAGCAACAGCTGTGCACCCTATCTCTCACTTTGTCTCTATCGCACGATAGTGACAAAGTGAGATAGTGGTTTTAGAGGGGGGGAAATAAAAAATGATTGGTGGAATTGGGCATAGCTTGGGGAAGGGGTCTCCTCAGAAGTAACTCCCATTGTGGTCAATGAGGCTAAGCTTCCATCCATTGCTTTCCAGGAGTATCGGGGGAAGGAAAAAGGAGAGCCTGGACAGGGAGGAGGCTTTCTTATTGATTGAGCAACCCCTGCCAGTCTGATGACATTTACTTCAATTCCCCCACCCCACCTGGAAGTATGTTCTGTGAAGCGACTTATACTGGAGCGGTGGAGCCCTGCATGGATCAAAGCACACCAAAGCTGATTCCTTGAAAAAATCCGGGTAAGCCTCCCTTCGCTTCTCCTTCTGTTATTGTGGAGACAGGGTCCGGGTTGCCTCTTGGTATCTGAAGTGAATTTGATCCCTTATTCCTTAGCTGTCTCTAACCCTATGCCTTGTTCAAAATTTGTATCCATGGAGGGGAATGGGTATGTGTACTATGGCTCCGCCCCCCACCCATTACTTTCCCATGTTTACCAACCAGGGAGGTCAGAAGGAGAAATGTAACTGTGTTTGGGTGAATGAGGTTACAGAGCTCTACACAATCAGGAATACTATCTTATCACCATTTTTTTTTCTACTTGCAAAGAATGTCTTTGCATTTCATTGACTTCATAACTGCATCTAAATATATCCGGACTGCAGCCCACATTTACAATTTGGATCCCTTAAGCAAAGTTGTGGTGTTGGTTCCCTTGAGAATGTCTCCTTGACGCAAAAGATCCCACTCGTGCTGATTTGTTTTATTGACTCTGGTCGAAACAACCAAACAAAGCTAACTCTGTGGATGCTAGCTTTGGTTAATTTTGTGATTTTGATAACTTGTTTTCATATTAGTCAGCCTGTTGCTTGATGATTGGGTTTAGTATGCTTATAGTATCTTTCTTGCTAAACATACTAATCCAGAAAACCAGCTTGCAACTAACTCAAATAGTAGGGTGACCAAGTGTCCTACTTTATAGGGGACGGTCCTCTATTTTGGAGAGCTGGCAGAGGGCAGTCCTCTACTTGAAGGTGTCTTCTATTTAATGGGCTTCCCAGTCCAAGTCTGGTTTTAAGCTGAAGCACCATAAGAAGGGAGTGGCAGGGGCCTTGAAGTTCACTTGGTCTTAGCCAAAAGCCTGAGAAGCAATGGGGCTTTGAAGGGGTCTTGATGTATGTTTCTCATCAAGAGTTAGCAGTTCCTGGACAGCAGACTGAGCAGGCTCACAGATCAACTGGTCAGTCTTTCCCGCTATGGTGATATGTATTGTATTGCTATTTCAATTATAATTATTATTTCTAAATTTGTATTTATACATCTAAATTAGTATATGCAAATGTTATGCAAATTTGTGTCTTCGTTTGTCTTCTTTTTTGATGACCTGTTTCCTCTTTTCTGGCTATGCATGGGTGGCCACCCTATCAAATAGGCTGCCATATAGGAATCTGAGGCTGCAGTCCTATGCACACTCACCTGGCAGTAGGTCCCTTAAACAAACCCAATGGATTTACTTAGACACACGTAGGATAATACCATGAATGGAGCGGTGCATGTTTCCCATTTATTATCCCATGCCTTGCCTTCACTGCACAACAGCCTGTTGTGGTCCTGGTCTTCATCATGGGAGCTGTTTCAATGCTTAAGTTGAATGAATTGGAGTGAAGGCTTAGCATATCAGTGTGGTCTTTTTGACTGTGCATCTCTGGTCCACTAAAAATTGGCTGACCTTTACAGATAAGCATTGTAAGTGTAATGTGAAACATCTGGTTCCATATGAATGAACCTTCTAAATCCTTTCATCATTGCTATGCAACTTGTGGGCTCGTGCACATAACCAACAAAGTCTAAATAATTCATTATATTTTCTGATGTTTGCCTAAACATTGAGAGCTAAACCTTCTTTCTCTCTTCCCTTGCTCTTCTCACTGTTGTTCCATTTCTTTCCCAAAAGACTGTAATCATCTTTTGCTTCCTTTGTAGAAATGACCAGTTTGCTATTTGGGGAAGGAATGGGTCATAACTGTTTAGCAACATTTAGAGTTCTTGGTTTATAGACCAGCTACACTGCATTTACTTACAAAGTGAGGGCTTTGCTTTGTCCCGCACTGGAGTATTTTAGACCTTGTTGTTAAAACAAGTGCTAGCTAATCCCAACAGTATACACAGTTTACTATGTGTAAAATAGTGTGGCCCATGACCAAGACATGAACTGTGACATGTTTAAAAAATAACCCTCAGAAATGAAGACTGCAGCATTTTATAACTTCTTTAAAAACCTCAATTTTGAGTAGATTTGTAACAATAACTTTTATTAGCTTCAAGAAAATTTGAAGACAAGGTCTACATGAAAAATCCCAAATATTATTATATTATGTGCATGAAAACTCTAGTGAGCTTCACTATTATGCTGAATGGTTGTTCAGTGTCAGGAAGAGGATGTTGGACTAGACTTTGGTCTGATCTAGAAAGTTTCCTATTATGTTCATAATGGATGCTGGGATTTATGCCCATAGAGATTTGAACCCAGGTCTCCGTGATCCAAGTCAAAATAGTCAGTCTGTCTCAGGCCTGCACAACTTGTGACCCAGCAAACCTAATGCAGCATGCCACTGGCCAAGTATTATGGCCTGCCTGATAGATGTTTGACAACCACCCTGTAATTTAAGTCTCAGGGAAAAGCTCCAAGTGGATTGCCATATATGACTGGTGTACTGCATTTGGCTTGTTGGTTTGTGAGTTGTACTGCAGGGGTGGGGAACATGTGGCCCTCCCAATGTTACTGAACTGCAACTCCCATCAGCCCTAGCTAGCATAGCCAATGGTGAGGGGTAATGGGAGTTGCAACCAAGGGCCTTTAAGGGTATAACCCTGCCAAGGTAGCATACAAGATTTAAACCACATAAAACAGGTACAATAAAAATTCAATAAATACATATTCAATACAGGTTCCATAAAACAGTGATTACCAATTTTTTAAAAGTCAATAAAAACAGATATTGCCATGAAAAACCAGCAGCCTGAGACACTATGGGAAGGCCAGAGAAAATAAGTAAGTCTTCAAAGTCTTCTGCTTTCTTATCCAAAGCAGCAAACTGGCTAAGAATATGTGACATTTCCATGTGTAACTTTTTTTTTCTTCCAGAACACCAGTTTTCCAAGGTTATGTTTTCTACTTTGGGCCTCTGGTATGCATCCTAAGACAACTGGAACCGTATGATGCTTTCAGCTGCTTAAAATGGTGGCCCCAATATAACATGTTTATCTCATGATGAGTTTTTCCACTGTGTAGCTTTTTAGGGTTTAATAGCACTATTCATTCTTTGTTGCACTTTGATACCAAAGAAGTACTTTCTGATAATAATATGTTAGGCAGTGGAGAGACATCAGGAAAGTTTAACTCATTTCATTTGTCTTTGAAATATCCTAGTGGCAAGAGGAAAGTTTGCCTTCTGAACTTGGTGGTAAAATGTTTTTCATGACCCTCCTTCACACTCACACGGTAATTGAGAAGTAATCCATTGAATAGGGTTTTATTTTTCCTTCCCTGTAACCTCAAGGGCTAACAAGTGAAATATGGTTACACAGACTTAATTCTCTGGGGGAATATAAATTTCCCCCGGGATTCCATTAGCATGTGTAGCATTTCATTAGAGTGAGACGGTATGAGTCTTAAAATGCTGAGATACGTTTGGAGTGCTGCTTGATTCATAAGCTAAAAGTTCCAGTTCACAGTGCAATCATCCCAATTCTCAATTAAATTAGCATTTTTCTTCTCCAAAAAGTTTAATGCCCAAGAACTTCAGAAAGTTTGGGCTTTGCAACAGCTGTAATTCTCTGCAGCCTGTGCAGTAGAGGACATATGGTCTGATTCCTATAGTCATTGTAGTTCACTGTTGTTGCATTATAAAATGGAAAAGGTGTGGTGGTGACAACACTGAAATTCAGAATTATGGAATTACAGAAGTACAGAAATGAACACACATACACCCTTCACACGCACAAAGAAGTTCAAATAAAGAACAAGTCATTATGAGTAGAGCCCATCTCCAGTTTAGGGTAGCCAAGTATCCTGCTTTACAGATGACAGCCTTCTGTTTGAAGGTCTGTTAGGGGACAGTCTTCTATTTGAAGGTTCGAAGGCGGTCCAGTGCAAATTGGATTTAAAGGTAAAGGATCATAAGAAACAATAAGAAGAGAGCGAAGGGGCCTTCGAGGTGCCGAGCAGCACTTAGCATCTGGGAAGTAGGCTGAGCAGGGACTCAGGTCACCAGGTCACAGTCTTCCTCACTATTTATTTATTTATTTGATTGATACCCTGCCTTTCTATATATAAAAAATGGCACTCAGTGCAGCTATGGTGAGATGTATTGTATTTCTATTTAAATTATAGTAATTATTTCTAAATTTGCAATTAGCGCGTGTAAATTTTATGCAACTCTGTGGCCTCTTTTGTCCTCTTTTCTTTTCTTTTCTTTTCTTTTCTTTTTGCAATATGTAACTGGCCACTCCACTGCGGTTTGGTCCTGACTCATAGTGGTCCTGACCTCCTACCAATTTTCCCCCTCTCCCAAAACTTGCACTGACAAGAGTGTGAGCAACAGGTGTTGGGTGAAGGGCTTCAGCAATGAAACAGAGCCAAAACAGACATTACTTTAAATGTATGTCTAACAGCTTTGTCTTATTTTCATTTTCACTCTAGAGTAGGTTCAGGGCCCCAATCCAGTTCTTAAAAGCACACCCTCGGCCTCTTTTGGAGGGAGGGAAGAATTTTCCAAAAGTAGAATATGCAAAATAAATCCGTTTCATTCTTGAACTGAGAATGAACAAGCATATAAGCAAAGGTATACCACACATAAGGAGGTTGCTCCCATTCAAAGCAAGAACGATGATCAATATTTCATACTTTCATGACAGGATTTATGAAACAATCCTAAACCAGCTTGCATGCTTGTAAATCCCATTGACCAGTAGGATTTATGAGCAGATAAATGGGTTTGGGGTTGCAGCCACTTTCTTTTCGAATAGATTTTCCAAAAAGAGAAACACTAATGCTGGAAATAAAAATGTCTATTATGACAAGGAAAGCTGTTTTTTAAAAAAACAGTCTTAATGTGTTTTTTAAAAACTGTTTCTGTCATAGTGCCCTATTTCGATGTACCCGTATTAAAAAGGGTGCTCTCTTTTTTAAATATGGATACATTTGAACTTGCCTACTGCTCCCTCAATAAAGTAATCTAAAACAATACATCAATTATATCTAACACTTTACAGAATTAAGAAGATATATGGCTTAGAACATGATAGATGTTGGATATGTGGTCCTTGTGGAGCATATTTTATTCACATTTTTTGGCATTGTGCTGAAATCATATTGGAATCTGGCTGTGTCACTGAGCATATAACAGGTTTTAAGGTTCCAATGGATCCTCTTAGCGTACTCCTTAATTATAGAAAAGACTGTATGGAAAAGGTGGATGTGGAATTTGTCATTAATCTTTTGGCAGTGGCACAAATCTCAATAGCTTTATTTTGTGGAAAGGGGACTGCCCCTCCTTTGCCTGATTTTTTTTTTTAGGATGCGGGAAGTGGCAATAATGATGAAATTAACTTATCATATAAGGGCTAGAGAAGAACAAATGTTTGAGGATAGGTTTATTGAAAGATGGAGTGTCTTTGTCATGTCATGTCATGGAATGATAAATTTAGGATGCAACCTTATGCATGCTTAGACCGAAAAACGTCCTACAACTACCAGCATGCCCCAGTCAGGGAGTTGTAGGACTTTTTTTCTGTTGAAACATGTATAGGATTGTGCCTTTAGAGATTATGTTCACCCATATTTGTTGTTTTCCCTGATCTGTTTTTTTGTTGTCGAAAGATATGTACACATGTACTGGGTGAATCTTCATGTTAATTTTTAAATTTTATTTTATATGATTAAATAAAGACTAAAATAAAATAAAGTAATCTAATTTCTCTTAATTTGACTGTTGCAAGGAATTTTACTTCTCTACAAGAAGTGAAGATCTAAAACAGAGATACCCTATTAGATTGCAACTCCCATAATTCTCAGCCAGAATGGCCAGCAGAGTCACCTTGAGTGCCATTTTTGGTGGAAAGGGGGGATATAAATGAATAAATGATGGGAATTGCAGTCTGACACATTTGGAGAGCACCAGGCTGGGAAAGGCTGCACTCTGAAAAATTAAATTCTGTCGAGAACTCCCTTTGAATAACTTGTTGAGGGATTCATTCCTTCATTCCATTTCTATACCACCCAATAGCCCAAGCTCTCTGGGCGGTTTACAAAGATTAAAACCTTTGCTAATGCAATATTGCACATAATATAACAACCATTTACATATAAACATATAAACATATAAACAGACAACACACATATCTAATCAACTTTAACAGGCAACTATAAGGAATCTCAGGACCCAATAAAAGCCTTATCATATGCTGCCAAATGCCTGAGAGTAGAGGAGCATCTTAACCTGGTACCAAAAAGATGACAATATTGGCACCAGGTGGGCCTCACCTCGTTCCATAAATGGGGAGCCACCACTGTGAAGGCCGTCTTTCTCTACATGCTGGTAGCTGGTGGTGGACAGGACTAGAACCAAAAGTGGGATTGGCCACCCCTTTTCTCTTTCTCTGCCACCCCCTTCCCACACCAGTGTGATGTAGTGGTTAGAGTGTTGGACTAGGATTCGGGAGACCCAGATTCTAGTCCCCACTCAGCCTTGAAGCTTACTGGGTGACTTTGGGCCAGCCACTAACTCTCGGCCTAACTTATCTCACAGGCTTGTTGTGAGGATAAAATAGAGAGGAGGAGGACCATGTGAGCTGCCTTGGGTTCCTTGCAAGGGGAAAAAAGGTGGGATATAAATGTAAGGATAAATAACAAATAAGATGACTTCCCTCATGCACAGCTCCACCGCAAGCTCTCCTTCCACCTGAGCTGGAAGAGCACACAAGCACCTTTGCCGCATTGCCCCATCCCGCCCTCACACTCCTTCCATTGCCGCTGCCTGAACTCTGGCTCAGTCTTCGGAGAGCTGGCCAGGCTCAAATGCCTGCCTCTGAGGGGGTCCTTCCTAAGAGCCAGGCCTTGTGGGAGGGGTATCCCAGGGGTGTCCCAGGAGATAGTTCAGGTGATCTTCTGGGTCGCTGCTCCATGGGAAGGCCAGCCCCGCTTGCACACTCTCCCTTTCTCTCTTCCCTGCCCCCTCGCGTTTCCTTTTCCTAGGGATGTCAGAGAATTCCGCCACGGATCTCAGTGAGACTGAATGCCAGTGTATTCGGCCCCGCGAAATCTCTGGCGGAACGAAGCCCCCCATCCCCCACCCCACGAAAGGCACACGAAACGGGACACCTACCTGCTGCCGTTCGCGCTGCTTTGCGAATGGTGACCGCAGCCACGGCCGCCATTCGCTTCTTCACTATAGCCATGATAGGCTACGTAAATACTTAAGTAGCCTATCACGGCTAACGCAGGGATGCCATTTGCGTCCCTGAGGAAGCCGTGATAGGCTGCGTATTTACATATCCTATCATGGCAAAAAAAAGGGAACGCAAACGGCAGTGGCTACAGCAGCCGCCATTTGCGTTCCCTTTTTTGGGCGGGGGCCATGATAGCCTACGTAAATATTTACGTAGGCTATTACAGCAAAAGAGAGGGGCGCAAATGGCATAGTGGGCGCCATTTGCGCCCATCTCTTTTGCCGTAATAGGCTACGTAAATATTTACATAGCCTATCACGGCCAAAACAAAAAGGGAATGCAAATGGCGGCCGCCATAGCAGCCGTCATTTGCGTTCGCTGTTTTGTTTTGTTTTTTGCCATGATAGGCTATGTAAATATTTACGTAGCCTATCACGGCAAAATACAGGGATGCAAATGGCAGCTACGGCAGCCGCCATCCCTGCAGGCTGCCCAGCGGCCGGATGTCCAGCTGCGGGCGGCCCCGGCCGGCAGCTCCACAGAATCACCATGGAGTGGAGCCGGCCAGAGAGAATTTTGGGGGGAGGGACAGAGCGCCTCCCCCCCACTGCAAATGTCACCTTTTGAAAAGGTGACTTTCGTACATCCCTACCTTTTCCTCCTCACCCAGAAGGCTGCTGTGAGAAGGATATTTTGCTCTCGCAGGAGGTCTACGATATCCCCTCACAGCTACTATCATGACTTCCACTGGCCCTGGTGGTGGGGCACAGCTTACCCTTTATGGGCCTGGTGCACAGAGAGCTGGGCCACCATATTTGCACACCTGAGAGGCAGACTCTGAGTTGGCATAACGTAAGCAAATGATCCCAGGTTAGCATCATCATCTGTCTTATCCTGCCAGGTGGCAAGGCAGATGTAAGCACTCATCTGATGCACATATGTGGCGAAGCAGTCATTTGTATCTACCCTTGATCTCTGGATTTGACACTGCAAGGTTTAAGAAGTACTGCTATGCCTCTATAACAGGAAGAAATAAAAAATTGCTTGCACGTTTTAGTATCTTGTTTTTATCTCAGTAGGTTCTCAAAGCACTTTGTAAGATAGAAAGATTATTTCAATGTCATGTTGTCCCAGTTTTACTCCTACTTAAGAGAAGTCCTGTGCAATCAAGATGAAGAAAATGTCTCATTTTTTAAACTTCCACCTCACTGCCTTGATAAGTATATTTTTAACATGATGAATAATATACTAGAACTGATCACAGGGACAAGGCTATAGCAGTTAAAATTCTATGCCTTCACCTCAAAACTTTGTGCAGAAACTATTCCTAGGTTACAATTCAAAACTAAAATTGTGGAGATGACAACTTATGAGTTCTTTTTAAAAATATCTTTGCAATTTTAGAATATTTTGACATATATTTTTGAAGTGTATCTGTGCATCTATAAAAGCTTAAAAGATAGTGTAAACATGCACACACACACACACACACACACACACACAGAGGTATTCCTTCTTTTGCTCTTGCATGAACTGGGGCATCTTCAAGGCCCCCTTTACAGAATCAGGATTGCCTTTGGAGGAAAGATTATTAGAGATTTATGGTGTCTTCACAAAAGATCTATTTATTTGCTCATGTGGAGATTTAACCAGTTGTTGTAGGATCTTAGAAGGCAAAAATAGTTTGCACATAGTACTGGATCAGGCTGTCAAAATCCACCTTCGTCTTAGGGTGACCATGTGTCCTCTTTTACAGAGAGCAGTCCTCTATTTGAAGGACTATCCAGTCCATGTGTGGTGTAAAGATAAAGAACCATCTAAAGGAAGAACTGGGCCTTGAAATTTCCCTTCTACAGTTAGCACCTGGACAGCAGACTGAGCAAGGCACACAGTCAGGTCAGCTGGTCACAGTCTTCCACACTATGGTGAGATGTACTGTGTTTCTATTTAAATTATTTATCAAGTTTTAGGCAAATCAGTATCCTCTTTTGACCACTTGTGGTGCCACATTTCTTCTTCTGGGGGGGCGATTCTTAAGTGGCCACCCAACTTGCTCTGCAACCGTACCAAGCCAAAACGTCTTTATAAACCCAACACCCATTGTGGACTCCAACTCAGGCAACACAAACAACAGTCTCAAGGTGTGTGTGTAGAGGGGAGATTGTCCTTTCCTGACCTTGACAAGAAGCTCACAAGGCATGATGGGGCAAGGCAGCAGTGATGGCCCTGATGGCTGAAGTCCAGGGCCCCACCACCCAGCCCTTCCCCCCTCTCCAGTGACCACCTAGAGAGCAGCAAGTCATGAGGATAGAGACAGATGATGGAGCCATCAGGACCAACACCGGTCACTGCAGCATCATTCATATATATATAAAATGAGTAAGGGGTAGCTGGCCAGGCATATACATGGTTACAGATGCTCAGTTTCTTATTTTTACTTGAAAAATATATTATCCCTTTCTACAACAAAATGATGTTTTCCCCTAAGTATATACGTTTGATATCAGAGCACCAGGAGCAAACACGGTTTTATTCTTGTAGTCTTGTCTAAGTAAGTTTAAAATGCAAAACTGCACATAGGCAGAGTTTGTTTGCTTGAACCAGGGTTGGCAGACTATCTTTTGTTTGTTTGTTTGTTTGTTTGCTCCAACACCTCACGAGTGTAGAAGCGGTTGTACAGCATGAAATGGGGTGGAAAGGGGTGGGGGAGGAGCGAAATATTAGTTGTGTGCTTTACAGCTGAAGCAATCCACATGGCTTTCTAAAGGGGGACCCATTAAGACCATTCAGTCCGGGCTCTAAAGTTAGCTAGCTGCATCTGCAAGATAGATAGTAGTTGCAGTCCTGTGGAGAGCTCCAGCTGAGCACCTTGCTCCAGCCCAGTGTAGGACCAGAGGGAAGCCCTTTATTCCGCCAGGGCCAGGTCAGTCTTCCCAGGCTCTGCCTCTTCCCTAAGGACTGGAAAGCTTTAAAGGGGCAGGACCCTGCTTGGAGCCTCGTTGTCCTCCTCTCGGACAATCTTCTCCAGGCACGTTGCCTGCGCTGATAGGCTGCCAAGAGAAAGGGAACTGGTGCAGGCTCTGAGGGTACAGGGTCTGGAGGTCTTTATTCAGAGGCCACTGATGCAAAGGGCTCAGGCTCTGACCCAGTCATGATGCTAAACCTCAGGTCAGTTTCCAGCTCCTCCGCCTCCAGTGCTGCTGGCCAGATGCATCTGGCTTCTCCCTTCTCATCTGGGTTGGAGTCAGAATGAATGGAGGCTGGTGGTCAATCTGTCTGATGGGGTGGAGGGTGGGTCAGCAGAGATGGAGCCAAGAGGCCAGCAGTCTTCTCCACTATGGTATGTATGGCATTTCTATCTAAATTATAGCAATTCTTTATTTATTTATTTATTTATTTATTTATTTCATTTCTATACTGCCCAATAGCCGAAGCTCTCTGGGCGGTTCACAAAAATTAAAAGCAAACAACACACAATAAAACAATTTAAAATATATAGAACATTAAAACCATTCTTTCTAAATTTTCATGTACACATATACATTAGCACATGCAAATATTATACCAGCGCCTTGAGAGGGTTTCAGCGGAGGCTGGTGGCTCTGATTTCGGTGGAGCTGTGCATCCATTCTGCATTTGTCAGAAGCAGCCAAAACTCTATAGGATCTATCTAAGGTGCTGAATCCATTTGGGAGATGGGGTTCAGCACCTTGGATAGCTCCTTTAGAGTTCTGGCTGGTTCTGACTAAAACCCAGAATGGATTCATAGCCCCACTGAAAGCAGAGCCACCAGATGGACGGTTTTATCCTTAAAGGCAGCCTAAAAAATAATTCTACAAATAAATAAAATAGATTGTGCAAACTGGTGTCCTCTTTTGTCCTCTCTTTTGGCCATGTGAAAATGGCTGCCCTATGTAGGCCTCCTTCCTCCCCTGCTGCATGTTCAGCATCCCCTGTTTGATCTTGTGGACAGGGCTTTATAGCACTCTCTCAAAATAGCATCTGCCATCTGCTAAGCATCTTCCACATTAATTTAGACACACATTCTAAGATGTGCCTCTCCTTTTGTTCCCAATTGCTTGTCAAAAAGAGCTTGTCTTCCATCAAGCCAATTCAGATTAAATTGTGTGCTGCACTAGCTACTTCAGAGCAGCGCTGCATGGGCGCATGTGAAGTAAACTGATAAGAGGCACAAAAAAGGGGGATTCAAAAGACAGAAAGATGAAAGAGGCACTTTTAGCAAAGCACTTCTGCCATGAAAGATGAACTGTGTAATGTTGCAACCCTGGGTGTGTAGTAATTCGCTTTCACAGATTCTTGATACCCACTGCTGGGGGGGCAGTGCCAGGGGGGTGCATGCACATATGTGTGCATGTACATGCGTCTGCATTTTGATTTTCAAAACAATATAGAAATTAACACTTGCATCGCAGAACTTTTAAAAGATGCTATTATTAGTGAGGCAGGTGTATCTGCCATTTTGGCCAAAAGGATTTCTTTGAAAAGGACTTGGTGCCGCCTTCTGCTTCAGTGCTGTAAGCAACATGCTCTGATTTGAAGATAAAAGTCACTTTAAACAAAAAGTCTGCGTTCGAGCATCATTACTGAAACAAATGCATTTAAAGGATTCCTCTTCCGAAACACATTTTCGGTGTTGTGAAGTGTGCGTGTGTGTGTGTGTGTGTGTGTGTGTGTTGGGGGTGGGGGTGGAGACAGCCTTGGTTTTAAAATGGACATGTGTAAGAAAAATAAGGAATAATGTAAAAGAATCAAGTTGCAAATCCTATTGGGCTGCAGCCAGTGAGCAATAACATGGGTAGCAAGAGACTGCTGACAGCGAGTGGAGAGCTGTAAACTACAGGCAGCTGGAACATGAGCCCCTCAGGTTCCTGAGAAATTTTTACCACTCCCAGGTGAAAAGGCTGAAATTGGAAAATTGGAGGGTGTAAAAACAAAGTTTATGGATGAAGGAATGCTGAGTTTTTGAGACAGGACACTTTGGCAAGTGGTTCAACCCTGATTTCTAAAAGCCAATACAAAAAGGCACATCTTTTAAACTGATGCATGTTTTAAAAGCTGGGACTGTATGGAGAAAGAAATTTAAAAAGAGTTGATTTCCTTCCAATGATAGCAGAAAGTGTGTGTGTGTGTGTGTGTGTGTACACCAGTGTATTGATGTGCTAATACTTCTGGGATCAGAACCTGGATGGAAGACCTCTGGGAGCCCCATATAAACCACTTTGAGCTTTCCAAAGGGAGAGATGGCAGGGCGGCCGCCATTCGCAAGTCAGCTCAGACGGCAGCCGGTAAGTGCTTTGTTTCGCACACCTTTCGTGAGTTGGGGGGGCAGGGGCTTCATTCCGCCACGGATTTCGGGGGCATTCGGCCTCACTGAGATCCGTGGCAGAATTCTCTGACATCCCTAGGAAGGAATGGTGAGAAAGAGGAGGCGCAATAGCAGATGGTGAGAATGGTGGTGAGGAGATGCACTGAGAGAGGGGGCCCATTCTGGGTGTCTTGCTCCTGGGTCTCCAAAACCTAGAGCCAGCACTGAAATTATGGTTGTCAGAGTTGTATCTGAGCCCATAGAGTCCCAAGGCAGCTCTGATTCTGAAGAGGAGATATCACTCATGGGAGAGGAACTCTCTCAGACTTCAGAGGCGCAGCTGGAGGGGGAGACCCCCCCCACTCACATCCCTGTGAGCGACAGTGACCCAGGCATGGAAAGGGAGGGACAACTTGAGCTTTTAGACATGAGGTGCAGGCACAAGCGAGAGATTGTAAGGGCCGAGCTTCGGCGCTCAGCCCGATTGGCTCGACGTCAATAGCTGCGCCCTGAGGCCCCACAGGAGAGGGGGAGATCTTCCTCTCCCATCCCTTAAGTTCAGAGAGTTGCCGCGTTTTTTCCCAAATGGAGATCAACTGACGTCCTAACCCATCAAAACCCCTAGATGGCTGTTCCTTTGTAGTTCCTCTGAGTCTCAGGCAATTAGCATCTGTATGCTTGATTAGGTTGAATGGAATTAAAGCCTTGGAAAGCAGCCCTTTCGTCTGAAAGTTGATTCTGGCTATTGGAGGATTCAGTAGGTAACAGGGGCACCCTGACAATGGTAGGAAGGGGGCCTTCTTCTAAAACACTGCTGCCTGCCCATAATTTCATAAAGGATAGGGACTGGATTGATATAAAGACACATTATATGGTCTTAAACTTAATGAGACCCTTGGGACCCAAAAGACCCTTTTTGTATGCCCTTGTCTTAAAGGCTGCTTCTAACCATGTTTGCTTGAAAGCAAGTATCATTGATTTCCATGGGATTTACTTCCATATCACTCATTTTAGGATTGCAGCCTTCCTCTCATCTATTCGGACATGTCAAAGCAAACGCACTCACTGAATATTGAAGAGATACCTGACTGAGAAATGTTGATTAGCTATTGTGGGTCATTTTTTTTTAGATATGGACATCACTATAGTATATCCATTCTTCCCTTGGTTGAGTTATTATTGTCTTGCTATCATGTCCTGATTCATTTGATTTGGATAAGAAAGGAGACAATTTGCCCGCATGAATGTATTGATGACAATAATTATTTTTCTCTTTATGTAATTCCACTTCTTTCGGAAGCATGCAAAACAGTTCTCTTTCTTCCACTGCATGGAGGAGGTGGAGACACTTATGTTTTATTGAATGATGGGAAAGAATGGAAGACAACTATCCAGAAAACACTGTGATATGTGAGTTTTAAGTATCTTTTGTCCTGTTACTGTGATTAGAAGATCTGAAACTAGTGGTGGGTTTAAAAGCAAATCAGTTTTAAAAAATCAAATATGCTAAAGCAGGAATGGGCAGAAAGTAGATCTCTAGATGTTTTGGATTTCAACCCCCAGTATTCCTGACCATTGGCCATGCTGTTAGGGGCTTCTGGGAGCTTAAGTGCAAAACATATGGACCACCCCTGTATTAAAGTGGTTAGGATCATTCAGCAGCTGCCAGTGCCCCTGTACTCCACTAGGGCCCACCACTGATAATATCCTCTCCCCACATTTAGATTTTCTTCTAGGCTAGTGCTAGCCCCCCAGCATTTGCATTTCTCTGATGTTGCATCACTCTGGGCATTATGAGAAATTAAAATGGCAGCTAGACCCGACCATTCAACACTAGGGGCTTTTCTTTCTCTGCTGTATCTACTATTGATTTTGCCACAGAATCGGGATGGAAGCTCTACACAAAGACCTTTTCCTTTCCTGCTTTTCCACTATATAACCTCTAGGTGCCACTGTGGTATGGCAGAATAATGTAATTGCTTTCTTTCACTTTCACAAATAATACTGCATTTTCCCCACTCTAAAAACAAAAACAAAAACTGGGAAAGTGCTCTTAAAAAACAGAAGCAAAATTGGAGGGCCATCTAAAGCACATGTATGCAACTGTGAGTGAGGGATGACAAAGGTACAATGAAAGCCTCATGTGGAAAAGTCCTAGATGGGGCACTGCTGCTGCCGCTGTTGCCCACCATACCTGGCTGCCACGGTCTCTGGGTAAGCCCATCAGAGGCCACTGATGGACATGAGGTGACTGCAGAGGCACTTTACACAGGGCTTCCTTGAAATCTGGAGCCATCTCAGAGGACTTTTAACTGTGCTATGTATAAATGTTTTGAACATTCATGTAGAACACCCCTATACTTTTCTATTGCACCATTTAAGAATAAAAAATGATAAACAATGACTTTATTTATTTTATAATAGCCCTATGGAATAATTAGTTTAAGTTCTGATCCACAGCATACATTTTTATCCATGTGAGATATCTCTCTAAATATGCACTTATGCAGACAAAAGTAATGTGGGCACTGGGTGATCACAGCAATTCCCACAGTCACTGTGGCTGGAAAAAGAGAATGATGGAAGCCTAGCCTAGTTTACATGCTAGCTTCATTGTTGCTCGTACACAGGCACTGAGTAGCTATGTATATGTTTCTCCCATGAGGTCAGGGTGGATTATGTGGCTGCATATCATACTGGAGACACAGCAACTAATGAACTGTGTTACCCACCTACCCCCAACAGAAAATTTCAGGGCTCTAAGCCTTTGTCTCTGTAGGCCTCAAAACTTCACAGTAACCAATCTCTCTACCCCGACCATGTAATCAGAAAATATACATGGTAACCCAGACTGGTATGGGAACAGTTACAGGAGAAACAGCAACCACATCACTGAAG
This sequence comes from Heloderma suspectum, assembly GCF_057233095.1. Taxonomy (NCBI): domain Eukaryota; kingdom Metazoa; phylum Chordata; class Lepidosauria; order Squamata; family Helodermatidae; genus Heloderma; species Heloderma suspectum. The sequence goes on from NC_139458.1 coordinate 329,328,332, forward strand.
GTAATATGTAATTCTGTGATTCCCCAGCTCAAACATCACATTGGTTTGTAGATGTGAGCACATGCCAAGACATTCGGGAATTTTCACATGCATAATAAAAAAATATTATGTGAACAGGCCCTTAGAGAAAAGATACACTGAACAGTATGAGAGATTGTATTAGTAATGTCTAAAACTGCACAGTGCAAGCTAAATGATATTCACAAAACCCTAAACATGACTCTTATCCTGGTCACACCTTCAGCATTCTGAAGGGGCTGGCTTTTGTGGATCTGGACCACTGGCCACACAGTGAGCTTCATCGTTCAACAGGGGAGAGCAAGATGGACGTGGGGCTCTCCCATGCAAATCCAGCATTCTGTCAACTGCATCACACAGGTTTCTCAGACAGCTATTGGAACATGTTGACATGTTGCCAAATTAGCTTCTGTAGTACGTAAAGCCAAAATCTCTGAGGTGTTATTTCTTCCTTTCATTCCAATATAGAAAGACAATCTGATTCAGATGGCCTATCCAGGCTGACTATAGCGAAAGGGAGTTTTCTTGGGGTGGGGGGGGGCAGGTGTACTTTCCTCCCACTGCACCATGCAAAAAGTATCCATGATGATATGGGTGCTGCATGCAGATCCCCCAAGTGCACAGTTCTTCTCCCTCACAAAGGAGGAAGGTGAGATCACGTGAATCAGGTGCTTGCATCACACAAGTGGTGTCTGTGTGTGGTTTATTTGCACGGGGAAGAGGTCCATGGGTGCATCTGCTTCTCTATCACACGAAGACTCTCACTTCCCAGGTAAATTTCTCAGCTGAACCATTATGATCAGCTTACTACTTGGTGGGTGGCGATGCAGTACGCCTGCACATACAACTCTTACCCATTAGGTAATAGACATAAAACACAGTTGTCGATACCTTCCATTTGCATGTTGAAGAAAATCCACACAAGTCTATTGCTCTGAGTGCATTTAGCAATAAATAACCCTCTACAATGAACTCAGTGGAATTCTTGGCATGCTAGCACTGCTTGCATTGCGTGACAGAGAGTCCTTCCTAGTCAACCCCAACTTTTACTTAAATCAACTCAAAGTATATAGATCCAACAAACTCTGCAAGGCGAAACATGTTTACATAGCAACAGACTTTTCTCGGGCAGCCTTTCTGAGGGCAAAAAGGAGGCTGAGAAACTCCAAAGCATGTGGGGAATCCCCAGTACTTGTGCAGAAGACTCACACTTGATGATTTGGAAACTACCCAGTAGTATCTGAGTGCATACCATTCCATTTACTTGGAATTCAGTAGAACCTGCTTCTACATAGACATGGATAAGTTAGTGTTATAAATCATGTAATGCAGGCCTAGAGCAAAGGTGAGACCTATTAATGGTCATATCTTCCCTCTATAACTTTTTTCTATGCCTCCCTCATAGGGGTGGAGGAGAAATTCGTTTGTTCGTAATTTAATGTGAAGTTTGTTTGCAGTTACTTTCAAACTAATACACAAACCGAAAGTCAGTTATCCTTCTCTGGATTTTGCAACAGTTATCCAATTAAAAATGAATAAATTAGGGGGGAAATGCATATATTAGGGGGAAGTGTGAACAAAAGTGAACAAAAGATATTAGTGAAAATCACTTTAAAATGCATTCTACTGGGTGAAATTGCTTGCAAAAATGCATGTATTAGGAGAAATGTGCACAAAAAAGTTGTTTTTAGTTATATGTTGTTTGTGTATATTGTCTGTATGCTTTTATGTAAATGGATTTTAAACTTTTTATATTGTATTTAATGGTTTAACTTCGGTAAACTGCCCAGAGAGCTTCAGCTATGGGGTGGTATAGAATTATTAGTATTAGTATTAGTATTATTTTCATATGAACTTTAAAAAAAAGAATTCTCAAAGTTTAGGATCAACCGAACTTAAAATTGGAAAAATTCCAATGTTTGGGACAAACCAAAATTAAGATTGGAAAAATGACAAACCGGGGAAAACTGAAATGGGCAGATTCATCCATCCTTGCTCCCTTGTTTTCGGCCCAGAATCTCCTCACATACACCTTTTCAGTTGTTACAGTAATCAGGAGCACTTAATTTTGGCTATTTTCAAAATCTCTTGATGCTTCATTTCAGACACACTTTATATTGAAAGACTTTCATTCTGTTAATCAAAATCCTCACAGTACCTTGGGCCGCCCCGACAAACACAGCAAGACTGACTACATTGCTTGTTTTCTGCCCAGCTCTGGCTATTGTCCTTATAGTAATAGTGCTTTTCTGCGAAGGTCAGAATCTGTGTGACTGCAATACTTAGCAGGTGCCCGAGTTAGGTAAAGTTCAGAGAATAAATGGCAGCCACCAGGGGACAGAGATGGGGAGTGCAGCAGATTTGTGGACCAGCATGGGGCAAATGTAATTTTGCATGACCTTTTGAAAGTGCCATGTGACAGCTTATGACTTCATTAGCGCCACCTGGGCGATTGTAACACAGAAGGGGAGAGATTTCGCTGGGTCTGAATTGCCGACCTGGTTGTAGGCTTCAGGTTATCCAGGGCACAACAAATATACATGCAGTGTATTGCTGCCTGTCAAGACTGAGTGACAAGCTGTGCTCTCCTGCAGTATCTGGTTTGGTAGCTTCACAGAGAAATGTGATGTAGCAGTCTTACAGGGTACCACAATCATATGATAGCTTATTCGCTGCTAGTGAATACTTCCATATCTGTGGGCTCAGTTTTGCCACTGTGTGTATAGAATGAAAATATAACATTCTACACAGTACCAGCTCCAAGTTTGGGGGCCCTTGGGCAAGACAGCCTCAACGGGCCCTCTCCCTCAGTGAGTCAACCTTCTCAATGTCATTGTCACCAGCTGCTATGGCTGGTCCTCCTCTTTTTCGTCATTGCTCCTACTTGCTTGTTTGACAGGCAGAGAGCCAAAGAGCAGGTAGGCACCGCTCCCCCTTCTCATCAGCACTGTTTTCTGGGCTCGTGCAAGAAGCAGATGAACATGTAAGCTGCAATGGTGGAGAAGAAGGGAAGTTGAAGGGTGAGGAACACATCCACAGCTTAAGCTTTATCTTGTCAGAGAAGAGAAAAGCAGAACATAGGTTCTGTCCCAATGGGTCCCATATAGGATACAGGATGCCAGCAATGCTCACCCATCTTCAACCACACCAGCCACAATTGTGAAGGGATTTTTCAAATACTAGAGTCAGGGTTTCTCTGGAGGCCTTGTATGTTCGTGGCAGTATCTAGATGCAGTCATTCCGTAAAGAAGAAACTACAGCTGTGCCCAAATGGCCTCACAAAATTCTCCAGCCTGTTTGTGGGTAGAGAAATTGGGGGGGGGGGGACAATTTCACTGAATTTCTCCTAGGGGAGGAGGTATTCTCCAACAGTTCATCACAGATAGGGCTCACTATTGGCAGAGATTGAAGCACAGCTTCTTGCTTTTTTCCTAAGGGTTTTTGGTTTATTGCACTGCTTGTGAAGGTGGCAACAGCATCAACTACACCTAATCCCTGCGAGGTGGCCAAGGGTGCTGTGTGTGCTCTGTCTCCCTATTACACATCTTTCCATTGCTCTGGCAGCCTCCCAGATCACCTGCACTTTCTGAACTGAAAATGCCCCATGGGAAGAATTGCCTCATGATGTCTTCCTCAGGATGGCTTTAACTGAAGGGCAAGAAGCTGAGAAGGCTACAGGGTGCCACTAGGGATGTATGAAACAACTTACCTGTTTCGTTTCGTGACATCCACGGTGGGGGGGAGGCACTCCATCCCTCCCCCCAAAATCCTCGCCGGCCAGCTCCGCTCCGCAGCGACTCCATTTGCGTGGCTTCCTTTTGCCGTGATAGGCTACATAAATACTTACATAGCCTATCATGGCAAAATACGTACGTAGCCTATCACGGCAAAATACGTAAGTATTTACGTAGCCTATCACGGCAAAAGGAAGCCACGCAAATGGCGGCTGCTACGATGGCCACCATTTGTGGCCACAGCAACCTGGCAGCGGCTGGGAGACCAGCTAGAGCCGCCGTCGCATCTGCCACCGCCGGAGCCGCCGCCACTGCCATACAGGGAATATGAAGAACTGTATTCTAGTGTGTGTGTGTGTGTGTGTGTGTGTGTGTGTGTGTGTACTTTCCCTCCATCCAGCTGTTCCCTGGACACCCCCCCCCATTCACCCAAGGACCTTCTGAGATAACGAACAGGAGGTTTGCTAATGAGCTGCATGTGGAAATACAAAGCTGAGCTGGGGGCAAGTGCAGTGCTGACATGTGTAGGAGTAAGTTGCATTGAACTCAGTAAGACTTACTTCTGAGTAGACATGCACAGAGTTGGTTCTCCTCTCTGCTCAGCTTTGTATTTCCACATCCAGTTCATTATCAGACCTCCTGTTAGTTATCTCAGAAGACCCTTGGGTGAATGGGTTTTTTTTTTTTCCAGGGAACAGCTGGATTGAGGGAGATTCCACACACACACACATACATACACATAATGGAAGAATATACTTCTTCATATTCCCTGGTATGTTTATTCCTCATTTTGTCCATTCCCTGAGCATGTGCAGAGTGTGCTTTTTATTCAAACAAAGAGAAGGTTGCTGATCTTTCCCTTTATGCTGCATTTGTACAAGCGAAGTGTGACTGCTTCAGAAAGAACTTTCCATTATACTGTCTCTTTTTCTTCATGAGTTTCATAACAGATATATGATGTAGTGGTTAGAGTCCAGCCCAAAGTCACCCAATGAGATAACTAACAGGAGGTTTGCTAATGAGCTGGATGTGGAAATACAGAGCAGAGCTGGGGGCAAGTGGGGTGCTGACATGTGTAGGAGTAAGTTGCATTGAATTCAGTAAGCGAAAATAAGGGGGAAAATAAGGGGCGAAAATAAGGCAAAAATAAGGGGGAACGCAAATAGCATCCGCTACACTATTTGCGTTCCCTCTTATTTTCGCCATCTTAGTCTACGTAAATATTTACGTAGACTAAGACGGCCAAAAATAAGAAACGCAAATGGCGGTGGCTGTAGCCGCCACCATTTGTGTGTGCGTTTGTTTTTTTTTTACCCAGACCAGACGTGATAGTGGGGATGTACGAAAGGGACTTACCTGGTCCCGCAGCTTGTTTCGCGGTGTAGGGGAGGTGCTTCGATTCTTCCCCTGAAGTTCAGGCCGGGGGGAGAGGTGCCCCACCTCACCCGGCCAAAATTCAGGCCGGGGGGGAGGCGCCCCGCCTCGCCTGGCCGAAATTCAGGCCGGGGAGAAGCGCCCCGTCTCCCCGGCCGCGAAATACAAAAGTAAAAAAAAAAAAAACCCGTGATAGGCTACGTACCGATTAACGTAGCCTATCACGGCTAGATTTGCAAAGTCAGCCGTGATAGGCTACGTAAATCGTTACATAGCCTCTCACGGGTGACTTCGGGGAAAAAAAAAAGCGTACGCAAATGGCGGCACCCATGGGCACCGCCATTTGCATTCCTTATTTGGTCCCGGTAGTCTACATAAAGATTTACGTAGACTACGGCGAAAATAAGGGCAAAACTATTTGCATAGCCTATCACGGCTGACTTTGGAAATCTAGCCGTGATAGGCTACATTAATCGTTATGTAGCCTATCACAGGTGTTGTTGTTTTTTTTTACTTTATTTTGTAATGGCGGTGGCGGCAGCTGGTCAGAAGACCGGCCGCCACCCCCGCCCCCTGACGAAACGCCCCCGAACTCCCGCCGGGACCCGCCGCCAAGACGGACATTCGAGGGAGGTAAGTCCCATCCCAGGGGGGCGGAGGATTTCTCCCCGAAACTTGTTCGGGAGGCCGAACACGTTGGCGCTCGGCCTCCCCAAGATTCGTGGAGAAATTCTCCGCCATCCCTACGTGATAGGCTACGTAAGTCTTACGTAAGTTTGTGAGTAGGGATGTTAGAGAATTCCACCCCCCCGCAGATCCCCGCGTAGTGATAGACTACATAAGTGGGGGGGAGAAACAGACTGCAAATGCTGGTGGCAGCCGGTCGGAAGACCCGCCGCCCCTGCCGCTGCCGCCGAAGCCGCCGCTGGAGCTGCTGCCGTCCGGAACATCCGCCCCAGGTAAGTCTCGTCCCGGGAGGGATCCACGGGGGTGGCGGGGGGCAGGCCGAATGCACTGGCATTTGGCCTCACCAAGATCCGTGGCAGAATTCTCTGACATCCCTACTCACAAACAATATCACCAACAAGGCTGGATGTGGAAATAGAAAGCCTAGCAGGGGGAATAATACTCATGCAGGGCTCTAGACTGGCATGGTCATTTTAAAAGTTTTTTTCTTTCTTTAGGGATGGCGGAGAATTTCTCCCCGAAACTTCGGGGGGCCGAGCGCCAACGTGTTCGGCCCCCCCGAACAAGTTTCGGGGAGAAATCCTCCGCACACACACCCCCCGGGACGGGACTTACCTTTGACGAATGTCCCTCCCGGCGGCGGGTCCGGCCGGCAGTTCGGCGGGTGTTCATGCGGCTGCCGCCGCCGCCATTCCAATAAAAGAAAAAAAAACGCCCCCGTGATAGGCTACGTGACCATTAACGTAGCCTATCACAGCTAGATTTGCAAAGTCAGCCGTGATAGGCTACATAAATCGTCACGTAGCCTATCACGGGTGACTTGAAAAAAAAAAAAGCGCGTACGGATAATGGCGGCCCCCATAGGGAGCCGCCATTCCCGTTCCTTATTTGGTTGCTGTAGTCTACGTAAAGATTTACGTAGACTACGGCGAAAATAAGGGCAACGCTATTTGCATATGCTCGGGTTTTTTTTCTTTTTTTCACTCAGCCATGATAGGCTACGTAAACATTTACGTAGCCTATCACATCTGACTGCAGGGACACAAACGGCGGCGGCTACGGAACGGCCAGCCAGGATTCGCGGCGGGAAGGATGGGGCGCCTCCCCCCCGGCCAGAATTTCAGGGGGAGGGACGGAGCGCCTCCCCCCACTGCGAATCAAATTTTGGTTCAGGTAAGTGACTTTTGTACATCCCTAAAATATACTACCTTACGTTTTTATTTACAAAAATTTTGCAACTCGGTGAGATGACCAAAAAAAAGCCGCATGACTGCTGGCTCCGCAGGACCTTGTGGTGCCGTTCCGCAGAGGGTTCCGTTGCACAGATTGAAGGGAATTCGATCTAGGGATGTACGAAAGTGACTTACATTTCGCGGATTATTTTGATGGTGGGGGGGAAGGCGCTCCGTCCCTCCCCCCGGAATCCTGGCCGGCTGGCTGTGCTCCACAGGGATTCTGCGGAGCCACCGACCGCTGGCTAGCAGGGACGCAAATGGCGACAGCCGTAGCCACCAGCGTTTGCGTCCCTGTAGTCAGCCGTGATAGGCTACGTAAATCTTTACGTAGCCTATCACGTCTGACTTTTAAAAACACACACACGCATACGCAAATGGCGGCAGCTACAGCCGCCGCCATTTGCGTTCCTTATTTTGGCACGTCTTAGTCTACGTCAAGATTTACGTAGACTAAGATGGCAAAAATAAGGGGAACGCAAATAGCGTAGCGGATGCTATTTGCGTTCCCCTTATTTTCACCGTCTTAGTCTACGTAAATATTTACGTAGACTAAGACGGGCCAAAATAAAGAACGCAAATGGCGACGGCCGTAGTCGCCGCCATTTGCTTATGCGTGTGTGTGTTTTTTTTAAGTCAGACATGATAGGCTACGTAAAGATTTACGTAAAGCCTCCACTGCCGGAGCCCCAGCCAGGTAGGCTCTGTTTTGCTGGGCTTTTGCGGGGTGGTGGGGTGGGTTGCTCCGTTCTGCCACAGATTCCAGAGGGCCCTGGGATCCCTGGCGGAATTCTCTAACATCCCTAAAACAAACCCTGGTGGAGGGAAGGAAACAGAAAAAAATCAGTTGGGGGAGACGTGAAAGAAGGTGTGTGTGTGTGTGTGTGTGTGTGTGTGTGTTTCAATCCAGCTGGGTGTGTGGACATTTCTTTTGGAGGGGGGATATATAATGAAGGAGCTTTGGGAAGGCTAATGCGTAATGTGGGGACGCTAAGGGAGTGTGCAAGGCGTTGGGATGTACGAAAGTTCTGCCACGGATCTCGGGGAGGCCGAATGCCAGTGCATTTAGCCCCCTGAAATCGGTGGTGGAATGGCCCGCCACCCCCGGGACGAGACTTACCTTGGGCGGATCTTCCTGGCAGCAGCGGCTCCGGCAGTGGCTCCGGTGGCGGCGGCGGCAGCTGGTCTTTTGACCTGCTGCCACTGCCGCCGTTTCCAGGTTAAAAAAACAAAAAAACGTGATAGGCTACGTAAAGATTTACGTAGCCTATCACGGCTAGATTTTAAAAAAACACCGTGATAGGCTACGTAAATCTTTACGTAACCTATCACGGCTGACTTTTTAAAAAAAACGTGCGTACGCAAATGGCGGTGGCCATGGCCGCTGCCATTTGCATTCCTTATTTTGGCACGTCTTAGTTTACGTAAAAATTTACGTAGACTACGACAGCGAAAATAAGGGGAACGCAAATAGTGTAGATGCTACGCTATTTGCATTCCCCTTATTTTTGCCCTCTTAGTCTACGTAAATGTTTACGTAGACTAAGACGTGCCAAAATAAAGAATGCAAATGGTGGCAGCCATGGCTGCCGCCATTTGTGTACGCGCATTTGGGGTTTTTTTGTTTTAAATCAGCCGTGATAGGCTACGTAAACATTTATGTAGCCTATCACGGCTGACTGCAGGGACACAAACAGCGGCGGCTACGGCTGCCGCTATTTGTGTCCCTGCTAGCCAGTGGCCAGATGTCCGGCTGCTGGCGGAGCTGGCCGGCGGCTCTGCAAAATTGCTGTGGAGCACAGCCAGCCAGCTAGGATTCCGGGGGGGGAGGAACGGAACGCCTCCCCCCCCACCATCAACATAATCCGCGGAAAGGTAAGTCACTTTCGTACATCCCTAGCAAGGGGGCTGTTTAAATTAGAAGGGATCTGTCCATGAGGGCAGAGTTGAGAGGGTGAAGCTTCCATAGAGTATCATATTTTGAAAACCTAGAATGTTTGTGAGTGAGTGAGTAAAAAAGATTAACACCTCTGCATTTTTGCTCAGATGTCCAGTTGAAATACCCCTGCCTTACTTTCAGCTGCACTGTTTTTGGATCCTTGTTGACGCCTGTATATCTTACATGGGAATGTCAGAGAATTCCACCACGGATCTCGGTGAGGCTGCATGGCAATGCATTCGGCCCCCTAAAATCTGTGGCGGAATGAAGCCCCCCGTCCCCCCCCCCTGTGAAAGGCGTGCGAAATGCGACACCTACCTGCTGCCGTTCGTGCTGCTTTGCAAATGGTGGCCGCCATTCACTTCTTCATTATAGCCATGATAGGCTATGTAAATACTTACTTAGCCTATCACAGCTAATGCAGGGACGCCATTTGCATCCCTGCGGAAGCCGTGATAGGCTGCGTAAGTATTTACGTAGCCTATCATGGCAAAAAAAAGGGAACGCAAATGGCAGCGGCTACGGCGGCCTCCATTTGCGTTCCCTTTTTTTTTTTGGTCGTGATAGGCTATGTAAATATTTCTGTAGCCTATTACAGCAAAAAAGAGGGGCACAAATGTCATAGTGGCCGCCTTTTGCGCCCATCACTTTTGCCGTAATAGGCTACATAAATATTTACGTAGCCTATCACGGCCAAAAAGAAAAGGGAACACAAATGGCGGCTGCCGTAGCCGCCGTCATTTGCGTTCGCTGTTTTGTTTTGTTTTTGCTGTGATAGGCTACATAAATATTTACGTAGCCTATCACGGCCAAAAAGAAAAGGGAACACAAATGGCGGCTGCCGTAGCCACCGTCATTTGCGTTCGCTGTTTTGTTTTGTTTTTGCTGTGATAGGCTACGTAAATATTTATGTAGCCTATCACGGCAAAATACAGGGACGCAAATGGCGGTGGCTATGGCCGCCGCCATTTGCGTCCCTGTGCAGGCTGCCCAGTGGCCGGATGTCCAGCTGCGGGTGGCCCCAGCCAGCGGTTCCGCGGAATCGCCACGGAGCGGAGCCGGCTGGAGAGAATTTCGGGGGGGGAGGGACGGAGCGCCTCCCCCCCACCGCGAATGTCACCCTTCGAAAAGGTATGTGACCTTCGTACATCCCTAATCTTACAAGGTTGTCCAATCTTAGAAGGAGGCATGGCTGTGAGGGGGGGTGCCTGTGACTGTCACGAAGGGACCCTGCACTTCTGAATTTTCCACTGTACTACTACATGTGACATAAGCACAAGAACCCCAAACCCATCAGAATTTCTCTGAAATTTCTCCTCCTTTGAATTTCTTTTCAAAAGCAATTTCTTTTCTAGCAAATTGAATGAGACTGGCCGAAAACAATGTGGGAGAAATTTTTGGCACAGTACTAGAAGCAACCACTCCTATCAAACTTCAACTCTCTGGGAACTGGTTCATGCACATGAGCGCTCATTATTTGATCCATTAAAATATCACTTGACAATTTGCACATTTGGGTGTCATATTTTTTACATTACAGGTAGAACTCTCATATCGCCTCAAACCAGCAATGGGACACATGAGTCTGTTTCCAGCCCTTGCCAGTTTTGCATGTGTTCAGTCATACGTATGTTCTGTCTCATTTTTGATATTTTTTTCTTTAAATGCATGAACATTCATATTCAGCCTGTATACATTCCCCCCTATCAGGACAGTTGCTGGTGAGAAGGAGATCACTGCCTATTTGCTCACTGGCTCTCTGACAGTCATGTAAGCAACTGGTAGCAATGATGACAAAAAGGATAAGGAGCAGAAGGTAGAGTTGCTGAGGGGGGGATCCATTAAGCCTGTGCCCAAGGGCTCTCAAAAACCTAGAGCTGGCACTGCCTCCCATAATACACATTGTTTACACATTTCTCCTAAAATATAACATTTTATACTCTCTCTTTTTTTTAGCTAAGAACTGCATCACAAAAACCAGTCTGAAGGTTAACCATATTTTCCACCTATTGGGCCAGAACATGCAAATCAGGCTGGTTTGCTTACAAATGTGAATGAAATCCTCCAAACGAAATTCTCCAGTATCTCTACCTCAAACTTCTGGAGTTATTTCAGGGGCACCTCATTCTACAAGAGTCAGTTCACATAATCCGCTACCTGTTAACAAGGGTATTCCAGGAATAAAGCTTTGAGAAATCAAGAGATGTACCTGCATGTGTGAAGCTGACTCAGGTTTATACCCAGAGCTATCCTGATTCACAATGACAATATGTGAGAGTCAGCTCCACTAGTGTTCTACCAGTCCTGTTCCTTCAGCATAGATACTTGACACAACCAAACACCACTGTTAAAGTTCATTTAAAACCAAATTATGTTTATTTTTAATGTTCATGGATCGCGTCTCCTCTAAAAACACCTGAGGCAGTGTGCAGAATACATAACATCAACATGTAAAACTGATTCCATAAATACAGAGAGATGCCCACATTTTAACAGATATATTTAACAATACTTCACAACATCCTTATCAATGTTGAAATAAAACAGCAAAATCCTTTTACTTTTGCAGAGCTCAATTCCTTTGGTTTAAAGGAAACCTCTGTTGATTTATACTACTTGAATCTGGCCTAATTTTTAATTTATTTATTCCTAGCATATGTGTGTGTGTGTGCGCGTGTATAGAGACATCTGCTTTAAACTTTCTCGTCATTCATGTATCTTTTATCTTGCATATTGCTTGTTATTACATTAGTGGGCTCATGTACCGGCTTTAAATCCTATAAGCGGAATGGATTTGGCAAGCCTCACAGTTGCCTTTACTTTCCCACTGTGAGGAAAATGGTTGTGGGAAGTAGAATAGTGCTGAGGGCAATTGATTTTATTTGGTATGAGCTTAACTACATGACATAGTGCACTTTAAAAAGGGAAGCAAGGGAGCTGAACCACGAAGGGAAACATTGTGCTTAATGTGTCTCGGAGCTGGGGATCATTAAGAAGCTCTGAGCAGAGGAGAATGTGTTTCTACTCCCTTTTTTCTCTCCCCCCCCCCCCAGACTTGAGATGTGGCTTATGTCGTAATATGAATTGGCAGACGAAATAATCTCTTTGCTAGACTGAGTCAATATTTGAGAGGAATACGACTAGGGTGATGATGATGATGTAAGCGGGCAAATGCATGTGCCTCCTCACTGGAAAAGCCTTTACTCTGCCTCATTTGTATCTCATTGTTCCCCCAAAGGGCTTAGGAGTGTTCACTGTCTCTCCCCGCCCCTCCCCACATTACTTAGGGCTGTTTTAAACTCACAACTCTGTGAAAGCCAGTTTATTCATTTGACAAAAACAAATAGCATAGCTTTTTCTGGTATGTGCCACTTCAATATGCCGGTGAATCTGGGAGCCCTCTTACATGTTTCGGTGCTCCTTCATGTTTCTAAGATGTAGAAGGCTAGATTCGAGCCCTATTCAGGCATTAAGGGAAATGGGGAACTCACTACATGAATAGTGAGCAGGACGGCACCAAGTAGTTCCGCCCACCAATGTGATGTGCATCTCATAGCCCTCCCCTAATCTCCACATGTATGTATGAACATCTGTAGGGAGGGTGCCTTTGCGTGTATAGTATGAAGATCCCCATACAAGCGGGACCCCTGATAGTGCAGGGTTCCTGCTTGCATGGAGATATTTGTGTGTTCAGCTGTACTTAGGGATGGGCGAATTCCCCCACGCCCACCTCATGTGCTGCTCACCAGATTCTTGTCACTTGCTCAACCCCGCGGGCATGTGGGACAAGCTGCTGGATAGTCTGCGGGCACCTGGCAGGAGCTCATGGCATCCCACTTGTTCGTGAGCCCCCACTTTGCACAAAATTTCAGGTAAGTTATTTACAGAAATCACCATTTTGCACAAATGGTTGGCTGTAAATAGTGCGATTTATGCAAAATCGCAGCCGTAAATGGTCTAATTAGACCATTTACACCTGCAATATGGCATAAATTGAGCTATTTACGGCCACCATTTTCTGCAAAATGGTGATTTCTGTAAATAACCTACCCATGATTTTGCACAAAATGGCAGCTCATTGACAAGCGGGGAAGCATGAGCTCGCGCAACTCAGCACATGCCGAGCCAGGCAAGCTCAGGGATCTGCAAGCTGGCATCCCAGGGGCCAAGCTGACGAAAACTCGCCAAGCTTGACGCCCAAACCAGATTCCTCCAACATCCCTAGCTGTATATGTCATGGCCCCCTCTCTACAGACATTTCCGCTGTATGCGCAGATGACAGGGGAGGGCCTCCGATGCATATCAGGGAGGTGAGCTGTGTTACTCGTGACAACTCCACTAACTGCTAACATGGTGAGTACCCTTTTCCCTTAATGCCTGAATGGTTGTAGAAGTCCGGGGAAAGTATTTCATCAAGCTTTCTCCATGGCATGCTATTTTTCTAAGAGTTTTACATGGGACAGATTTTTGTTTTAATGTGATTTCCCCACCTGCAGCAAAAGCAATAAAAAAACTAGGAGACACTTAACCATTTGATTTAAAAGTGCCATTTGAGCTACATACTGGGCCTGAGACAGGAAAATCACTCTCTCTGCTTCTCAACCTAACTGGGAGTTACACAATGAGTTTCATGGCAGAAGAGAAAATTGTAGCTGGTCACCCCAATACATCAGCTTGCTCTCACTGGGTCCTACTTAGAGTAGACCCATTGAAATTAATGGGATTCAAGTTAGTCATGACTAACGGAACTCCCATTCATTTCAATGGGTCTACTGTAACTAGGACTTACATTGGAATTTAGTCTCTGTCTTTAAAAATAATAGATTTAATACCCTGCCCTTTAAGGTATCTGCCCTCTATTTATTATTTAAATGTATAGCCTGCCCTTTAGCTTATGGTCCCATGGTGGGGTACATACATATTGATAAAACAATATAAAACAACTCAAAACACCAATAATCACATAATACAAAATATATAACAATATAAAAGAACAACAGCCCATTAAAAAGTTGTTCTTTTATATTGTCCAGAAGCTGACCAGATTTTAAAAGGCTTCTCTTAGAAATACAGTATAGAAGGAACCTATGTATCTCTCTTAGAAAGGAAGTTCCAGAGTCAAGGTACATGTATAGGGGGGTACACTTTTCCAGGGAGGGGGCAGCCTAGGCTGCAGCCCCATTACAATGAGGAAAAAACTGAGGCCAAGCTGTAGCTGGTTGATGATATTTATGGAAACTTATTTCTTTGTATCTATGTACCTATTGTCCAGATCTTGTGAGATTTGCGTAAGCCAAATTAGAAGCAATGTTAGAGCAGAACAAGCAACATCCTGAACACTGAGTTGCTGACTCAGGCTCTTCCCTGAAATAGAGAGTGTGTGCTTGTGTAGTTACACTAGAATTTATAGTTTGAAAGAAAGATTTGTGTTTCCCTTTGTGACATGCTCTCTTGAGAACTACCAGTTCCAGAGTCCCTTGTGCATAGGCAGGAGGGAAGGACAGTTGATGGGAAGGACAAAGCACCATAATAAGCAGAGATATTGATCCCAGGGAAAGTGGGAGCCAGTGCTGTCGAGCTGTAAATACAAAGGAAGCAGCCAGAAATATAAGGAAGTTAAACAAAAGGAACTAAAAGAAGCAGAAGGACACCAATCAGTTTTTCAAACAGACAAGGCCTTTCTGCAGGGCAGGGCTTAGGCAATGCACTAGGTAGGGCCAACCCAAAAATTACTGAATAGTCAGTAAGCTTTGCATGATTCTTCTTCAGGCTGGATATTAGGTTAAACAAAAATAGCAAAAACACGGGGCAGTGTTTTGGGGCCTGGCAGAAAAGCTCCAGTGTGGGTCATGATGTAATTTCAGAAAACTAGAAAATCAATGTAATTTAGAATTAAAATAGAAACATTTAGTTCATGATTCATGAGACTCTATGTATGAGATGGCATATGTGTGGGAGGGGACCTGTGTTACAACTTTGTACTGGGGGGCCCCCAAATAATGTGCGGGACCTGGATAGGGCTACACACGATTACTCTGCCAATATGTAGAGTAATGGCCAAAATAGTGAAACGAATGAAATGCCAAACAATAGAAAATAATGACTTTTTAAAAATCAGCATTAAAGTCAATGTGAGATTTTGCCTTTGGTTTTGGTAGATGCTTATGGTTACCCAAAACCTGTTCCCTGCACAGCTCTTACACTGGGGATCATCCTTACTCCTACTCCTACTCCTCCTCCACACTTTATGTGTAATCAAAAGGGCAATAATCCATAGCCACTGGTGATTGGGCAGTAGGATGTCTCAATTCTACCCAGACTCCCACAAAAGAGTGTCCATGCATAGTTTCTATTCACTGAAGGGAAAGCGGGTGGGGAACCATTCACACAAAAGCTCTATGGGCTTATCAGGGCTAGGAATAGGTGAGAAATTCATTTGGTTCACATTTTGATGTGAACATAAAATTTGCAGTTCCAGAACCTGAACATGAACTGGAACACAGTTAGAATGCTTTCCCAAGGTTTGCAATGCAGTATGCAAAATAACTGTGTGCAAAAATGTGTACATTTGGGGGGGGGGAAGTATTCATAAAAATGCATACATTTGAAACAGTACAAAGAAAAAACTTATTTGGAAAAATGTGCACAAAAAAACCCTTTATTCAATGGAAAGTGGCTTATAAAATTGTGTACACACTGAAAAAGTGTGCACAAAAATGCATACATTTGAAAAAAATGCATACCAAAAAGTGTACATTTTGAAAATATGCATGAAAATATGTATGAATTTGCACGCAGGCTAAAATAAATTGCAATCTATGCAGAAATTGGATGGGATGAACTTCGCACTGGGAAAATGAGAATCTGAGCAAAATTGAGCATTACGAATTCACTCATCCTAATCAGAGCATATCCAAAACTTCGGCTTGGGGCCTGGTCTGTCAATAATAACGATAATGATGATGATGTATTATAACAATACTGGGGAAAGATTGTTTATTTTTCAATATGTGGTTATTGTTAGATTAATGCAGAACATATTAATGTTCTAGACTCAAATCGTTATGATATAATTTCCACCTGAAGTAGACGCAAGGCTAAAGTAGGTGAATTTTCACCTTTGGATAATTCAGTTGTGAATTATTGTTCACAGTAATACGTTTTTAAAACATCAAATAGTCAGAGAAATCTTTTCAATACCTCAGGAGACAACTTGTCTCAGCCTCCATAAATTAGACATGTGGGTTGGGGTGGTTCATTTTGAGAGCATGCTGTACAACAGAGACTGTTAACAAGATTTGGTTTCCTTTGCTGAATACTTAAGTAGGATTCCTGCCTATAGGTAGTAATTCCCCAACATTCCCCTAGGAAAGTTCAGGAAGCTGTAAAACTATCAAGGTACCATTCGTAAAGTATATACAGCAAAGTTAGAAAGATATATTGTTGTGTATTGAGTAATCCTTTAGCCTCTAAATTAACAGAGCAGTATAATTAATTCCATCTTTGAAGAAGCAGTATGGTTTTGCCATACACTTCGTTAATGTTTGTGACTTCAGAACTGCATGCCTGGATAGCCTAATTCATACTTTCAAACCACCCAAAGGGAAAAAGCTGTGTGTGTGTGTGTGTGTGTGTGTGTGTGAGAGAGAGAGAGAGAGAGAGAGAGAGAGAGAGAGAATTGTAGCATACATTCACCTCAAAAGCTATCCATCAACACACTTCTGTACCTCTAGGGGTTCTTCTCACCTCCTGACTGAATGCAGTCTAGGGACTTCTGAGCTGCTTGAGATCATAAAAGAAGCCCTTTCACTAGTATCCATAAAATAAAGGGAAAAGTTGTCTTGGAGTATGGCTTTGCTGTCCATATGAATTGAAAATAAATGATTGTGATAATGGACTTACACACCTTGGTTTTGTCTGGGAAATAGTGGCAGGGAAATAGTGGCCCTCAAGTTGTTGGTGACCTCCAATTCCCATCTGTCCCAGCCAGCATGGGCAATGGTCAGGGATGATGGTACTTGTAGTCTAATAACATCTGGAGGGCCACAGGTTCCCCATCGCTGCTCTGTGAGAGCTTTTTCTTCAATACTGTGGCATTAGCTGTATGCCCAGCTAAACTTTATATGAAGTGAGGGGGAAATTCAGTAGAAATTAGCGAGCCCCTGATGGTGATGTCACCAACATTCATCATTTATTGGGGAGGTTCCAGATGAAAGGCCCCTAGTGCCCTCAATCAAAAGACATTGTGCAGCTATCCCATCTTTTCCTCTTTAACAGATTTTTCTCTGATAAGAAAAAAGATGGAAGTAGTGGTGGGAAAACATAGTGGGGTTACAAATGGAATCTGGATACACATACACACACACCACTTAAGAGGCAGGACAATTGCACAATGAAAGCCTCATCTGGAAGCACCCCAGGTTTGGAATACAAAACTCTGCAGTTTGAAATGCTTACCTTCAACCTGGGTTGAGCATTAAGACCTGATGAATTCTTCTCGCAGGAGAACTCCCTGCTCCTCCCTGCTTGTCTACTTCCCACTTTCCCTTTTATCTGGTCTGACAGTGGCAGCAGCAGTAACTATTGAGAGATCTTACTGGAAGGTTCTCTCCTTCCTGCTGCCTCGTGGGATGCTGCTACTGCAGCATCCCAAGGACCAGGGAACCTGACACATAGAATCATAGAATAGTAGGGTTGGAAGGGGCCTACAAGACCATCAAGTCTAATCCCTGCTCAATGCAGGAATCCAAGTCAGAGCATCCCTGACAGATGGCTGTCCAGCCTCATCTTGAATGCTTCCAGTGTGGGAGAGCCCACCACTTCCCTAGGTAATTGGTTCCATTGTCGTATTGCTCTAACAGGAAGTTTTTCCTGATGTTCAGCCGGAATCTGGTTTCCTGTCACTTGAGCCCATTATTCCGTGTCCTGCACTCTGGGATGATCAGGAAGAGATCCTGGCCTTCCTCACTGTGACAACCTTTCAAGTACTTGAACAGCGCTATCATATCTCCCCTCAGTCTTCTCTTCTCAAGGCTAAACATGCCCAGTTCTTTCAGTCTCTCTGCACAGGGCTTTGTTTCCAGCCCCTGATCATCTTTGTTGCCGCCTCCTCTGAATAGGGATGTCAGAGAATTCTGCCACGGATCTCGGTGAGGCTGAATGCCAGTGCATTCGGGCCCCCAAACTCCTTGGCAGAACGGCCTGCCACCCCCCACCACCCCCGCGGATCCTCCCCGGGACGAGACTCACCTGGGGCGGATCTTCCGACCGGCTGCCACCGCCACCATTTCCAGGGTTGTGTGTAAAAAAAAAAAAGACGTGATAGGCTACGTAAAGATTTATGTAGCCTATCATGGCTAGGTTTTAAAAATAAGAAAAAAAAAAGACGTGATAGTCTACGTAAATCTTTACATAGCCTATCATGGTTGGGTGGGTTTAAAAAAAAAAAACCACGTACGCAAATGGCGGCGGCTACTACGACTGCCGCCATTTGCGTTCCTTCTTTTTACCGTCTTAATCTACGTAAATATTTACGTACACAATGATGGCGAAAATAAAGGGGAATGCAAATAGCGTAGCGGGTGCTATTTGCCTCCCCTTTTGATTCGCCGTTTTAGCCTACGTAAAGATTTACGTAGGCTAAAACAGTGAATGAAAAAGGGACGCAAATAGCACCCGCTACGCTATTTGCGTTCCCCCTTATTTTCGCCATCATAGTCTACGTAAATATCTACGTAGATTAAGACAGCCAAAAAGAAGGAATGCAAATGGCGGCGGCCGTAGCCGCCGCCATTTGCGTATGCGATTGGTTGTGTTTTTGTTTTGTTTTGTTTTGTTTTACCCAGAGCCCTCTGCGGCCGGAAATCCGGCTGCGGACAGCTCTGGCCTGGCCGGGCCGGGCCTGGCTGGCTGCTCCACAGAGCTGCCGCGGAGCACAGCCAGCCGTTCGAGGATTCTGGGAGGAGGAATGGAACGCCTCCCCCCCCACCATCAACATAATCCGCAAAAGGTAAGTCACTTTCGTACATCCCTACCTCTGAACCCTCTCCAGCTTTTCTGCATCCTTCTTAAAGTGTGGTGTCCAGAACTGGACACAGTACTCCAGATGAGGCCTAACCAGTGCTGAGTAAAGGGGGACTAGTATTTCCTGGGATTTGGAAGCTATGCTTCTATTAATGCAGCCCAAAATAGCATTTGCTTTTTTTGCAGCCACATCACATTGTTGGCTCCTATTCAGGTTGTGATCTACAACAATCCCAAGATCCTTTATTACTCTACAGTGCAGTTCATCTGGCCCTGGAGATCTGAACTTATTCAAAGTAATTAGGTGTTCCTTGACCATATGCCTATTGATCTCAAGCTGCAATCCTGCCCCTTCAGCCTGTACTTCACCTTTGCCAGGGGGTCATAGACCCTCTTTTGGGAGAAGACTGAGCCAAAGTAGGAATTGAGCACTTCTGCCTTTTCTTGGTCATCTGTTATCATTTTGCCATCCTTATTTAATAGCTGAACCACCATTTCTTTCCTCTGTCTTTTACTATGCACATATCTGAAGAAGGCCTTTTTGTTGCTTTCAGCATCCCTCAGCTTTAGCCTTCCTGACACCATCCCTGCAATTCTCTGCTACCTGCCTGTACTCTTCCTTTGCTGCTTGGCCTTCTTTCCACTTCCTATATGTGTACCTTTTTGTTTTCAGGTCATCTCTAAGCTTTTTGTGAAGCCACATTGGCTTCTTCTGTTGTCTTCCACCTTTTTTTCTTGTTGGAATTGTTTGTAATTGTGCCTTGAGAATTTACTTTTTTAAAAATTCCCACCCATCTTGGACTCCTTTTCTCGTTAGAGTCGCTTGCCATGGGACCTCACTTATAATTGCTCTGAATTTATTAAAATCAGCTTTCCTAAAATCCAGGGTATGGGTTTGGCTACACTCGGCTTTTGCTTCCTTTAGAACCATGAACTCAAGTATAACATGCTCGTTTTCCCCCAGAATTCCTGTAACTGCTACTTTATTTATTTTTTATTTTTTATTAAATTTATTAATCGCCCATCTGGCTGGTCACCCAGCAACTCTGGGCGATGTACAGCATACAATAAAACAGTTTAAAACAATAAAATTCTACAATAAAAACATTTTCTAAACTACCCTAACCCACCCCAAATGCCTGCCTGAACAACCATGTTTTTAATGCATGGCGGAAGCTCATTAAAGAGGGGGCATGGCAGAGTTCCCTAGGGAGGGAGTTCCACAGAGTGGGGGCCACCACAGAAAAGGCCCTCTCCCTCGTCCCCACCAGTCTAGCTGTCCTGGCTGATGGGACAGAGAGAAGGCCATCCGAGGCTGATCTTGTTAAGCGGCCTGTCTGGTGCTGCTGGAGGTGCTCCTTAAGATAGGCTGGGCCGGAACCATATAGGGTTTTAAAGGTCAAAACCAACACCTTGAATTTGGCCCGGAAAACAACTGGTAACCAGTGCAACTCCTTCAGCACTGGAGTGATGTGATCTCGCCGGCGGCTGCCTTTAATCAGACAAGCCGCCGCATTCTGTACCAGCTGCAGCTTCCGAACCGTCTTCAAGGGTAACCCCACATAGAGCGCATTACAGAAGTCTAAATGAGAGGAGACCAGGGCATGTACTACCGATGGGAGCAGATGGTCAGGAAGGAAGGGGCACAACCGCAGTATCAGATGGAGTTGATACAGCTAGGGGTGTCAGAGAATTTCTCGCCGAAATTTCGGGGGGTCGAGTGCCAATGCATTCGCCCCCCCGACATAGTTTCAGGGAGAAATTCTCCTCCCCCCCGCCCCCCCCCCGGGATGGGACTTACCTTTCCCAAATGTCGCTCCCGGCGGCGGGTCCTAGCGGTGGTTCGGCAGGGCTTCGACAGGGGCGGGGGCGGCGGCCGGTCTTTCGACCGCCATTCCAAGAAAAGTAAAAAGAAAGGAACGCCCCCATGATAGGCTACGTGACGATTAACGTAGCCTATCACGGCTAGATTTGCAAAGTCAGCCGTGATAGGCTACGTAAATCGTCACGTAGCCTATTACGGGTGACTTTGGAAGGGGGGGGAAAGCGCATATGCTAATGGCGGCCCCCATAGGGAGCCGCCATTCGCGTTCCTTATTTGGTTGCTGTAGTCTACGTTAAGATTTACGTAGACTACAGCGACAAAATAAGGAACGCCAATGTCGGCTCCCTATGGGGGCCGCCATTTGCGTACGCGCTTTTTTTTTTTTAAGTCACCCGTGATAGGCTACGTGACGATTAACGCAGCCTATCATGGCTGACTTTGCAGATCTAGCCATGATAGGCTACGTGAATCGTCACATAGCCTATCACGGGGGCGTTTTTTTTTTTTTACTTTTTATTTCGTGGCCGGGCGAGGCGAGACGCCTCCCCCCCGGCCTGAATTTCGGCCCGGCAAGTCGAGGCGAGGCGCCTCCCCGCCCAGCCTGAATTTCGGGGGGAGAAGCGAAGCGCCTCCCCCCCACCGTGAAGCAAGCTGCGAGACGAGGTAAGTGACTTTCGAGCATTCCTAGATACAGCGCTGTCCGGCTCACAGCTGACACCTGAGCCTCCATGGACAGCTGGGAGTCCAAAATGACCCCCAGGCTGTGGACCTGGTCTTTCAAGGATAGCTGTACCCATTCAACACGAGGTCAACATCCCCCAGCCTCCTCTTGTCTCCCACCAAAAGTACCTCGGTCTTGTCAGGGTTCAGCTTCAGCTTATTCCTCCCCATCCAGACACTCACTGTCTCCAGACATTTGGACACGGATTCTACGGCCAACCTTGGTGAAGATTTGAATGAGAGGTAGAGCTGCGTGTACTTTACCACTAAGTCATCTCTGTTGGTTAGGATCAAGTCAAGGATAGCCGATCCTCTAGTTCCTACCTGTACTTTCTGTAGGAGGAAGTTATCTGCCACACAAGTCAGGAATTTCCTGGAGGGGCCATGTTTTTGCAGAATTTGTCTCCCAACAAATATTCGGTCATTTGAAGTCCCCCATTACGACTACATCATGCTTCCTTGAAATATTGGCAATTTGCTTTTCAACAGTTTCATTCTCGTCTTCTCCTTGATTGGGTGGTCAGTAATAGACTCCGGCCACCATGTTCCTTTTTTTCTTTGCTGCATTTATTTTAACCCAGATGCTCTTGATGGGGCTACCAAGCTCATCCTCCTGTATTTCTGTGCAGAGATATGTATTTTTCATATACAGTGCAACCCCACCTCCCTTTCTGTTCCTCCTGTTCTTTTTGAACAAGTTATATCCTTCAGTTGCTGTATTCCAGTCATGAGAGTCATCCCACCAAGTCTCAGTTATACCTATCAATTCCTAATTTCCCTCCTGTATTAAGAGTTCAAGTTCGTTCTGTTTGTTTCCCATACTCTAGGCATTGGTATGTAGACATAGAAGACCATATGCTTCATGGTCTGGCTTTCTTCCTACATGTGTCTGAAGTCTATTGCTGGGTGCTATTAGAGGTGTTCTCTCCATTGTGGTGCATGAGCCTTTGTCCATTGTTACCCCCAACTTTATGTCTCCCTTCCCTTTAGCATTCAGTTTAAAGCCCTTCTGATAAAGTTCTTCATGCTGTAGCCAAACACATTCTTCCCAGCCTTTGTGAGGTGCAACCCGTCCCTTACCAACAACCCATCTTCCAGGAAGTATAGGCCATGGTTCCAGAATCCAAATCTCTCTTGTCAGCACCACCTTCACAGCCAGTCATTCACGCGGAGTATTTTTCTTTCCCTTTCTATCTCTATTCTAATTACTGGAAGGATGGATGAGAAAACTATCTGGGCCCCAAAGTTCTTGAGTTTCCTTCCCAAAGCTTCATTTTCCTAGAGTACCTGACTTGTTTCTTTGGTGCCACACTGTAACATGTAGCTTTCATGGTACCTGACATCTGCACAAATGACTCAGGTGACCTAGGAACATATATTTCTCAGAGACCCTCATGCCTAGGATGCTGCCAAAGCAAGTCTTTCCCACAGTTGCTGCTGCTGCCGCCACTATCACTTCTACCATCATCAGACCAGGACCGTGTCTCCACCACAGTAGGAGAAGTGAATGGAGGAGTACCAGATTTTTTAAAAGGAATCAGCTTTGCTTTGGTCCATGCAGGCTCCATGAGCAAGTGCTCCGCACCAGTAAAAATCACTTCACAGAACATATTTCCCGGTGGGCGTGGGGTCTGAAGTGAACGTCATCTGACTGGCAGGGGATGCTCAACCAATAAGAGAAGCTTCCCCCCCCTCCCGCCCTTTCTCCTTTCCCCTGAAACTTCAGATGCACCTGCATTTCAGGAGCAAGCCTCATTGAGCACAATGGGAGTTACTTCTGAGTAGACACACATATGCTTATGCTGGGAAAGAGCGGGGCGGACATAGGGATGGGAAACAAGCCCCCTTGTAACTGCAGGATCTCTATAAGGAAGGTGTGAAGTAGTTACTTCTTAAGGCAATGAACCAAATCTCGGAGAATCGCAGGCTCAGTAAAGCGCTTTACAGGCTTCAGGGAATCAGTGCTTTACACTCTGTATTCAATTCATAGGGATCTCTGTAAATTCTGATGTGCGCAAGCCTCATTGAGCACTATAGGAGTTACTTCTGAGAAGACACTAATTGGTTTGTGCTGGGAAACACAGGGGACAGGAAACACCCCTTGACCAGAGTCACGGTGAACGGTACACACCTGGGCAGGGCTAGCATACCTGAGGTAAATGCATACCTGAGTTGAATGCACACAACAACTATATCAGTGTTGCTGATAATTTCCTCTTACAGAAAGTGGAGGAAGGAACTAGAGGATCGGCTGTCCTTGACTTGATCCTAACCAACACAGATGACTTAGTGCATGAAGTAGCAGTTACTGGAACTCTGGGGGAAAATGACTATGTTACACTTGAGTTCTTGGTTCTAAAGGAAGCAAAAGCCAAGGTAGCCAAATGTGTACCCTGTATTTTAGAAAAGCCAATTTTAATAAATTCAGAGCAATTACACTCAGAACAATGATAAGTAATGTCCCATGGCAAGCAATTCTAATGAGAAAAGGAGACCAAAATGGGTGGGAGTTTTTAAAAAAGGAAATTCTCAAGGCACAATTACAAACAATTCCAACAAGAAAAAAAAGGTGGAAGACCAGAATTGGATTCAAACAGTGCTTATCAACGGGATCTTCTCAAACTGGGGAGAGGTAATAATGAGAGGGGTACCGCAAGGCTCAGTCCTGGGCCCAGTGCTCTTCAACATTTTTATTAATGACTTGGAGGAGGAGGTGCCAGGGAATGCTGATCAAATTTGCAGATGACACAAAATTGGGCTGGATAGCTGGAAGACAGAAACAACATTCAAAGTGATCTTGATAGGCTGGAGTGCTGGGCAGAAAACAACAGAATGAAATTTAATAGGGATAAATGCCAAGTTCGGCACTTAGGAAAAAGAAACTAAATGCACAACTACAAGATGGGCAATACTTGGTTCAACAATACTACAAGCGAGAAGGATCTTGGAATTGTTGTAAATCACAAGCTGAATAGGAGCCAACAATGTGATGTGTCTGCAAAAAAGGCAAATGCTATTTTGGGCTGCATTAACAGAAGTATAGCTTCCAAATCCTGTGAAGTACTAGTTCCCCTCTACTCAGCACTGGTTAGGCCTCATCTGGAGTACTGTGTCCAGTTCTGGGCACCGCACTTTAAGGAGGATGCAGACAAACTGGGGGGGGGGGTTCAGAGGAGGGCAACAAAGATGATCAGGGGACTGGAAACAAAGCCCTATGAGGAGAGACTGAAAGAACTGGGCATGTTTAGCCTTGAGAAGAGAAGACTGAGGGGAGATATGATGGCGCTCTTCAAGTACTTGAAAGGCTGTCACAGAGAGGAAGGCCAGCATCTCTTCTCGATCATCAACAGAATAATGGGCTCAAGTTACAGATTCCGGCTGAACCTCAGGGAAAACTTCCTGACTGTTAGAGCAATACAACAATGGAACCAATTACTTGGGAGGTGGTGGGCTCTCCCACAGGGGAAGCTTCAAGATGAGGCTGAACAGCCATCTGTCAGAAATGATCTGACTTGGATTCCTGCATTGAGCAGTGGGTTGGACTTGATGGTCATAGGCCCCTTCCAACCCTACTATTCTATGATTCTATACCATGGAGAACCCAACTTAAGGGGGGGGAAAGAACTTTAAGCAGTCCCAAGAAATCTGTTTTTTCCCTAATAAGCTTTGGGGTGGCTGCTGGATGGCCACGACATCATGTATCCCTAACGACCTCAATATGTAGCCAACTCACAGTAAATAACTGGTGGAGACACACCCAAGGTAAGTGTGGGAGGCTACAGGCAGGCTACAGGACAGGGTTTGGGGTGTGATGGGAAGAATTTAGATCCTGTTACACTCCCAGTGATGTTATCAGGAGTTCAATGGGGTACATGGTTGGGTTTGGAATGCACAGCTGTTTTCCAGATTTGGGAGGGGGGAATAGCTCAGATCACTAAGCCAAATTCTGAATTGAGCTCGGGAGGAATTCTCATGTCTGATCATATTTCACACACATTGAATAGGAAAGTTGATTAAAGGCTCCAGTGAAAACAATGATTGTTATCTTTTCTTTGTCTTTTTTTCCCTCCCAGAATGTAAATTATTCAAAGCAATGTTCTCCCGATGTTCTGTAAGCAAATATTCACTCTGACATTGTATCTAAATATCCACATTTGTTAAACATCTCCGTTTTTAATTTCAGGTTTAAAATCTGTAAACAAAAGTTCCTTTCCTGGTAGCATAATGTTCCTTTTCTCTGAGGTTCATTAAAAAAAAAAAAAAAGGTCTTGAAAAAGTGAGGATTTTTAAAAATGCAATTGAATTCATTTTACTTTAATTGACTCCTCCCTACCTTAAAATATAATTATTTGTTCTCCTAATATATCACAGCAGGGAGCAGTGGAAAACAGTTTGACATTTCTCTGCTTCTCAGGGCTGTCCCTTAATTGTTTTAATTACTCTTTAATCCCCATAATGTTGCTAACAGGCATCTGCTTCCTGCAGCTCTTTAAAGTCATGAATCAGGAAGAATAATAGAAGAGAGAGGAATCTGGGGTTATCCAGTGTTTTGTATGTGAATAGATAGGTTGACCTAAACCCTAGGCCAGCCATACATGGCTGCAGTTTCTGCCTGTGATTTCAATCTGCAGCAAGCATTTATGACACTGGCAGAGTTGAACCAGGAACTCAGGGTAACAGGGCTCAGGCACTTATTCTCTGCCCACCAAGGCAGCTGACAAGCTGAAGGAGGTTCTGCCTTATCTTTCCTGTGCTAGAGGAACACCCATATAATGGCTAGAGAGGGTACTCCTGCTCATGAGCCCAACAGGAACAAGTGGCCTGGGCCTGCAGGGCCAGCATCAAGGGTAGGCATGGTAGGGCACCTGCCAAGGGCCCACACCCCAGCAGGGGCCCACTGACAAGAGCCCCCTGGAATTGTTCCTCCTCTTCACCATTACAACCTGCTTATTTTCCTGCCCCCCTCTCTCTCTCTCTCTCTCTCTCTCTCTCTCTCTCTGGCCCAGGCAATGGAGGTGGTGAGAAGAAGGATGCCAAGCAAACAAGTCATAGCAATGATGAAAAAGAGGATGAGGATCAACAGCAATTTGTTACAATGAGAAAGAAGATTCACTCAGGAAGGAGCCCCATTGTGGGTTTCTTGCCCAAGGGCCCTCAAAACCTGGGGGCTTCACTGGGCTAGTATACCTGGTGCTCTAGGCTTAGTTCCTCAGTCGCACTTCCACTGAATAGCCACAAAGACTCCCTTTCCTTGCCCTGACTGCCTGCCCATCTGTGACATCTTCATCTCTGGCCCTTTTGCTCCAGGACCTTATCCCCAGCCTGTCTTTTACCACAGTGTGGGCAGCTCCTGGCCATTTGGACCTCAGGCTGCCTGTGCTAGAATGGATTCCCTGACTGCAACCTCTTTCGGAGTTTGGGAAACACCTCCCAAATCACTTACAGCCATTGCTCCTTGGATGCAGTTGTTGTGTATTTATGTTATTGAATTTCTATGCTGCCATTCTCAAAAGGTCACTCAGGAGAACTGTCTAAAACACAATTAAAACAAAACAACAACAAGCCAGCATAAAAGCAGAAGTGAAAGAAGCACACAGCCACAGAAGAGTAATTGGCTCGCCAGCCTCCTAAAAGGCCCTGTGGGATAAAAAGGTTTTGACCAAATCCCCAAAGACTTAAGAGTGAAGCCAGCTCAAGACGATATGGAAATAATGTATTTAATTTGTATATTTCAAAAAATAGTCCCTGCAATGTTTCTCAGAACAAACATACATTTCAGGCAGCTTGTTTGTATGTGATTATAATGGGATTTTTTTCTATCTATAAAAGATGCTTGTTGGAGTAAGCTCTATATGCCTTTGAGAATGTCTCCTCCCATGTTCCACTGTGATCTCTAAAATCAGGTCTCTATGGCAAGGCCACGTGGAGAGGCATCTTTGTTGCTCTTCAGGCACAGCAGAACCTCTTCCCCCTGGATGCAGCCCACATCTGAGCAGCCTTTAGAACCACTGAAAGACAGTGGCAGACACTGGCCACCCATACCAGCCTGTAGATCAGAGGTGGGGGACTTCCAGCCTAATCTGGTCTGTGGAAGTTCTCCATCTAGGCTGTAAAGGCTTGGGCTCCTTCAGCAGGCCCACTCCCCTCCTCAAGACCTGCCCCCTGGAAACTAGGAGGTTTGGGGAGGAATCCCCTTGTTATTTCCAATCTAGGGAAGTGGCAGCTGTACACTCCACCAGAGTTTGCAGGGGTTCCTGTAAGCACTCTTCACTCATCCCTCAGGGTAGACAACCGCACATTTGCTCACCACGGGCCCCTGCCTTTCTGGTGTTTATGCTGAGATCTTTTGGCCCAGCCAAACTCCTCACACCTGTCTTCAACAAGGAGGGGAAACTTCCCAAGCACAAGAGCTGCCTTGCCCTTGTCGTTTCTCTGTTTCTTTTCTTCTTCCTAGTAAAGAGCCAACAGAGCAAAGCGGCAGCAGATAATGGCCACAGAAGCCAGACTGTTTGGAGGGTGGGCAAGAAGGTTTGGCCTGATGAATGCTGTCCCTGTCTCCTGTTTCTGCTGTGTGAGTGCTTTCTGCTACCCGGGCTGAGGGGAGCCTGCTGTGACCGATGGAAGGGCCCACCACATGAACTGCATCCCAACCTGCCATTGACCTTGAAACTGCGGGGTGTGGGGGCTTTAGCCAGGCCTGAATACAGGTCTTGGAACTGCTGATGGATTATTTTATTAGCCCTGGGAGATGTGCTTGAGAGGAGGTTGTAATTGGGGAGGAGGTTGTCCTTTTTAACATCTACATGAAACTGCTGGGAGAGCTTGTCCAGAGGGATGGAATGAAGAGTCATAAATATGCAGATAGTACACTTGATCTTAGCCAGAAGGCCAAGAAGCCTCAGCATTATTTGTTACGGTGCCCTCTATATACCTCCTGTAGACAAAAATTCCTTGAATACATTCTCTGCTCTTTATCTAATCAACTTCCCCTTGATCAAATTTGTATTTTGTTGGCTGATAATAATGTATATATCACTGCTCTGTTTGCAAAACTTGCCCTGGCTGCAAGTAAGTTAAGAGCTAGGTATCAAAACCATCCATAATGCATCCCAATGTGGGGCCTATATAACTTTCATTCTCCTTTATCTGTGTCAGCCTAGTGTCCTATTAGGGAGCTTTCGAGCCATGTCAATGTGATCTTGCATTTTTATACCCCTCTTTCTCTTGTATTTCTGTTCACCATTTTACTGTATTTTATCTCAGTATTTTTATGGTATTCCATTTTAGCTTATTGTCCTATTTGTATTTTATTTTATTTTAAATATATCAAATTGTGATGGCTTTTCACTTTTAGCAATAAAGATAATTCAATATGCAAATGACACCCAACTCTACCTCTCCTTTCCATCAAATCCAGGGGAGGCAGTGACTATCCCGAACCAGTGCTTGGACTGGGTAATGCACTGGATGAAGGACAATAAACTGAATCTTAGTCCAGACAAGATGGAGGTTCTGTTAGTAGGTGGGTGAAGCCACAGCAGATGCCTGAGCTGTAGAGCTATGAAGACAAGCTCTACTGAGGAAACAATTGCTCATACATCTCTTGTTACCCCAGCTCTCTTGAACTCTACATTGCATCTGTATTTCTGCTGTTCCAGAGCAGGGGTAGGCAACTTGTGGCCCTCCAAATGCTTTGCCCTATAACTCCCCTGATCCCACACCCTTGGCTATGCTGGCTAGCACTGACGGGAGTTGTAGGCCAAAACATCTGGAGGGCCACATGTTGTCCAGCCCTCTTCCAGAGGATTCCTGTGTACTGTAGCCTCAGCTGCCTTCTGATCAGATATAACATGATCTTTCATGTGCTGGACTCTGCATCAGCAACCAATAACCTGACAGTCACTTGGCTAATCTCTTGGACTGTAACCTAGGTCGAGACAGCTGTGGGGCTTATCCTGCTACACCTTATGGGATTTGCTGCTGAGCAGAGCCAGGCCAAGGCAAGAGTGGGACAGAATAAAAATCCGAACAAATTAATTAATCTACACAGTATCCAAAATTGCACCATTGGAACGTAGGAAGCGGCCTTATACTGAGTCAGGCCATTGGTCCATCTAGCCCAGTATTGTCGACACTGGCTGGCAGCAGCTCTCCAGAGTTTCAGGCAGGAGTTTTTTCTGCTGGGGTTGCCAGAGACTGAACCTGGGACCCTCCACGTGCAAAGCACGTGCTCTCCCATTGAGCTGCAGCCTCATTAAAGTTGCTTTTTCTCCATCTAGATTTCCTGGAACGGATGGCCTGTTCCCATATTTTCATTACTTAAGAGAATAATAAAGGTATCAGATGGACTAATTTTGTCGATCCCGAGTGCTTCCAAATGAGGCTTTTGTGGCACCATGGCTGGCCTCATTCACGAACGTTTACAGAGGGGGTCCAAATGACATCACCTTCTACTCGTGACTCTCCAATGTTTTCCCACCACTTCTTCCATCTTTTCCCTTAATGCAGGAAATCTGTTAAGGAGAAAAAGGTGGAACTGCTGTACAGTGCCTTCTGCTTGCTAGTGCTAGGAGCCCTCCGTCTAGGAGCATGCAGCATGTTCAGAACAGAGTGCCCAGAAACAACATCTTAAGAAGAGAGCTGCATACATCTGTTATTGGAAGTACATTTTCCCCCAAACAAAAGAAGGTGACTTTATCGACCTGTCGCTTTTTGCTCTGCCTCAACTCAGACCCATTAGAGGCGTTGTGCAAAAGGGCTGATGCATTCATGGGGTTTAGAAAGCAACCATTTGTACAGATTCTTTGCAGGCTCCCTGGAGTTCTTGTTTTCAGTAATTGAACACGGGCAAGTAACCAAAACCATACAATTTACCAATCCCTAGAGTGATGCAATAGATTAGTCATGGAAATGGGAGCCAGAGAGTTGTGAGTAATTCGGTCACCTTTGCCCTTTGCCTCTTTTGGGTGGCCTCAGAGTAGTCACTCAAACTGTTCCTGCCATCTTTAAAATTAAGATAATTGCTTCATTTCCTCACAGGGTCATTGTTGTAAGGACCAATTAGCCACAGAACATTGGCGAAGTCCTTTCTGAGGCTTTTTAAAGAGAAGTTTGAATAAAGGCACAGCATCTGTGCTCCTCTATAAAATTCTGCATCTGTATAAAGAATGGTTATAATACAGCAGTGGTGAAATTAATATTGCCATGAAGTATTACATCTGAGAAACTTTGCAGATTCATGTTAAGACAAATTGTGCTTTTTAACAGATAAACTAATACCTGAATTCAGTCAGATAACTGAAAAATGCAACAGTAAAACTCTCAGTTATACCCATCACACTTGATCATTGGTGGAACACTATGGAATATGGCATGGACTAGGCAGTGAGGATAGACGACAATCAAGCATGTCACCTTTGCACTTTCCACTAGTACAAAGCCTACACTGGATACAACCTACATTTGCCTTGTAATTCCATTCTTTCACCAAAAAGCCAAAAGCGATGGGTTGGATATAATGGTGGCTTCGCTCTAGCAGAAAGCCATTCTGCTTGTGTAAGGCAAAGGACCTGATTTTCACAGATCCCCCTTACGTACTGCAGGGCCCCACCCAGATCCCAAAAATATATTCCGGGAGGTTGGGAGACCCTCTAGGACTATGGATAATATTTAGTCTGGGAGTGCCGTTCCAATCTAAGGGCTGGCTGTTACGTTAACTTAGTGGTGTGGTTGCTGTTGTTTCCCACACCTATCTTGTAACATATGGAATGGTGTGTCCACATGGGGAAGGAATGTGGCATGATTGCTCCCAGACGAGCACTGTCTGCTCCCACATAAGGGACCTTCCAAAGAGAGTTCCATTGTTAATAGCTATGCTAAGGCAATAGGAATTATTTGCACAGAGAGATGATCACTGAGATTATTACATTTCAGTCAATTAGGGAAATACATGTCTACCTGAACAGGAAAAGTGCTCCATCACCAAAATATGTTTTACATCTTCCCCATCCCTCTGCCTCTTTTGTTTCACAGAAGTAGGGAAGGGGCCATCAGTGACAGAGCACATGCTCCAAAATTCCATCCATCTCAATGGAAAAGCCTAAGAACATGGGATTAGGAAAGACTTCTGACTGAGAATGCTGGGAGAAACTGTGCATCAAAGATAACAGCACTGAGCTTGATAGACAAATGCTTTGACTCAGCATAACTTTATTATAGCAGATAGCCAGGGGTGCAACTGGATGGGCAAGCAGCAGCAGTGTGAGGCATGTCCCCCTCTGCCATGATGTCCCCCTTCCTAATGAATTACCATTGCACCCCACCACAGAAGGCACTGGACCCCTGGACTGACCATTGTTCAGATATGAAGGATCCATAAGGTCTATACAGCTATGCAGGAAAACTACATATGTCCTTATCATTCCTATCTCATTATTATAAACAGGGTGGGTGCTTCCAGATGGAAGGCTCCTAGCGCTACATAGTCATTGCTTTTCCCTTGTAAGCTACAAGCAGAATCGCAATTTTCGATCCAGATTTCGGCGGGGGGGGGTCTAGTTGTTTGTTTGTTTGAACGTGTGCATCCAGCTATGTTCCATCCACTCATGGTGGGCACAACATAGCTGAGTGGATTGTGTTTTTCCTTCCACTTTCAACATCTTGCACAGTCGCCCCACACACACACTTCTGACATTTTGAAGCGGGTGCTTCTCAGGGCCATTTTAGCACCCTGTATTGTGTGTGTCTATGTCTGTGTTTTTATGGATTTTGAAACAACATCACTGCAATTAATTTTTTTAAAACAGTGCCTTCAGCACAGGGCAAGAGGACTGCAGCAGCTAAGCTGATTAAACATGCTTTCATTAGAGAATGCCTGATTTCTGGTTTTGTCAATTTCACGCACATCAGACAACCCAATCTAGTCAGTTTCACAACCAGCTAGAAAATTCTCAGGCTTGATTTTCCCTGGTTGTTGGTAGCAAAAAACATGGCTTCCGTTCGGACAGTGTAGGACATGAAATGGCTCTGAAACCAGACATTTGCAGCACGCAATAGAGAAAGGAGGGGCATCGCCAACATTTCATCCATCTTCCCCAGTCACAACTCCTCCCACTGTGCCTTAATCATGCATTTTCCTATACACACCTCCTCCTTACTGGATTTTCACACACGTAAAATTGTGTGAAGGAGGCATGATGATTGTACACTAACAGCCTCATGCCTCTGGAGCACCCTCTCTGTGTGGGATAAGTTAACCTAAGTGAGTGGGATAAGGACACAATCCATGCTGGCTGGGGAAGGCTGGGAGCTGTAGGACTTTTTTCTGCCTAAACATGCATAGGATTGCGCCCTTAGTGACACTGTAGCATGTTTGTTGCAGCAATGAAAACAGGATATAATTAATGTGTGCTTTGAGGAATGTTCACCAATCCCCAGTTGTTGTCTTTGCTTACTACATTGCCATTTGAGAAAAGCCAGATCACTTACCCATTAAAGAGCCCTGGATAGTTTTGACATTTTGATAAAAACTACTATGGAGACATATTAATTTAAATTATTTTTATCCCACTCCTTGGCCAAAAAGGGCTCCTGGAACAACTTATATGCAATCAGTAAAATAAGGCAGTCCAGGCTTACAATCTAAAAAGATATAACACACAAGGAAAAAGGTATGGGAAGGGAAGAGGAAAAAATTAAGTCGTTTTTCAGATGGAATGGCTCTGCTTCAGCTCTCATTTCCCGCTGTACAGTGTACTGGAATGTATTATCCCATCACACTTCCTGATTTTTATTAAGCAGAGTGATGTTCTTATTATGCATTATAGTTATCAACCTGCCCTTTGGCTAACTTGGGTTCTGGGGTGTCATGTCTGTGAGAGCTCTACAAATTATGCAAGCCTTTGTGCTGAGGAGTTAGTGTCTTCCACACAATTGCTTTAAAGAGACTATTTATTGCTGGCTCTAGTTATTCCATTACATGGAGAATTAAAGATTGAGGAAGCTTGTTTCAAGGGTGCTCAGCATTGCTTTTTGGCACCCACAGTGATAATTTACCATTGTAAAAAGATTACAAAATGGAGCAGTTATCCATCATTCAGGGTGGATGAATGCAGTAAAAATTATCTCATGTGTTGGGTTGGAGAGAGAGATGGACAGAGAAGAATTGTGGGGAAATGATACCCTTAATGAGAAGGGGGGCAGGGAACAGAAGCATTAACTGCAACACAGATTAAAACTAATCCATGAAGTTTTAACATAGCAATCTACTTACTTTTTTAGTTGTTATTTTCAGCAGACAGGATGTGGGAGGTCCCAATTTTTCTCCCACTTTAAAGAAACCGTGGGGGCTCTGAGTTTCAACTGAGCAAACGGCACTGGGGGGTGGAGGTGTTTCTCCCTTTCCCCAGGCCATTTTCTGGATCTAAATCTCCCCCTGACCTGAAGCTGCTATTAGCCTCAAAGCAAAAGATAAAATACAGGTAACCTGTATTGTCCCTGACTTTTTAATACTGTGATTCAAACAGCTGCTCAGGCAGGGGCATTTAGATCAGGGAAATGGCACAGAGGAAGGAGTCATACACACACACACACACACACACACATACGCGTGCACGCACACACACACACACACACACCCTAGCAGGGCTGGCCCTGCCATTAAGTAGAATAAGGCAAGTCCCTCAGGTGGCAGATGCTGGGGGCAGGAGTCCCCTGGCCATTCCCCTGTGATGTAGCACAATTCAGCTGCCAGGCCACTTCACTTCTTTATGTGGAATGGGGGGGGGGGAATCTTGTCCTTTGCCTCAGGCAGCAAAATAACTGGGCATTCTAGCTGGTGGTGTTGAAGTCTGACATAGTTGAAGTCCGACACAGCCAGAGGTCAGCGGGTTGGGGAAGGCTAACCTAGGGTTGTATCCAATGTTAGTTGAACTTAAGTCCCATTCATTTCAATGGGTCTGCTCTAAGTAGGGTTAATATTGGATACAAGCTTTCAAGTGTGAACTGGGAGATAAGTCCCTGGCTCAAACGTGACCTCAAGAATGTGCTCAACTAGACCAGCCACTGTTCTTCTCCCAGTACCCTCCCCACTCCTATCAGCAATGGGAAGAAAACCTACCTGGGGGTACCCAGGACACTGACTATATCACTCTGCTCTCCAGCCCATAATCTAGTACTGGAGCATTTGATTGAATTGTCATAAACCACCACCATCTTCTATTTGTTTTCCGCTTGCTCACAACTCACATTGAGCTGGAGGGTTTCTTCACAAGAGGCTAATGGAAGAGGCAAGCGATTATCCGAAATGAAATAACCAGGGTGTGGCCAAATGAGAGCTCCTAGGGTTTTCTTGATGAACTGATGGTAGGGGATCTGAATTCTCAGTCAGGAGCCATCCTAACTTTGCATTTATGTTTCCATCCTGCTGTGATAAAGGCACGCTCTATCTTGTTCAACAACGATATCCAAAGGTATCAAGATTACCTGGCAAACCCACCATTTGATTGCATGTGTTCCAGAACTATGCAGGCCTGGGGCACATCTAGACATGCCTTTTACTCCAGGGCCAGCACAAGTGGAGGTCCTTTTGATTGGATGACGCAGTCGCCACCTTGCAATCTTCCGTGGTTTCCACCTGGAAAATGAGGATTTCCAAGGTGTAGTTTTCCTCCAAATTTTTCAGCTGCTGTGGCCTCACTGCGGCAGGGTGTGCTATCTAACCATCCCTCGGGGTGACAGCGTGGTTCGCGGTGGGCATGGAGTGGGCAGTGAGTGACAGTGTGATGCCTTTTTCCTCCTCTCTTCTCTTCCCTTTTTTCCCAATTGCTTCCCATCATGCCCGCAGTTGTGACGGGAGAGGGGATGGGAGAGGGAAGTGGCATTTCATGCCGTCGCCACCACGAGCAACTGTGCCCCTCTCTGCTGGGACTCTGCTCAGCAGAGAGGGACGCAGCTGCAATGGAAGAGGGAACTGGAGCTTTGTGCCACCACCGCCACAGGCAACTGTGTCTCTCTCTGCCAGGGTTCTGCTCAGTAGAGAGGGACGCAGCTGCGATGGAAAAGGGAACTGGAGCTTCGTGCCACCACCGCCGCAGGCAACTGTGTCCCTCTCTGCCGGGGCTCTGCTCAGCAGAGAGGGACGCAGCTGCAATGGAAGAGGGAACTGGAGCTTCGTGCCACCACCGCCACGAGCAACTGTGTCCCTCTCTGCCAGGGCTCTGCTCAGCAGAGAGGGACGCAGCTGCAATGGAAGAGGGAACCGGAGCTTCATGCCATCACCGCCACGAGCAACTGCGTCCCTCTCTGACAGGGTTCTGCTCAGCAGAGAGGGACGCAGCTGCAATGGAAGAGGGAACTGGAGCTTCATGCCACCACTGCTGTGAGCAACTGTGTCCCTCTCTGCCAGGGCTCTGCTCAGCAGAGAGGGACGCAGCTGCGATGAAAGAGGGAACTGGAGCTTCGTGCCACCGCTGCCACAGGCAACTGTGTCCCTCTCTGCGGGGCTCTGCTCAGTAGAGAGGGACGCAGCTGCGATGGAAGAGGGAACTGAACTGAACGACGCAATAGACCCAGTCGGCGCCATGTAGATGGGGCCCTGATAACCTCTTCAAAATGTAACGGGCAGCATGCATGTATTCCATGTTATCTCCCAATAATCTTTTTGGCTGGCATGGCTAGAATTACCTTTACCTTCAGCAGTCCCATCTGAAGAAAAACACAGATTAATGACAGCTTCTGTTCCTTTAGTCTAGGGGTGTTAAACCTCAGGCCCATGGGCCAAATCCAGCCCTCCTGTGGCAGCCCTGGAGAGCTTCTATGAAATTGAATTTGGGCCTTGGGTTGAAAGAGATTTCACAGAATCATAGAATAGTAGGGTCGGGGCCTACAAGGCCATCGAGTCCAACCCTATTTGACACCCCTGCTTTATTTGGAGTAAATATATTTGTCAGTAGGCCCTAACTACACCAAACATATGCTAGCAAATCCCAAACAGTCCCAAAAAGCATGTTCAGGGTAGGACAATTTGGAGTAGCAGAGAAGCAGTGGGTGGGTGAAAGCATGCCACTCCTCCGCTCCAAATTTGATCTGTCCAAAGGATTCTTTTGCTTACAAAATGTTGCTGCTAGTGGGATTTCATGACACACTTTTGTGTGTAGCATTTGGTGAGGCCCTCAGAAATGTCTCTCTTATATATTTTATAAAAATGGGCTTGCTCCATTTATATAAAATTCCTGTGTGTGTGTGTGTGTGTATGAGAGAGAGAGAGAGAGAGAGTGAGAGAGAGAGAGAGAGAGAGAGAGAGAGAGAGAGAGATCTAAGGGAAGGACAACTGAGATATGGCCAAATAATAGTATCTGCTACAATAACATTTATACAAGCATATACTAAATGAAATGTAGTAGCAAAAGCAAGAAAATAGTAACATAGACCAGCCTTCCCAACTTTTACTGCCCTTCAGATGTGTAGGACTACAGCTCCCATAATCCCCAGACAAGTGGCGATATGTCATGGTTCAGAAGTTCTTTTCAAAAGTATGTAGGCAATCCAGGGCTGTCTGATTAACCACATGTATTTAAAGTCCTCCCAAAACCGGATGCCATGTTCGAGTAAAATTAATTATTCACTCTAGATATAGATCATAAGAGTTTCTATTTCCAGAAATCACACTCTAAGACAAAATTTGGCTCTTGTTTCTTTACTATAAAAATATCAGCATAACAATACTAGATACATGCATAGATTCAAACACATGATACATTCAACATTATCTTAAGTCAAGGCTTTAAGCAGAGTAAAAACGCGCATTAGTTTCAAGTCTACCAAGATAGTTTACAGGCAACACTTTGGGGGTAGCTGATCCAAGAGGGTAGCTCCTCGTGTTACGGGTTCAAAGTTTTCTTTATGTACTCTTTGGAGGCTATAAAATATGTTAGGCTTGTTTTTACTTCATGGAGGGAGCAATCCTACGGCCGCTAGTCAGCGGCTGGCTAGACGGCTATAGGATGCCTGTTTTTCTGGGAACCAGCCTCGGAGCCCCGTGCGCCAAGGTCGGTTCCTGGAGAACTGACCTCCCCCAGCTTCAGCACTGCCTCGCGTGCAGCACAGAAAAGCCCCGTCCCCCGCGCTCACAAGAGGAGTGCGGAGTGGCCAAAATGGGGTGTTCCCGGGGGGCATTCCAAGGCAGGGCAGGGAGGGAGGAAATGCCTGTGCGACACATCCAATGTGTCGTACGGCAGCCTCCTCCCCCGCTCAGCCCTCCAAGCTAGACAGCCGCCATCGGCTGTCTAGCCGAAAATGCAAGGCAGGAGGAGTGCGGAGGGAACGATCCTGTTCGTGCTCCTCCGGCCCTGCATTGGATAGGCAGCCGCAAACATGTAGGATTGCGCCCTGATATATGTTCCATTAAGCCACATTCGTAAGGATTCATTCCTGTTTTAAATGAAAGTATGTCTAAACAAGAATGTTGAATTTCAAACTTATCAAGATAAATGATTGTAACAACATACATATAAAAACATTCCAGAATCCCATGGCATGTTACAGGCATGTTTGTGACTCAAGAATTATTTCTTTGACCCCATTCTGTCTTGTGAATACCTGTTCTCAAAACCTATCTTTTGAATTTATGATTTGAGATCTTCCTTGTTATCTTACCTGACGGCATACCTGTTTTAATTCTCTTTTTACAATTTAGGTCTCTATGAATCTAATATGGGCACTGACCAAGTGCAAAAGCTGGCACCTTGTGTCTGGATTCTTTGTTCAGTAAAGAAAGAAAATGAGCTAGTCATCAGTTACTAATTGTCTGGCACTACTTTTTCCCATCTGGGACACCTCAGAGATAAGACAAGTTTAATTACTCTTGTACCAAGATACTAAGAGGCATTGCATTAGCTATTGGAGACCCATATTTTAACCCAGAATTATCTTGGCGGAATCTAATTATTGAATTTTTTAATTGGGTAGCTTAGCCAAGGTGGTGCAAATACAGATTTGCCTGATTTGCCACAGACGCAAAAAACTGAGAACTTGATATATGGAAACATTGTGAGTGTTGAAATATATACTGGTCCAGAAGGTGACAGCAGAAGGTTCCGACGATTCCTCCAAAAATTTGGAGCATTACAATATGCCTGATTAAGCCAAAAGGAATTGCAAACATATGATCCCAGCTGCTAGAATGTCTCCAGGCCTCCCTTCCCACTTGCAGTATTGCCTTGGGTTTTAGAGCATTTGTAGTTCCCAAAGGAGATGAAGCGCTGTGTCTATATTCCATGTGTTTACAGGAATTTGGAAGTCAGCCTCCTTTTAGAGTGTCATTTGAACCAATCCTGAAATAACCTCCATCTCTGATGTAGTGGTTCAGGTAGCCAATCAGAAATTACTTAGAAAGATGTTTCCACCTTCCATGACAAAAAGGGCCAACCAGATAACTATTGTGAAAAAGGGACTGAGCTGGGAAAGTGGATTGAGTTTAAACTAGGGATGCTGGAGAAATCCGCTGCAATGGGATTGGATTCCCAAGAATCCGACCTGTGGAGTCCGCAGCGGACCAGCCCCCCTTATCCACATGTTCTCTGGATTTTATGCAGGGCGTAGGGGTGTATGAAACCTACTTACCCATCCACTGAAGGGTTCCACGAGGGGGGGGAGGCGATCCCTCCCTCCCCCTGGAATCCTCCCCAGCCGGCTCCGCTCCACGGCGAGTCCGCGGAGCCCCCAGCCAGGCCCATCTGCAGCCAGACTTCCAGCCACTGCCACGCAAATGGCGTCTGGCGTAGCGGACGCCATTTGTGTCCCTGCCCTTGGCCATGATAGGATATGTAAATATTTACATAGCCTATCACAGCCAAGGGCAGGGACGCAAATGGCATCCGCTATGCCGCACGCCATTTGCATCCACAGCCCGGCTGCGGAACAAAGACGATGGACCCGGACCAGCCGCCACCAGGTAGGGTCCATTCTGACCGGCCTTCACAGGGTGGCGGCAGGGAGCTGTCTGTTCCGCTGCGGACTCTGGGGGGGGCGGATTCTAAAGAATTCAGCCTCATTGGAGTCCATGGCAGATTTCTTGGCCATCCCTAGCAGGGCGGTCTTCCAGCTTTAAGAAAGGCAAGATACATTAATGGCAGCTGCCATTAGCTTATTGTGGGAAAATTATGGCCATAATTTGAGTATTTTAGGGCATTTATGGCCATAAAGCACTTACTTCCATGTAAATTGCAGCCATAAAGCACTTTACGGCCACAATTTACATAGAAGTAAGTGCTTTACAGCCATAATTGTAATAGAAGTAAGAGCTTTATGCCTGCAAATGGCATAAAATGCATGAATAAAATGCCCACAAAATCTAACAGATGCACCAGGGTTCATAGGAAATCCATTAAGTT
The DNA here is from genome assembly GCF_057233095.1 of Heloderma suspectum. Taxonomy (NCBI): domain Eukaryota; kingdom Metazoa; phylum Chordata; class Lepidosauria; order Squamata; family Helodermatidae; genus Heloderma; species Heloderma suspectum. The sequence continues at coordinate 329,368,273 of NC_139458.1, forward strand.
CCAAACAGCCTGGATTTCCCTGTGGCAGACCCCCCTGGACTGGACATTGGGGGGTTCTCCCATCCCTAGTTTAAACTGAAGGATATTTATTCCGAGCAGGGGTTCTTGAGTCCCACATGCTCTAGAAGGCACTGTTGGTCCACACTGGAATTCAGGGGGTTCTCTAAAGGGCTACACTGATTCCTACCTGTAGGCTGCAATCCTATACCCAGTAACCTGGGACTATGCCCCATTAACCTCAGTGGGACTTCGTTCTGAGTGGACATGCATAGCATTACACCTGCAGAGTTCAAATACCAACCTATGCCCAATTCTAAGCATTTTCAGCTTTCCTTGTTTTCCCTTAAACGTGGCTATTCCTAATAGCCACTTCTTCATATACAAACAATAAGGCCACTAATTCTGCTGTTGAAGTGAACACACACACTTCAGGCTGTGGTGATTCATTTAGCCCTATGTATGCACATCTGCAGGATTGTACCCTAACTACATAGTTCTGGTAGATGCACCTTGCAGCATTCCATCACTTAAATTAATCTCTGATATTAAGCCCCAGATAGTCTACATCCAAGTACTTTTACTTAACAAGAACATAAGAGTGGGCTGTCTTTCATTTAACCTGTTCTGATATCATTTTATCTGTAAAGGTCATTTCTATCTGCAATGCCTGTTATTCAGAATGGTCCATTATTTTTCACCAAGCTTTCTACTATTTCATTCTTTCTGGAAATAAATCTGAATTTGTCTCAAAGGTCTGTGCATTAATATAACCCCAACACACTCTTTAAGGATTCGATACAGATACTTCTGCTGGAAAAGGAACAGAACAGATTGAATTTCAATGTGGTCATGCATGGAATCACTTTCTCTGAAATGAAATGACCACCATTGAAACATGTGGCGGGATTTACTGAGTCGAGCTTACCAATGTTAATAAAGTAACCCCCACTATATGAACATGTGAACAGTCTTTCTGACTCTTATTCCAATACTCCAAAGCCATGTATGTAGCATTGTGTACTCTTCAGCCCTGAACCTGGATACCCAGCTTTCAGTGGTGGCCAGGAGCGTGTTTGCACAACTGAGGCAAGTGTACCAACTGTGCCCATTCCTAGAGATGTCTGATCTGGCCATGGTGACACATGCCTTAGTTACATCCCATTTGAACAAGTGTAATAGGCTCTATGTGGAGCTGCCTATGAAAAGTGTTTGGAAATCTCAGCTGGTCCAGGATGTTGTGGCCAGACTGTTGGTTGGGGCCAGTTACAGGTAGCACATGACTTCCTTGATGCAACAGCTTCACTGGCTACAAATCTGTTTCAGGGCAAGTGCTTATGACCTATAAAACCCTATGTGGCTTGGAAAACAAGCTACCTGAAAGACCACCTTCTTCTGTATAAGCCTGCCTGGGTCTTAAGATCTTCGAGAGAGGCCCTTCTTTCAGGACTGCCACCTTCAGATGCACGTTTGGTGGCAAAATGAGAGAGGGTCTTCTTGGTGGCTGCACCCAGGCTGTGGAACTGCCTACTGAGTAGGGATGGGTGGAACACTTACCTCTGGGTCCGGGGGGGTGTCTGTGGGGGGGGGAGGTGATCCATTCCCCCCCCCCAGGAATCCTAGCCAGCCAGCTTCGCTCCGTGGTGATTCCACAGAGCCACCGGCTGGCTCCAGAGTGCCAGCGATACGGCCGCCGCTGATTGCCATATCGCTGGCTGGGTGGATTGACTGCAGACGCAAATGGCATCCATTACGCCATTTGTGGCTGTAAAGGTCTTAGTTTAGGCTAAATGCAGCTGTAAATGGCTGCATTTAGCTTAAACTAAGACCTTTACGGCCACAAATGACATAGTGAACACCATTTGCGTCCCTGTTTTTTCACGTGATAGGCTACGCAAATATTTGCATAATTCTCTTACCGAAGTCTGGATTTGGATTCTCTTCATTTCAGAACTTTTCAGTACATCCAATTACATATGCTATTGGATTTACAGCCTGCCAAAGTGTTATACACACAGAGATGCATGTAACTAAATCTCAATGGACACTTTTTAAAAGAAAGAGCAGCTTTGTAAAGAAGCAATGTAGAATAGAGAATCCCTACCATTTCCCAATCCATCCCTCTCCCAGATGCTCACCACCCCTATGAGGTTCCACACGTGTGTCCCCACCCCCCACACCACTGCAACCAAGGATAATAGTATGATGCCATTCACCAATTGATGTGAGGATAAATCTTTTTCATCAATAAATATCACACAAACTTAATACTTTGAAAGGAAGATTTTCCTTATTATATTGCACCATGTTTACCAATAGATATTGGAACCATTACCCTTCAGGATGTAGCTTTCTTCTGTCCTCTTCCTACATTTTATTTTAATTGAATTTCTTACATGTATAGCCATGTTTTGTATGGAAAACAGAGTGTATGTGGAACTCTTGGGGCTTAAGGGCGCAATCCTATCCATGCTTAGGCAGAAAAAAATGTGTGGCTGGGGCATGCTGGAAGTTGTAGACTGTTTTTCTGTCTAAACAGGCATAGGATTGTGTCCTAAGAGACTAAGGCAGACTCTAATCCAGGCTTGCAGGGCAATCCTATTCATGTCTACTCAGAAGTTCCAGTGAGTTCAATGTAAGAGTGCCTAGAATTGCAGGTTTAGTTTGGTTGTATATAAATGTACAATCAAATGTATTTCTCCCAGGAGATGAGCCTAGCTTTTCCCCATCTTCAAAAAGCAATGGACCAAAATATTTACCATCTATCTGTATGTTGATTCTGTCATCAGTTTTGGCTTTCACTTATGTTTCAGGCAGGATGTCCACCTTTTAGTATATATATTTTTAAGAACTGCTTGTACATTTCAGCAATTAACTTTGTTTTTGCCTTTAAAAAAAAAGAAAAGAAAAGCACAGCTTCAAAACTGGTCTGGGGAAATGCCTTTGTGATGGTACAGACACTGTCCAATCCTTGTTGTGCACAGCTAGCTTCTGATGCAATCTCACAGCAGAAGGTAGCTAAATTCCTCCTGAGCTTGACATGGGTTGGGATGGGGGGGAAATTTGCTTATAGTGTTGTGGTGAATGTGCTTCTAGAATAGCTCCATTCCTCCTATAATGTTTCTTCTGTACGCACTCCTCAACATAATAGATTTCTGTCTCTTTGTCTGGTCTTTTAAAGATAAATATATCCTTTGTCCAGCGGGGCTATTGGATGAACTTAGGAAGCTGCCTGTATTGAATCAGACAAATTGGTCCAACTTGTTTAATATTTTCCACTGTGACAGGCAGCAGCTCTCCCGAGTTTGAGGCAGTGATGGGTCTGCCCCGGACCGCTACCTGAAATCCTTTCCCTGGATTTAACTAAGAGCCTTATACCTGAGAATCATGTGCTCTACCTCTGAGTTATGGCCCTTCCCCTATGCATGCTACATATGCTGAGCCCAGTATCATGGAAAGTAATTTGCTTTATGGGGCTGTGTTGTCTTTGCACATTGATTACAAAGAGCTTCCATCAGCATGCATGCACACACATATATACACACATATATACACACACACACACACACACATATATACACACACACACACACGCACACGCACACGCACACACACACACACGGATGAGAATAGATGGCAGGCAGGGGAAGTGTCCACACACTTAAGGACTTGCCACATCTCATTTTGTGGCCCTTCAGTCTTAACAAGGATTTTTTAGCATCCTTATATGTGCAGTCAGTCTGTGTCAGGTCACCTCATGAAACTAATGGGCAATGGCAGTTTCCAGATAATGTGTCAGATGAAAAGACTCGTCCTCCTTCATCATTTAATTTAGCACCAGGTTGATGAGTTTCAGCACGTTTTGCATTTCACCCTGGCATGGATATCTTTACGACGGAAGCCCTGTGCTCACCAGGGACCTTCCTAGGTGTCTGAAAGAAGGAAATGAACAGCAAGGCCTAGAACCCAGCAGGGTAGAATCATTTAGCAAAGCAGTCAGACAAGACATGTCTACACTCTCTCTTTGCACTATCCAGTAAGATTAGTTTCTTACTGATCCTTCACATTACATGTACAGAAGCTGGCTATTATATGTGAGAGCTGACTAGCCAACCAGGGGGCCCAGAGCAACACATAGGTCAGCTTTACTTTTCCTCATTACTTTAACATCATTCTCACATATACCTTTACTCCACTGCTTTCTGTGGAGTGGCTTTTAAGAACTGTGTAGTTCTCCGTTTTCAGACTCCAGCCCAGAGGCATGTAGAGGCAATGAGGGAAAGGACTCTAGCTCAGTGGCAGAGCACAGACTTTTTACACAAGAAGTCCCTTGTGCAATCCCTCACATCTGACTCCAGGTAAGGCTGGGAAAGATTCCCATCTGAGACCCTGGACAGCCCACTCCCAGGCATTGTAGAACAATACTGAGCTACCAGCAGTCAGACTTGGTATAAGGAAGCATGCTCTGTTCCTATGACTGGTTGCAGAACAGTCCTGGGCATATTTACTCAGTAAATCCCGCGTGGTCCAGTGGGACTTCATCCCTATTAAGTGTGTTCACGTCTGCATCCTCAGTCATGAAGCACATTGAGATCGATGCTCAGCGTCCTATTGTTTCTTCACCATTGCACTCCTTATATGTGCATTGCCATTCTTTAACAGCAAAGGTTAGCTAGCAGCAGCAATATTGCTGAGTTTGGAATACCAATTTGCCTAGCACACAATATGAACTGAACCCCATTTCTCTCAAAAGTTCTTCTAGAGCTAAAACACAGTTCTTGCACATGAGCAGACTTTTAAAAACAGAACACACGTCTAATGGGTTGGATCCTACCCTCATGTGACTGAAGCCCACTTGTGTAATGAGTCTTCCACTTGCGTAGCGGGACTTCCCCATCCGCCCCTCCCCTCTGCATCCTTGTGCATGGCCCAAACCTGCTCCACAGGGTCCCCCAACCCTCTGGGGAAAACTTGAGGGGTGCATGTGCAGCTGTGGAAGGAGGAAGAGGAAATCCATTCTGTCGGCAAGTCCCTCCCACTGGCAGAATGACACTATTGAATACAACAACTAGGGATGTACGAAAGTCACTTACCTTTCGCGGATTATGTTTATGGTGGGGGGGAGGCGTTCCATCCCTCCCCCCGGAATCCTCGACAGGGGGGGAGGTGATCTGTTCCTCCCCTCTGGAATCCTCCGCAGCAGCTCCGCGGAGCAGCCGGCCAGGCCCAGCCAGGCCAGAGCTGTCTGCAGCCAGATTTCCAGCCGCGGAGGGCTCTGGGGGGGGGGGGGGAACCGCGTACGCAAATGGCGGCAGCTACAGCCACCGCCATTTGTGTTCCTTATTTTTGCTGTCTTAATCTACATAAATATTTACGTAGACTAAGACGGCGAAAATAAGGGGAATGCAAATAGTGTAGCGGACGCTATTTGTGTTCCCCTCATTTTCGCTGTCTTAGTCTACGTAAATATTTACGTAGACTAAGATGGCCCAAAATAAGGAACGCAAATGGCGGCGGCCGTAGCTGCCACCATTTGTGTACGGCTTTTTTTTTTCTTTTTACACAGACGTTTTAGGCTACGGAAAAACTTACGTAGCCTATCACGTCTCTGTAAAAAAAAAAAAAAAAAAAACTGCAAATAGCAGCAGCGGCCAGTAGGAAGACCAGCTGCTGCCGCTGCCCGGAAGATCCACCCCAGGTAAGTCTCATCCCGGGGAGGATCCGCAGGGGGCGGGGGGGTGGCAGGCCGTTCCACCACAGATTTTGGGGGGCCGAATGCACTGGCATTCGGCCTCACCGAGATCCGTGGCGGAATTCTCTGCCATCCCTATGACTGTACCACAATTAGTGCTCAGGCTGAGCTATGCAAATACCCCAAGGTAGATTTTTAAAATGCCAAGAGCCAGTGTGCTCGTACACCCAGGGGTTCTGTATAAATGCTGACAATTGATCCAAATTAAACTGAGGGAGTTTGCATTTGCCCATCACTAGCTATCAGTAGCTCCATCTGCCGACTTGCAATTAGATTTTGGGTGTCTCTACATTAAGGAAAAAGCCCTTCAGCCTTACCGGGCTTTCTTCTTCTGGAGTCTTTCCACGTTCACTATGGGCTCCTTTAGATGGCGATTTGTAATTGAAAACTTTCCCTCTCAGCAATGCTCCATAAAGTTCAATGAAACAGCACCATCTAGTCACTGCATTATAGCGCAATGCCAACTTTACACACCGGGGATATCCCACAATATCCCGCAATAAGTGTAAATAGTGCATTATCTCTGATCTTTTAAAAAGTGAGATTACTGGGGGAAGGCGCAGGAGACATCTTGGCAATGTTGTGTAAAGGACCCGCAAACGTTCATGAGTGGCCCAATTATGAGTGTGCAATAAATCGCTCATGTGGAGAAGCCCATAATGATACAATGCACTAGAGGGCACAGTCTATATACTTTGAACTGATGCGTGGATGAGGAGGCATTAACAGCTCTGGTGGAAGGCAAATGGCTGTAAAAAGGTATTGTAATGCAGCATGGAAGCTTGAGGGGCCAACATAACAGAGCTGGAGAACCTACAGCCCGCCAGATGTTTTTGGACAACAACTCCCATCAGCCTCACCCAATCTGGCTAATAGTCAAGGATAGTGGGGATTGTAGTCCAACATCTGTAGAGCCACAGATTTCCCACTCCTGCAACAGAAGATTCTTTTAACAAGAATAATGTTCCACTGAGTATCTCTAGGGCCCTGTCTGTATTTAGCCAAGATTTAGACATGGAAGGTGCCCCTTGAAATGAAAGGTGCTGAGGATGGAGAGATGTGGCACTTTGGATCACATTGACGGGGGAGCCTGAGTTGCCTCGCACCCTTTTTATTCTCAACTGCCATACAGACAACACAGACATAGTGAGCTTCAACTCAAGGTCCATGTAGAATTACAAAGGACAGTGCAAGTCACCGAATCTGCACTGATTCTATTCACACAGTGTGTGTAGAATGGAGAGGATTGTGCTGTTAACAATTACTTTGAGTTTGGAGAGTCAGACAAAGTTGCCATACTGGACAGAACTGTGTGGAAACCATTTCTGTGGTTGTTTAGGTTTCCACCATCTATTAGGGACTTCTAGAGGACAGAAATGCTACATCTCTTTGCCTGAATTCAATTTGTGACTGCAGAATTGAGTCCAGGCTGTTATTTAAAAAGCTTGATGTGAGGTTGACTGCTGAAAAGATAAGCTCTTTTTCTCTGCTGGTTCCTCATTTGTAGTACTGAAATGTAAAGTCTGAACTTCTAGCAAAAGGTGCTGACATGCAGTTTGTGATGTCTCATGAAGGCTATTCTTCATAATGGTCTTTTCAAACACCTTGCTCCAAGTCCTTCTCCCCAGCCCCAGCCCACAATCAATCAGTTATTTCTGCTGTTATCTGGCCCTCGCAGCTCTACTGCACGACAACACACATGGTGGTAAGCAAGGACTTGTCACGGCAAGAAATACCTTCGTTGCCAGAGAAGCTGGGTGAGCTTTCTTCCTAGGAGTCATTTGTTTCAAACTCTGAAGCATCTATTTGGATAGCATATGTCAACTAGGGATGTACAGATTTTGTTACATCCGTTCCAGCTGCATTTCATGGATTATCAGGCACCTTTCATTCCATCATCCGCTCATTGACGGAATTGGATTTTTTTTTAAGGGGCATATGAGAATTTTGTTCCTGTTTGCAAATACACACTTCCGCTAATGTGCACTTGCTAATTGCGCATTTGTGCAAATTCCACGAAGTGCAAAAAAAAAAAAAATGGTCTGCAGGTTTGCAGAATCTGCATGACTTGGAAAAAGCCACCCTGCTGTGGAATTCACAGGTCAGATTCATAGAAATCCAAACTTATTTGAATCCATTGTGAGTTTCTCAAACATCCCTAATGTCAACTAAGGATGGGCGGATCACTTACCCCGTTCTGGGGGGGAGGGTCCGCAGGGGTGGGGGAGGTGATCCGTCCCTCCCCCCAGAATCCATCCAGGCCGGCTCTGCTCTGTGGTGATCCTGTGGAGCCAACTGCTGGCTCCGCAGCGCTGGCGATACAGCCAGCTGCCATTGCCGTATTGCTGTGCTAAGTCCGGATGCAAATGGTGTCCACTATGCCATTTGCGTCCCTGTTTTTTCATGCGATAGGCTACGCAAATATCTACATAAATATAATTTGCATAGCCTATTGTATGAAAACAGGGACGCAAATGGGGTAGTGGATGCCATTTGCATCCTGACTTAGCACAGCAATACGGCACAGCAATGGCGGCCGGTCGTATCGCCAGCTGCGGTGCCAGCGGCCAGCTCCGCAGCATCACCACATGGAGGAGCCGGCCTAGATGGATTCTGGAGGAGCATGGAGGGGGGTGCTCCGTTCTGCCATGGACCCCAATGGGGCCGGATTCTTGGAATCCAGCCTCATTGGGGTCCGTGCCGGAATTCTCTGACATTCCTAATGTCAACACAGATTTAAGCTTTGATGGATGTTTGGAAGTCATTTTTCTTCAGAGCCCTAATGTCTTAATGTTTCAGCTGCCCCAGAGAGAGGGTCCACCTTTGCAGAGTGAATGTCCAGCCAGGAAACATCTTTCTTTCTTTTGAATCTGCCTATCCTAGCAACTGATCATAGGCTGGCAGGAAACAATAGGAATTAGGCAGGAATCAGATGGCAGATTCCAGAAAGGAGGCTTTTTTTTTTTTTTTTAAGCCACCTCCATAAAGCTCCATTCCAGAGCAGGGGATGTAATTTTTGATTCTCTCTTCATATATAAGAAAACATGTAAGGCCAGAAAACTAGGCCCAGCATTCTTTTATGAAGACAATGCAGTATAGGGTGGCCACTTGCGTGTCGCTGAAAAAGAGGAAATGCATCACCCTCAAAAAGGACACAAGTCTGCATAACATTTACATGTGCTAATTTATATGCACAAATGCAGATTTAGAAAGAATTGCTATACTTTATAATAGAAATACAATACATCTCACCATAGTCATTTATTTATTCATGTCAGAAGCATCACAATTACAAACATACTATAACACACATTTAAATATAAGATGTAGAAACTAAGATATATAAAAGTTAGACAAATCTTGCCCCAAAACTAGCAACATTAATTGCGTTCTGTCGCACTATCATAAGGTTCTCATGTGTGCATTGGTCAGGACACAAAGGGCAAGTATGCATATGTGATGAAGACTGATCAGATGACCTGTGTGCCTGCTCAGTCTGCTGTCCAGGAGGTGCTAACTCTTGATGGGCAACTTCAAGGCCCTCAATCTCCCTTCTTATGGCTCTTTAAACCAGACTTGGACTAGGCAGCCCATCAAACTGAGGACACCTTCAAATAGAGGACTGCCCTCTGTAAGGTAGGACACCTGGACACCCTAGGCCCATTTCCAATCCAGCGAAGTAAAGATCCCTGACATGATTTCAAGCATGGAGCAGTCAGAGGCAGTGGCTGAAGGAACATGACACTGCCCAAGATCGGCAGAGGCATCAGATGGAGACCTGCCAAGGTCACTGAGCCAGACAGTTTTCACCTTCTCATACAGCTCCATTATTCAGGCCATCTGGTTTTATTTGCCTGAACTGATATATCTAGCAATTGCTGATACATCACAGTTCTCTTTGTCTGGAGAACTGCTTGACAAGAGAATTGTGAACTAGAATATTCAGCTTCCTGAAATCTCTCACATGAAGTGCATGTTAGGTCCCAGTGAATGGGAAATAAGGAAAAGAAGAGACACTTGAGCCCTGCTCAAGTGTTTGCCTGAATGCACAAGGGCCACAAATGCATAGGGGGTTGCACACGTGCCATGCCCTCAACAGCCCCACAGACATGGAGGGCTCTCTCTAGACTTGCACAGGATGAGTGCAAAGCTCCGAAAACGAAATCTCTCTCTCTCTTTCTTTCTTTCTTTCATGATGTTCTATTATTTTATTTTATTTTAAAATTATTATAAACAAAACAATGCACAGAAACTACAGAGGTTGATTCACGGAAGAGGGTTTCTATGCATGTTCAGCTGAGCAGGCTTAGAAGCCTCTGCACCATTGGAAACCCTGATAAAGCAGAGCTCCTGCTCACGTGGAGGCTTCCAAGTGTGTTCAGCTGAGAATGAATAGAAATCCTCTTCAGACCTTCACATTCAACATTCAAAGATCTGAGGAGGAGTCCATGTGCGTGGGGACACTGGGGGCAGGGCTTGCAGATGTGCCCCCACTGCACACGGAAACTTTTATTTCAGGCACGCACATCGTAAGAGCCATTCAGTTTCAAAGCAGCCATTCAGGAGAGTGGAAAATGCTATTTTTAAGCCCCTTGGGCTCAGGCTCCAGGGCAAAGTTCACCCCAAGAAAGATACACTGAATAGCCTCACCTACAAACATCAGAGACAGAGGGAATGGTTTATTTCCTTCTCTATCATCCTCCACCATTATGAAGGCAACAAAAAGCAGCCACCTAGCACCAGCTGTAATAAGATCACAAGGAAATATATATTGGCATGTGCAAATGAATGACAGACATCCATGGGAAAAGTAATTTTCTGGTTTTCACAGATGGCCATATAGAAGGGGGAAATCTTTTAAGATTTCCTAGGCTTGCCTGATAGAAGGAGAACAGCAGCAAATAAACAATCCCCCTACCCCCACAAACAAACGAACAAGCCACCCTCACAACTCATTTAAATACATTCAGCTGCCAGTTTTATTTCTGACAGGAGAAAATGAAGGTTTTGGGGGGTTTTTAAACCACCAAAGTAATTTTTTCTCCCCAAACAGAATCTTTTCCATCTCTTTAATATGAGATTGAGACATGATTTTAAGAGAGGGGAGACTTCAGTGGAAAAAGTCAGGTATAAATAACAGCTTCTAGAGAACAACATAGATGCATAATTTAGGTATTAAGACAGGGCCACCCAAGAGGTGAGAAGACTCATTTCATGGGAGTTGGAGGCTGGAAAACATAGTAGCAAAAGAGTTATTAGCCCCCTGTGCCTTGTAGTTGTCTGTGTTATATTCACGGTACCCAATCAATGCATCAGCGCTGACATTCCATAATGGCAGCCTCACTGCCTTTCAGTCATGCTGCAAAAAGTCCCATTGTTAAAGCCCAGGTTGTTAAGCACTAGGGAAGTATTTCATCTCTGCCTTTTATCAGAAAGCCGAGTTTTGCTAGTGTGTGTGTGTGGGGGGGGGGGTTGACATTTACTCCCCTAGCACAAAGGATTGGGTCTCTCATCTGCCTGGCAGTGCCAGGAATCATCCTCAGTGCCCACACTTTGTATCTGTGGAAATGGGATCAATTCCACTAATCAACAACATGAACCAAAATGACAATCTTCTTCTGACCCATTGAACAACTAATATTAGGCTATTACCTCCTGAAAATATTTCTGTCTTGCTCTCAGTAGACAACAACACACTACAGAAACACAAGATTAAACTGGTGGGGAAGAGCAGGGTGTGTGTGTGTGTGTGTGTGTGTGCGCGTGGGGAGGGGGGAGAGAGACGATTTAAGCCTATTTTTGTACAACATCAGAGTGCATAATGTCTTTCAGGTAGGGCAAAATGTAAAAGCCTGGTATGACTTAACGATCTGGAAGCACAATACCTCCTCATATCAGATCCTTGGTAGGGAGTTCACCTTGATCTAGCCTGCTCGATGGCTGATTTACAACCCGGCACTGGACTGGAGCTAATCGTTGTGGGTAGGATAGCAAAGCAAAGCACATAAACAATGACTTTGTTTTATTTTAAGTACTAAAAAGGCTGGCAAGATTGGACAGGGTCTTTAGAGAAAATTTGTGTGTCGCTTGTTTGTCACTGATCCAGTGCTAAAGGCAGTAGCAACCAAGTGGGACTCGAATATTAATCTTTCCTGGAACAGCTCCTTCAGATGATTCAGGCATATTAGAATCCTTTAATTAATTGTATTGGAATATGCATGCTGGTACCGGGAGGAGGGGCGGTTCAACAAAAGCTGAAAAAATGTTGATGACAATCCATTTCTAATTTGGATGTTGCGTTTTCCAACAGTCAATGCAATTAGTGATGGTCCTTTCGTTAGGCTGCAGCCGAACATGCCACCTTTTCTTTTTTTCTTTTCAGTCTTCCCTACTGACTTTGAATGCTGAAATACACAACAGCAGCAAGCTCTGATGGAAATAGATTGAGCACTGCCATTCCTTTTTGCTAATTTTTTTAAATTGATCCTTCTGTAGTACATGCATACAGATTTAGTTGTTGCTGCTATTTGACAAGGTAGGAAATTCTGCCAGAGTGGAAGAAGTCAGTTTTATTTTAAATTGCACATGAAAGCTGGCTGAGAAGAGTGCTTAGGCACTATTGATATCAATGAGAATTGACCCTGGTTTATACACACACACACACCATTTGATTTCTCAGCATGATTAATCAGCATTGTTGATGAGCAGCTGAATGCATGACCAGACTATCAAAAGCACTGCATTTGAGGAGATATCCAAATTCTATCTGTGATGGCCCATTCCCACATGTAATTCATAGCTTACTACAACTCAAGTAATGAACAAGAATGTGTCGACCAGCCCTTGGGTTGCACCTTTCTGGATTGCACAATTCACCCAATCTGGAAATCCATGTACACTCAGATATACACATAAATCCAGCAACTTGTGGCCCTCCAAATGTTGTTGGCCTATAACTCCTATCATCCCTCACAATTGGCTATCCTGGCTAGGGATGAACAGACTGGAGGGTTACAAGTTGCCTACCCCTGCATAAATCTCTTGTGCATACAGGCAATCCATTCACCATTCAAATGCAGGACGCTGACCAACGGGAGGAAGTATGGTTTTCAAAAAACAGAGCTGTGTGTGCACTTGGCGCTCATGCCCTCAGAACAGATTGCTGAAGCAATACAACCAACAACATCAGGGTGCAGAAACCCTGGCCTGCAGCCATAGTCTAATCTGCTGACCCAGGGGGCTTCTGGAGTTCCTCCAGGAATTGCCCCAGGAGGAAATCATCCCCACAGTTCTCTCAGATCTGTGATTGGCGCTAACAGCAAGGATTCCCCTGCACACCATTCCCCCTCTCATTGGACCCTCTTCCCAGCAGTGGATGGGGTGCCACGGGAAGTCCAGGACTCTGCCAGTGTGGGAAAGAGCAGCTATTCTTCACCATACCAGCAGAGTCCCTTTCTCCTTGCTTGTCTTAACATAGAGAAAAACTAAAATGGGCAGGTCGGATGACATCAGTGCGCATGGACACAGCCACTGGCCAACAAGGTTCTGCACACCTGAACTACAATTTGGAGCAGTTCCTGTAAGTCAGGGGCAGATGGTAGATTGGTACCTACTGGTAGATCTCTGGGTGATCTGCAGTAGATCAACAAAGATTTCTGACTCACAATTGTTTACTAACAGTAATAAAATGACACACACACACAAACCCATGGCACCCTAAATTTTATTACTGAAATGAAGCAAGCCTGGGATAACCCAGAGTGGGTCTTTGTAAGGAAGAACTGTGAGCTCCAGCCGGTTCTGGTATTTACTTAAAATAAATCCCTGGGCTCACAATTCATGGATTCTAAAGCCCTGTTCAGGCATGCTAAACCCAAATAGACTAAACACACAAGGGAAGGGAGTGATCCAGCCCCACGGCCCTCTCCCCCATCACATTTCATCACCCTCTACTTGTGGAGGGTGACAACATAAGCTGGAGAGACTTCACTATCTATGGGGCCTTTCCACACAATCCTGAACGCTGATTGTCCTGCATTCTGGATCACATGGAGGCCCCCACAGATGGAGGAGGCTCTCCGCTTCAGAATGTCACAAGTAGAGAGTGATGAAAAGTGATGAGAGAGAGGTGGGAATGGTACACTCCCTCCCCTTGTGTTTTGAGCCTATTTTATTTATTTATTTATTATTAAATTTATTAATCGCCCATCTGGCTGGTCACCCAGCCACAGGTTTAGCATGCCTGAATGGGGCTTGTGCGTGTTTATTTTGCATCATGCTCCGGTTGGTAGATCGTGCAGTTCTCCTAAAATAATGAAGTAGTTCCCATAAACGTGAAGTCTGTCTACCCCTGTTGCAAGGTGTAACAGTTGGCCTGGATCCATGCAACAGATAATTAGATATTACAATGGTTAGCATTTCTCTGCTAAGGATTGCATCGTTGGCATGCTCAAGGCTTTGAAAGCTTTGTGATTCAGACACTGACCAAAATGAAAAAAACAAAAACACATTAACCCTAAAATATAAATTTGTAAATGTAAATGTCTTCTCCAAGTAGTGTAGAATGTTCTGTGGCCATTGTGCCTGAAAAAGAATGTCATGTAAATTGAATTTGGACCAACCTTACTCTACCATTCTCTGGTAGCAACTTGGCAACAACTCTTACTATTAACCGGGGCTACTCACCAGTGGTCTTCAGGCTAAATCTGGTCCCAGAGTAAGTTCTGGGCACCACATTTTAAGAAGGGGCATAGTCTGAAGGCACACGAGGCAGCCATCTTGCTGAAGCTAAGCAGGTTTGGGTCTGGTCAGTGCTTAGAGGGGAGACTACCTGGGAACCACATATAGCCACCTTGAGTTCCATGATAGAAGAAAGGTGGGATAAAAATGTAAATAAACAAACAAGCAAGCAAGCAAGAACACATTCAGGGGAGGGTGGGTGACTAGGATGATGAGGTGTCTGGAAAACACGTCCCATGAGGAATGGTTGAAAGAGCTGGGTATGTTTAGCCTGGAGAAGAGAACCAACGGGTGGAAATTGCAGGGAAGTAGATTTTGGCTAAACATTAGGAGAAGTGTCCTAAGCTATTCAACAGTGGAACAGTCTGCCCTGGAAGGTGATGAACTCTCCTTTGCTGATGGTATTTCAGCAGAGGCTGGATACCTAGGGATGCTGTAGTTGCATCCTGCATTGCAGATCCTGCACTGAGCATGTGGCTGGGCTAGATGACCTCCAAGATCCCTTCAAAGTCTATGATTCTAGCATTAGAAAGAGGTTCTGAAGGCAGAAGGACCAAGAACACTGTACAGTTCTGCGGAGGGGCTATTCTGAGAGAGTCTTTGGGTTTCTCATGTCAGTGATCAACCTTGGATGGGCCCATTGGCAGCCAGTGGTCTAAAAACCTTGAGGTCGCTCTAGTTCCTGGGTTTGAAAAATGAAGAACATCCTGAGTTTCCATTTTATTTGGAAACACTGACTATCAAATCAGTATGGAACCTGAGATCATATACAAACCACAGCAGCGGCTAAAACAGCCTATCGACATTTTAAATTGTAATCATACTGATGGTCTGCAGTTTTTCAACATTTTCTCCCCTCCTGAATTGCAATTGCTGCTTAAATTTGCAGTGTACAATGGGCAAAATGCTGCATTGCAGAACAGACTCTCATATGACCCTGTTCACGCATTAGAGAATAATCTTGGTGCCACAGCATTGCTTTTCAAGAAGAGAGGGAAGCTTAGCTACACTCCTTCCTAATCAGAAAGAAAACATTATTTGATGCTATACATAAAGCCATCGGGAAGTTGCTGCTGCTGCATATAAACGGGGGGGAGGGGGCGGCAGGGAGAGCATTAATAGAAAGGGTGAGCTGTGCAGCCAACGGCATAATTAGAGGCCAGCCTATTCTCAAGCCAGAAGTGAGGCCATCAATCACAACTCATTGGAAAACCAAGGACGAAAAATGAACAATTGTTTAGGGTCCAGTTTAGAAATCCCCTGGCACCTTATTACGTTCCGTTCCAGGTATCAAGTTTCATGACAATCTCTGCTATTTTAATTATGGAAAATGGAAAAGCTTCTCAACATAATGTTCTTAAATCTGCCCCCACTTCTTCCTTTCCATGCATATCTGTCTTTTTCCCTATGCTCCTACTGAAGTGTCTTGAACAATGGCATTCTTAACATGTAGACATCCAAGAATTATCATACATAGGGCCCAAATAAGTCCCTTTCCCTTATCTGTATCATACCATGTGTGGGTCTTTCTTCTGAAATCCATGTGAGAGTGGGGAAAAATCCTTTGTACCACATTTTATAGTTTAGTTATATTTTTACCCTGCTTTTGTATTAAAAAAACCAGTAACTTGTCCAATAGAAACACAGTCCTATGTATGTCTACTCAGAAGTAAATCCCACTGTGTTCAATGGGGCTAACTCCCAGAACAAAGACTGCAGCCTTCAACTCAAAAAATCAAAACACCACAAGCAATCAAAAGGACAAGAGTCAAAACATTTTAAAACAGCATCATTATTAAAATGTAGCACCTTACCCAAAAAAGCCTTCTGTAATGGTTCCTGTACATTTGTCATATAAGTGCTGGAGGCAACCCAGCCCATGCTACCAGGCAGCTGGGGCTGGCTGGCATCATTCCTGTTTCTTCCTGGTAGGGTGGCCACTTACACATCACCAAAAAAGAAGAAATGCGTCACTTCAAAAGAGGACACTCAGATTTGCACGCAGTTGCATATGCTAATGCACACCCATAGATGCAAATTTAGAAATAACTATACATGGAAATACATCTCAACAGCATGGGGGAGACTGTGACCAGGTGACCTGTGTAGCTGCTCAGTGCGCTGTCTGGGGGCGAAGTGTTGATGGGCGATGTCACGGCCCTTCTCTGTTTTTATGGTTATCTTTTCACCAGGCTTGGACTGGGCAGCCTTTCAAGCAGAGGACTGTCCTCCATAAGTTAGGACACATGGCCACTCTAGTTCCTGGGTTCAAAAAATGAAGAACATCCTGACTTGTTGGCTGAGGAAGGTCGTTTTGGAGAAGACTTGGGGGTGATCTTGGAGTCTGTCCTCCTTTGGTTTGTATGCAGGCTTGGGGGGAGAAAAGGAAAGAGAGGCTTTGACTTCCTTGTTCTGGAGCATGGTTATAGGCAGTACCTTATGTTTTGTGTTCCTCAGAGCATTGAAAGTCACTTGGCTGATTCCACAGAATGCACTACTACATTTCTTTGCCAAGACCTCTCGTTTTAACAGCTGTTTTGAATTCTGTCATCTTCAGAAGGCTCCAAAGGCAAAGCATGTGCAGTCCTGTGCTAACAACACTTAGCAACATTGACCAAAATCCATATGAAACCAACACCAGCTATCAGAGCAGCTGTGAGATTATTAGCAGGACTGACTCCAGAATGGTGGCTCTCAGCCCCCTGGTAGAGCAGCTTAAAAAAACAAAAAACAAAAACCCTTTAGATCTAGCATGCATTTAAAGTTAGGATAATGAATAAAGAATTAATTTTACCAAGGCACACATTGCACTCCTCCTGGCACCAAGCAATTTGCTTGCAACGTTCATAACATTTCCTTTTCAGTGTGGTCTTCAAAAGCTTTCTGTATCAAGGGACCATGGTTTCAAACTCACTGCTCAGATTTATGCAGAATGAATTTCCTAAGAGTAACTGAATGAATCCAAACTCATCTAGACAGATGGTCTCTTTCCACTCGCTCACTGTCTTGGTACAGAATTTACTGAAAAATGCACACCCTGCCAAAAAAGTTGCTGTTCCAAATCCTGCTTTACTGTATTCCAGCAAGAGAGATGACTGTTGGTTGAGGGAAAGTGAGAAAGTAAAAGTGCAATGTTGTGAGCAAAGGGGGAAATATAGAGAGAGCTGAGCCAGTCAAGAAAGACTGAAGCTTGACTTCGAGAATCACTCAGTGCCCTCTAATAAGTTGGGATGGAAGCTTTAGATAAGAAAGTTTTTTACAAAAAGTTCTCTTAGTTACTTATTCCTTCCTTGCAGAAAGTGACATCTATTCTGATCATTTGGCATTAGAAGATTGCAGTACAATACAAAAACAGTATAAAATCCTAAACTAAATTGGTCAGAAGACTTCAGCTGGAACCCAGAACACTGTGAGAAACACAAAACAATGGTGCTTGCACATTGGTTTAAGAATACAATATTTTAAGATGATCTTTATGCAGGACACCAGAGCCATTAGGTTCAAAATTGTGAACCACTAGCTTTAGAAGTTAACTGCAGTCTAATATGGAAAAATTCCTGACATTCAGCAATCACGTTCCAGAATTTTTGCGCTGTTGGGCATTCCCACTATGTGAAAGTATGATCAAATCTGTTCATGCTCCTTCCAACAATATTTTGTTTCTATGTTCATTTTCAAAGGGAAGCATTTTCTCCAGTGGATACATTGCCTCTGGGTCCCCTTCGCAGAAAGGGGAAAGGAGTGAAATTGACAAATTGAACAGCTCTGTTTAGAGCAGGCTTCCTGTACTGGTCCCAGAAAGGTTACAGCAAACATTCTCAGCCTTTCTAGGCTCATTTGGAATTTTTAGACAGGGCTATGGGCACTGTCACAAAATGGCTCCCATGCAGATAAACCCATTCACAAACTCGCTGCCATGATGGATTTGCTCTCTCTCTTGGGCAGCCAACTCAGTACCCATCTCTATTCCAGGATGCATGTGCATGTGCAGCACAAAATCAGATCCAGGGAGAGAGCGGGAGGGAGAGAGAAAGAGGGAAAGGAAAAGAACATTTTTCTCTCTTAGCTGTATGAACTTTCCAAGCCTGAGATCGCCTCTTCTCCATTTCTGAAGGGTGGGGGAGGCAGTGAGTGGGGGAGGGGGGACACAGAGCCTTTGTGCGCTCTGGGGGAAGCTTTCATAGGCACCACTGCGCCCAAGGGCACTGCACTGGGGGATGACTTGCAGGGAAGAGGGAAGAGAGTGTTTGCAGTGGAATTGACACCAGAGAGCTCTATTTAGTTTAGACAGCTATTACTATGCTGTGTCTGCGCCCCTTCTTCAGTTGCCTCTAAAAAGGGTCCTTTCTGTTCTCTTTGTCTGAGCTGTGGCAACTTTGATCCCCGGAGGGAGAAAGCACAACACCTGCACAATGTACTATTTGGATGGAAAACACCAAAGTTACAAGCAGCAGAAGGCAGGATGTTTCTCCACTGAAATCTACGGAAAAACACAAACCAAAGCAAAAGAAAAATGAATGAGACCAAGATGAAGGTAACATGAAATGAATGCAGGTCTAACGAAGAAACTGAACCATTTCAATGGTTTTTCCTTCCACGGCACACCCTCAACACAAATTACTCCTTTAATTTGGTCAAAATAAAACTGAAATGTAGTAAACACACACACACACACAAGCATGTCTGGGGGGTTATAAACAAAATCTTAAAATTCAGATTGCTGTGGTGCTTCTAGCCAACCTCTCAGAGTCCAGATGAAATATTTCAGGCAAATCACCAAGCCAGTCTTTATTCTGCCTTTTTAAAGTAGAAAGCAATGAATAGAGGATTACTTTGCTGAATTTTCCTTGTGATATATCAGGATGCCCCTTCTTCCTGGAGGCAGGGACTCAATTAGTGATTCTTTCTGCAAATAATTGACTCTAATTGTCTGCCATGGGTTAATATCAATTGCAGCACTCTTGTGTAGTTGCTATTGTCTACAGCAGAGCTTTCCAAACTTTTCATGTTGGTGACACGCTTTTTAGACATGCATCATTTCGCGACACAGTAATTCAGTTTTACTAGCAAACCGGAGGTTAAACTAACTAACCCATTATAAGCAATATGGATACATACATAAATTATAATAACAAAATGTATGGGGATACAACATATGTCATGAAAACCTTTCATTTATATTTAACATATTTTGTTGTCATTTATGAGTAGCAGTATGTAAATATGTGCAAGAATTTTAAAAAAGTTGAATAACACCAATAACTACTTACTATTTTAATGGGATGTATGAGGTTGATGGGATGAACACAGCTTTTCAATATTTGGTGGAATATTAGATAAAGACACTTGCATTTCATCATCAAGCATTTTTAAGCTTCCACGTTTCAGTGTCTTTAAGTTTGCCATCATTGAAAAGGATACTTCACAAATGAATGTAGTAGAAAACTGCAGAAGAATTTTTAATGCTTTTTTAGCTATGTTTGGTTGCATTTTTGAAATGCGAATCCAAAAGCTGTCTAAGCCACCCTGTTCATGCATCATTAACAGATTTTGATCATTTTTTATGCCAGCTAATTCTTCTTCAATAAGTGAAAAGTTCCTCATTGCAGTTGAAAGAAATGGATTTCTGATCCAATCATAGTCTTGGATTTCAACATTTGGGAAGTAGGGATGGCGGAGAATTCCGCCATGGATTTCAGTGAGGCTGAATGCACTGGCATTCGGCCCCCTGAAACCTGTGGTGGGACAGCCTCCCACCCCCCCATCACCCCACGGAATCCCCCCGGGATGAAGGTTACCTGGGGCGGATGCTCCGGCGGTAGCAGCTCCAGCAGCTGGTCTCTCAGCTGTCTGCTGCAGCCGTAAATGGCAGCCGTTGTAGCGGCCGCCATTTGCGTCCTGCCAGGCTGCCATGATAGGCTACATATTTATGTAGCCTATCACAGAAAGAGCAGGGACACAAACGGTGTAGCTGCTGCCATTTGCATCCTTGCTCTTTGCCGTGATAGGCTACGTAAATACTTATGTAGCCTATCACGGCAGCCTGGCAGGACGCAAATGGCGGCCGCTACGACAGCCACCATTTCCGGCTGTGGCCAGAACTCCAGCTGCGGATGGCCCTGGCTGGCGGCTCCACGGAGCTGCCGCGGAGCAGAGGCGGCTAGGGATGTACGAAAGTCACTTACCTTTTAACAAAATTGATTTGCGGGGGGGGGGAGGCGCTCCGTCCCTACCCCCCCCCAATTCTGGCCAGGGGGGAGGCGCTCCATCCCTCCCCCCAAAATTCTGGCCCGGGGGGAGGCGCTCCCCCCCTCCGCCCCCCGAATCCTGGCCGGCTGGGTCTGCAAATGGTGGCGGCCATAGGTGCCGCCGTTTGCATCCCTGCAGCCAGCCGTGATAGGCTACGTAAATGTTTACGTAGCCTATCACGGCTGATTTAAAAGAAAAAACACACGCGCGTGTACGCAAATGGCGGCACCCATGGGCGCTGCCATTTGCGTTCCTTATTTTGACACGTCTTAGTCTACGTAAATATTTACGTAGACTAAGCCGGCAAAAATAAGGGGAACGCAAATAGCGTAGTGTCTACACTATTTGCGTTCCCCTTATTTTTGCCGTCTTAGTCTACGTAAATGTTTACGTAGACTAAGACGTGTCAAAATAAGGAACGCAAATGGCAGCGCCCATGGGCGCCGCCATTTGCGTACGTGCGTGTTTTTTTTTCTTTTAAATCAGCTGTGATACGCTACATAAACATTTACATAGCCTATCACGGTATTTTTTTAAAAGCTAGCCATGATAGGCTAGGTAAATCTTTACGTAGCCTATCACTTTTTTTTTGTTTTTTTTTACTGGAAATGGTGGCAGCCGCCACCACCAGGAGGATTCGCCCAAGGTAAGTCCCGTCCCGGGGGGGGCGGGGGGGCAGACCGTTTCGCCACCGATTTCGGGGGGCCGAATGTGCTGGCATTCGGCCTCCCCGAGATTCGTGGCGAAATTCTCTGATATCCCTAGAGGTGGCCAAGGAGGATTTCAGGGGGAGGGATGGAGCGCAGACGCCATTCGCTAAGCAGCGTGAACGGCAGCAGGTAGGTGCTCCATTTTGCGTGCCTTTTGCAGGGTGGGGGGGTGGGGGCTTCGTTCCGCCATGGATTTCGGGGGGCTGAATGCACTGGCATTCAGCCTTACCAAGATCCGTGGCGGAATTCTCTGACATCCCTAGGAATCAGGACCAGGAGAAAATGTGAAAAATAAACAAAATTAACTAAAATATTTACAATACGTATTAAGACACATAGGTCCAGTAGGAGCTCACCTGCAAAAACACATGAAGTAGAGAAGCAAAAGTCCAACAAAAATGGTGGAAATATATATGTCTCAGTACAAGGCTATATTGCTGCAAATATTTGCAGCGCCTATGTCCACAGTCCAGTTCCAGCATTCTCCGGTGGTACACTGCCGGTGGGTGGTCAATCCCCAATTACAGCAGAGTAAAAATAAAAATAAATGTCAGAAATCAAATTGTAAGTGCCACGTGGTGGGTGGCTTGCTGTTTGCCACATTGGGTTTGGGAGGGTGGCCTCCCTTCAGCCAGCAGCAGGTGGGTTGACTGGGTGACAGCCTGCAGCTGCGCTCGCCCGGGTGATTGGGAGCAGGCTGATTCCGAGGCTTCTGGCCTCCACTGAGCTCCGTTCCAATTGACCAAGATGGCGGACAACCCGCTCAGTGCAGTCCCAGTCCCAGTCCCAGTCCCAGGCCGGCGGCATTTCCACCCGTGTGCTACTGTGGCCTGGCCACGCGGCAGCACGGTGCAGACGTCCGCGAAGGGTGCGCCCGAAACCTCGCAGGGCCGGTGGCCACTGCCACTTCTCCACGCTGGCGTCGGCCGAGGTCTGCTCCCAGGGCGGCGCCTCCCCTCCCCTCCCCTCTCTTCACCCCACGCCCCTACCTTTCCTGGGAGCGCAAGCTTGAAGCTCCTCACCTGCCCTGTGCGGCCCTCCCTGCTCCGGGGGCGTCCGGCAGGCCGCCCTGCAGCCACACCGAGGACATGGGGAAGCCTCTCACCTGAGCTGATTGCTAATTGCTCAAGTAATTGCTCCGTTAAAGGAGTCTCCAACAAGACTTCGAATTCTCCACACTCCTCATGCAGCCAGCGTTACCACACTCCTCACCGTACCGCTCCAACACCGCCAATCACGTGTCCTACGTCAAGACGCCACATGATCCTAAAGCAGCTAATGTTAAAGCAGCTAAGCTTTAGCTGCTAAGCCTTAGCAGCTAAGGCTTAGCTGCTTTAACATCAGCTGCTTTAGGAAGTTCCAGGGGAGGGGCCAAAGGAAGCAAATGCGGTAAGGGAGCTCTGCGGTGCCCTTCCGCACAATTTTCTGCATTTCGCACATGCCTACATTGTGTCGCGACACACAGTTTGCACAGCTCTGTTCTACAGGAATGAGGCCACATGTACACTAAAGCAGCCTTCCCGAACCGGGATCCTTCCAGATGTGTTGGAATACAAATCTCATCATTCCTGAGATTTGTACTCCATTTGTACTAAAGGAATAACAGCCTGAGATTTCATCACCACAGGGCAAAAGAGGGCACTTTCTTGGTGCCTTGCAGTGGCATTTTAATGGAACTGAAATTGTAATTATGGAACACTCTTCCCAGTGAGGTCCACCTGGTGGCAGCATTATCATCTTTCCAGCACCAGATTAAAATGTTCCTCTGCTGGTAGGCATTTGACAGCATACACTTAAGTTTTTTGTAATGGGTCCTGGGGGTTTTATTCTTGATTGTGCAAAAGTGTGTTATATTACATTATTGCATTGTATTTTTAGGGTTTTAATCTTTGTAAACCACCCAGACAGCTTTATCTATTTGGTGGTACAGCAATGTAACGTAATGAATGAATGAATGAATGAATATGTAACTAAACTGGTTAATCGCTCCCCCACCTGCTGAAATGGGATGTTGGTAGTGTATGATTCTAACGTTTCAAATATGAACAGTTCCAATATCTTTTCTGTAGCGAGAGCCCATTCATACAGATGATGCAGAGGGCCTATTTCAACGAAAACAGATAGATCAATTCCTTACTTAACCCAATGAATTATTTTTCTTCCGCTTTCCCCAAGGCCATTTATGTGCAGCTTTGGAAAGGATGACATTATTTCCATTTGTAAAAATGTAAAAGTCCACTGAAGGAATCTCTGCATGGCAATTGCTTGTGATCCTGGCTGAGTGCTACAGTTCCTGTTGAACTGCAAGTATGAGAAATGCCCTCAGAGAAGGCAGGTACTTTCCCCCATAATATAGCACCATACAGAGAATGGAAAGCTTGGTCCGCACACTGCATAGGTCATGCTATGACTGTAATTGACCCCATCAAGCATTATGGGGTCAGTGAGGGCAGGACTAGTGCAGCTGCAGTGCATGTTGCATGAAGCAACTGGATATTTTGTATGAGCATACGTGCGCACACCCCAAAGTACCACCAAATAAATAGGTATGGCCTATGTTCCCGGGCCAGCTCTCATTTCACATTTCTGCAATTGGGTGTGGATACTGGCATACCAAACACAAACACTTCTTACGTGCATATAAAACTTGGTATCTTTTTAAAATACTCAGACATGGATTGTGATGATTTCCTAATTGCCAATTCCAAATATTTTCGATGTCAACCAGACAGAGGACTAAAGTGCAATGTTTGTTCTTGCACTTCTTGCCTGAGATCAGCAAGTTAATTACACTGTTGGAAGAAAACGTAAGGGGATTGGAGCGGCGAGTGTGTGCAGGTATGAAGATCAGTGGTTATATAACTAGAAAATAACTATCAGCCTTAATCCATCTGAAAAAGTTGTTTTGTGGAATATCTTTGAAGGCAGTGGTGCTAGGGTCATTGAAAACACAAACATCTAGAACCAGAGTGAACACTCCCCCCCCCTTTTTTTTTTTGATGCAGATTGTTCTTTCCTCACTGCCAGTCATGGAAGGAAAAGTGATCTGTATGGGGATTGCTAGGAGAGAGAGTGGATAGTACAGGTAGCGGGAAAATTGGCAGGGGAGAATTTGACAGTGGCAGGGGGCCACAGTAAAGGCCTTGTGGGGAGGGGGTGCAGCTCCAGGCTACTGGTTGTGCAACCCTGATGTAGAGAAAGGTACCATCTTCTTCATATCCCCACCTAAATATTATTGGGTTGCCCTTTCTCCAATTCAATACTGTAATTTCTTATTCAGTTCCATCCTACTTTCAGAATGATTTTGGTGGGGCTCTTATCTGGCCCCTAAAATTCCTATCATCATGTGTATCAAGTAGTGGTCTGGCAAACAGAAAATATTTTAACATCACTATAGTCTTTCTCCAAGTATCAATAGAGGAAAGAGGTCTTAATCAGGGCAAGTAACCCATTGCCTTGGTTTTTTTGACAATCCAAGGTAAAGTGCTTTATTTGCAGATCATGCCTGGCACACAGCA
The DNA here is from genome assembly GCF_057233095.1 of Heloderma suspectum. Lineage (NCBI taxonomy): Eukaryota > Metazoa > Chordata > Lepidosauria > Squamata > Helodermatidae > Heloderma > Heloderma suspectum. The sequence continues at coordinate 329,393,238 of NC_139458.1, forward strand.
GACACTAAAGAAAAACATTATTAAGGAAGGGGTATGAAAGATATGAAAGGATATGAAAGATCTCATAAGAATTATGCCCAGAAACAGATTAGCTGTTAAAGAGGCTCTAGTCAAGATATCTCATACACATCACTCTGTGGTGTGGATTTGAGCTGACACTGAGATTGTATAGATTTGACATCATGCAGATTCCTTCTGGCACCAATGATGACCAGGCAGCCATTACAGAGACATGTGCCAAAAGCTTCTGTTGGAGTCACTGGAATAATTTCTAGAACCATTATGGAGATCAGTTTGAAATTCTCTAGCCACTTACTCCATACTTAAGTATACACTGCTGGCTCAAGGCATGAATGTTAATACCACCTTTAATGTGGTGGTATTAACATACTGGCTACGAAGGTGGTGCCGACGAGAGAGATTTGGATTCTGGGAACACGGCCTATACTTCCTGGAAGATGGGCTGTTGGCAAGGGACGGGTTGCACCTCACAAAGCATAGGAAGAATGTGTTTGGCCACAGCATGAAGAACTTCATCAGGAGGGCTTTAAACTGAATCCTACGGGGAAGGGAGATGTAATGTTGGGGGTAACAATGGACATAGGCGCATGCACTGCAACGGAGAGAACAGCTCTGATAGCACCCAATAATAGTCTTCAGACACATGTAGGAAGAAAGCCAGACTATGAAGCATATGGTCTTCGATGTCTATATACTAATGCCCAGAGTATGGGAACCAAACAGAATGAACTTGAACTCTTAATGCAGGAGAGAAACTATGACTTGATAGGTATAACTGAGACTTGGTGGGATGACTCTCATGACTGGAATACAGCAATTGAAGGATATAACTTGTTCAAAAAGAACAGGAGGAACAGAAAGGGAGGTGGGGTTGCACTGTATGTGAAAAATACATGTCTCTGCACAGAAATACAGGAGGAGGAGCTTGGTAGCCCCATCGAGAGCATCTGGATCAAAATAAATGGAGCAAAGAATAAAAGGAACCTGGTGGTCGGAGTCTACTACCAGCCACCCAACCAAGGAGAAGACAAGGATGAAACTTTTGAAAAGCAAACAGCCAATGTTTTAAGGAAGCATGATGTAGTAGTAATGGGGGACTTCAATTTCCCCGATATTTGTTGGGAGACAAATTCTGCAAAACATGGCCCCTCCAGGAAATTCCTGACTTGTGTGGCGGATAACTTCCTCCTACAGAAAGTAGAGGAAGGAACTAGAAGATCAGCTATCCTTGACTTGATCCTAACCAACAGAGATGACTTAGTGGATAAAGCAGCAGTTACAGGAACTCTGGGGGAAAGCGACCATGTTGTACTTGAGTTCTTGGTTCTAAGGGAAGCTCAGAACAATTATCAGTAAGGTCCCATGGTAAGCAACACTAACGAGAAAAGGAGTCCAAGATGGGTGGAAGCTTTTAAAAAAGGAAATTCTCAAGGCACAATCACAAACAATTCCAACAAGAAGAAAAGGTGGAAGACAACAGAAGAAGCCAATGTGGCTTCACAAAAAGCTTAGGGATGACTTGAAAACAAAAAAGGACACATATAGGAAGTGGAAAGAAGGCCAAGTAACAAAGGAAGAGTACAGGCAGGTCGCACAGAATTGCAGAGATGGCGTCAGGAAGGCTAAAACTGAGAACGAGCTGAGGTTAGTGAGGGATGCTAAAAACAACAAAAAGGCTTTCTTCAGCTAAATGCATAGTAAAAGGCAGAGGAAAGAAATGGTGGTTCAGCTATTAAATAAGGATGGCAAAACGATAACAGATGACAAAGAAAAGGCAGAGGTGCTCAATTCCTACTTTGGCTCAGTCTTCTCCCAAAAGAGGGTCTATGACCCCCCTGGCAAAGGCGAAGTACAGGCTGAAGGGGCAGGATTGTAGCTTGAGATCGATAGGCATATGGTCAAGGAACACCTAATTACTTTGAATGAGTTCAAATCTCCAGGGCCAGACGAACTGCATCCTAGGGTAATAAAGGAACTGGCAGAAGAACTCTCAGAACCACTGTCTATTCTCTTTGAGAAATCATGGAGGACGGGGGAAGTGCCAGATGACTGGAGGAGAGCTAACGTTGTCCCTATCTTCAAAAAGGGCCAAAAGGAGGAACCTGGGAACTACAGACCAGTCAGTCTGACATCAATCCCTGGGAAAATTCTGGAGCAGATGATAAAGCAATCCATCTGGAAGCACCTTGAAAACAACGCCATGATTACTCGAAGCCAACATGGATTTGTCAGAAACACGTCCTGCCATACAAATCTGATCTCATTTTTTGATCAAGTAACCTCCCTTGTAGACCGTGGGAATGCTGAAGACATTATATACCTCGACTTCAGCAAAGCTTTCGACAACGTGCCCCATGATATCCTGATGAGCAAACTAGCTCAAAGTGGGCTAGATGAAACAACGATCCGGTGGATCCACAGTTGGCTACAGAATCGGACTCCAAGAGTGCTTATCAGTGGGACCTTCTCAAACTGGGGAGAGGTAACAAGTGGGGTACCGCAGGGCTCAGTCCTGGGCCCAGTGCTCTTCAACATTTTTATTAATGATGTGGAGGAGGAGGTGCAGGGAATGCTGATCAGATTTGCAGATGACACAAAATTGGGCGGGATAGCTGGAAGACAGAAACAACATTCAAAGTGATCTGGATAGACTGGAGCACTGGGCAGAAAACAACAGAATGACATTTAATAGGGATAAATGCCAAGTCCTGCACCTAGGAAAAAGAAACCAAATGCACAGTTACAAGATGGGGGATACGTGGCTCAACAACACTACAAGCGAGAAAGATCTTGGAATTGTTGTCAATCACAAGCTGAATATGAGCCAACTATGTGATGTGGCTGCAAAAAAGGCAAAAGCTCTTTTGGGCTGCATTAATAGAAGCATAGCTTCCAAATCCCGGGAAGTACTAGTTCCCCTCTACTCAGCACTGGTTAGGCCTCATCTGGAGTACTGTGTCCAGTTCTGGGCACCACACTTTAAGAAGGATGCAGACAAACTGGAGAGGGTTCAGAGGAGGGCAACAAAGATGATCAGGGGACTGGAAACAAAGCCCTATGAACAGAGACTGAAAGAACTGGGCATGTTTAGCCTTGAGAAGAGAAGACTGAGGGGAGATATGATAGCACTCTTCAAGTACTTGAAAGGTTGTCACAGAGAGGAAGGCCAGGATCTCTTTTTGATCATCCCAGAGTGCAGGACACGGAATAATGGGCTCAAGTGACAGGAAGCCAGATTCCAGCTGAACATCAGGAAAAACTTCCTGACTGTTAGAGCAATATGACAATGGAACCAATTACCTAGGGAGGTGGTGGGCTCTCCCACACTGGAGGCGTTCAAGACGAGGCTGGACAGCCATCTGTCAGAGATGCTCTGACTTGGATTGTGATGAGCAGGGGGTTGGACTCTATGGCCTTGTAGGCCCCTTCCAACCCTACTATTCTATTCTATGTTATTGAACAAGCTGCTTTTATACGACATACATACACAACACATCACCAGAAATAGAACATTTTTAGCTTGCAGATGGCTGAAATCCTACGTGCACTTAGGAGTCAATGGAACTCAATGGGGCTCACTTCCAAGTAGTTATGCATAAGATTGCACTGTCAACCTCCTTTGGCAGGGCAGCTACCTCCTAAATATCTGTCTTTTTTTATTTTTATTATTTTAATTCTTGTGTAATTGTCTGTGGACAATACCCCAGTCCCCTATGTAGCCTTACTCGACTGCACACAGCAGAGTAAAAAGTGATTACATGGAAGACAAAGCCAAGTACACAATTATGAAAAGATCGGGGGGGGGGGGTCCAGATTGCAGACCGAAAACAGTCAAAACAACATGGTGATGCTGCTTAATACAAACACAGCTGTTAGTAGACAGAATTGGAAGGGCCTCTGAGTACTAGTAAATCCTACCACTACAAATGCTGTCCGTTGTGGAGCAAAGTATTCATTTATGACATTGCCTCCTGGGAAAAAATGGTATTCCTTAACCCAGACTTCTGCTGTAGCCTATGCAGCTATTATTCCCAGTGGCATTGCTGCATCAGAAACAACAGGAGCATACACCTGAAATATATAGAACATAGAGGGCAGATACATGATATTCTCTGACTGCACAGCCCTTCAATCTGAATAGCAAAGAGAGCCAAAATGAGAAATGAGGTCAAAAGGTTTTGTTTGTTGGGGGGGGGGGTGTCCCTCTCAACAGACAGAAAAATATTTGGTATCATTCTTCATTTCAGCAGTCATATATATAACAATCCTTATGTTCTCACACAGCAATTTATCTCAAACAAGAAAGTGTACTTGCTTTAGTGGAAATTACGATAGCTGCAATCTGTGCCCTCTAGTTCTCTTCCAGTTATTTTACAGATATTGTACTTAGAATGGCTATTCATATCAGCATAGAAGCTGCCAACATGAATATTTATATATTAGAAACATGGGCTGGAAAAAGAGCTTCTTTCAGATATACAGCCAGATGGATCCAGAGAGGCCGCAATATCTTCTTCCATTTCCGGACATTATTGTTAATATAAATTATGCCTTTAGAAAGCCAAGGCTTTTATTTTTTGTAATATATTACACTACCCCTCCCTTTTTTGCAGGTGTTGACATCTATCATAGAGTAAACAATCAGTATTGAATTATCTATCCAGTCTGAAAATTCAGACAACATTGCTCAGCTGCATATTATAAAAGGCAGGCTCTTGTTTTCTTCTGGAAATTGTTGAAATCCATATGTATTAAACAGTATAATTTAATCCTATAACTTCACAAGCTGGGCTGTGTGTACTCCTCACTGAAAAGACTAAATACTAAAATGCCCAGAGTATGTTCCAAGAACAGCTTCATGGAGAGACCTGTTTTATGTATTCAATTAAGCACACATGTATATATTTGCTTATTTTGCATAGTTCATTCTGCTCCTGTTAAGTCATGGGGAGGAGAAAAATACCATGTTGGATACAAAAAACCCTCACTGCTAAGTCTTCAAATCCTGGAAATTCTGCTAGGTCCCACTCTGGCTTCTGTGATTTCACCAAGTATTTCTCACATGACGTGACAAGCCAATTAAGATGGTCCACTCAAGGAGGCTGATGCATCCATATGGTTTGCTGACAGCACTTGATTTTCCTGTCACCTCAGCAGATTTTGTAGAAGCTCTGGTTGGCCCCTTGTTGGGGAAATGGCCCAAGTGGTTGAGAACCCAGCAGAGGCAATGAAGCAAATGTGATGACAGCTACAGCAATGTTGGCAAAAACCTCAGAAGGAATCTGACTGAACGTGGGCTACAACTAGGGATGTTGGAGAAATCCGCCACCGACTCCAGTGAGGCCGGATTCTAAAGAATCCCGCGGAGTCCGTGGCAGAACGGCCTCCACCCCTGCCACCCCCCAAAATCCACCCTGGGATGGACCTACCTGATGGCGGCGGTGGCTCCAGGTTGTCTTCCAGCTGCTGCGGCCACAAATGGCGGTCATTGTAGTGGCCATTTGCATGCCTGCATTAGGCCATGATAGGCTACGTAAGTATTTACGTAGCCTATCACGGCCTAATGCAGGCATGCAAATGGCGGCCGCTACGATGGACGCCATTTGCGGCTGCAGCGGCCTGGCAGTGGCTGGAAGTCTGGCTGCGGCTGGCCCCGGCTGGTGGCTTTGCTGCAGAGTGGAGCTGGCTGGGGAGGATTCTGGGGGGAGGGACGGATCACCTCCCCCACACACGGACCCCCAGCAGCGGACCGGTAAGTGGGATTCGTACATCCCTAGCTATAACCCCTTTGAAGGCCAACTCCATGTCAATAATGGCAGCAAAGAAATTATGCTTCACCACCATTGCACCTACACAGAGGCATCCAACAGATGGGTGGCCAAAGACCTATTACAGTCTGGCCAACAGATGAAGACGCTGACCACTTGATAGCCCATTGTGACCAATTTGCATTATACTTTGCAGATAAAATCACTTTGGCTTCTGCTTGTCCAGTTTTAATGGATACTTTTCAGTTTGTATTGCTCAAGGATATGAAGATCTTTAGAGAGATGACATGTGTGCATGCCTAAAACCCTGAACCCCACCATATGGGATAATTTCTGGCCAGTCTCCAGCATTCCTTTCATGGGCAAGCTGCTAGAGCATGTTTCAGCTCCAGGGGTTTCTGGACTAGGTAGATTATTTAGATCAATTTCAATCAGGCTTCAGGCCTTGTTACGGGACAGAGACTGCTTTGGTCACATTGGTGGATAATCTATGTGGGAACTGGACCTCTCAACAGCTTTCGATATCATCAACCATACTATCTGTGATGGAGCTGGAAGATTACACAAGCTCCTTTATACCCTCTGTTCAAAGTCCAGATCAAATAACTTTCAGAGGGAAACAGCCCTATACCACTGTATCCTTCTGGATTGCCTTGCTGGGGTGGGACTTGGAGACACTGTTTTATGGTGGTTCCAGTCCTTAATGGAGGAATGATTTCAGAAGATAATGCTGGGGCATTCCTGTTCAATGCCAAGGCCTATAGTGTTGCTAAGAGTTCCATCTTGCTCCCTATGCTATTTAACATATACATGAACATTCAGTGATTCTCTCTCTCTCTCTCTCTCACACACACACACACACACAGAAATTCTGGGAGTGGTTGTCCGAAGTTCTGGGGTTTGGTGCCATCAGTATGCTGATGACACCCAACTGTATCATTCCATTTAAATTCAAGGCAGCTGTTCTAGTTCTAAATTTGTGTCTGATATTGGTAATAGACTGGATATGGGTGAGCAAATTGAAGCTCAATCCAGATAAGACAGATGTGCTTTTGGTCAAGAGAATAGGGATTCAACCTATGCTGGATGGCTTACACTCGTCTTGAAGACTCAGGTTCACAGTTTTGGTGTATTCCTAGATTCAGCCCTAAACCTGGATGCCCAGGTTTTGGCAACAGCCAAGAGCCTTTGCATAGCTAAGGCTAGTGCCCCAACTGTGCCTGTTCCTGGAGATCTGGCCACAGTGACACATGCCTTAATTAAATCCCATCTGGACTACTATAACATGCTCTAGGTAGGACTGTCTTTCAAAAGTGTTTGGAAAGTTCAGCTGGTCTAGAAATCTGTGGCCAGACTATTGACCAGGGCCAGTTATACGGAGCATCTGACTTCATTGTTACAACAAATTCACTGAAGACTGGTCTATTTCTGGGCATAATTCAAAGTACTGGTTATAACCTATGTGCCTGCTTCCAGGCTTTAGAACTTGGTGCCAAAGCCATTTCCATCTCTTTTATCCTTCTGCCAGCAAGCAAAGACAGGTAGGCTTTTGACATTTAGACTGATCTGTTGCTGAATTAAGTTTTTAATCCAGTGGATGCTGTTATATCTTCCTTACTGATGTGCTTTTGTCTTTTATTTTTATGTTTTATTTGATGTTTTTAATTGATGAGTTTTAATGTTTTAATCATAACTTTGTTATTGTTCCCACATTTTCTTGTTAGCCACCTTGAGCACTTTTTTTTTTTTAACTAAGAATGTGGGATCTACATTTCATAAATAACATCTTCACAGCCAGAAAGGGCAGAAAACTGCCTTTAAAACATCACAAGGCGCACCATTGGCTTTAGCCCTCTGTGTGTCCTTTCCTGTTCATAAACAAAAGTGCGGCATGAATAAAACATGGTTGAATGTGACAATTGGAAATGGATGAGGCTTCTGCCTCTCATTTTCAGTCTTGCTCCAGTGCCCAATGAGGTCATCTTGCACCCCTTACAAATAGTACCCTATTCTGGCAGGTCCATGTCATTGCATAATTTATTTGGGGCTTGTGGCAAGATTCTTTTGAAACATTTTGTTGCTGTTGCTGCACCATTTTTAACCTGCAATGAACAAGAGAAAGAGGGACAAAAGAGTACTTCTGACTCTGATTACCTCCAGCGTCCATCAGCCTGTGTCAGATTGCACTTGGTAACATGAGGCATGCCATGACTAAACTAGGTTTATCAGCAGCTAGTGATGGGAGTGAATTTCAGAAGTGAAGGGTATGTGTGTTGAAATGAAGTGTGCCAAAATCCACACTCTCATTAGAAGCCTTGTCCAAGCCTCTCCAGATCCAGGCATCTGAGGTTTGCCCCTGGCACCACTATCTTACTAGTTCCTTCTGTTCCCAATCTAACACCTTTGTAAGCAGATGAGAATATCAGTAGGAGGAAGGGCTCACTGGAGAAGAGGAAGGCCCTGGGCTGCAGCTCAGTGATAAAGGATCACCTCCTCCCATACAGTCAGGGCCAGAAATATTGGAACAAAGATAACTGTTTTGGCAGTTGGCCTCCGTGCACCAGCACATTGAAGTTGAAAGGAAACACACCCAGATGGGAGCAAAGTCAGGACTTTCAGCTGTAATTCAAGGGGTTTGACAAAAGTAGGGCACTACCCATTCAGGAAGTATGGCCAGTGGCATACACACACACCCATTGTTGGTGGCTCATAAGTAATGAAAAGAATGGCTGACAAGCAGCTGCATGGCCAGGTGTGGCCTGTTTCCTGGATAACCCATGACCAATCAAGCAGATAAAAGGCCTGGAGGTGGTTCTGAGTGTTACATTTGCATTAGGTAGCTGTTCATTGGAACTCCCAGCATGAGGTCCAAAGAGGTGTCCATGCAAGTGAAGGAGGCCACCATTAGGCTGAGGAAACAAAATAAACCCATCAGAGAGATAGCAAAAACAGTGGGAGTGGCCAACACAACAGTTTGGAACATCCTGAAAAAGAAGAAATTAACTGGCAAGCTCAGCAATAGCAAAAGGCCTGTCAGACCATGGAAGACAACTAAAGTGGATGACCGCAGAATTCTGCTCATGGTGAAGAGGAACCCTTTCACAACATCTAGCCAGGTCAAGAACGCTCTTGAGGACATAGGCATGTCATTGTCAACATCTACAGTCAAGAGACGGCTTTATGAATGTAAATACAGAGGCTTCACAACAAGGTGCAAACCACTTGTAACGCTCAAGAACCGAAAGGCCAGATTAGCCTTTGCCAGCAAACACCTAAAAAGGCCTGCCCAGTTCTGGAATAAGATTCTTTGGACTGATGAAACCAAGATTAACTTGTACCAGAATGATGGGAAGAGAAAACTATGGAGAAGGAAAGGAACAGCTCATGATCCAAAGCATACCACATCATCTGTCGAACATGGTGGAGGCAGTGTTATGGCATGGGCATGTATGGCTGCCAATGGAACTGGGTCACTGGTGTTTATTGATGACCTGACTGCTGATAAAAGCAGCAGAATGAATTCTGAAGTGTATAGGGCTATACTTTCTGCTCAGATTCAGCTGAATGCTGCCAAACTGATAGGATGCAGCTTCATATTGCAGATGGATCATGACCCAAAACATACAGCAAAAGCTACCCAAGAGTTTCTCCATGGAAAGAAGTGGGATGTTCTTCAATGGCCAAGTCAGTCACCTGATCTCAACCCAATAGAGCATGCTTCTCACTTACTGAAGACAAGACTGAAGGCAGAAAGACCCACAAACAAAAGGCAGCTGAAGGCAGCTGCAGTAAAGGCCTGGCAAAGCATCTTGAGGGAGGAAACTCAGCATTTGGTCATGTCCATGGGTTCCAGACTTCGGGCAGTCATTGACTGCAAAGGATTTTCATCCAGGTACTAAAGGCAATCCTTAAGTTTGAAATTATGTTGGTTTGTTCCATTACTTATGAGCCACCAACATCAGGTGTGCGTGTATGCCACTGGCTGTCCTTCCTGAATGGTTAGTGCCCCACTTTTGTCAAACCCCTTGAATTACTGCTGAAAGTCCTGACTTCACTCCCATCGGGTGTGTTTCCTTTCAACTTCAATGTGGTGGTGTACAGAGGCCAACTGCCAAAACAGTTATCCTTGTTCCAATATTTCTGGCCCTGACTGTATATACCTGCCCGGACCCTAAGATCGTCAGCAGTCCTTCTTTGGAATCCCCTGCCAAAGGAAGTGAGGTGGGTGGCTACCAAGAAGAGGGCCTTTTCTGCTGTGGCACCCTGGTTGTGGAATGACGTTCCCAGACAGGCTCACCTGGCACCTACGTTGTGCTCTTTCTGGCGCCAGGTGAAACCCTTTTTATTTTCTCAGGCATTTTAGTATTTTAGCTCTGTTGTTTTAAATATGTTGTTATATTTTAAATCTGCATTGGTGCTAAGTTTTACTTTGGTTTGTACTTTTATACTGTAGTTTTAATCTTTTACATTTTATATTGTATTTTATTCTGTATTTTGTAATTTTAATTGTTGTGGACTGCTCAGAGAGCTTCAGCTATTGGGTGGCATAGAAATGTAATAAATAAATAAATAATAAAGGCTTTGCATGCAAAAGGGCCCAGGTTCAATTCCCATCATCTCCTACCAGAGAGCACTGGGAAAGACTCTTGTCTGAAATCCTGGAGAGATGCTGCCAGTCGGTATAGCATAGACAATACTGAACTAAGTGGCACTATGGTCCGACTTGGTACAAGACAGCTTATGTTCCTATGAAACAGGAATGGGCTTTGCAGGCCTATCCAACGTCTTGGACACTCCTGATCTTTTAGGGTGATCTTTTAAGATACATAATGGAAAATCCAGGTTGCCAACTTCCTTAGAGGAAGTTAGCCTGCACTGCTTGCTTCTGTATTTTGTTTAAATAAATGGATCCTCTAAAATAAATGAGGATCCCTTTTTATCCCTTCTCTAAGGGTAATGCAACCAACCACGTGCCCTCTCGATCCCTGCCCCTCTTTGCTAATTAAAGCTAGCAAAGAGGGTATGACTGGGTGGGTCCAGGGAATGATAAAAGCTTCCCTGCAGGAAGGGGTGGTCCCTGCTGTCCTTAAAGAGGCAGCAGTGTCGCCCCGCCTGAAGAAGCCCACTCTGGACCCAATGGTATTAGACATCTACCACCTGGTCGCAAAAATACCCCTTTCTTAGGGAAGTTACTTGAGAGGGTCGTGGTGGAGCAACTGCAGGCACTCTTGGAGGACACTGATTACCTAAACCCATTTCAGTCTGGGTTTCAATCTGGTTATGGGACTGAATCAGCCTTGGTTGCCCTGATGGATGACCTTTATCGAGAGAGGAACAGGGGGAGTGCAACTCTGTTAATTCTGCTCGATCTCTCATTGGCTTTTGATACCATCAACCATGGTATCCTCCTGGATCGACTCTGTGGGATAGGAATCGGAGGCACTGTGTTACAGTGGTTCTGGTCCTAGCTATGGGGCCAATTTCAGAAGGTAACATTGGGTGACTATTCCTTGGCTCCTTGGCAATTGAGCTATGGGGTGCCACAGGGTACCATCTTGTCCCTAATGTTGTTTAACATCTGTATGAAGCCACTGGGAGCAGTCATTAGGGGATTTGGAGCCAAGTGCCATCAGTATGCTGATGACACGCAGTTCTATCTCCCTGTGACATCTGAATCAGGAGAGCTGTGCAAGTCCTGGATCAGTGCCTAAACTCAGTAATGGGCTGGATGAGGGCCAAGAAACTGAAGCTGAATCCTGGCAAGATGGAAGCTCTGTGGGTGAGTGGTTCCTGCGTATGGGAGATAGGCTCATTGCCTGTTCTGGATGGGGTTGCACTCCCTCTGAAAGATCGGGTCTGTAGTCTGGGGTAGTCCTAGATCCATGATTGTCACTGGAAGCCCAAGTGGTTGCGGCAGCTCGGAGTGCCTTTTACCAGCTTTGGCTGGTTCGCCAGTTATGGCCTCTCCTGGACAGGAATAGCTTGGCCACAGTGGTACAGGCGCTAGTAACCTCAAGACTGAATTACTGCAATGCACTCTATGTGGGGCTGCCCTTCAGGCTGGTCCAGAAGCTGGAGCTAGTGCAGAACGCAGCAGCTTGGTTGTTGTCAGGAGCTGCCCCTTTTCAGCATGTAACTCCTTTGCTGAGGGAACTGCACTGGCTGCCTATTCGCTACTGGGCCAGGTTTAAGGTATTAGTACTAGTGTACAAAGCCCTAAACAACTTGGGACCAGGAAGAGAGTGCCTTTTTTTACCAACCTGCCTTGTCATTGAGGTCATCAGAGGGTTTGCTCCTGGTGATTCCACATGGACCTATAGCCTAGTTGGAGTCCACCAGGAAAAGAGCCTTCACCGTGGTGGCCCCCTCCCTGTGGAATTCCCTACCGTTGGAGGTCAGGCAAGTGCCAGCATTGTGTTGCTTTCGGTGCCTCCTGAAGACACTGTTATTTCAAGAGGACTTCCCAGCTGCGGTTTATTACATTCAGAATTTGTTTCTTTTAAAATGTTTAAAATGTTTTAATTATGGGGTTTTATTCTTTTTATCTTGTTGTACACTGCTCCGAAATCTTTGATGTGAAACAGTATATACGTATTGTAAATAAATAAATAATAAGAGTTGCTAACATTGTTCACTTGTTTCACCTTGCATGGATGTTTCCAGGGAGTTATCAACAATAGCAGAAGGTGGGTGAATGGGCACAAATATCACATGCAGGCAGAACTTTCAGCTTGTCACTTCATCTGTTTTAGCTGTTGTTCAGCCAAGATGGCTTCTTTAGGGTGCAGCCAGTGATTTCAGCAGAATATATTGCTGAGATCAGAGAATTTGCTTAACTTTGTGAATTTTCCAACCAGTTGGTCATCAGATAGTGTTCTAGGACACTGCAGTGCTGTCTGTCTGCACTCGCTAGTAGGGAGTAGGGATGGGGGAGAATTTCTCCCCGAAACTTCGGGGGGCCGAGTGCCAATGTGTTCGGCCCCCCGAAGTAGTTTCGGGGAGAAATTCTCCCCCCCGCCCCCCCCCCAGGACGGGACTTACCTTTCCTGAATGCCCGTCCCAGCGGCAGTTCATCAGGTCTTCGACAGGGGCAGAGGCGGCAGCCAGTCTTTTGACCGGCTGCCGCTGCCGCCATTCCAATAAAAGTAAAAAAAAAACGCCCCCGTGATAGGCTACGTGATGATTAACGTAGCCTATCATGGCTGACTTTGCAGATCTAGCCGTGATAGGCTACGTTAATCGTCACGTAGCCTATCACGGGGGCGTGGGTTTTTTTTTACTTTTTATTTCGCGGCCGGGCGAGGCGAGGCGCCTCCTCCTCGGCCTGAATTTCGGCCGGGCGAGGCGGGAAGCCTCCCCCCCGGCCTGAATTTCGGCTGGTCGAGGCGGGAAGCCTCCCCTCCCGGCCTGAACTTCGAGGGGAGCAGTGAAGCGCCTCCCCCCCACCGCGAAGCAAGCTGCGAGACCAGGTAAGTGGCTTTCGTGCACCCCTAGTAGGGAGGCATTTTCATAGAAGACCTGGCAAAGGTTGGATTCAAGGCACTTCCCACTTCATTCATTTATCTAGTCTTTCTTCTGCCTCCTCAATGAATGGACACAGGTCTCTATGCCTGCCCTGACTACCAGAGCAGAGTATCAACATTTTAAAAAAGAAATCTCAACAAAGTGTACAGCTATTAGAACTCAGCATTAATGTTACTTGATAACAGACAATTTAATAGTCCAGTTCCTACTGTTTTTCCAATTATGGTGCCTGCAACTTCTTTAAAAAAAAAAATAGAAAAAGAAACAAAGAACAGCATTATTCTCTGCACTAAATAAAGCATCAGGAATTAATGGGGCAAAAATGAATCATAGCTTTATATTATACACTTTGAAATGTGTGGCTTTCTGATAATGCACCTTGGGATATCTGTGGACATATTGTTAAGTTTCCATTAGTTGTTGCAAAAATCATGAAAAGCAAACTTTGCAAGCTCCCTCTTTACCCTTTTAATGTTATGGCCCCAGAGTATGTGTTGCCTTGAGAGTTATAAGATACAAGATTTTAGAAATAAACTAACAAGATTTTAGAAATAAACATATATAACATATGCCAAGCTTTATACCCAACTTATATTTCAATAACTCAACTAACAAGATTTTAGAAATAAACATATATAACATATGCCAAGCTTTATACCCAACTTATATTTCAATAACTGGAATGAGTTAAGAGTGAGAAAAAATATTTGCCAAAAACTACCAAGTTGGTTACCCCCCTTTTTTTTTGCCTGTACAATAGAAATACTCAGATCTTAATCATATTACTTAAGGTACCCCAAAACATGTTTGAAGGGTGGGGTATACATTTTAATAATAAATGAATAAAATTACTTGAAAAGAAGTCACTCTAAATTCAAATTCAGGATACCAGACAAGAACATTCACCATTATACATGTGAACATTTCACGCTTTTGTTAATTACCTTGGGTCACAATCCAGCCAAATTTAAGCACTTTTACATCCTAGTGATTTCAGTTCAGTGGGATTTAAGACATGCTTAACTTCAGTTTGCCCTTTGTTTTGAAACATTCTACTAGTATTTGTCAAGTTAACAAAATCTTTCTGTAGGGTATTTTCATGAGGTATTTCATTTTGTGCATATGCATGTACACAGATGTGCAGACACATACATGCCTTCCATGCAATAAAGTTCACAATATGCCACAATCAAGTACACCTTGAGAAATACAGTAAAGATAATCTGCAGTAAAGATACACAGGAGGGGTTCAGAGTTAGCTTGGCTCCAATTCAAATGAAAATATTAACAATATTCATATATGTACTTCCGGACTCACTGAATTTGGGCATAAAAGAATTTTGGCATAAAATCACAAACCCACACCGAATACCACATATTATATATAACGTATTGCAGTTTTAGTTTATTCACTTCAACAATATACAGAACTTCAAGTAAAGGTTTTAGTATACCTTGTTTAAAAATGACTACAGCAGGAAGCAATTCTAGATCTTTCATTCTATTTCAAACTGAGATACTCAGGAAGTAAGTATCTACAACATTCCATTTCCTGACCTCCCAAGGTCATTTTTGCTGCATACATGACAGCAGCTCTCACTTTACTTACCACTCTTAACAAAGGCTGGGTTTTCAAAGAGGGTATTCAAATTACTGTTCCTTATTGCCAAACCTGTATGCAATTTAGAAATTTTAGGTAGGGAGTTGAAGGGAAGCAACATTTAATAGTATGGAAATTACTCCTAGAAAATATAAGCAGGTCATTTAAAGTAATTCAGGGACAGGTTCTGAAGCCAAGTGTAAACAAGGCTATGGCGCATGGCTAGAAAAACACATTATTTTTCAGATGATCCAATTTAGAGGATGTCGTCTTATGAAAGCAGTATGCTGAAAAGGCTTATTATTGATTTGGCAGTATGTACATTCAGAACAAATGCATTTTTATGGAGAAGGATATGAAACAAACAATCAGCGTCCCCTTAAGAACATAACTAAAATTTGAAATGAGATGCTCATTTGCTTGATCTATGCGTTCTGCACTCTAATGTTCCTCATGTCTCTTAGAAGCACTGGTCTATAGGTTAGAGCCAAGTTTTCCATGTATTTGAAATAATCACTCACTTGAAATCCATGAAGTGCTTCTTCCTGAACATTGCACAAAAGAAAGGTATTATTAGTTAGGAAAAAATGATGCCTACTATCAAGCTAATGCATTCTATCTAGTTTTTACCAAAAGTAGCTAATTTTATTTTTTCCCACTGGCAATTACTTTGTTCTGTTTCCACTGTAATATGCCAATATACATTGTGACATAATGGGGAAAATAATCTTACCTGTTTCTGGACAACTCTTTCTGATTACATATTTGCTACAGGAATTAATAAAATAAGCACAGAACATAGAATGAGTATTTCAAAATGAACATATTTGTTAGCTTTAAGAGTATACATCACTGGAAGTCTTCCAAGGAGTATAAAATAAGCTACTATTTGTCAATGATGGGTTGAAAATTGTCCTTTCACACAACTGGAGATAGACTGGGGCCATTTTAATGATGCATTACTTTGTTTCCATGTATTTAGCACTGGGTACCCTTCATACAACGTATTATATTCTTAGAGTGCAATCTACAACCAATTAAGTCCAGAGTATTCTAGTTTAATTCAACTGGAATCAGTATGTTGTGGATTATTTCATTTCTAACCTCTGCCAAGTCAAGTATAATTATTAGACCAGGATGCTTTGACAGATATAATTAAAAACCTTATCCTTTCCTCAAATATTTCTCTTTTATGAAATATATAGTTAGCCCTACTATTCCTTCTAAATGTGTCCAGTACAGTTTTAATGAGAATTTTATAATTTTTGACCTATCATTTGGCCTCTCTGTCTTAGGAACTACTTCATCTTGATGGCCAGTCATCAGATGTTAACATTAATTTTATTAGTCCGAAGAATAGCTCTGGTGTGTTGTCACCTACAATATAATGAGGACTAGAGTTCTGCCATGCTATTTTAAAATTAATGTCAAAGATTTTAAAATTAATGGTTTACTTGGACACTTACATTATGCAAGATGGCTATTATGAACAGGCAGTACCTAATGGCATGTTTAAGCAATTAATTTGGTATTTTTTGGTTTAAAAGTATTATCCAGCTTTGAATGTTATATTAGTAACAATTCAGTTTCTATTCTAAAGCTATGGTTGTCAAATAGGGCTTCTCAAGTTTAACAGGCAGAATGCATAAAGCCATTTCTCCTTTGTAACTTGTACTTTCCTCTAAAAGGTAAAGGGTGGATATGAAACTTACGATACAAAAGCAGTTTTCAGAAAACAGTAGCAATAAGGATTAGGAAAAACATTCTAACCAGCTAAATTAGTGACCAGAATACGGTTACCAGTGACATATCCACCTTCTGATTTACCAAAAGTTCAGTTTTGAATTAGAAGTTTTCAAAAGCTTCTTGGTAAAACAACAGTCCTAGAAACAAATTCTTCCTTGATCTTCCCTTTTTTGAGCTGGTGTAGCCATTAAGAGAAGACTTGGCTATGGATCAGGAAGACTCCAGTTCAAACCTTGCCTATGCCATGAGCTAGTAGGTGGGCTTAGGCACAACACTCTCTCAGCCTTAGTTCCCCATTTGAAATATGGAGAGAATACTACTGACCCTACCTCACAGGACCATTGTAAGGTATACATGAAGTACTCTGAACAGTCTAAGGCAACAAAGAAATGCTAATTATCTTGATGATCAGATACAAAAATTCCCATCACATCAACAGCCTTTTCCGGTTTTGAACATCTTCTCTTATATTAAAGGTATCTAAGAGTCACTGCCTGCCAAAGTACATTTCTGCTTCACCAGTGCAGGCAGGGAAGGTGTTGTCGCAAAGCTGAGAACCAGTGAGCTTTCTGTGGGGAGTACAGCCCCACAGTGCAACATCCCCATAGGAAGAGCAATAACAAAAGGTTCTCTGGATGCAGATTGATGAGCCATTGTGACAGAAGCAGCCAATAGCCCAGTTCTTGCCTTCTAACATCTCAACTACTTGCATGTTTAAACATTCCAAGCTTCAACTGAATAAATGAAACATGATAAAGATTACAAACATGGCCACCATTTGATGGGCATCTAACCCTGGAGTCGTATGAATAAAGTTCAGTGGCTGGCCTTCCCAGGAGAAGGGAGATTTAGGCCTGCTTCATTCTGAAATCCACCATGGCTGCAGATGTGTGAAGAAAAGAATGGCTGGGCCAGCATGACCACAATGAAAGGTTTTGCTTTCTGGCAGGGATTCCCCTAAGCAGGGTGGTTTAGAAAATGTGATGCTATGTTCATGTGAATCACTGTCATGAAGCGGCGTCTGTCAAGGTGGTTGCAATGAGGCTGCTCAAAGTGGAGGATCTTAAAGTGCATGAACTAGAACAACATCCAGAAAGAGTGGTAGATTTATCACAATTCTCTGCAAACAAACTGTGACACACCTACTGCTCTTCTCTTGCACATCCTTTGCTTTTTGGCCTCATGGAGTGTCAATGTAGCTTCTTTCTGTCTGTATCCAAGTATATGGGTAACTTACAACCTCATCTGAAAAATGGGCTCTAGCCCATGAATGCTTATACCGGAAAGGCAGTATACAAATACATTACATTTTTAAAATAAAAGTGTCATACAGCTCTTTCTTACTTTTACTACAATAGCCTAATACAACCACTCTTCTGCAATGAAAGGCAACATATACCACTGAGTTAAAGCTATTCAGTCATTATCCTAAGTATCCTTTATCTATGCACTCATTTAGCTCCTAAACAAGGGTGCTAGACTTAGCCAACACCTCCAAGTGAGAGATGAAGGGTGCACTACTCGACACTTGACCAGAATAGTCAAGCAGATACATTGGGGTTGCTGTATCTTCCCCACCAGCTTCCCTAGCTCATTTAAAATTACAGACCTCACACACAGGACTTGCATGCCAACAGGTAGAACAGCCTTGCCCAACCCGAGGCCCTCCAGATGTGTTGGGACTATAGCTCTCTTCAGCCCCAGCCAGCATGGCTTGTCTGTGGGTGAAGGGATTTGTAGTCCAACGCACCTGGAGGGGACCAGGTTGGGGAAGGCTGTGGTAGAGCCTCAAATTCTATTTGCTCTAAACAAGGAAGCAAATAAAGAAGGGGGACAATCGCTTAGGACTCACCTAGGAAAGAGACATTTGCAACCCATTTGAAAAAGATGGGAGAAGTCTGTTTAAAGCACTGCTCCTCTGCTACAAATTAACCCCCACCTCCTGATGCGGCATTGCAGCGAAGAAGTGAGTTTTCTTGCTTGTAACTTGTAGCTGAGCCCTTACTTAAAAGCTTGTAGCCAATGAATACTGGAATGGCTCCTGTTTGGGATCATTTCCTCCATTTTTAATTGACTCCAATTGAGGAATAGATTTCAGGGATTAGACCTGATAGACAGAGTGCCTGAGGAACTATGGACGGAGGTCCGTAACATTGCTCAGGAGGCAGCAACGAAATCCATCCCGAAGAAAAAGAAATGCAAGAAAGCCAAGTGGCTGTCTGATGAGGCTTTACAAGTAGCTGAGGAAAGAAGGGAAGTGAAAAGCAAGGGAGAAAGGGGAAGATATAACCAATTGAATGCAGAGTTCCAGAGAATAGCAAGGAGAGACAAGAAGGCCTTCTTAAATGAACAATGCAAAGAAATCGAGGAAAACAACAGAATGGGAAAGAAGAGAGATCTCTTCAAGAAAATCGGAGATGTCAAGGGAACGTTTTGTGCAAAGACGGGCATGATAAAGGACAAAGAAGGCAGGGACCTAACAGAAGCAGATGAGATTAAGAACAGGTGGCAAGAATACACAGAAGAACTATACAGGAAAGATCTGAATGTCCCTGATAGCCATGATAGTGCGGTCACTGAACTTGAGCCGGACATCGTCGAGAGTGAAGTCAAGTGGGCCTTAGGAAGCATTACTAACAACAAAGCTAGCGGAGATGACAGTATTCCAGCCGAGCTATTTAAAATCCTAAAAGATGATGCTGTTAAAGTGCTGCATTCAATATGCCAACAAATTTGGAACACTCAACAATGGCCGCAAGACTGGAAAAGGTCAGTTTACATTCCAATTCCAAAGAAGGGCAATGCCAAAGAGTGTTCAAACTACCGCACAATTGCGCTCATTTCACATGCCAGCAAGGTGACGCTCAAAATCTTACAAGCTAGGCTTCAGCAGTATGCGAACCGAGAACTACCGGAAGTACAAGCTGGGTTTCAAAGACGCAGAGGAACTAGAGATCAAATCGCCAACATTCGCTGCATCATGGAGAAAGCAAGAGAATTCCAGAAAAACGTCTATTTCTGCTTCACTGACTACGCTAAAGCCTTTGATTGTGTGGATCACAACAAACTGTGGCAAATTCTGAAAGTGATGGGAGTACCAGACCACCTTACCTGTCTCCTGAGAAACCTGTACGACGGTCAAGAAGCAACAGTAAGAACCAGACATGGAACAACCGAGTGGTTCAAAATTGGGAAAGGAGTACGACAAGGCTGCATATTGTCACCCTGCTTATTTAACTTATATGCAGAGTACATCATGAGAAATGCCGGGTTGGATGAATCAGAGCTTGGAATTAAGATTGCTGGGAGAACTATCAACAACCTCCGATATGCAGACGACACCACCCTAATGGCAGAAAGCGAAGAGGATCTCAAGAGCCTCTTGTTGAGGGTGAAAGAGGAGAGTGCAAAAGCTGGTTTGAAACTCAACATTAAAACAACTAAGATCATGGCATCTGGCCCTATCACTTCCTGGCATATAGAAGGGGAAGAAATGGAAGCAGTGACAGATTTTACTTTCTTGGGCTCCAAGATCACCGCAGACGGTGACTGTAGCCATGAAATTAAAAGACACTTGCTCCTTGGGAGGAAAGCTATGGCCAACCTAGACAGCATAGTAAGAAGCAGAGACATCACCTTGCTGACAAAGGTCCGTCTAATCAAAGCTATGGTTTTCCCAGTAGTAATGTATGGCTGTGACAGCTGGACTATAAGGAAGGCTGAGCGCCGAAGAATTGATGCTTTTGAACTGTGGTGCTGGAGAAGACTCATACGAGTCCCCTGGACTGCAAGGAGGTCAAATCAGTCCATCCTAAAGGAAATCAACCCTGAGTGCTCATTGGAAGGACAGATACTGAAGCTGAAGCTCAAATATTTTGGCCACCTAATGCGAAGAGAAAACTCTCTGGAAAAGACCCTGATGCTGGGAAAGACTGAAGGCAAAAGGAGAAGGGAACGGCAGAGGATGAGATGGCTAGATTGCATCACCGATGCAATGAATATGAACTTGAGCACGCTCCGGGAGAGAGCGCAGGACAGGAAGGCCTGGCGTGCTATGGTCCATGGGGTCACGAAGAGTCGGACACGACTGAACGACTGAACAACAACAATTACTAATGTCATGTGAAGTGAAGATAAGTTCAACACATCTGACATATAATTTCTTTAGTGCAAACCACAGTAGCCCTACTTCTTTATATGCCTTGTAACCTATATTCATACCAGCCATAATATCTGTGTTAGTATGAATAAATTTATCAGTGATAATAAAAAGCAAGTTATCACTTTATTAGAGTGACATAACTCTAAAATAACAGATTTATAGTTAAAGAATGTTAAGAACAGTCCTGCTGGATCAGATTTTCAAAGGTCCATCTAGTCTAGCATTCTATTTCCAATAGTGATCAGCCCAGATGTCTCTGGAAATTCCATAATATCATTGTGTTCAATGGGCATCAATAGCCACGACTAACCTAGGTTCTATTAATTTCAATGGGTCTACTTGGAGTACGACTAAGTCTGGATCCAACCCTAAATGCATAAAAATCAAAAGGCTGAAAATGAACATTATCAATTTTGAAGGTTATTTGTGATTGGTGGGTCCAAAAGGTTGACCTCAAAATATTTAGCTTCATTCTATTATTGTAAATCATAAAGATAAAAAAGAAATTACTTTAAGGAAAACTTGGAGGTCCTGAGTCTGTGTATGCTGAAGAATTTCTTGCTGTAGATGTTTGAACACGGATATACACATATATACTTGATAATCTGGGCCCAGGAAAATACAAATAGCAATGTAGTGGCAAATCTCACTCCAATCCATGTAATTCCAGAAACACTGAGTTAGCCACTGCTGACAGATCTAGGAGAAAAAATAATCCAGAATTTAACTCGGGACTTAGAACCTCAACACTTCTATATAAATCAGTCAACATTCAAGGCTCTCTTCTGAGATCCCTTTTATTGTTACTCATCACCTTTGCAGATCAGGCTGAATCAACCCCTCACCCATTTAGCCAAAACATGAAGACGTAGACATCCCATGTTGGATCCTTCTGACTTCCTTTCTCAGATTAAGCACACACAAACAATCCTGGAGTTTCTCTTGCTAGCAAGGGAATCCCTTCCTTATTACCAATCTAGATGAGAGATCAGAGATAAGTGAATTTCCATCCTAGCACTACCGAGGGAAATCCCAAGCAGTGCTGCCATTATTTTTTCAGTAGCAGATGCAGAGGGGTCTGGTGGGCAACCAGTAAAGTCACTGTGGGCTGCACTTTTTGCACCCCTGAATTACAGTGACAGGAAGAGGTGAAGTAAGGACACAATAGCCAAGGAAAGCAAAGTATGATTCCTGGCCATCCAATACTATCAATAAATGAAGGCGCTGCCACTTCCACCATTTATGCCTACTCTGACCTGCACAGGGAAACACAGCTTCACACAAAGATGACATGGCTGGAGTCTGGTCTACATCTGAAGGAGGGAATTGTGTCATGTCACCTTCCCCCGATTGGCCCTTAGCAGTGCAGCCTCCCCTTCTAGCCAGCATTAAGTATAAAAATGTCTGACTTAATGCAAAATTCACTGCATTCATTCAAAGTTACTGAAAGTGACAAAGGCTCAGTAGGAGAGACAAAATTACTATGTGGCCCCGGATGTCATGAATTAGGAAATTTTAAAATTAGCACTATGTATCTGTTTCAAGTTTGTTCATTTAATTGAAGAGGAGTTCTGCACCTTTTTAGTAAGTCAAAACACCATATGGTTATTAAACTGCTCTTGGAAAATACAATTTTAATAACTGTTTCTTTTGTTACTTAATCTCTAACACATTTCATTTAGCTGTGAATATTTTGTTAATGACTCCCTAAGTATTTACACATGTGAATCGGCCAAAAGTACTGTTTCTAATTTGATTGCAAAGGTAAGCTTCAGAATAGATTTATGCTAGTTTAGATGTATCTGGAAAAATAAGTATACTAAGAATAAATGCCACAATATAACAAACATGTTTGTTAACTACTTTTGCTATATTCCCTTGAACGGTAACAAAATCATGGCATTAGAGCTGTCATCTAATATACAGCCCAATCCTGTGCATTTTTAATCAGAAGCAAGTTTCACGGTTGCTCCTACGCATACATACTTTTTATCACAGTAGCAGCTATAATCAATTTTTCTTAATTTAGGACTCACATGTACACTTAGTTCTTCATGACAATATTAGATACCATCAAGCAAAAGCAATTCACTTTCAAAAAACTCACTCATTTTAGGACTTCCTGCTGACTATTAATAAGCAGTAAATCTAATCATAAAGTTAACTCTGCCCATTGCTTTATATTTAGGGATACAGAAAAAAACTATTCTTTCTACCACTATGTTTTTCGTTTAAGACAATTAAAGCCTGATTTCAAACTTTGGTTTTCCTATACTAGTGCAACTGCTGGGCATGAAGTGATTTCAGCTGCGATCCTATACCGACTTACTTGTTTGGCTACAGCTGTAAAACATTTAATGCACCACAACCATTTCAGAAATTCCTTGGAATTGTTTTTGATATTACCTGTGATGAAGTAAAGCCGGACATATGGAAAGCAGAAGAGACAAGTGGCAACTCGGCCTTCAGCAACATCTCAACGTAGTGTGCACTGCAAAAATAGACTGGATGGATCCCAGACAAAGCTGTGTCAATAGGCAGGTGGATCTGACCGATAAACAGACAAAAAGGATTCTTTTACACATCTTTTGGAAGAGCGTGCAAGTTTTCTTCTGCCTAAATTTATACACAGGATGGTACTGAAAAGCTTTCTACAATTAGTGATAAAGTAGGGAGTAGGGGCTGCGGTGGCTTAGTGGTTAAGACGCTGAATTGCAGACTGGAAGGTCGGCAGGACAGCAGTTCGAGACCCGAGTGCTGCATGACGGAGCGAGCTCCCGTCTTCAGTCCCAGCTTCTGCCAACCTAGCAGTTCGAAAGCAAGAAATTGCAAGTAGATAAATAGGTATCGCCTCGGCGGGAAAGGTAACAGCGTTCCGTGCACCTGGGTGTTCAGTCATGCCGGCCACATGACCACGGAAGTGTCTTTGGACAACGCTGGCTCTTCGGCTTAGAAATGGAGATGAGCACCACACCCTAGAGTCGGACAGAGTCGGACACGACTGGTTAGGGACACCTTTACCTTTAGGGAGTATAATTTAGTGCCAACAATACAAGGAAAATCTGGCAAACCACAGCGGAGGAAAGCGAGTACCAGCTTTCTGCCAGCTTTTAATTCCTGACAACATCTCCTTCACTAACAGAGTGAGCAAATGAATGAGTAAGCAAAGTTTCTCTATTGCCAAAGGGGGCAAAGCTACTGGGGCTGAGGGGAGGTTCTGAGTGAAGAATTTGTGGTGGGGAAAGGGTCAAGCACTGCACACTACTTTTCCATTCCAAATTCCTGTAGTTCAAATGGCTTGTATTCTTTTTTTTTTAAAAAAAGTAATCAAGGCTATTTCATGTGTTATGCCCCCGAAACTGTTATAATTATGTGTTAGGAAAAGACACAGGCACAGCTCTGTGTACATATACAGACTTGGATCCTAACATTCCTGCCATGAGTGGAACAGGGCTTTCTTTCCTCCTCCTCCTCCTTATGCAGCCCCTTGAAGATCTATACCTGGAGGTTGAGGACCCTCAGGAACATGAGCTATGGGGTGAGAGCTGCAGATGGTGGGAGGAGTTGGCATAAATTGCATACCTCTCTTACAAGAACAGAGAAAGAACTCAGGACCCAAGCCATAGGTTTTGTCAGGGACAGGTTGGGACATTTTGCTGCCCTTAAGCAGATACATGGCACATTCCAAACTGTGTACCCCAGGATCCACTGTAATGTTGCAGAGCACATTAGCACAACTCACACATTGTACCATTTTATACAAACTAAGAGACGCGCCATAACAAAGAGCAGTGACATTGCAAAGAATCCAGGCATGAACCACTGGGACTCTGCACAGTGTCACTGGCACCCATAAAGGCATTGCAGACCTTAAGTGACAGCTTGAATGGTTTCAGAGTCAAGCCGATTCATGAAACAGTCTTAGAATGGCCTTTCTAAAGAATCGGTTTATAGGACAACAACTGTGCAGATGTTCTCCTGAGGTTCACAGAGGGAATTCCAAACATCCAGGAGGGAATAGCACCCTGAGGTTTGGAATGCCTTCCATGAAGATCAAAGAACAGAAATTCAAGGTAAGAGAAATTCTATTTTTCTCTTCCCCCACTACTTCAATCTAGAGTACTGTTTGGAATGTGGCTGTCACATGAACCTACTGGATAGTGCCCATAACACTGATGAACAGCAACTCCCACCCATGCCCACCTTTCTTGAATTGCTTAAAAAAAAATCTTAAGACATCCTCACAACATTGCTCCATCATTTTATGAATCTGAGTGAAAATAAAGTAGGGAAGAGAAGGCTTTAAGGAAGAGGACTTTCTCACTTTGTTTCCATGCAGCTCACCACACAGAAAATAGCAGCATTACTACCTTATGGAAAGGCTGCCCCATCTGTTACACAGGAGCTGGATTTCACACTAAGGCAAGGCATGGGGATAGCATAGCGCTACCCATCAAATCTGGGCTTTTATCAGAAAATACCTGGGGTCCATATAACTATAACCTATGAAAACATGAAATGTATCTACAGTATTTCATTTTACAGAAATCAATGTGTGCAATATTTGACAATATCTCAAGCCATTTCTATTTCTAGATTGGTAGAAAGGGAATAGTAAATTGATTGGAGTGGGCTTCAGAAAAGTAAGTTTAAGACATGTTATATCATTGAAGTAAAGGTTTCCAGTCAAATGAAAAGCTGTTTACTGATGATGCATAAACAGTGAAACATTATCTAATCTCTTGCTCACTGTATTTGCATTACACTGATAATTATTTGTATTTGGTCATTCATTTAGAATTAAAATGTCTCTTCCTATAAATCCTTATCCAACATCCTAAAACAATTAAGGGAAGTTATATTTTATATTATCAACAATTATCTGGTTTTCATAAGGGCTGAGCTTTTCTACTTGCTCTCCTCCACCTCTCTGCCTGGTCCCTCCTTCTGGACAGTCTCTCTGTGATGTGACTGGGGGCACGTTGTTGCAATGAGCCAGTCCTTTCTGGGGGGATGGACCAAGAAGGTGATGCTTGGGGACATTTCTTCCACCCCTTGGCCACTGACATTTGGGGTGCCTCAAGTTTCTGTCTTGTCCTCCATGCTTTTCAACAGCTACATGAAACTGCTGGGAGAGGTTTGGACTGAGGTGTCATCAATGTACTGAAGACATGCTGCTCTACCTCTCTTTTCCACCATCTAATACAAGAGAGGCAGCTGAAACCCTGGATGGGTGCCTGGGGTCAATACTGGATCGAATGAGGGCTAACAAGCTGAAACTTAATCAGGATAAGTCAGAAGTACTGTGGGTTGGGATATTTGCTTAATCTGGATGGAGGTTTAGATCTGACTCTAAATGGGGTCACACTCCCCCTGAAGGGCCAGGTATTCAGTCTGGGACTGAACTCAGATCTCTTTTATGGAGGCGCTGGTGGCATCAGCTGCCAGGAGTGGTTTTTACTGGCTTAGGCTGGTTCAGCAGCTGTGGTCCGACCTAGAGAAAGCTGATCTAGCCACAGTGCCACATGCCTTGGTTATGTCCAAGTTAGATTACTTTAATGTGCACTATGCAATGGCCTATGGCAATAAGCAATAAACATTTTGTTGTTGTACTGCGCTCTATGTGGGCCTGCCCTTGAAAACGATTTAGACGCTGCAACTGTCACACAATGCGGCAGCCTTAATGCTTGTGGGAGCCAGGCACCCAGATCATATTAGTCCTATTCTGTATCACTGACATTGGTGACCTGTTAGTTTCTGAGCCCAATTCAAGGTGATGGTTTTGGCTTTTAAAGCCCTAAAGAGTTTGGGACCATGTTTCTGAAGGACCCCCTACACCTGTATGAGCCTGGCCAAGCATTAAAATCAGCATCAGAGGCCTTGCTCTCTGGCCCACCAGCAAGAACCATTAGGCTGGTGGGGAACAGGGAGAGGGTAGCCCCATACCTTTGGAACTCCCTCCTCAGGGAGATACATATGGCCTCACCTGCTTGCTTTGCAAAAAACCTTGAAGACACATTTATTCCAGCCTACATTTCATGTTCAAAAATAATTAGCTGCTGCTCTTATATGTATGTGTGTTTAACTGCAACTGTATATTCATGTTTTTATAATATTGTAAGTCACCTTGTGAGGGCAGTGCACTCTGAAAGCAGTTTAAAAAAAACAACAACTTTAAAATACATACATACAGCAAAGAAAAAAATGTCAAGAGTTTTGGTCATGGATCTAACATTTCACATCTAATTTTGCCCTTTGTCATCAACAAAGAAAAATATCAAAAATCTGCATGAGACTGTAGCAAAGGTATCCAACAGTAAGACAGTGGAGCTACTACATATTAGGGAACCGTATTAGGGAACCATCTGCTCCAACGTCTTAGGTTGGAGCAGATGATGAAAGAATATTAAGAAATTAAGTACACAAGAAGTGCATCTAATTTTATGATGATTTATATTAAATGAAACCTGTGTAATCATTTGAAATGCTAAGAAAATAAGGCTGTGGCTAGTCCTGAAAATGCAAACTGACTTAGGACAATCCCATGTAGGTTTAGACAGAAAAAAACCCTCCTACAACTCCCAATATTCCCCAGACAGCATGGGAGTTGTGGGATTATTTTCTGTCTGAAGATGCATAGGATTCTGCCTTTGTTTTGTGTTTTTTTGGCCATCAATGCTAGTTTGTGTCATTTAATGATTTTATAATAAAACAAAAGCTAATAATCTAAAGAATGAGCTTGCACAGAGCAATAATAATAAAAGGCCATTCAATAGTTCATTCTGCCTACACACAGAATTTAACACTACTAATAAAGTGCATTTTATTGCTCACTTTAAAATTCAATAATACTACCATTGCTATCAGTCTACCTGATTTTTCTCTGCCACCAGACAACATTTGAGCAGATGTCAAATCCATATTTTTCAGAAAGAAATTTTACAGGGCAAACATTCAGTTAGAAAATCTTTAAGCGAGTGCATTTTTTAAAAAAAGAAAATGTCTGCATTAATAGATATTCATTTCAAATTTTTAAAGCAATCTTGTCAAGATGAAACCCCTTTTGAAGTCTTACAGAACTATGCAGCCGTGGTATCCAAAGGAATGCTGAAACAAGTAGATGTGAGAATTGTTGGAGAAATGTTAATGTTTTCTCCCTGTCACCCATCATTATTAGAAAGACAGAAGATGCAAACCAGTCATAGTGGGCATATCCTCCCTGCAGACCACCTGTAGAAGTACGTTAAGGAAATCCAGCACTACTTCATTAAGTGCAGAAAACCTTGCAATCCAAAATGCAAATGATACATTTGTAGATTACCTGAAAACAGAGAGAGGGGCTGTAGTAAAGATCATTATACAGATCCAGATATCCAAGGATGATCACATGCATCTCTTCATATTCAGGATGGATGCTCCATTCATTTCAATGGCAAACATGAATCTGCATTCATGGAACATACATATGGATCTGCTTTCTACACTGGAATGAATGGGGAAGCCACTGAAGGTACAAAACTCTGGGCAGGAATAGAAACTTGGATTGAAGAGCAATTGTTTTGAAAATATGCCTGTACAGTAAAGAACATTTTATGAAGTTCCTACATTTATGGCATAAAGATTTCTATCTTTATTTAATATGCAATCTTAAAATTCAAGAAAACATATGAACAATTATTTTTGCAGTTATACTGACAAAAGACATGATGAAGGCTAACTCATCATGACAAAAGGATACGTAATGATGATGTTACAATTGCTTGTTGCTGTTTCAAATACTTCTCACAATACATTAGTACTTGGCATAGATCATTTTCAGCATTCTCTCTCAGCAGGTCCAAATGTTTCCCATAGCTAAAAAAAATTGCAACTTTTAACTAGAGGCAAAACACTTCTCTTTTTTTTAATAGAACAGAACACATCAGAAATGTGAGCAATTTGTAGCCCACTTGAGGAACTCTTTTCTTAGGGACTTATCCATATTATAATTACAATAAATGTATTTTATTACAGATGTCTTCCTTTTGGACTTTGCTAACATTTTCAGGCCATGCAATACTAAGGAATTCAGCTGCATAACATTCTATAAAAGACAGTAGCCCGGATCCAGAAAACCACTTAGGCTCATTGCAAATAGCTTGCACAAGCCCAATTGTATTTTTGACATTTTTCTTTGAAACCTGAAACCTCACCCGTGTCACATCATAGCCTGCTTTTGAAAGTCCATCCCTGCTCACCTGCCCCCACCCACCACAGATTAAATGCTGAGGTGCCAAAAATATATTTGGCAAAGTTTGCAAGGTTTGCAAGGTTGACCTTTAAGAGAAACAGGTCTAATGGTCCTTTGGGTTCATGGATAGTTTCACAGTTCTTTGAATTCTGGCCTATATTTATATGTCTGACTAAAAAGTTTCCACAGAAGGCAATTATGACACCTAAATGAGCCCCACAGCCACTGCTAACTAACATCTGTGTGACATATCTGATTTAATGGACCAAAACACTGGCCACCTTGATGAAATTATTCTCTCTCCATTATGGATGATGCAACCATCTGCCAGGATGCAATGGCCCCAGGCCTGTAACCAAGGCACCTGCAGTGTTAGGGGGCCTAGAGATCCATAATGCTCTCTTTAGGTTCATTATTAGTGCAATTCTCTTGCTAGTGGGCCTCTGAGAGTGTGAGATGAGTCAAAGGTCGATAGCACAGCCTCAACACATTCCATGCTAACATGCTCTGAAGTGTTTATCTTATCAGGGCCTAGGATGCACCTGAGAAGTGAGGCTATGTTTACAGGTGTCTGTGCTGGGAAAGTTCTGATTGTTTTCCTTCTGAACAAGCACTGTTAGTCTATGCTGGGAAAGTTGCAGATGAATGCTAATTAATGCTTGCTTCTGTCATGCTGCCTCACTGCTAACATGCATGGTATAAAACCCATTTTACACCTTGGCTCTGGGTTCAGAGAAGCTGTCTGATCCAACCACTGAGTACTTACAGCATTGTGTGCTGTAAGTACTCAATAAAATCTCCTTGTAAGTAAACCTGGATCTGGCTTATCACTTCCGCGGCACCTCCAAACCCTAGCAGCCCATGGCCGGGTCATACACAGGTTTAATGTCCAACATGGAAATTGTTATTCCACTAATGAATATACTCATGAATAACGAATATCCCAAACTTTCCTTATACCTGGTTTCAACCAAGGTTGGGTGTGGGGTATCAGCAGCAGCTAAATGAGCAGACACAAGGTAGGTGTGGGAAGTGGAGGGGAAACAGATGCACAACTGGTTTTTAAGATCAAAATACCTCCAAGAACCCGCACCCCATGCAAGGGTGTTGTCTGGAAAACTGAGAATATCATCAGAACTAGTTTCTGAATAGGAAACATCTCAAGAGAGAATGTTGTAATTGCACAGCATCTGCTGAGAGTAAAGGCCCTTTCTGATCAAAATAGGCACATTGGTGGAATAGTTAAAAGGGTGCTCTTGGTTACTTTAAAAGTTCATACCAAGATTTAGGAGAATAAATTGTCATCTTCTCCTATGTAGATATGCAGGGCCTTTGGGGCTTTTTAAGTCATGGGCATCCTTGAGAATTTTGCATGAAATGTAATAGGGAGCCCTTGCTTCCCTTTGAGGAAAGGGGCAGGTCAGCGGAGCTCAAAAAAGGGAGCTCTGTGGACATGTTCTGATCCGGAAATGAGTGCTTCCACTCATTTTGGGGTTGCTTTAGGTAAGGCTAATTCCCCCTTGCAGTAGCAGTGGAATACACAGAAGTACAGCAGCAGTATTAGACACTGCTCTGTATCAAAAGATATCTCTAAGCAATTTAGAGAAACAAAGATTAAAATACATCATAATAAATACAAAAACTCATCAGTTAAAATGTTCAAAACATTTAAAATATTTAAAAAAACAAAGCTAAAAGCACAATAATTAATAAGCAGACTAATTGGGCAGTACAATCGTTCAGGGAAGGCTTGGGTGAAGAGATGGATCTTTAATAGGTGCCTAAAACACACCACAGCACTTTCCAAATACCAAGGGGGAGGGTATTTGGGTACCACCATGGAGAACGCCTCCTTCCAGGTTGCCACCAGATGGCAATCTGCAGGTCGTGGTACAGCCAGCAAGGCTTCATCTGATGATCATAGTGATTACACAGGTATATGACCTGTGTGGAAGCCAAATACAAATATTATTTAGGTATGGCATCTGTCTCCAGTTCCTCACCGGAAAATGTCTGGAGTATTCAATTTGTATTAGGGTACTCAACATTAAGGGTGCATAATTCTAGGCATTTTTAGACAGAAAAATGTCCTACAACTCCCAGCATTCCCCAGCCAGTATGACTTTCATTAAGATTAGTGTATGTTATACCCAATTACAAAAATTTTATTACAGATAATGTATAGAGATAGTATTATATTATTTTTTATCAAACATATGCACTAATATGTGAACAAGAATTCGCATGCACACACTTGCTTTATTCTGGTGTTGACCCAGCATACCATAGCCCTCTTTAATGAATTTTGAAGCTGCTGCTTTATTCACTCAAAAAACATTGAAGTATTTTGGTGATTTATCTAAAGTGCACAGTACTGGAGCAGAAACAAAACCAAAAGAGAAACTCTGTGTACAAATGCAGAAGCCACATGGTTCACAATCATTATCTTTTAAATAATAATTTTCCCCAACAAAAATGGTTAGACATTAATGTGATTTGATTGATTCAGTACCACTGAAGTCATAAGAAAAACCAAACATTTTATAAACTCCCAAGTGAAATATTTTGATCCAATGTACCTGATCGTCATTTTAATGCCAAGCTGCTTTATAGATGAAAGGGTTTTGATCTCGGCATTTGCATATGCTAAAAATAAAAGAAAAAATGATACATAAAAATATACAGAAGTTATCATCATTGGCTTGGATCGAATGGTGTAATTCCAATGACAGAATGGCTTCTGTCAGTAGAACTGGGAGGGAGGTGATCCCACCCACCCATGCACACATCATCAAAATCTGCTCTGGAGGGATGGGAAGGTATCCAGAGTAGACATTCAGGAGGCAAGGAGGGCTGCAGGGGGAAGGTGAGAGGGAAAGTCCCATTGTAGGACTTCCACTAGCATGACGTTTGAATTTAACTCATTGTTTTAACTGAAAATAGAAATATGTTTTTACATATTTTGATCTAAAATATATAAAAGAAAAACATTTGGAAACTATAACTTAACATAGTGAAAGAAAGAAATCTAGTTTTTATGGTCACAATAAGCCTACACACTGAACTACCTGTGGCCTTACTTTCAACTATACTCTTTGTGCAACCTTCCAATTTATAAACTGGATATAAAGACCCATTAAGTCATAGTTCAGCTCTCCCTGTGTAACTTCATAAAACTCTGCAACCGCACCTTTCCTACGTCCTTGGGGGAAAAATATTGACTGCAGTAAAGCATTTATCCTTCCACGCGACAGAAGTCAGTAGAGTGCATTCCTCTTACATTTGATTCTACTTTGCCCAGTATGGATGGCATATAGTAAAAGCAGCAGCCTAATTCAGTGTAATCTAGATAAGCATTAAGAGAGCTAAGCATTTATAAGTAGTAAACAAACTAACAATCTGCAGTGTACCACAATCACTACTTTAAAAACAAAACAAAACAAACCCCTATACATGTATCGTGATAGAAAGGAGTATGCAAAACAGTACCTGGATTATCATTATTGTTTTACTGTTGAGTAGATACTTGTATAAATACTTCCAGTGTTAGGAATTTAAATAACCAGAGTGACTTGTAGGGCAACTCTCACAAGTGAAGTATCCTCAATATTAATCAATGGGTGAATCATTAGTCTGGCCCAGTGTGACTGTTCTTACATTTCTATAGGCTTACAGTATGTTCACCTGGTTTCAAAAGTGGCCCTACAAACATCACTATTTCTTTATACTTTTTTTCAGTACACTTGAGATAAGCTGTTCTATAGGGAAGGGGAGGAGATATGAAGGTTGCAATTGTAATAATTCACAAAATGTATCTTGTTTATTCAAGATGCATTATTTAATTTTCCACAAAATTGATGTGAAGCCCATTTCATTAAAACATCTTGAGATAGTGTGGTTTTCAGGACAAAAGCTTCAAAGGATCAATTTTCTCAATAAGAAAACGATTTTCCCCCTAACAAAAAGCACAGCATCTCTGAACTGCCAATCAGATGAAGAGGTGAAACAGGTACTGTTATTAAACAGAATGAATAAAATACGCTATGACAGCAGCTCCCAAGCTGCCTAATGCAGGGAAAGGATTTAAGCATAGGTCAGAGAATCACCTCATAGTTCCAAGAGAAATAAAAACTGCACAGAATATATGTAATTCGCTTTTTAGAAGAAAGGAAATATTACATTCGATATATCTTAACTCATATTTAACATTATGTTGTGATGACTATCAGGATTCCAGATATATTCTTGTTGAGAACTTCTGCTGAAGTACTGTAATTGGTCAATAATTGACCAATAAAACAAGCACTTCTTAATCTTTATCCTCAGCTCTGAAATGAGAGGTCTCTACTAAGGCAGTCTTCCCACCACCACACAGTGTAACACATTCACTTTATTTATTTATTTTAAATCCAGGACCGTTGTGTGTATATCTTATTACCCACAAGCTGGCTACCCTTTAAGAATCTTGCTGATTCTCCCATCCATAATAGTCTGAATGGGACCTCAGACTGAGTGCATCCCTGCCACTACAGACAAATGCAGTAGAGATGCTGCTTCTCAAAGGTAAACTCTGTCCACCGCAGTACATAACGAGGGGAGAAACTTTCCTTTTCCTTCAATACCTCCTATTCAGTTCGAGATCAGATTATTGCAGAAGAACTCAGGTTGCCCACTTACAAAATGGCGACCACAGCACCTACTGCCCTGACATACATCCCCGTTGTCCTGTGGAGCTTACTGGTAGGGCTTGTATGTGCGCATGCTACCTTCTTTCAAACCTGACAGCAGTGGAGGGAGGAAAGGAGAGGCACTGCTGTTGTAGTTTGCACCCAGCTGTGTTGACACTGTGAGGAAAGAAGCCTGAGCTCTGGCTGCTCCCCAAATTCCATACTGTGCCAGCTTCAGGCAGCTGAAGTAGGGCTGTATGGGAAGGACAAGGATCCTTTCCCAATGGAGTCACAGGAACTTAGCTCTGTCTTTTGACTCCCAGATGCCAATAAATGCTCTCCTCACAATACTGGAGAGCTGTTTAAATCCAGGAATTCAGCTTAACTAGTTTATGGTTGGAGCTAACCTTTGGCAGCGGCACCAAATTTTGGCAGCAAATCACTACTTTTTCCCATTGCCCTAGCAAGCACTAGTTACATTGCACAAGTCCTGGTTTATGCTAGCACAACATCATTAGCACAAGTGCCGGAGCACAACTGGATACTACCTGAAGACAGATAATAAGAGTGTATAAAAACTGCTGTTAGAATCATATTTTAGTTTAAAAGTTTTAACTTTTTCATGAAATCCATGAAAAACCAAAAAGGGAACAAAGAATCATCCTCTTTCCTAGTACACTTCCTAGTAAGTTTCAGTCTGTAACAAGTCTACATATTAAATAAAATGAATGTCAGTATTGCATCTTTACATACTATTCAATAGATGGGCAAACCTGCCCCCATGTTGAGTTATCTGTGGGCAAGGCTGAAGCAATTTCAAAACATAAATGATCAAATTTTATTGCTACTTCGAAAGGAGGTGCAAAATAATGTGTAAGATATGTTCCACATCTAATTAAATGAGACATGTTTCGCTCAAAGTATATACAACTACATATTTCTAACAAGTTTGCCAGAATTTTAAAGAGTCTCTTCAAGGTGAATTATTTGACTATTAACAAATACATACTCCTCAGAGTTTTTTAAGGAGGAAAAAATAAAACATGAATTAACAGCAGAGGGTGCAGACTTTTAATTTTATAGAGCTCAGTTAGCCCCATATAATCAAGCGGCAAGCATGCAAAAAAAAAATTCTGGAAGACAATAAAGTGAGAAATGTTCTTTTAATAGCCAACTCCCAAACTGAACATGCAGTATACATTATAATTATCTAATTATTGCTATGCTTTGCAATGTTATGCTGTTATCGCTCCGTAATAAAATGGGGCAATAAACATAGGTTTTTGTCTGCTCAGAGGCAATGGCACTTTCAATTTCACTTGATAGCCACTTGTCCAAAATATCGGTAACAAATATGTGCCCTCCCCGCAAAAAAAATCCCATGGGAAATGGCAAAGACTGTATTAACAAACTACGGACAGTACAATTATAAGGATAAACCTTCTTTCAGGACTGTCTTTCAGGACTATTTTCAGTAAACTATGTAGTGATGGGCAAGCTACATTGACCCAAGCAGTGGTTTTTCCCAGCCTGTTATTAGAGGTCCTTTAATAAGAAAGGCCAGAATGTATTACCTCAAAAACAGCAGATAAAGGTGACAGTCCTGTGCCTAAACCATACCCCTTCAAACTGAAAACAGGGATCAAATGATCAAATATTGTTCCATACCAAAAGAAGCTCCCAGCACATAGAAAATTATCACACCAGGGAGATGGCTTCAAGCATAGTCATCACTGTGACATGCTAGTTTTCTATGAAGGAACATTAAATCATGTGGCACTCCACACTTGCTGAAGTAGTACAGTCCAAAAACAGGTTTGGCATCATCACAGCATCTTAAATTTAAAAGTGGCTATTATGGTGTGAACACTGCTAGCAGTACTAATAAGACCCCCAATACTACTTCTGGAGTCAGCTGGCTGCCATACAGAGATGGGAAAAGGAATGCCTGGGGGAAGCAGCTGCACCAGGCAGATCCTGAGCCTGCTTCTGCCCCCACCAAACAGGTACTTAAGGCGGGCTGCCAGAGGCTGCTTGGGAAGGAGCCTGGGGGAAGGAGGACCAGCCAGCAGCTGCACCAGGCGGATCCTGAGCCTGCTTCTGCCCCCGCCAAACAGGTACTTAAGGCAGGGCTGCCAGAGGCTGCTTGGGAAGGAGCCTGGGGGAAGGAGGACCAGCCAGCAGCTGCACCAGGTGGATTCTGAGCCTGCTTCTGCCCCCGCCAAACAGGTACTTAAGGCAGGGCTGCCAGAGGCTGCTCGGGAAGGAGCCTGGGGGAAGGAGGACCAGCCAGCAGCTGCACCAGGCGGATCCTGAGCCTGCTTCTGCCCCCACCAAACAGGTACTTAAGGCGGGGCTGCCAGAGGCTGCTCGGGAAGGAGCCTGGGGGAAGGAGGACCAGCCAGCAGCTGCACCAGGCGGATCCTGAGCCTGCTTCTGCCCCCACCAAACAGGTACTTAAGGCGGGGCTGCCAGAGGCAGCGCCTCGGCATCGCACCAAGTGCGATGCTAAGTGCGCACTTAGCGTTGCACTCGGAGTCGCGTAGAAGAGGACCTGAAGACCCACCCACCTGCCTCTCCAGAGACACCAGCAGCCACAGATAGCAGCAGCAGAGGGCAGCAGCTTTAAAGACAAGGGAGAAAGGGGCAAACGTGGACTTTATCGGCTCCTTCTTAGCTGCTGTTCTCTTTTATCTCTTTTATATTTTATACTGTTGAACATTTTATACCCTAACATTTTAATATGTGCCTGGGAGGACTATTGGGCAACTCAGGGGGTCAGGGAGGTGCCACTATAACTGTGGTCACGGGCAGGGGGAGGTATGGCATTGGGGGATTAACAGGCCTGCTGAGGAGAAGAGGGGCTAGACACCTTACAGCTGTCCCCTCTTCTGGTTCTTCCCCCAACCTGATGGTTCCTGGCAGCCTTACCAGTCTGCCCTCGGGTCTGGTGGTGCCGCTGCTGAATGCCAGGTCGGCCCAAAATAAAATCTCCCTCATCCATGATTTGATTGTGGATGAGGGGGCTGACCTGGTATGTATTATTGAGACCTGGGAGGGGTCACTCTCTCCCAGCTCTGCCCTCCTGGGAACTCGGTGCAGCACCAACACCGACTTGAGGGTCGGGGAGGGGGGGTTGCCGTGGTCTATAGGAATTCAATCTCCCTCTCCAGGCTTCCTGCTCATTCGAGTGCAGATCTTGAGTGTTTGTACCTTGTGTAGGGTACCCAGGACAGATTAGGGATTCTGTTGGTGTACCGCCCACCCCGCTGCCCATCAGACTCCCTGCCTGAGCTGACGGAGGTGGTCTCGGACTTGGTGTTGAGGACCCCTAGGATGATGGTCCTGGGGGATCTCAACTTCCATGCCGAGGACGCTGTATCTGGGGCGGCTCAGGACTTCATGGCCACCATGACAACCATGGGGCTGTCCCAACATGTCATCGGCCCAACACATATAAAAGGACACACGCTTGATCTGGTTTTCTCGACTGGGCAGGAGGATGGTGATCTGAAAGTGGAGGAATTAACATCTGTCCCTTTGTCATGGTCAGATCACTTCCTGCTGAGGTTTAGACTCCTGGCAGCCTTTCCCCTCTGCAAGGGTGGGGGACCTATTAAAATGGTCCGCCCCCGGAGATTAATGGATTCCGATGGATTCCAGAAGGCTCTGGGGGATTTTCCTGCTGGTATGGCTGGTGCTCCTGTAGAAGCCCAGGTCGCTCTGTGGGATGCAGAGATGACTTGGGCTGTTGACACTATCGCGCCCAAGCGCCCTCTCCCTCTGAGCAGAGCCCGGCCAGCTCCTTGGTATACACCTGAGCTGAGGGCAATGAAGCAAGAGGGGAGAACGCAGGTGGAGGAAAACTCGTGCTGAGTCTGACCGAACACAGGTAAGAGCCAACTATCGAGCCTACTCTGTGGCGGTGAGGGTGGCAAAGAGACAGTTCTTTTCCACCAGCATTGCATCTTCTCAGTGTCATCCAGCGGAGCTTTTCCGAGTGGTTCGCGGCCTATTACATTCTGGGCCAGGGAGAGAGATGGTGGAACCCTCAGTAGCATGCTGTGACGAGTTTGCACGGCACTTTGAGGATAAAGTCGCTCAGATTCGTCATGAATTGGACACCACCATTAATGCAGTTCCATTGGTAGAGGCGTTCAGAGCACTGTCTGGTCCAGTTTTATTGGATGAGTTTCAGTTATTGAGGCCTGAGGATGCGGACAAGGTGCTTGGCCAAGTCCGATCGACCACTTGTGTGCTTGACCCTTGCCCTTCATGGCTTATTAAATCAAACAAGGAGGGGATGTCTGGCTGGGTCCAGGAGGTTGTAAATTCCTCCTTGAGAGAGGGAGTGGTGCCTGCCACTTTAAAAGAGGCAGTAATTAGACCACTCCTGAAAAAGCCTAAACTGGACCCAGAGGATGTTAACAATTATAGGTCAGTGGCCAACATCCCCTTCCTGGGCAAGGTGCTTGAGCGGGTGGTTGTAGGACAGCTCCAGGCAATGTTGAATGAAATGGATTATCTAGATCCATTTCAATCGGGCTTCAGGCCTGGTTTTGGAACGGAAACTGCCTTGGTCGCCCTGTGGGATGACCTCTGCCGGGAGAGGGACAGGGGGAGTGCGACCCTGTTGAATCTCCTGGACTTCTCAGCGGCTTTCGATACCATCGACCATGGTATCCTTCTGGATAGGTTGTCTGGGTTAGGAGTTGGAGGCACTGCACTACAGTGGTTCCGCTCCTACTTGGATGGCCGATTCCAGAAGGTGGTGCTGGGGGATTATTGCTCTGTGCCATGGCAATTGTGCCATGGGGTTCCACAGGGCTCTATTTTATCCCCCATGCTGTTTAACATCTACATGAAACCGCTGGGGGAGGTTATCCAGAGGTGTGGGCTGAGGATGACACCCAGCTCTACCTCTCTTTCTCATCAAAACCAGGTGAGGCAGTGGCTGTTCTGAATCAGTGCCTGGGCACGGTAATGGACTGGATGAGGGCCAATAAACTGAAACTCAATCCAGACAAGACGGAGGTACTGTTAGTGGGTGGTTCGTCTGCCCGGCTAGGTGATATTCAACCTGTTCTGGAGAGGGTTGCACTCCCACTAAAGGATCAGGTTCGTAGTTTGGGGGTGCTCTTGGATCCAGAACTGTCACTTGAGGCACAGGTGAACTCAGTGGCATGGAGCACTTGTTATCAGCTTAGGCTGGTATACCAACTACGCCCTTATCTGAACAGAGATAGCCTAGCTACAGTGATCCATGCTCTGATAACTTCTCGTCTGGATTACTGCAATGCGTTATACGTGGGGCTGCCTTTGAAAATGGTCCGGAAACTTCAGCTGGTCCAAAATAGGGCAGCAAGATTGTTAACAGGGACTGGCCTGCGAGCTCATATTACGCCAGTACTTTTCCAGCTGAACTGGCTGCCAGTCCATTTCCAGGCCCGATTCAAAGTGCTGGTGTTAACATTCAAAGCCCTTAACGGCTTGGGGCCAGGTTACCTGAAGGACCGCCTCCTCCCATATGTGCCTGCCCGGACTTTAAGATCATCGTCAGCGGCCCTTCTCTGTGAGCCCCTGCCAAAGGAAGTGGGGCGGGTGGCTACTTGGAGGAGGGCTTTTTCTGCTGTGGCACCCCGGCTGTGGAATGACCTCCCTAGTGAGGTTCGCCTGGCACCTACACAGTATTCCTTTCGGCGCCAGGTGAAGACCTTTTTATTTTCCCAGGCATTTTAGCATTTTAGCTTTCTAAATTTTTAGCGTTGCTGTTTTAAATCTGTATTTTAAACTCCCGCACTGCTGCTAGGTTTTATTGTGGTTGTATTGTTATATTGTGGTTTTAATGTTCTATATATTTTAAATTGTTTTATTGTGTGCTGCTTGGTTTTAATGTTCTATATATTTTAAATTGTTTTATTGTGTGCTGTTTGGTTTTAATTTTTGTGAACCGCCCAGAGAGCTTCGGCTATTGGGCGGTATTGAAATGAAATAAATAAATAAAATAAAATAAAATAAAATAATGCAAGAGGACAGGCAGATTTTTATGCTGCAATCCTATACATGCTTACCTGGGAGTAAGTCTCACTGAACTGCAAGGAACTTACTTCCCAGAAGACATGCATAGGATTGCACTGTTAATACCTGTAAAAAGTGCTAGTTCGGTATTATTGGTCAGAACACAAAAGTGATACTCAAAGTCATATGCAGCTCAATATTTTGTCTGGATGGATCATATTAATTACTCATACATATATTATCCCATTAACAGATACTGGATATCCTTAACTTAAGGCAATATAGGCAGGCAATACAGAGTTAACTGTTGCTATTGTTTATTATAATTTTAAAAACTGCAACTGCATAAATGTCGATATATGAGCTTATTATTTTCCCTCATCTTTAAAACGTTAACTGAAATTAATTTGACTTTTCCAGATTTGCAAATTTTATAATGGATTGAAATCCTGAGGGATTTCACAACAGCTGGATAAATTGTGTTATTCTAATTTCAACTACCCAAGGGTTTAGAAAGCTGCTGTAGTTTAAGATAATCAGTTTCTCATTTCCAGGAACATGATAACACTGAATATCAATGCATTGTCCTAAAACTACTTTCATATAACACGTTGATTCTATTCATTAAAAACCTAGACTAAACTATTATTACACTCCCTTTTGATCAGAAACCTAGCCAGTGTGTATGCGTGTGTTGGTTGCAGTAGGTAAACTGCTGGCTTAGTGAAACTCAAATCCATCTGTTCTCTTTACAAATTAGCTAAAACTGAACGTGGGTGACACAAGGGGCCAGTTTGGACAATCAAACAAGCCACCGTGGCTTAAACAAGGGATGTTCCCCCTCAAAAAAGCCATGCTGCCCAGGTTTGGACAACATGACAAGCAGCACCTGGGCAGGTAATTAGGAAAATGGTGCCCGGCATGTGGCAGCACAGGCTACGGATTAAAACAAGCCACCGTGGTTTATTTAAGCCACGGTGGCTTGTTTGGATCATGCAAACCAGGTCAGTATGCATAATACACGCATGGGACAAGCCAGACCAAAAGAACAGACCTTGTTTCTCTACCTCTCCCACTTAGCTGTAGAGTGGTTGGCCACTGAAGGAGCCTGAGAAGAAGATGGGTCGCAGTTATCTTTCTTTCAATTCACTAATGCAAGCCAGAATAACAGTATTGGAGAAGAGAATTACCTTCACATTCTCTGCTACTGAAGTAACATTCTGATGGTGTTTGAGAAAGATGCAACACAAACTTTTCCATTAATTCTGCCAAATCTGCAAAAAGTCAAAATGACTAAAGCAGTAACACCATAAAATGAAGTACAGAACCAAATCAACAAAATTTAAGCATACAAGCACCTAGAGCAATCTAAACTGCTGCATGTTGATTTAGACTTGCATGGCAAAAACAATTCAAATCATGCATTCTATTTTTGTCTTCATAACAACATTCCTGATTTAAATTAAATTTTCAATGGCTTCTCTGACAATCTATCCAGTGTAAACTGAAAAGGAATAATTTGTTATACTTAGATCCTCCAAGGATTATTTCAGAATTTGTTAGACAGTTTCAACATAAGGAAAATTAGCTGTAATTAGATTGCACTGTCTACATTCGCCTATGCAGAGATACTGAGGAGGAAAGTTTGGCCTTTATCGTGAAGTAAAGGTCAATGCACTTTAGGGTTTCTGTCTTTCTTTGTGATAAAAAGCTCCAAGAGTTATTCACATCTTCTTGTATAATCAGCCTAGTATCTCAACAAAGTTTTAAAAATCAAATAAAAACAATACGTTTCTTTTTTCACTGCATCACAACACCTTCTGGTAAGGATGTCAGGCCCTCCTCTTCCATGCAGCAAACTCAGAGCTAAAAGACGATAGTCCGCTAGTAAACTGCCTCATGAGCTCTTAGTGCATTTTAATGTATCCATACTAATAAATACTAAATAGTGTCATGTTCACAGCATATTTACATGGTTAAATATTCTGTAGTTGCAGGATATTGTATAAAACTTTCGTTCAGGATAACAATTTCATTTCCAGGCTTGCTAATATGCTTTTATGTTTTGTTGCTTAGTTGTTTGCTATAGCTGTTGTAAGCAAAGAAAGTCATCAACCCTCTCACTTCCATGTTAACAAAATGTAAATATCACAGAATTGTTTTCATTTGTCACCACAGAGCTGTCATGATAAACAATATGCACTTGTATTTGGATAATTGATATGGTCTACTTAAAAGCACAGTACATTTCTTTTTTCCCTTTGTAAGTTCATTATTTTGAAACATAAAGAGCTGTGGTTTTAATATTTATATTTAAGCAAATATCTTCTCTACAAACACTTATATATTTTTATATGCAGAAGGATACGCATGATTTACATTATCTAAGCCGAAGAGCAGCCATGCTACACTCATGATGGTATGAACATTAAACGCATTTTGAACACTATCCTAAATACACTTTTGAAATTGCTAGATAAATAAAAGGCTTAAAATACTATCATATTAAAAATGCAACAAAGATAGATAGATAGATAGATAGATACATACATACATACATACATACATATATACATAAATATCTATATATACATATATATCTATATCTATCTATATATTTAAATTTACTTAGATTATATTAGCAGTCCTCTATATAAGGGAGACATCTCTGGTTGATTTTGGTTTCATTTTCATACTGTTTTTGCCAT
Organism: Heloderma suspectum; assembly: GCF_057233095.1. Lineage (NCBI taxonomy): Eukaryota > Metazoa > Chordata > Lepidosauria > Squamata > Helodermatidae > Heloderma > Heloderma suspectum. The sequence continues at coordinate 329,435,682 of NC_139458.1, forward strand.
GCAACCAAGACCCCCTACACCATGAGTGTACTTGAGAATCCCTCCCCTCTCTGTTCTAACAGGCATGAATGCATTTTACAAGGGAAACATGGGTTCCTAGTTATACTAATGCAGGATCAGATCTGCAAGGGATGCCAAGTAGGAAGAAAGTACATTATCTCCCTGCCAACTAATTCTCCTCTGCAAACGCATACCTATGTTGTTTTTAATAATTTCCCTGCCAGCCAAACTCTGAAACTGAAAGCTTGGCTGTGAGGAAAAAGGGACCTCTCTCCTGCAAGTGTCGTCCCCCCTTATCCCCATACATTATCTTGGCAAACATAGCTTTAGAAACTCAGGATCGGGGTAGGCAATGTAGTGTCCCCCAGACACCAATGCGCCCCTGGAGTCCCCAAGATGCCCTACCTCTCCTACTTAAAAAGAAGTACACATTTTGCTGTGAAATAGGTTTCTGGTGCTGCTGAAAACTAAGGCTTCAAAGGAATTGTTGAGTGTGTTGGGGCTCAGACCTCACCTCTGCCTTGTATTCAGTGTTTGGGGCATGTTAGTTTCCTTTGCCACACCTCCCAGAGCAGCCATTTTGTGGCAGTACCCAGGCCAGCTTCTCAAATTGCCAAATGTGCCCAATATGGTTGCTTAAAAAGGCTATCTAACCCTGGCCTAGATAACGTATAGTTCCAACTTATACTTCCTCCAAATGTTAGGCATTTTTAGGGAAGTGTTAGTATAGATCAACACAACAAACTGATTTAAATGTCATGGATTCCCCTTTAAGAACCCTCAAACATATGGCTTGTTGGGTTACTAGGGATCACTACAGAGAATTATCAATATCATGTAGTGGGGTAAAGCAGTATACTTAAAAAAAGATTTATACTCACTGGTTCCGCTCACAATATTAGGTTTCTTTTCCATGATTTCACAGAATAGTCTTTGAATATTTTCAATCCATCCAAGCTGTTTATCTGGATTCTTTAATGCAGATAAAAGCTTGTTAGCATCATCATCTAAAAGGGAGATGAAAATTGCAAAAACTGTAGTTTTATTTTTGTCTAAATGAATGTCTCAGTTGGTAGAGAAGTACCTACTTGAGACAAGAAAATCTGAAAAAGGAGAGAATCCTGCTTAGTTCACACAGTTACTTTGTCTGCCATGCAACCAGCTCCAACGTGTGTTTGGGCACTTTCATAAAGGGAAATATAAACTGGATTGTACATAGATATAGCCATAACCGTTCTGGGATTACAGCAGCTGGGATAAGTGCAGCTATAACTACTGAAATCACTGTCAGGTTTCTAGAAATGGTTCTATACCAGCCCACATGAGGCTTTCACCAATGGTTTTCCTAACTATAAAATATCAAAGTGATCAAGGTAATTCTTTTTTTCTTAGCATCCCCTATTCAGTAGAGACTATTGACTTCTTGTCTGTGCTTTACCTTACCTGTTTCTAGCTTTCAAACTAGTGGTAAAGTCCATAAGTGATAAAGATGTACAGTTAAACATTTCAGCAGTCAAACTTTTAAAACCTGGTTCTCTTAAGGTACTTGTCATTCTTGCTTCACATCAGCACCCTAATATCCCATTTAATATTCAACTTTCTAAATGAAATCATCACTTGCAAATGTTGTTAGCCCTTTTTATTAAACAGAAAATATTTGCTTTATACAGAGTGGCCCAAAAGTAGGTATATAGTCGTTTAGAATGTTGATGGGAGGGGGAGAGAATGTGTAAGTAGAAGATGTGTGGGTGGAGTCAGAATGACAGTTGGGAAGAAGGAGTCACAGGGGGTGACAGTTAAATCAGTTAAGTGTAGAGAGTGAGGGGAGTGAGGCCCTTAAGTAGGTATACCGTTGTTTAGTTGTTTAGTTATTTTTTTTACTGATACTATGAATGATGGCAGCGAACCTGAGTCAAGAACAAAGGAAGTGGATTCTAAAGCAGTACTGGAAGACTGAAAATTCTCTCCCCCTCCCATCAACTTTCTAAACAACTGTATACCTACTTTTGGGCCACCCTGTATGTGTTTCACTGCATAAAATGCATTTTAAAATAGCGTTAGGACTTTAATAATGTATACTTAAATTGTTTTCCTGTCACTGGAATTCATTTGATCAATCCAGAGTATTTCACAAAGCTGTATTACTAGTACAGTTCTCCTACTCTATTCAGCATGCACACTGAAAGGCCAAGTAATCACAGCAAAAGGCTACATCAAACGTTCTGCTAGTACAAACCCAATTCAGTTCTTTGTCTTATGCGTATTTCATCTAGCCAGGCTCAATCCCCCCCACCCCCAAAGACAGACACACACACACACACACACACACACACAAACCACAGAAAAGAAAAAATAAATTGATACACTGGTTAGATCATTTGTGGTGGTGAAACCTTTCTGGTCCTCTCTCCCTATGTAACTGTGGTCCCTCACCACTGTTTCCACTTTCTCTAGGTACTTTTGTATCAGGAAATTATTATTGGGGGGGGGGAGGTTAAACTGGACAGAATTGGATAGGGCAATGTTTTCTTTCATGGGCGTAACCAACCTCAAGTCTGGATGTACTTCACTCCACAATTGGTGCACCTCCCAGAACACCAACTTGGTGGCAATTTGCTTCATGCCTACCCTGTTACTTTAGTATTTTTAGTAATACTTAATATATAAGCCTACAAAGCTCAGTCATAAAAACCAGGTGGAAGCCTTTTGGCAAGGCATATCCTCCGAAAAGGTAGCTGCAGCATTCAGAAAGGCTCTGCCTGCATTGACACCACCTTCCTCCAGTGCAATTGTAGCCATCTTGTTGTTAGTCCAGTAGGCCATCTTTTCTAAACACCAAGGCAGAAGAATGTAAGAGTTTGCTTTCATTCCTGACTAGGAAAGGAACAAAAAGGCAAGGGACATGTATATTACACAAATACATGTCCCTTGCCCTTTTGTATTTTTTTCTGGCTGCTTTCCATTATCACAGTCAGATTTTTCCCAGCTAGGAAAACAAAATAAAAAATCTTCATCATTTGAAGATCTATCTGAAAAGGCTGGGAGCCTCAAATTTAATAGAAGATCCCTGACCTCTCTACAATGGCAAAGCTAATCTAGGAGGAGAGGGAAGGAAACCATGCAAACATCCATCAATGACATAAAAACAGTTCAGTTGTGTAAACAAAGGGCATCATATAATTGGACATGAGTGATACCATAAATTACGTTGGGTTACCATAAGGGATTTTAGCACAGTCACAATAGCGTTACCTGGTGCAATGGGATCCCCTGAAAAACCCAGTGCACCAGCTAACACTACTGGCATTGTGTTAGAGCACAATGTAATTTATGTCAGCACTCATGACCAACTGTCACTGGAATTAATTTGATTAATCCAGAGTATTTCACAAAGCTGTATTACTAGTACAGTTCTCCTACTCTATTCAGCATGCACACTGAAATGCCAAGTAATCACAGCAAAAGGCTTCATTCATCAAAGGTTCTGCTAGTACAAACCCAATTCAGTTCTTTGTCTTATGTGTATTTCATCTAGCCAGGCTCAATCCCCCCCACCCCCAAAGATAGACACACACACACACACACACGCAAACCACAGAAAAGAAAAAATAAATTGATACACTGGTTAGATCATTTGTGGTGGTGAAGCCTCTCTGGTCCTCTCTCCCTATGTAATTGTGGTCCCTCACCACTGTTTCCACTTTTCCTAGGTACTTTTGCCCAAAGTCTTTCATTTATTTCCTCCTTTATCAAATTTCATTTTATTGAACACCATACAGTTACAAGCATGTATCATTTGTACTTCTCAGGATTCTACTATGACATCCTCACTTTTTGACTACAAATAACTGCCCTTTAATTTGTAGAACTTGTTAAGCAGCAATACCTTAATATCACAATCTATTCAACAAGACTTGCTCTGAAACATAATTCTGTCTAAGGTTCAACTCCATACAGAAAATACTTAATGTGGGAGAAGTTTCTCTAAAATTAGTTGATTTTCTTTTATGTTCTCTTAAAAAAAATAAAACAAAACACCCAGCTAATTTGCTTCCAGAGTCTGTTTTCCCTCAGTTTGATTCTCATGCATAAAGCATTTTGGCCCTGATATCTGATTGCATTTATTATAAAAACCCTGCTGTGTTTGTATTAAATTCAGTGAAGAATAGAAAAGTCATCCTGTGTTCAATTTAACACTTGATAATGTACATGGATATTAACCAAAGTATTAAGCCTAATGGATAATGTGTATACCTTATAATTTAGGAAAAGCATAGTAGGTACAGATAAACAATACTATCCTGACAGGTTTTGAATACATAAGAGTCCTCTTCAGGGAGTAAATATAACCCACAGAACACAGGATACATTCATAAGATTCCTTGTTTTATCGAGTTAAGCTCCACAAAGGTTTTTTTATTCACTGAAGAGGAGTTTTAAGTGCTTGAAATGTATGCAGTGATTGTACTGCTTCTCTGGACAATAAATATCTGCACCTACTATGCTCTCTTTCATGTGGGAGTTTGCTCGCCAAACTCTGTGTTTGTGGCAACACCTTATAATTCAAAAGTGACTGAATACAGATCCATATTGCCTTCAATGACAAAACACAAACAAAACCATGCAAACAAAATCTAAAGAGGGGGAAAGTTCCATAACTGAATACGGTTAAGTTCAGCTGCCAGACAGATGATGTGTTTATTTCATGCTGTTCGCCCACTGGAGTCTTCTCAATGCATGCATAAGAAACAGACTGGTAAGCAGAGCTAGGAAAACTGATAGGTAGCCAGAGACATATAATATTAATTAACACATTAAATCAAAAATTGATCAAATAATACGTATTTTTTACTTTTTTCAATACATCACTCCAGTACATCAATATATTATACCTTGCCTTGAATCAGTTTTTCTAGGAAATTCAGCAAGATAGCATGTTGGTAAAGGGTATGATGAAAATATTGGCCAGGGATATGGATCATCACCCTACAGGGGAACAAACGAGAATAAAGTGATGCTATAAATAATGTACTAATACTTTGCCCATTCCATTCATGTACCCCCTTGCCTACATGCTGCACTTGATACTATTTACTACAATGTTAACAGTACCATTAGAAATAAATGAAACGGATACAAAGGCTAGGCAGTAAGTCCACCTGAAGATTTAATTAACTATAATCAAGACTGACCATTTTTACTCCTCGCACCTCAGACAGGAAAATTACATTGTTTAGAACAGGGGTGGACAGAAGGTTGAGCTCCAGATATTTTGGACTTCAACTCCCAGAAGCCACTGCCAGCATGGTAAATGCTCAAGAATGCTGGGAGATGGAAGTCCAAAATATCTGGAGATCTGCTTTCTGCCTACCCCTGATTGAGGAGATAGAGGGTTATACCCAATGTTACACTAATAGAAAAATGGTAAGAGTTGGCATTGTTCTGCTAGCAGTTGCACAATGGGATGCAAAATATTGGATCTGACACTTGTGCAAGCATGGAAATGGGGTTTCTGCAAGAAGACATTTGTGCAAGCAGAAGCACTGCACTAGCAGAATTATGCCATTGGATACAAGCCATACAATATTCCCAATTTTATACACTGAATTGACTGGCAGTTCTGTAAAGATCATTTCTGTCTTGTCTCTAGGACGCTGGCAATCTGTAGCATGACAACAAAGGAAAATGCTTTACAAAAATTGTGTCATGGAGATACCAAGACCCAGATTTTCACAGATAAAATTAAAGTTGGGAAAAGACAATGCATTCTAAAAGGTTATCAACAAAATATACTAGATGAAAAGAACATGCAATGGAATACAAGACTTTTATAACACAGATGCTTGATATAAACTAAGCAGTTATAAATAGCACTATCCCACTGTACCACTCTAAAGCTACTCAAAAGTAGCCTGTTCAAAGGAATCAGACTCTAAAGAAATTGTGCATGCGATATCTCCCTCTCCCGCCTCTCTCTCTGACCTGGTTCACACATCTCAGCAGCAATTGCAGGGACAAACAGAACGTGCAAGTCGCATGCTCGTCAATTCTGCTTTTAATTAACAACCTAGGAAAGGGGTTGTTTCGTGACATGCGAACCCAGAGCTCTGGGTTGTTTATAGGTTAAACAAACCATAACTAACCCAACAACTGCCCATGGTTTGTTGCTGGGTTAGTTCTGGGTTGTTTAACCCATAAACAACTCAGAGTTTCCAGGTGTTCCTGGGTTGTTAATTACAAGTGGAAACCATAAACACGTGGCTCATTTGCTCCACTCCTCCCCACAATTCCTGGGTTAAACAACTCAAGAATTGCCACCGTGAAGTGAAAACAGTAAATCTCTCTCCACACCTACACATTTATTTATTTTATTTATTTATATCCCGTCTCCAGCCATCTCCATGAGTCTGCATAACTTCCGTAAGAATGGCTATTTTTCGTAGATATTTATGTATTTTTTCCCCTGCCTTGAGACGTGCAGTAATTACTTTCAGCCAAAACACTTCCTCCTCCTAGGGGCTTCCCAAAACAAGGCTGCCCTAGGTGTGCCTGGGCGGTGCACTCTTTGTTTAAAGCAACGCTGTTTGAATGAAAGAAAGAAAAAACCTTTTAAAATGACCATGCTGGTCCTGGAGCCCCGCATGAGGTATTATTCTCCCTGTTAAGCTTTATATTTCCACATCCAGCGTTGTTGTTGACATTGTGAGGCTAAAATGGAGAGGAGAACCAACTCTGTGCATGTCTACTCAGAAGTAAATTTTATTGAGTTCAATGCGACTTATTCCTACACATGTCCACTTGCCCCCAGCTCAGCTTTGTATTTCCGCATCCAGCTCATGATCAAACCTCCTGTTAGTTATCTCACTGGGTGACTTTGGGCTGGCCTCTAACCACTACACCACACTTCTGTTATGAAACTCATGAAGAAAAAGAGACAGTATAATGGAAAGTTCTTTCTGAAGCAGTCACACTTGTACAAATGCAGCATGAAGGGAAAGATTAGCAAGCTTCTCTTTGTTTGAATAAAAAGTGGGTGCTGACATGTGTAGGAGTAAGTCACATTGAACTCAATAAGACTTACTTCTGAGTAGACATGCACAGAGTTGGTTCTCCTCTCCATTTTAGCCTCACAACGTCAACAACAATGCTGGATGTGGAATTATAAAGCTCAGCAGGGAGAATAATACCTCGTGCAGGGCTCCAGGACCGGCATGGTCATTTTAAAAGGTTTTTTTTTTCTTTAAAACAGTGTTGCTTTAAACAAAGACTGCATCACTCAGGCACACCTAGGACAGCCTTGTTTTGGGAAGCCCCTAGGAGGAAGAACTGTTTTGGCTGAAAGTAAACAGAGATGGAGGATTTCAATTTAAAAAGAACACCCACAAACAAGGGGGTGAGCACAATTCATTTTTTTAAAAAAAGTACGTATTTATTATCAGAACATACTACATTGCATTTTTATTTACAAAAATTCCATGACTCTTTGCGGACGACGAAAAAAACCTGCATGACTGCTGGCTCCGCAGGACCTTGTGGTGCCGTTCCTCGGAGGATTGTGTGGCACGGACTGAAGGGAATTCGATCCCATTTCAGTCCGTGGCGGAATTCTCTGACATCCCTAGGCTTCCCTCCAAAGTAACCAGAACAGAAGATGGATCTTGGACAAGGTTTTGTCAGAAAGGCAGACAGCATTTGTCCAAAAATAACTATGTCTGCAAATTTCATCTTCTTCCAACAAAACAAACAAAATGTTATAGGCATTTTTTTTATTCCCCATGATAGTCAAGGGGAGACACAATAACTTGGATTTCCAAATCTTGGCTCAGCAGCCGAGTCAAAATACATGGCCTCCAGATCGGGGTGTGTGTGTGTGTGTGTGTGTGTGTGTGTGAGAGAGAGAGAGAGAGAGAGAGAGAGAACTATTTCTCAGTTGTAGCCCTCCCCAGAAAGGCTAGATGTGAAGAAAATGGTCATTTACAACCTTATGCAGTATTCTTGGAGGCAAGATCCGTTCTGTTGGTCCCCCAACATGATTGATTCTAACAAGAATATGGTTTCTCTCTATTGATAGGCCATCAATTATAAAGTCTCTGCAACGAAACAAAATTGAATTTGGAAATTGTTATAAGTCTCAAAATAGAAGGCTCAAGAGCTTGGTTACCTACAAAGTCATTCAAGTCCAGTTCTTAACATGGGACTTGAATCTCAGATTGAAGCAACATACCCAAGCTCTCCCCTTCATGGATCACTGCCTTGTTGTGGCGAAGGGGCTTGCGTAACTCAGTGAAGCCATAAGCTATGCCGTGCAGGGCCACCCAAGATGGACAGGTCATGGCAGAGAGTTCTGACAAAATGTGGCCCACTGGAGAAGGAAATGGCAACCCACTCCAGTATTCTTGCCAAGAAAACCCCATGGAACGTATCACGAGGCTAAAAGATATGACGCCGGAAGATGAGACCCTCAGGTCGGAAGGTGTCCAATATACTACTGGGAAGAGCAGAGGGAATTTCCAAGTAGCGCCAGAAAGAGTGAAGCGGCTGGGCCAAAGCCGAAAGGACACTCAGCTGGGGATGTGTCTGGTGGTGAAAAGAAAATCCGATGCTGTAAAGAACAATCTTGTTTAGGAACCTGGAATGTCAGATCAATGAATCAAGGTAAGCTGGAGGTGGTCAAACATGAGATGGCAAGATTGAACATCGACATCTTGGGAATCAGCGAACTAAAATGGACAGGCATGGGCGAATTTAATTCAGGTGACCATCATATCTACTACTGTGGGCAAGAATCCCTTAGAAGAAATGGAGTAGCACTCATAGTCAACAAAAGGTTGGGAAAAGCAGTACTGGGGTACAATCTTAAAAACGATAGAATGATCTCAGTATGAATCCAAGGCAAACCATTCAACATCACAGTAATTCAAGTCTATGCCCCAACCACTGAGGCCGAAGAAACTGAGGTTGATCGGTTCTATGAAGACCTACAACACCTTCTAGAACTAACACCAAAAAAAGATGTCCTCTTCATCATAGGGGATTAGAATGCTAAAGTAGGAAGTCAAGAAATCACCGGGATAACAGGCAGGCATGGCCTTGGTGTACAAAATGAAGCAGGACAAAAGCTGATTGAGTTTTGCCAAGAGAACATGCTGATCATAGCAAACACTCTTTTCCAACAGCACAAGAGGCGACTCTACACATGGACATCACCAGATGGTCAATATCGAAATCAGATTGATTATGTCCTTTGCAGCCAAAGATGGAGAAGCTCTATACAGTCAGTAAAAACAAGACCTGGAGCTGACTGTGGCTCAGATCATGAGCTCCTTGTTGCAAAATTTCAGCTTAAATTGAAGAACGTAGGGAAAACCACTAAACCATTCAGGTATGACCTAAATCATATCCCTTATGAATATACAGTGGAGGTGACAAATAGATTTCAGGGATTAGACCTAATAGATAGAGTGCCTGAGGAACTATGGACGGAGATCCGTAACACTGTTCAGGAGGCAGCAACGAAATCCATCCCAAAGATAAAGAAATGCAAGAAAGCAAAGTGGCTGTCTGGTGAGGCTTTACAAGTAGCTGAGGAAAGAAGGGAAGCGAAAAGCAAGGGAGAAAGGGGAAGATATATCCAACTGAATGCAGAGTTCCAGAGAATAGCAAGGAGAGACAAGAAGGCCTTCTTAAATGAACAATGCAAAGAAATCGAGGAAAACAACAGAATGAGAAAGACTAGAGATCTCTTCAAGAAAATCGGAGATCTCAAGAGAACGTTTTGTGCAAAGATGGGCATGATAAAGGACAAAGAAGGCAGGGACCTAACAGAAGCAGATGAGATTAAGAAGAGGTGGCAAGAATACACAGAAGAACTATACAGGAAAGATCTGAATGTCCCTGATAGCCATGACAGTGTGGTCACTGAACTTGAGCTGGACATCGTCGAGAGTGAAGTCTAATGGGCCTTAGGAAGCATTAGTAACAACAAAGCTAGCGGAGATGACAGTATTCCAGCTGAGCTATTTAAAATCCTAAAAGATGATGCTGTTAAAGTGCTGCATTCAATATGCCAACAAATTTGGAACACTCAACAATGGCCACAAGACTGGAAAAGGTCAGTTTACATTCCAATTCCAAAGAAGGGCAACGCCAAAGAGTGTTCAAACTACCACACAATTGTGCTCATTTCACATGCCAGCAAGGTGATGCTCAAAATCCTACAAGCTAGGCTTCAGCAGTATGCGAACCGAGAGCTACTGGAAGTACAAGCTGGGTTTCGAAGAGGCAGAGGAACTAGAGATCAAATCGCCAACGTTCGCTGGATCACGGAGAAAGCAAGAGAATTCCAGAAAAACGTCTATTTCTGCTTCATTGACTACGCTAAAGCCTTTGATTGTGTGGATCACAACAAACTGTGGCAAATTCTGAAAGTGATGGGAGTACCAGACCACCTTACCTGTCTCCTGAGAAACCTGTACGACGGTCAAGAAGCAACAGTAAGAACCAGACATGGAACAACCGAGTGGTTCAAAATTGGGAAAGGAGTATGACAAGGCTGTATATTGTCACCCTGCTTATTTAACTTATATGCAGAGTACATCATGAGAAATGCCGGGTTGGATGAATCACAGGTCGGAATTAAGATTGCTGGGAGAATTATCAACAACCTCCGATATGCAGACAATACCACCCTAATGGCAGAAAGCGAAGAGGATCTCAAGAGCCTCTTGTTGAGGGTGAAAGAGGAGAGTGCAAAAGCTGGTTTGAAACTCAACATTAAAACAACTAAGATCATGGCATCTGGGCCCATCACTTCCTGGCATATGGAAGGGGAAGAAATGGAAGCAGGGACAGATTTTACTTTCTTGGGCTCCAAGATCACCGCAGACGGTGACTGTAGCCATGAAATTAAAAGACACTTGCTCCTTGGGAGGAAAGCTATGGCAAACCTAGACAGCATAGTAAGAAGCAGAGACATCACCTTGCTGACAAAGGTCCATCTAATCAAAGCTATGGTTTTCCCAGTAGCAATGTATGGCTGTGAGAGCTGGACTATAAGGAAGGCTGAGTGCCGAAGAATGGATGCTTTCGAACTGTGGTGCTGGAGAAGACTCTTACGAGTCCCCTGGACTGCAAGGATGTCAAATCAGTCAATCCTAAAGGAAATCAACCCTGAGTGCTCATTGGAAGGACAGATACTGAAGCTGAAGCTCAAATATTTTGGCCACCTAATGCGAAGAGAAAACTCTCTGGAAAAGACCCTGATGCTGGGAAAGACTGAAGGCAAAAGGAGAAGGGAACGGCAGAGGATGAGATGGCTAGATTGCATCACCGATGCAATGAATATGAACTTGAGCACGCTCCGGGAGAGAGCGCAGGACAGGAAGGCCTGGCGTGCTATGGTCCATGGGGTCACGAAGAGTCGGACACGACTGAACGACTGAACAACAACACCCAAGCTCTGGCACTGGAGACAGAGGAATTGGGAGCTGGGAAGAAATACAGCATGTATAATCCTCTGCTTAGCCTAATCTAACCATAATATTGTACAAACTGAGCTCACATATGGCATTCATGATTTACTTAGTGAACTGGACAGCAATCTGCTTTATGAGCTATATATCATCACATCCCAACAGTAACGTAAAGTAGAAGCCAAAAGTGAATCATGGTGGACCAACATTATCCACATAAATGCCTAAAGGTTACAAGTGAGTTCCCATCTTTGGGACTGGGAATACAGCAGGGACCTGCACTTTCACTCATGTCAGTATGTTCCTTCACACATCCTTCTTATTGGCTGTATGCAGCCAAGTAGCATAAAATCATTTGCACTCTTCAGAGTCCTTTTCAAGAAAAGCTGAAATGAAGGAACAATGCAATACCTTGACATCCCACTTTAATGCTTGCAAGTTTGGGACTCTATTCCTTTTTGTAATCTTATTTGGTAAAAAAAAAAAAAAGAAGAAAAAAAGAGGAGAGCTCTCGTGCTAACGTCCTTAATTCAATGAAGCCACACATTGATATTAAAGCTCATGTTCCCAAAAGGGATGCATGTCCAGAGCTGCCTCCTCCACTAAATGGAATGGGTTTGTGTGTGCAGAAGCTCCCAACTACAGGTTATACAGAAATATGTATTGAGGTGATAATGTAATAAATTGCCATTTCTTACCGAGAACTTCCAGAAATATTGATGGTATTCTCTTTTTGGGCATCTAAGAGCACTTCTGATATATTAAACTGAGATTCAAAAAGTAAAAGTGTATCTAGATCACAGCACAGCACATTTAATAACCTGCAGGATGCAACATATTGAAATTAGAGAATATTACACAGACATTTTGGTAATGCAGAAAAGCCAAGTGCTAAGTGAATAAGATTTCAGAGCAAGGTTCTTTTTGTAATTCCGTAACACAATATAGAAGTTGGAACCTGTTAGTCTTTTTGCTACTTGCCATGAACTTAACCAGATGCAAATTTCCAATAGATCTTTAATGCAAACTGACTTATTGTCAGCTCATGTTTCTGCAGAGAAAGGAGCTTTAATTACTGATCCCATTATTTTTTCCTTTCATTTTTATATAGCAAAATAGCACTATTTTGCTATATAAAAATAAAAAGAAATACAGGAACTAATAATAAAGGAAATTAAGAAAGGCTATTCAATGGGTAATTCACAGGATATCCATCAGTAATCCTGTTCCTAGGCACAACAGGAAACAATAAAAGGGCAGAACCTGCAAATAGAAAGCTTTTAATTAAAGGCACAGAAGTCCTGAATAGCCTCAATAGTGCTTGCTGTCTATATTTGACTGGCTGGTGCTGTGTGTGTGTGGGTTTAAATCAGGACAAATAAGGTCATGGGAACTTACTGTATTTTCTACATCACTTAGAACTTTCTATTAGTGTAAGCAATTCATAAATATTGTTAAATAAATAAGAATAATAAGAATCCAACATAATATGGCAGTAGACCCTACTTTCCTTCTCATTTGGCCAATGATAAAGTTACTAGAAGCAATGCAGTATAACTATTTTTAGCCCTAACAGCTTATTCATGAGTTTCAATGTTTTATTCATAAAATTATTCTCCATAATCTTCAGGACAAGCACTCATTTGTTAGTATATTTCAAGGAGTGATACAGAAAGATTAATAAAATCAATACTGAGAGATGTAATGCTTTCATAAAGATTTATGGAACAAAAAAGAAGGCCTTACACTTTTTTATGACTTATGATCATGTCATTCTAAAACATTTCTAGTATGAAAAGCTTACAATGAATTACTTATAAGGAATCAGTCTGGAAAAAATCAACATGATGCATTCAGAAATCAGTGTGATATTTTTAAAAATCCATACACAAATGCCCTTTTGTGTATTAAATGTCTTTGACAGTTTAATTTGAATATAACTAACAGAGAAAACAAAAGCATCCATTGTTATTAAAGCTAAGAGTTTTACTCATTAGTCCAACCAAATGTCTATCCAAGTTATCTACACTAAATGTCTTCGCATATATTTTATTGAAATGTCATGAGCATGTAACCAAAGCACCTCTTCTATGTAATTTCTGCAATAGCTATGGGTCACCACTTATGCAGTTCCAAAGATAAATTGTTAATAACTATTTATATTTATTATACTGTTATTATATTTATACTTCAGCCAGGCCATGTTACTGTAGTTCTTTCCATTTCCCTCCTTAACATTTCTATTAATCTTGCTTTAGATATGTTGTTTGAAATTTGAAAACAAATTCAAATATATGTGCTTGTATGCATATCATGACTGACAGATCATTTTATTTTATTCTTTGTTTCCTGTAAATGCAGTCAGTCATATTATTATCTGTAAATGCTGTTGATGAACAGACCAAACGTGAAACTCTAACAACCAGAAAGTTCCTTTACTCATTAAAATCTGGCATGTTGAGTGATCCTTCATCTGTAGTTCTCAAATAAAACTGACAATCCTCAGATTTTCTAAGTCACTCTGCACTAATTTAAAAAACAGAGCTCACTAAGACTATTGCAAAAGACCTCTCATAAAACATAATTAAATTTCAATAGGAAGGGAAAAATGGAATACAATACGCTTTGTTTTCCAAACAAAGATCAGAACTACTACAACATCCAGTATAATTTGCAGTAAATATGAACAAAATTACAGGTAATAGGCTGACTGAATATTAATTGTGGCACTATATATGAAGACTCCCAGAAACAAATATCATTATGCTAGGAGACAAAGAACACCAAATACCAAGATACTCCATTCCGTTCCCCCTCTCCCCCATTTTTCCATTCTCCTCCGTGACAGCACATCAGCATTCCATGGTCACTAAGCATACTTAGCCCTCACTATGCTATTTTTAGGGAGGCTGACCCCCACTGTTTCTTTTTCGTTCTGCAAATCTCACTGTGGCAATAGTTGGTTTGGTATATATAGGATGTAAAAAAAAAAAAAGTCATTTACTTTCCAAGAAACGACCAAACAACACTGTTGTAACCGAATATCACTGGTATTCGTTGGTTCTGTATACCCTCAGGATTGAAATTCTTAGTGGTGTATTCCATATAACTTATCATGAACGAGTAGTTATACGCTTTGTCATGGGGAACATCTCAGCATATGTAGCTGGTGCAGAGATATAATATTCCATAAATAAGAGACAACAGGAAACAGAGGACAGAGAGGTGTGCATCTATACCCAGTCCTATGCTCTGAAATTCGGCAGGTATAGCAGAGGAACAGTCTTTTGAAAATATCCCACATCTCACCAGTCCTGACCTGACCTGATCTGCAAAGGGGATGAGCAGAATGCCATGCAGTGCTCCCTCCTGAGAGAAACCATGAAGACCAAATACAAAATGCCTTATAGGAAATGAACTAAAATAACTATATTAAAAACTAGTCTTGACAGGTACTGAGATTACTGGAAGAGAATAATGGTTTCAATTCAGATAATATATTTTCAAAGCAAAGAATCCAATTTAAATTCTTTACGTACTAACAGAAAACCCTGTGGCACTTCGGGTACAAATCAAAAGCTAAAATTAACCTGAGGCTTGTCATTATGTTCAGAAAGAAGGACAAGCACATAACCTAATGACAATTACTTTAGCTATTTTCTTGGGAACACGCTGGGTTACTTTCTCTGAGGGAAAACTACACATTCTCAGGAGTGTTAATCAACTCCTGCCAGGGAGTCTGGGAGACTGATGTCATTTTGAGCCATTAGGAAATCTAATTTTTCAGACTCCCCAGCATCCAGACCTTACAGGTGAGCATCCATTCCTGTTACAAACCCTGCCAATCACTGCCACCCTGACAATGATACATTTTGGGAAAGGGACAAGTATCTTACCTCAGTCCAAAGATATGTGACTGCTCATAATTGAATAATGAATGAATTTTAGCTTCCGTATTCACAATTATTAGTCTGTCAATGATATCCTGAAATATAAAAGCCAATTTATTAATTTGTGACAACACTTTGAACAGACATTATTATTCTTCAACAATCTTTATTAAACTGATGTTTAAAGTATATGGACAATTGACCAGAAAGAGGAAGTATATTAAATATATGAATTTAGTTATTACATTTCCTTGAAAATATCTCTTAAGTTCAGAAAAAGTAATTCAATAAACTGTTCTCATGGGGAAAAAATATATATTTTCTTCCCTTTCATTTAAGTCAGGTTCTCTGACGCAAAGCAAAATGCTAGGCAAACAGAATCATAAAATAGCAGTTATCAGATACTTTCTGCATTTATTTTTAGATCTGTGTGTACATCAGCAGGAAAATATAGTGAATAGTTATAGAATAAAGTTCCCATAAAGGAAGTAAGCTCCTAATTGGAAGTTTGCTTATTTCCTAAAAGAAAAGGATTTAGGCAGCCTTGGTAATGAGAGAGAACCAAGATTCTACAAAGAATGCACATTTATGAACATATCGAAACTGCAGTTTGATTTGAGCGTACACCCAAAGTACTTTAACACCTTAAATGACTCACAAAGTGGTCTGCAAGTGAGGCAGCTGAACCCTCTGTCTAGCTATGACCTGGGTGGGAGTCTAGAGGAAGGTCTCCACTCTTCAAGTATCTCCTTCCCAAAGCCTCATGGACAGATTGAGAGGTTAGATGTGAATGCCCAAGGGAGATTTGACACTATGACCTTTGTGTTTATCCTGTCCCAGAATAGTTTCATTTCACAATGTCTTCTCTAGCAACTCATGTATTTGCCATGACACATATGCAGGAATACTCGTGCTGGCAGGACCATATAAGCAGGACAGCATCTTTCACTGTTATGCAAGTCAGAAACATGCAAGGCTTGTAGTGGTAGCCCACACATTCTGATACGGTAGAACAGAAACAGCCCTCCTGAGTTTGATACGTAGGATCAAGCTGTCCCTATTCACAACCATTTCAAGAATTTGAGGATCAGCAGTATTAAAGGCCACTGGAAGGCCCAGGAGAATCGGCAGTGTCACTCTCAATGTCTTTCTCTAGAAGCATATCATTAACCAGGGCCAATAAAGCAATCTCTGCCTAATAGGATTAAAAATGGGGATTGAATGAAATATGATACATATATGATTGAACAGAATCTTTAAAGTGAACTGGGCACAGTTTGAAGATCTGCTTAGCAAACCATAAAACCCACAGAAGGAAAAGGGAAAAATATAGAATGGCTTCACAAAAAACAATAACCCACGCTCAAGGTTGAGTCTGGGTTGAGCGTGGGTTGTCGTTGAACCGTGGATTGTTGTTGATACGCGGGTTGTCGTGTTGTCTAAAACGAGCCGTGCTAACAAATCATGGTTTGTTAACGATGAACAACCCATGAAGAGAGCCCATAGTTTATTCCTGGGTTCTCAACTGTGGGTTGTGTGTGGGTTATCATGTTGTGTGAACACAGTTTCAGCCCTACCTGAAGATGCTGAGGATTAAACATGGGACAGTATATATGTAAAGCAAGTGCTGTATTACTGTACAATGGAGCCTTCTGACAATGTTGGTGCCTTGTGGATCTGCCTGGAGAGGTTATTTCCATTGTGATGCACAGAGGGCTCAGGTGGCAGAATTCAGGAGCCACTATGATCCCGCCTGTGCTCTGAGATTAACTTGGAAGATTCTTTTGTGAGTCCATCTCTATCTGAGGTATGCCTGGCTGGGACACATGAGAGCAGCTTCCCTGCAATGGCACCTGGTTTGTAGAACTTCCAGCCCTGTGCGATGTATCTGGCTTCCTCCATGTTAGCATACTGATACCTCCTTAAGATATTTTTATTACAGCAGTTATTCCAGCTCAGTTGATTATTCCTGTTTACTTTTATGAATTGTTTTATCTACCACTCTTTCTGTTCTATTCTCTTTTAAAGTTGGCTTTATTGTTTTTTTAATTTGTTTTCCCCCCAGTTTTCATTATTAGCACCCTTAAGTATTTGTTAGAAATGAAAAGGCACTATAGACATTCTCATATTTATATTAAAAATATACTGACACACTACTTTATTTTTTAATTTTTCATCTGAACCAAGTACAGCAGCCAGTCCCCTGTGCCAGTGTCTGGACTCGGTTTTGGTCTAGATGAGGGAGCACAAACTGAGGCTGAGTCCAGGTAAGACAGAAGAGCAAATGGCTGGGGAGCTATGTGACCAACGGTGATGTTTTGCCTCATCTAAACCAGATCATATGACCTCTAAAATATCAGGTTCACAGCCAACGTACGGCCCTGTACCCTAGCTTGCCAGTTAACGTCAGAACTGTTGGCAGTGCCAAGGTCCAGCTTTAATCCTCTCATGTTGTGGTACAAACTACAACAAAATAATTTATATGATGCACTATAAACACTCCAAAGCATTAAGTATAACTGCCAAGTATCATTATTGTTATTAATTTATTAGGCAGCCATTACATTTTCAAGAAGTGGCCAACAATTAAACCATTCATTATGAATTGAAACATAAAATAGTATTTTGTGTACTGCTGAGTAAAGATATTTCCAGAGCCAATAGTGAATTCTTTGTATGATTTAAATCAGGAAGCACAGGAGATAAGAATACGGATACTCAACGTTACATATGCTAGGGAAGGTAGAAATCATGTGCACGTAGAACATAAAGGTAATGAATCATTGTGGAACTGGTGGAACCATAAATATGCAGGCCATTTGGGGTAGGGCAAAAAAAGCCATTTTTTTCAATGGCTACACTCTAAAAAGCAGAAAACCAGCAGCAGTTTCACTGTAAGCTACATTGTGACATCAACGTAGAGTAGGAAGGAAGTTATCCAAAACTCCAGTTTACTGATGTTTTCAAATGGAATGGCAAGTCTTATGCTGCCCACAATAGCACTCAGGTATATGAAAATTGGAGAAATCCTGAACAACAGCTAATCAGCTTTATATTATATAGTCATACAGTCTAAGCATCCCAGGGGGATGGTGCTACCCAACTAAAATCTCATGGCATCTTAGTCAACATGACACTAAGGTGTGTTTCCAGTATAAAAAAGGAACAGAATGAACTAGGCCAAGCAGATGCTTTCATGCCATGAACTGCAGGAGGGGCAGGGGCAATCTGTGAGGTCTTTAAAAATCACCATTCTGAAAAGCAAACATCTGGTTGACCACATAGTCCATCTCATGCATTTAAGCACACCCTCCACTGGGTCTAGAGATGCAAACTATCATCACTGAAGAAGGAACAGAGAGATATTTATGGCTGAATTATCTTCAGGGATGGCATAACAAAAGCACAGGGACTCTAAACACAGTATCTCCCAAGGCCAACAGTAAAATAACTAAAGGAAAATCAGACTCTTTCAACAATGGCTGTAATAACATTATATTTATTTAGATATGCAGAGTTCTACACATATACTGTGTTATATTATATAAAGAAGAATTCTGTTATAATCAGATCTATTGCTTACACAATAGATTTGTACCAAGACAAGAGAAAGCTGGTTCTGTTGATTCAGGTGTTACACTTTCCCCATTACAATAGAAAAACGAGATCCACATGGAGTACTCTGTGCATATACTGCCCTCATGCTGCATGCAATAAAAAAAGACTGAAAACTTACTCAAAATCTATTACTGACTTAATAGAAAATCAAAGCTACATTAAGCTTGCTTTAATCATGGCAAAATAATCATTCTACAGAGCTGTTTTAAAAGGATAAGAGAAAAGCTACTTACAATAATATCTGTAGGGACTTCACGAAGAGAATATTCTGGTTTATTAGGTATCTCTTGATCACCTATCAGTTCATAAGCAGCAGGGTAGGATAACAAGTTTATCAGAGCTAGAAAAGACTAAAGCAGGAAACATGGTGATACAGTAAACAAAATATTTAGTGGCATTTAAAGCTTCTTGCAAAAAATATTATCATTACTTTGGTCTTCACAAATATGATATATAAAATATATACGGCTCGATCCGGATTTAGTCATACTTAGAGCAGACCCTCCGAAATCAATGGGCGTTAAATTAGTCCCACTATTTCAATTACGACTACTCTAAGTATGACTAAATCTGGATCCAGCCCTATAAAGTGTCCAGTGTCACTTTTTATTGGACCAACTCTAGTCAGTGTGGTGTTTTTAAGCTTCTGAGTTACACAAAATGGAAAGAGAAGAATACATGTGGGGTAGAGCAAGCCTATTTACAGACAATTAAGGACAATTATAGGGTGTTTACTGCGGAAAGAAGGCAAGAGGAGAATCCAGTGGAAACCCCTGGGGTTGTATACAATGTTATTTCAATGCATCTACTCTTAACATTGGATACAATCCCTGGAATGAAAACAGACTAAAACTTGCCTTAACCTAATTTAGCAATTAGAGGGGCAGCAATGCAAGGACAGAGGATAAGCAGGTGGAAGCCAGTCTGACTGTTGGATGGGCAATAAGGGAAAAGATTCACATCAGAAGCTGCCACAGATCAACTGTTGCTGCCTTTAGCCACCCAGTATCAGCTAAGCTGCACTTTAAATCTGGAGGGCAGACTGTGTAATGCAAGTCTTACTAAGGGCCACCTTCAGCAAAGCCCCTTTGCACTGTGGCATGATGCCAATAGCTGGCAGAGCACAGCCTTTATTTGCTCAATAGAAGTGGTGAGGCTATACTATTGCCCCCACCCCCACCCCCCGGCTCTCCCTTCATTCCAACTTAGACAACTAGGTTCCCTGTTTTAGGGCATTTGCAGAACAGGCTGCTCACAGAACAAAGAAGTGAAGCTCTTTCTCTCAGCTTGAACAATGCAATTTAAAAAATAATCACACGTTGCTGTACCCAACATAGAAGCTGGCCAAATAAAAATAAAAATCAGTGAAGAAAGTTATTGCTGTATCACATAAAGATTGGGGTGGGGGGGAGACTTATAATAAAACCTAGAAAAGAACTTGATGCTTCACAAAGCAACACCAACTTCATTATAAAGCAGAGCAACCATTTATTGTTATTTTGCAAAATACACTCATTTAAATTCTGCCAAAGAACATGTTATTTGCTGAAGTGGTGCTTATTTGGAAGAAACGTGGATCATGACTTTTATATGGGTATTGTTTTATTTTGGATAATTGTCTTTATTTGTAGATGTTAGTAATTGCATTCTGTATTATGGCCTCTGGCCGAGATAATAAAACTGATTGATTGAAACATATTTACTGAAGTTGAAAACATCCTGATGTAATTACACGTAACTCCTCCAGAACTGATTTTGCTTCTATTCTTTAAGCTGCTAAACTCTGAAAATATGAACACTAAACTTTAGTGCACCTTTTTCATTTGATTTAGGAAACCAGACTGCACCTTAATCAGTTTTAACAAGAGAAGGCCATACAGCCATACAATAAAAAGTGAGTCACAGCCCAGTATGGCATGGCAATCTTTTAATGCCATGGCTATTCTTTTATTGTTTTTTCTAATTCTCATCTACACTACAACACCTAATTCAGATATGGCAAGCTACAGGCAACTTTAAAGAAAATTTCAAGGAAAATGTTATGATTCATTTAAACATATTCAAACAGGAATATGCAAAAGAAAGGTCAAATCACCTTCTGACAGCTTCGGTCAATAGGATCCACTGGTGTTGATCTGGGATGAGTTACTCGGACATCATCTCTTCCACACTCTAGAACACCCCACAGTTCAGTAACAAGTGCTTTTATAAATCCTAGGAAGATAATATTTTATTCACAGAGACTCCATTATACTCCACAACAGAGACCCTAGCATAAGACATTGGACAGCAACAACATTTTCTCTCACTCACCATCACGTAGAATACCTTCCATTATTAGTACTAATCTGATAATCCTGCTGTAGTTCTTGAACAATGAAACCACCCCTCTTTCATAACATGCACAATTTCTTATATGGTCTCTTCAGGGTTTATTTATATAAGCTGTTTTTCCAGTATATATGTTAAAATATATTGGGACACATCCCAGGGAGTGACTCTGCTTAAATGGACTTTGTTCTGGGAGACTCCGTTCTTCATTAAAAAGCTTGCACTTTGCCACAGTGCACCTCGTGGTGTCTGGACAGATATGGGCAGTATCCAGTGCTGGCAATCTGCCCACTCTAAACACACTGCACTAGTTGGTAGGACTGCTAGCACAATGTGAAGGTAGTGCTTGCTAGTGTAACCCAGGAAACTGGCTGAAACTACCACTTCCAGAATGGGATATGTCAGCAGAGCTTCCTTCCGCAAGCTCCTCTGGTTTGTCCCATTCCAGAAGTGGTAGTTTTAGCTTGTTTCCCGTTTTGCTTGCAATCATTCTTGCTGGCGCAGCAGCAACACTGGATACTGCCCACTGTGAAAAAAAGTTGTGCACTTAAAGCTCATCACTTAATATATATTTATTTACATTTCTATTTTCCCAAGGCAGATAACAAAAGTTTGAGAAACAGGAACAATGGGTCTAATCATGAACCCTGTGAGGAAAGGGCTACAATGGGGTACCCAGTAAGACTCTATTAGAACCTTACCCTGACAGACTGACACTGTGAATGCATGATGCTATTGCATCCAGACAACAGCACAGAGAACAGAGGCCCTCCTTCCTACATCCAGCGGCCTGATCCTCTCCAGGCCTTATTCATCACAAGTAATACATGAAATGAGGACCTGGAAAGGATCAGGTTACTTAAGGCTGCAAGACGGGAAGGTCTCTATTCCCTGAAAATGGCTGACAAATCAGCAGCACAGACACACAAGATCAGCTTGGCATGGACAGGGAGATTTCTGTTATATTCACATGGGAAGCCAGCACATTTTCTTTTCCACATGCTTAGCAATTTATACCAAATTAAGGGTAACTGATGACATAACACACTCACATACCTATGAATTATATCTCGTAGTCTCCTTTATCCCTCATTACAACATTGTTATGCTGCAAACACACAAAAAGGTAGGCTTCCCAGCAAATTATGATCTGACATTATATGAATGAACTCGGTTGGATCCTTGGCCAGGAGCATTCCCTCTTTCCCCTCCCTCATGACAATTTTCTCCCGCCTTTATCCAAGCCAGCAAACTATGGTTTGTGCTTGCTCTGCAAACCAGAAAAGGAGGATGGGATTTCCCACGCACAAGGGGAAGAGGAGGGGAGAAGAAGATGTGCAAGCCTGAGGCTCAGATGCATAACACCCATTTATGGTTTAGCTTCATGTCCAATAAAGATAAAATAGAATCATATATGGCATGGGGCCCTGGTGCAGACAAAAGTCAAGCTTATATTACTAAGCCTTACTCATGATCATTCACAATACAATGGATTAGCAAAAATTACCTGAACTTTGTAGAGCTATAGCACCTGAAGCAGTTGCAGCCACTTGTGAAACTATTACTCCATAGCCAAACTTTTCATATCCACTCACCTGGCACAAACAAATTATAACCAAGAATTAATTTAAAGGCCCCAAATACGTCAGCTCTACAGAAGGAGCATGACTTATGTGAGACAAAGTACTGGTAGTCATTATATATACATACGACATATCCTTTGTTTACAGAATTAATTGTTCTCAGTTCAAATGTATCATTAGACCCTAACATTCTGGTGCTACTATATAGCTCTGACAGAGAAAATTTATGTATAGGGAATAAACGTTTTTCAAACAAAGCGAGTAGTGAAAACAATGTTTCATGAGTTTATATTCTATTTTTTTTAAGAATGATACCTACCTGGAGGTTTTTTGTGAATCTGTTGAACATGAAGGTCACACATTCATTGACTGTCCCTGTATTCTGTAGCAGCAAGAGCCCTTTTGGTGTGGCAGCAAAATTGAGCAAGTCATCCAACAACGTCTCTTCCAATACAATGCTGAAAAAAACACAACAACCAGATAAAACCCAGTGAAGAGAACAAACTAAACAAAGCAACTCTCATTGGTTACTTTGGACCCTCATTGGTCCACCTTCATTGGACATTAAGCAACCATGTAAAAGCACTCTTTAAGGCTTGTTTTTGCACAAAAGATTTCTTTGGTATACCAAGAACATACATTACTCTAATAGCATATAATTTCTATTATGAAAATGTTTCCATTCAATATTGCCTATATTGTCCAATCTACCATCTGAATGCAGTTAATTCATCTAGTAAATCATGTTCTACGTACGTAATGTTCTACCTACAGTGCAACTGTCTCCCCTGAAGGTCTAAAGTTTCTCTTTGATATGTAATATGTTGGGATATTAACTCTGTAGATACACTTCCCTCAAACACACAGGCCACAGACCACCCCATGTCTTTTGAAAAGGAGAAAGGATAACAGACTCTTTAAAAATAATACTTCTTCCCATATTCAAAAGAGGTCGCTGTCAAAGCAAGAGCTTAAATCTAGAGTTCTTGTGCTCATGGTACTCTGTCCCTGGTTTGATGTGATTTGATTTCCTTTTATTACACTTACAGACTGAAAATGTCCCAGAGAGTTCAATAGGATTTGCTTCTGAATGCACATAGATTTAATGCTGACTTGCTACAAACTAAGGTCTGCAAACCTGGAGCCAGCCTCAGGAATACAAGCTCCTTTCCCCACTTTCTGGTGCAAATTCCCCACTTTCCTTCCTTTGTTGGTCTTAATCAAAATTTAGTGTTGTTTATTTTTCAAAATGTATACCCCATCCTTCAGTACTACTGGACCCAGGGCATCAACAGTTCATGTAAACAGTTTAAAACAATAAAAACAATAAAAATCATGTATCATATTATAGGAACAGCAGAATAAAAAAAACTTAAAACTAACTTGTCTAACCATAAACTGTGGGGACATCTGGAAAAGGGCCTCTGAAGCTCTGGTAAAGATGGGAACCCTTGTTGACTTTAGCCATAGTTAGCATGGGTGCAGATCAGGGTTAGACAACATGCGGCCCTCCAGATATTTTGGCCTACAGCTCCCATTAACCCTGGACACAGCACGGCAATGTTGAGGGCTGATGGGAGTATGGGCCAAAACACCTGGAGGGTCACAAATTGCCCCGCCGCGGTGTAAATGTTGTTAAGGCCGAACAGGAAAGAGAAAGGGGGAAATCTGTGTTGGAGAAGAGAGGAGAGGGGGGAGGGAAATAGAAAGCCTGTTCCCAAGGCTGGCTTCCAGTTTGCAAATCGTAGTTTGCAGAAAACAAGCATTACTTCTGCAAGGGCCTTCAGTGTTTCCTTTAACAAACCTATTAAATTTTCTTAAAAATGGAAAGAATGGTGTAAAACCCCCAATAAAATATGAATAACAGATCACACATATGAAAAGTCACTTCTACCAAGGTATACAGCATTCTGTATTTACTATTGGGAAAAGAGGAATGAACCCAAGTTTTATTCTCCACTACATAAGGGGTAAAGGCAACAGTGCAAACTAATTAGCAGTGCAAACTAATTAGCAGAGAACACTAGCTTAAGAGATATTAGAAAACTATCTCTAAAATTAAATTGCTACACTGAAAAATATTCTTACAGAAAAATAAGCTGTACAGCGGATTGCTCCAATTAGGATATTTTTAATTAGGCCAGTTAGTACTATAATATCTGGATGTTTGCTGTTTCTACCTGAATTTGGTTACAAATTTATCTTCATACTGAAATTGAAACTATGGAGTATTTCATGTAAATACACATGCATATTTATCCACAAGCTACTGGGTATTCAATGAGATATAAATCCTGAAATAGAGATTTTTTTGTTACATACATTCAAGAAAAGATATGGTGCTACCATTCCCACCCGTAGTTTACAATCCAATTAACACACTGATCCACACACACTCTTGTACCCCATTCTATATATAAAACTGGAGCTTCGCCTATTGGGCGGTATAGAAATGTAGTAAAATAAAACAAAAAAAACGAATAAATATTGAAAACAGCCACTTGCCCACTTGCTATGGCAAGTAAAAATTGCCTCCAGGTGTTCAAGCACATACATTTTATAAATGGAAAGGGTTTGTTCTTTTGTTTTCTTTCATTTTTGAAGCTGTTGATGTGTCACAGTTTTCTTATATTAGTAACAATGCAGGATATTAAAATGTTACTTAGTCTAAGAAAGCTGATGTTTCCATTATGTTTTAAAAATCAAAACATTGAAAATGTTTCTTGTATAGATCAAACACTATTAAACATGGACTTTATATTACATACTGCATAATTTAAAAAACGGGTTTCTTAACAATGATACATTTTTCTGTGGAATTATCATTTTAAACAGTGTATTTTAAAATAATAAACTAATTGCTGTCCTATAGTTTGACAGCAAAATGACTCATTTCATTTTTTAAATAGCCATTGGATGCTGACACCGAAGATGAAAAATGCTTGTTAAAAATTATTTAAACATCATTGTGGGGGAGGGGAAACCACCAATAATTACTATATTTCTGGAAATGGTGATGTCTTCATTGCCTTGGCCAGTATATCTTGCATGGAATAATGTCAGTATACGAAAATTAAATAGAATGTATAGGCTGTTTTAATCTGCATGTTTAATATATAGGATGTTTAAACTGCATGTCATTATTATGAGGAAATTATACCAGATATCTTCTTCTAGGAATGTGTGTGTGTGTGGGGGGGGGGGGGGGGTGCTTGAAAAAAAAAGTGTGAATCATTGGACTGACACATGAAATTCATAAACCCTTTAAATACTGAAGCTGAACCGACAATAAATCATCAAAATCCGCCCTTATAATATCTATGTCAAAGGGTGAATGCTCATCATTATGTAGCCAAAACAGTACCATCAACCCTAAAAGGGAGCAAATTCTACCCAAATTGGCTGAAGCAACTGTGAATGCATGTACTACATGCATAATCCATCAGGGATTGCATGCTAGACATCAAAAAGCCACTGCACACACTCTTTTCTCCATGTGGTGAGTAGAAGCAGGAGGAAGAGCCAAAAGAGTAACAACAATATTAGAAAGCAGGGAGGGCTGGGAGGCAAATGAGCAGAACCAGATGAAGCTGGGAGGAAAAATCAGGCAATGGAAAAGAAGAAGAGGGGGTTATGGAGACAGACATGACAAAGGACAAGGGAGGGGGGAAAGATGGAAAGTAAATCAGAGAGGATGGATCAGAAACAGTGAGATGGGGAAATGGCAGGACAAATAACAGTAGACAGAAGAATTAAAAAGGAGAAATGGGAGACACAGGAGGGAGTGAGAAGGATGGAGCAAGAAAGGAATGACAGGTGGGGAAAGGACAGTAAGAGAGAGAGAGAGAGAGAGAGAGAATGAATGAATGAATAAGAATATTGTGGGGTTGTGTAGGGCATGGAGGAAGCAATCCTATGTCCCCTAGACAGCATCTGGGGGACATAGGATTGTTCGGTTTCCTGGCTGCATGCTCAAAGACAGGGCTCCAACCTTGAAGCCATGAAACTGAGCCCCCTGCTCCCTCCCCCTCGTAGCCAGCGCAGAGAAAACCACACCAGCTGCCTCTCCGTGCTTGGTAAATGGAGCATGGAGACGGGGAAAGAAAGCATTCCTGGGGGCGGGAAAGGGAGGAGGCCAGAGCAGCTGGCTTACACCTTTTCCTATCGCCGCCCCAGCCTCCTTCCCTCCCCCTCCCCAAAGCCTCCATTAGACAGGCAAAATCGACCATCTAGTTAAAGTGCAGCGTGGGAGGTGCGACACACCTCCCTCTCTGCATAGAATAACTCGTAATCCTCCAAGTTTGGGGGCTTACAAGTACCCAGGGCGCAACCCATAGGTTTGCACCCTAAACTGTTTTTCTTCCAGCATTTCATTGCTGCCCCCTACTCATCAAAATCCTTTATTATAGAGCCCAATTTTAAAATGTTATCTAACCCCCATATATTGAGATTTAAGCATTTTTCTCATACATATACGGACAGAAAATAAAAGAAGTACTTACAAGCTCTGAGATTCTTGGTTAACTGATGAAACACAGTCTGCCCCAGCTACAGGAGTAGGAATTCTTTCTGAAAGCAAACTAGTCTGTCGGAATGAAAAAAAATTGTACAAGTTTAGGCTATTTGGTACAGTAGAAAAATCTTAATAATTCTGTTTACTAACATAGCAAATATGCACATAAATATTTGACTAAATCTTCAGAAAGAGATGGACATCGCAAATTACCTCCTGAATATTTCTGGTGTAACTCTTGTGACCTTGTGCAAGACACATAGCACTGGACTTGCATGAGTAATGAAGAGAAATGCACATCTACTTAACAACTGTATGTAATCTTGTAAGCTTCCAACATCTATTCAGGGCTACTTCACACTTTATGTAAATTAGCAAGTTCACACCTGCATACTGTACTGGCAGTATTTCCCAGTTTGTGAGGTCCATACTTGTCTATTTTTAACCATGTGTACATGCTGCAGGGATCCATGTAAATCACAGCTCCCTCCACTATGTACAGCTGTCTCTTATCACAAGGACAGCACACTCAATCAACAAACAGCTCTGTGTTATTATAATGTTAGTGTACATTTAAGGTGCCCCTCCATATAAAGTTAATACCACAATACTATTTAAATATGAAAACACACACACCCTTTCTATAACTTCTATGCGTATGCTTTGTATAACAAGAATAGGACTACCTTTTTCCAAGCCTCAGCAATAGATCCATGTAAGTGATAAGGTAGCAGCACCTCTAAGCCTTCACAGGTACTATACATCTGGTGGCACACAAAGATGAAAGCGCCTCTGACGACTGGCAACATCTCAGGACCAGACAAAACAGAAATGTCTTCATCAAGAAGCTTCTTTGTAAACTGAACGATTATATGTGCACCCCTAAGACTACAAACAATGCAATATTTTTAAAAAACAATGTTTTATTGACTTGGCTGTGCTGTTATAAAATAAGGAACTTTCAATTAGTAATTAAAATATTAATGCATTGATAGCAACTGGGACTCTGACCGTTCTTTTTGGCACTTATCCTTTCCCCTGAAATTCGACATTTTGCTGGGACAACAAACCATGCTGAAACTTCTTTATATAACTTCCTTGTAGGGTATATCATACCTTTATGAATTTATTTTTACTCTGTACTATTTCTAAATAAAGGCACTTGCTGGGGCACACAGGAAAGTGACTTTGCAGAAATAAAGCTTAGAATTTTCTCTCATCATTTGCTTCACTGTACATTAAGGGCAGGAACAAGATTTGCAAATGTGGCCCTATTTACTGAGGAATACAGATTCATGATTAGCAGAGACTGAATTCCAACATGTATGTATCAATTTTGACAATATGCCCTGACAAAGCAGTATTTTTTTTAAGTTTGAAACCCATATTATGATACAGCCTTATTTTATTATGATATATTAATGTGATATTTGTTCACAGTAGTTTGGTGCCCAGATATGTGAAAAAAGGATATTAATGGCTTAGCAATATAATATACAATACAGGAGCTGGACATTCTGAATGAATGAGGCTACATTATGATTTTCCCCTATTTTTAGAAGGACAGAGCTAACTTCCAAGTTTTCGGGGGGGGGGGGGTTGGCCTACTCTGACTGGATAAAGCCTTCACTTCAAAATCTATAACCATAATCCTTAGACCAACTTTCCCTAATCCAATGCTCTCCAGATGTGTTGAACCACAATTCCCATTATATCCAGCAAGCATGGCCAATGTTGTAGTGTGACACATCTGGAGGGCTCCAGGTTGGATAACGCTGCCTTAGACAATTTACTGCTGCATTCAGACATAACAATAAACTATAGTTATTGTTACATGAATGAGCCTTGGGCTTGTGCACTCTCCCCACTCTTCCTTTGGTACAGTTGTGAGTTCAGAAGCTTTTGATTCTATTTTCAATTAACCATAGTTTAGTGTTATACCTGAACCTTTAACTGTGGTTAGTCTTAATGAAACAAGCCAGCTTCATAAGGTTTGAACTTGGCTTGTTCCTGTAAACATCTGTTAAGCCTAACCAGTTTGCCCAGATACAGAAATAAGTCTGTAATGCAGATAGTCAAATACACAAGTAAAAGCATCCCATCTCCTCTTTGTGACCACACCAAAGTAGGAGAAGGAAGGGGGAGTGCAAAAGCCTGAGGCAAATTTATACGATGAACCATAGTTTATTGTTACATCTGAATGCAGTCATAAGGTTTGTTCACACAACACGCTAATGCCCATTCAGTAGTTAAGTGTAGGTTGTTGTTGAACCACTGGTTAGCGTGTTGTCTGAATCCAGGACATTTTCTTCAGGTTGGCTTGTTAACTATGCAGTGTGGCTTCTAAATCATCCTGAAAAGCCCAGCAATAAACCATGGGTTCTCAAGGTGGCCTGTTCATGAAAAATAAGCTGCTCTGCATAGTTAACAAGCCACCCCATGGAAATTGTCCTGGGTTCAGACAACATGCTAACCAACGGTTCAACAAACAATCCACAGTTCAACAACAACCCACACTCAACCACTGAGTAGAAGTTAGCATGTTGTGTGAACCCAGTCAATCACTAATCCAATAAATAGAAGTGTGACCAATGAGAAATAATATGAAGATAATGGCTAAGAACCAGTTCAAGTGTTGCACAGAAGAGGTGAAGGGATGTCCCCTTATCTGCATTTGCATGACCATCATAATATGCTAGCCATTCACTTCACAATCCCATTCATGACAGCTTTTCTCAAACATATACAGACTTTATTAGTGACATGATGGACAACGCAAAACTATTTTCATTCTTTAAAACGTGTTTCCTTACCTAGTACCCTCCATGGCAGAGGACTTTTCTCCTCCATAAAGAAGAAGTGAAAGACCATCATCTATAGCAGCAATCCTTGCCAAAATGTCAGCTATATGTATTAGAGTTGTTTCTGGATAATGCAGATGGACCTGAGTATATATTTTCAAATATCTGAATTTAAATGGTTTACAGAGCCCCCACATCTTGTGTAACTAAAGGCAAATCAATGTAACAAGACTAAATTTTGGATTTTTACATTATAAATCCATATATGTCAATGAAATGTGAGGTTTTTAATCAAGACATTTCCCTGGCAGCTCTAATGTCCCACTAGCTGAACAGAACAGCTGATGTTTATCTAACAGTAGCTTTGAGGATTAATATACATTTAATACATTAATATACAATTAATAAAGCACCTTGAAAATACAAAAATGTTTATTCCAAATTTAAGATAAAAAAATGAAATGGATGGGTCTTACTTCCAAGACAGGCTCACACCCCAGGTTAAGCACACATTCTTTCCATTCTCCTTCCCTTACTGAAACACCTCCACTTAAATGAAGTACAGCCTTCTTCAGAATCTTTCCTTAAATTCACGCCCTCTCTCCAGCTCCCCAAGAACTCAAGGTCTATGTTAACACTAGCTCTTGCAATTTAATTACAGTTCAGTTCGGTGAACAATGGGTTGGATCCAGAATTGTACAGAACTTCACAATCTGGACACTCCTGCAGGCGAAAGGAGGAGAAAAGCAATTTCTGAAGATTCTCCCCCCCCCCCCCCGAGCCCTCTATGCCTCTGAAAATTTGATCTAGAGGGCCAGGGGACCCACTGTAATACTGTGGGAAGTGGCACTGGGAGCTGAAGGCAGGGGTGGAGAATTCTCCCCACACACCCCTTCCACCTGCAGGAGTGTCCAGATAGGGGATTGGGAGCCTCCATTGAATCCAATTCACTTCCATGAACAGAAGGTGCACAACAGTAAGTCTGGATCCAGCCCATTATGTTCTATTTCACAGTGCAGTGTACAACTTCGTAGAAATTTACTTTATTTTCATCACTCTAAGTGATTACTTAGGAGCAACCACAAATAAAATAAAGGCATTCTGGTTTGTGAAAAGTTGTGGTATTTATGAAAAAGTTAATTCTAATTCCCAAAATGTCATTTGTTTTTCCTGGAAGGCATTGTACAATTATAGACAAGTGCCTTGATTCAAGAAGGGAGATATAGGCTGCAATCCTAAACCCACTTATCCGTGAGTAAACCCCGCTGAACTCAACAGGTCTTACTTCTGAGTAGTGATTATAGGATTACACTGTTGGGCTCTGATGCAGGCTTCCTCATTCCTTGCTGGATTGGCAGCCATGCATGTAGACCAGGTATGGATACAGAACCAGACACAATGTACCCAATTCAATTCCCACATGTACTTGCAGTGCAGATGAAAATGTACATCCCCATTCACTCGTTATTTCAGATAACTAGCCATATGAAAGAACCTCAGTAGACCTGACTGTAACTGGATCATTGCTACAATATTTTTCTACGCTAAATTGTATTTATGTTTATTCAGAGGAAATGTAACAAACCTCTGTCCCATTCAGTAAATAATGTATTGGTTGAAGAAGCGCCTCAATCACTGTATTAGTATACAGACATTCAGTTGCACATTCTTTTCGATCACAAAGATTTCTTAGCACATCAGTAATGAGGCCAGCTGGAGAATAATTGCCTGACAAATTAAAAAAAAAAAAGATATTTTAAAACAGTAGTGAATAATGTTGGATCAATATAAATACAGAAGGAAAATAAAATAACCGAAGTTATTCCTTTTCCCTCATCTTTCTTCACTTCAAATTCCAGCCAAAAATTAAGAGACAATGGCACTGTTCAGACATAACTTGGGGAAGGGTGGTTAGACTAATCACGGTGCATGGTGGCTACCACTAACCAAGCCACATGTGCATGGAACCACAGCCAGCAGCATGGCTAGCCTAACCACTCCCTAACCAACCCCCATCCTGCAAAACCCCGCAGTCCTCCAGCCGTGCACCCCAGTAGCCTCAGCGGAGCAAGCGGCCATCTTGTGGCTGCCATGGGTGTCCATCTTAGGGCTGGTGCTGCAGCAGCCTCCTCCCCAATGGGTCATGGCGTGCAGGGCCCTGGCCTGTCCCGCTGCCAGACACCCAACCTGTGAGCTGGCTTTAATAGTGTCATTTCCATCTTTACATTCATAGAATACTTTCTCCTCTAGCAAGATAACTTTTTTGAGAAGTGGTGTTGAAGATAAAACTCTCGCCAGTTGGCTTTTTGCATGTCTTCGAAGAAACAAGGTCTGGCTTTTCCACACCATATGCTGTGCCCCAGCTCTCAGCCTGTCCCTCCCACAGCGGTGCAGGACAGTGAAGTGGATCTGCCCACAGTACCCAGGGCCCTGGCACATACTGGGGCTTGGCCTTACTGGCAGTGGGGACTACGGGGTCTGCAGCTTTGGTGGGGGGCACAGTTTGAGACAGGGACAACACTGCTTGGTCATGAGCCAGGCGAACAGGGATATTTTCGCTTTTTGAGGTGACAGCAGCTGTTTGTGCCTGGGAGCCTAGAGCGCCCAAGGTTGCTGTGCTGACAGTAGTGGCATGGGATTGAAAACTTTGTTCCCCGTGTGCTTTTCCAATTCTGTACCGGGGCGGGGACGGACAGCAAGGAAGCTGACTCTTGGCTGCCGCATCATGTGTTGCTAGGCAGATTTTGACCATGGAGATCTTGTGCGCTAGCAGGAGCGGCAGGACCATTTTCAACCACTCTTGCCACAGAGCTCTATGGTAGCGCTTGATTAACCACAGGGGCCTGACAGACAACATGCTAAGCCATGGTAGGGGCCGCTAACACTATTGTAGCTCATGGTTAGTGAGCATGGTTACACCATGGTTATGTAGCCACCGTGATTTGGAAAAATGCCCCACAGACAACACGCTAAGCCATTCATAGTTAGCTCAAAATGCTTAGTCATCATGACTTAGCATTATGTCTGAACAGGGCCAGTCTGTCTTCATATTACATACAATATAATTGTGGCTAGATACAGAAGAGAAGAACAAATATGAAAGGGGGAAGCCCTTTCTTCACAAAGCAAGTAAACTAAGGAATAATATTTACTTACTTTTATTTGTTACATCTCTATACCATCCATTAGTCAAAACAATCTGGGCAGATCACAAAATAAAACTTAAAACCATAAAATACAATAACACAGTAAAACATAATATAAAAACTTCTAAGTTTAAATGGAGCAACTATAAAGGTCAATTTTACCTGAATGTACAGTAAGACTCTTTGGGCAATTTGGGGAGCAATAGATAAGACGAGTAAACATTATGACAAGGTCTGTCAGAGACATCAAATCTATGGAAACAGGAAAAATACTTTAAAGTGCTGCTGCTTATAATGCATGGACAATATGTATGTACAAATTCAAATTAATTGATGTAGCTTCCCTTCCATTTCCTACAGCTTCACATACTAAAGCCAATAATTTGACCATAATTATGTAATTACTAAAAGAGCTATTCCAGCAGTGTCAAAAAGTTTGTCAGGAGCCATGTTCCTCTCCTGCAAATAACGTATTCAATGGTTTTCTTTATAATAGCCATAGGTCATGAAAAACAAATGAAGAACCTTGAGATAATCTTGTAAAACAACCTTCTCCAACCTGGGGCCCTCCACATGTTCTGAACTTCATCCCTGGCTATTGGCTATATCGGCTGGGTCTGCTAGGAGTTGTAGTCCAAAACATCAGGAGGGTACCAGGCTGGGGAAAACTGTTGCAAGATAATAACACATACATCTCCACAGCGCACTTCAGACATAACACCAAGAGGGGTCGTAGCTCAGTGGTAGAGCACATGTTTTACAGGCAGAAGGTCCCAGATTCAATCCCCGGCATCTCCACATTGGGTGAAGAAAGAATCTTGCCTGAAACCCTGGAGAACTACTCCCAGTCATTGATACTGGGCTAGATGGACCAATGGTGTGACTCAGTATAAGGCAGCTTCCTATTTTCCTAACCATGGTTTAACACTCCACAAATGAGAAGAAGCAAGCCTCAGCCTCATGTCCTCCCCTTGCTCTTCCAGCATGGCTACAAGGAGATTGCATGTTTTGAATTAACCAGAGTTTCACTACATCTGAATGGGGGAAATGCTGGTTAACTTAAGCTATGGTTTGTTAACAAGCCAGATTCATAAGCCGTGGTTAGGATTCTGCCTTATTTCAACAAATCCTAGTTTAAACTAACCAGAGCTCTCCCCAGTTTGGGCATAATTATAAACTACTGTTAGTTTAAAACATAAAACAAATGCTTCTTATCTCCATCTTATGCCCACTCCCAAGGAGGAGAAGGGAGCATGAGAACCCAAGGCTGCTCATATGCATCTAAGCCACAATTTAGCATTATGCCCAAAACAGGCAGCTGTGTTCTGAACTTATTTCTCAGCTTTGCCACTGTCACAGCAAACAGCAGAACCTTTCTGCTTTCTGCACTGCCTTTTTTTTTTTTATAAAAAGGTCAGGATTTTGGAGCTTGTCCTTCTGTGTAGGAAGGGAATAAGATAATGCACCAGGCAGCAAAAGCAATAATGCATCAGGCTGTCCAATAAGGGACCCCTTAAAGTTACACTTTGTTTTCCATCTCCTTTAAGCCAGCTGGCCCAGCACCATTACTCCTAGTTCCCTCCCACATTGCAACCCACTGATTTTTGTAGGAAGTTAGCTGTGCAAAGCACCAGAAACAAAATTGAAAAACTTTGGAAAAGCATCTATAAAACCAATCGTCATCTTTTTCAACATGGCCATACCTTTTCTGTTTTTCAGCTGAACAGGAAACAGTTTTCTTCCTTGTTTGTATATCAACAATCTGCCTAAGAGGCTCACGGAATGAACAAAATATATATACTGTAATTCTTTTGCTGTGTAAAAATTCTTCTGTTTATTACCTTAAAAGACAAGATAACTTTTATCAATAAACCTATGCTTCTTTTGCTCCCTCCTTGTATATTAAACTCCAAACATTCACTACCATAACAAACAATAAGATATTTATTATGCAAACAAAACTGCCAATAATAAACTGGTTTTGCTATGTCAAAGGAAAAATCCTACAGACTGAAAAGTGATTTAGATATTTTGAGTTAGAACCTATACTGATCACTTCTCATAAAGAACACTCTGATAGTACACTGCTACACAGTTTATTAAAATGTAAGCAATAAAGAGACTTTTTGAGTACATATATATTATTCAGCACTTGGAAACATAACTTACTATTATGTGATGTGGAGAAAGAATTACACCTGCCTGTTCCATCAACTGCTGTTTCACAAGCTTCCAGGTAGGAGGCACACTGTTCAACAGATGCAATAATCTGAAGAATAAAATGACAAACTGTATCAAACTTCAAAGCAAATGCCTGATACCGTCTAACTCACTTTCAAACCAATAACCAAACGTCACTTCACTCAGCTCGTTAGTAAATTTGGCTTTGCCTCATTAGATTCTAATGATTAGAGCAAATTTTGTATTGACAGGTGTGTATATAAGTGGAAAGGCTGAAATATAAAGTATCTCTCTGCAGAGCATCATATTATAATGTGAAAACTTCCTAAAGGGTCACGCTGGTACAAAAATCTATCAAGGAGTGCATATGATAATCTGAGATCTTAGTTCAGTTGTAATTGATACAGACTTCATTTCTTGTATTGACAAACTCTAGTTCTCATTAACCTCAGTAAACTCTAGATCTCGTTAACCTCAGTTCCAAAATGCCCCAAAGCATATATCCCCAGGACAATCTTTTATTGAATGAAACAGAATTCTAAACCACATTTTGGCCTTCTGAAAGTCACCCCGAAACCTGAACTGGAAAACCACAGACTTACCAGAGATTTATATTTCTTTTCAAGTAGCCTTAACACCACTGTTCTGCTGTAATAAGCATGCTAAAATTACAAAACAGAAATATTGTACAATTAATGATTCCTTTGATTGGAGCAAAAATCAAACTTCTCCAACTCTATTTTCAGTTATTTCAACAGATATTAAAATAGCACAATATAAACTGAAGTAATTCATATTAACATATAGTCTAT
The DNA here is from genome assembly GCF_057233095.1 of Heloderma suspectum. Classification (NCBI taxonomy): domain Eukaryota; kingdom Metazoa; phylum Chordata; class Lepidosauria; order Squamata; family Helodermatidae; genus Heloderma; species Heloderma suspectum. The sequence continues at coordinate 329,472,028 of NC_139458.1, forward strand.
AAGACCAGGAATAGAATTCATTTTAATAAAAAGCATCATTGCCATGAGTAGGTATAGAAGCAACTTCTGTCACTTCAGCTGTCAGGGCTCTGCCTCTGGCATCTTGATTCCATTTTTCAGAACCAGCTTAGAAGCTTGGAAACACTGATCACATATATTAGTGCCCTTACCTTCCCCCCCACCTCCTATTCTTAGAACATCCTGCTTATAACCCCAGATAAAAAGAGGCAGTACACAGATTGCGAATCAGAGGGCTTATATAGACTATGGGATCTATATCAACATGACTGCCTTCTGATAAAGGTCCAGATAGCAGCAAAGCTACAGGGCTGTAAAGTGAAGTGGGCTCAACTCATGCCAATTCAATTGTTTACATGTACACAAGCACACAAAATATTTAAGGAAAACACTCCCCTTAGTTCTCTAACAACATTTGAGGCCAAATGTGTGCATATAAAGGGGAAAAGCAGGCGGCTAATTTTTGAGATCTACAGAACCCTAGTGACCAGCAGGTTCACAAGGGCTCAAAATAGTATGGGAAGTGGAACTCAGGCTGTGAATCAATGAAACGGCATGGGAATCTCTACAGAACAGACAGCCCCTCCATACTATTTCAGAGGAAATCCGTGAATCTGTGTTGAAATTTTTTTTTGTTGGTACTACACTTTACTGAAGCTGAGCTGTATCAATCCATCATTGTCTTCTGGATATTGGAGAGGGTATATTGCACCACAATGAACATTCCTACACATATAGTGGATTACTAATCAGCAAGTAACCCCTATCCTCAAGAAATGTGGCCATCTCTTCATCTTGACACCCCTAAGCCAATCTTACACAAAGATTTGTTTGCACTGTTTCTTACAGTGGCACATCTAGTTATTGCTTAGGACTGGAAATCAAGTGCTGTGTTCACTCTGAGGAACTGGTTACTTTGAGGAATTCATTAAATAATATTTGTGATGTAGCCTTATCTGAGGACTTAACAGCCCCATCTAGACTTCCTGGTTAAAAAAAATCCACAGCTTTATGGAGACCTAGTAACCTTTTATCCAGTATGAGCATGACTTCACAGGCTCCTAGACCACTTACAGTGGGCTCCTACTTCTCGACAGACTTAGTTCCAGAGTGAGGAAAAAGGGAGTGGTACAGAATACAATGAACAAACAACCAAGGATGAGATTAAACAACTATATTGCAAATTGTATGTGACTCAGTATCACATGCAGTGGATAGTACTTGCTCTTCATTGTACTTTGTTTTTTGTTTGGCATTGTACTTCTGGTTGTTGTTTTTTATTTAATTTTTATATGAGAAAAAAAAATTAAAAATATTTTTGGATGTTTTCATTTGGAGGAAGCCAAATGAATACACACTGCACAATTACATAAACAGCAAATAAGTAAACCATAAATAATGGCTTCTGAGACAATGAAAAATAATACTTAAAGCAATGGGACATGCTAGATCACAGCCAGAGTTTGCCCGTTTAAAAGCAACTGACTGCTTCATATTTACTTAAAAATATAGTTCAAATTCCCAGGAAAACCTCTACAACACTTATTTTTCTTTCATTTTTCCCTTCCTATTTCTGTTACCACCAAGAATAACTCCATCTACACTCCCAGATTTCTAAGAACATTGGGTTGAATCCAGTAAAAACCTAAACTGATAGAAGATCTCCTTCCATCAGCAGAAGTCTTTTGATCCAACAGAGCTTTTTTGTAGGCTGAATGGGAGACAAGATGGTCTTCACCAATTCCCCCCCTCTCCATTCAATTGTACACACATGACATGTGTGCATGAGAGAGGAAGGGTTAGAGATGTGAGTGGGTAGGTGTGTCCTGGCACCACCCAGCACTGACATGCTCACCCTTGTGGCCTCTAAAGGGTTCCACAAAGTATTATTATTATTAATTATATTTCTAATCCACCCAATAACTAATATTCTCTGGGCAGATTACAAACAGTTAAAAAAGTAAAATGCCATAGAGCAGTTAAAAATATAATACAGTACAAATATTTAAAAGAAAAAATACATTATTATTATTTATTACATTTCTATACCGCCCCATAGCCAAAGCTCTCCGGACGGTTTACAGAAGTTAAAATAAAATAATACAAAATAATATAAAATACAGCATTATGCTCTTCACTCCAAAAAGTTTTCCCACCCTCCGTTATGTGCCCCAAAAATCTGCTCAAGGGGGCTGGAGGCCCTCTAGAACTGTGGGGGCATCAACAAAAATTGTCTCCCTTTTCATCAACAGGATTATTCTGGGAGGCACTGTGTTCAAGGAAACTCCCACCAGCAGTAAAAGACTCAGATTAACCCACTGATTTTGAGTTGATTAGGCTTTCAAAGCAGTAGTCCTCAGAACAAAAACTCTTGAACAGGAAAGTAGTCCAATCACAGCTGGTACAGAAAAAGTGCAATGGATGTTATCACTTGCAGAACAAAACATTCCACATATTTAATAAATGCAGTTACCCATTTCTTATGCAGGGTCCAAACATTATGCCTCCTGGTGGCATTTCTATTATAGGTATAATGCAATTAGTTTGTTGGCGATATCCAGGGGGGTGGGGGTAGAGTTGATGTTATATACATCATGTGCTACCAGACTGCTATAAAGCTAGTTCTACAAAAAGTAAAAAAAAAAAAAAAAAACAACTATCCATCTCCTGCATTCCAGGATCCTTTGTTTTTTATTTTGCTTTGTCTTCAAATTTTACTGCGGGCTGTGTACTGTCTCAGGGAGCCAAGGCAGCACATTATCCAGCCCCATTTACAAAACAACCCAAAGTTACTAACAACAGAGCAAGAACTCACCCAGACAGCAAAACCTACCCTTCTTTAGCAGAGATATTCCCCAATGGAAACTGGATGCTGGGCTACTGTGGCTACACTGGAGCTAAGCGCTAATCTAATACTAAACATACACCTTAGGGTTTTATTTAATTATCTGGAAAGTCCCAAGATGCCTGCACCTCCCATCACAGCATTACAGCCCACAAGCAATGGGCTGTCTTCCCCATGCTATCCATGGTATGTCAGAATATGTGCAGAAAATAGGAAGGATCTGCAGCATTTCATATAATTGCTCAGAAACTGCAACTCTTATCTTGATTCCACACTGCCAAATTCAGTCACAGGATTAATCTTGAAGACAATCTTTTTCAGAGATCTCTGCATGAATTTTTATGTATAGTAAAACTGACCCCTGAAGAAGGGCCAAAACACGTAGGGCTACTTCTTGGAACAAAAACACATATATTTTTTCAGCATCCTGAGACTTTGTCTCTAATCCATTGGATCATTTTGCATGTTCTGTTTTCTTTTACCTTCTATCTCTTGCGTTATCAGCAAAGTAATAACCCTGAAGAACTAACAAAACAAAATGCAATAAGTAAAACATATAAATTTTCTTACCATCCATTTTTTAAACCAGACAGCTTTGAGATCTACCAGAGCCAAGAAGTATACCGGATCCAAAGATACTGCAGACACAGCAGGGCTTAATTCATGCTTTAGTGACAGAAGTGATAGGGTACTCTCCATTATTTCTTCCATATACCTAAATATGTTTATTTATTATTAATAGTATTTATATACTGCCTTGTTTGCTAAAAGCCATCATGGTGGCGTACAACAATTTAAAACAATTAAAAAAAGATTATTTAACACATATTATAAAGAAAGAGCTATTAAATAAAATCACAGCACTGGTACTGATGCCATTCATATTTAAAACTTTGTATCATTAAAAAAAGATATTGGAAAAGAAAAAATGCATTTTAATACATCCAACTTTACTAAGAATAATGTGGATTTAAAAGTCTACAAAACGTAGGCACTATTTTATCTATACACCACTAAAAGGAAGTCACCTTCAAAAGAGGATTACAAAATTTATAAAGTGCAGAACTGCAATACTGTGAATATGCTTATTGGGAAAGAGTGAATACACCGTGGAGTTAAATTGCAAGAAGAATTTAGATTAGGCACAATGTCATTGTTCATACTCAAATGTAGGCAAGACCACAAATGAAAAGCGGCAGTACAATCCTATACATGTCTACTCAAAAATAAGCCCCACTGAGTTCTATGGGACTTATTCTAGGTATGTGTGCATAGGATTGCCGCCTAAATTACCAAACAAAAGTCAGGAAACAGAAGTGGCATCTGTACAGAGTTCATCTTTAAACCAATAACTTGAAGGCAATCGCTAGCATAGGTTAAATGGCACAAAAGAAGGTAGTTAGCTGAGTTTTTGAGGTAAGGGACCTTATTACATTTACCTAAGACTAACACTGGTACATAAATCGCCTGTGCTGGAAAACAGATGGAATAACTGCTCACTTAAACTAAAGACAAACGTCTAGCATACCGTAATTTAGTATTTAGTCAATCACAATGAAGTCACAAGGGGCAAATTAAAACAGAGGGTAACTACAGAATTGTAACATACTTTTCTGGATGTCGAATCCAAAAAGATGGGACTTCCCTTTGGTACTCATTTAACAGACGTATCTATGAATAAAAGGATAAAAGATTGCTTTACTTTTAAAAAGACCTGATGGAAAACATCTTAAATCAGAAAAAGAAGTACGGGAAACTTGGTCTGTACCTTTTTAAGTAAACGAATTACATCTGGGTTGCTTATGTCAATACCCATTGATATGGTAGGAACATAATTATCTTCAGAAAGGAAGTACAGCTCTAAGTACTTTGCTGGAAAGAGAAAAATAATTGCCAATTAATTTAGGAGGCAAATTAAAATAGTGGTTGTTGGCATCAGAAAACAAACATGTTGTCAGTATGATGTGCAGTGCAATCCTATGCATGTTTACTCTGAAGTTAGCACCACCGCCTTCAATGGGAATTACTCCCATTGTTGTGGCGAAGGGGCTTGTGTAACTCAGTGAAGCCATAAGCTATGCCGTGCAGGGCCACCCAAGACGGACAGGTCATGGCAGAGAGTTCTGACAAAATGTGGTCCACTGGAGAAGGAAATGGCAACCCACTCCAGTATTCTTGCCAAGAAAACCCCATGGAACGTATCACAAGGCTAAAAGATATGACGCCGGAAGATGAGACCCTCAGGTCAGAAGGTGTCCAATATACTACTGGGGAAGAGCAGAAGGTATTTCCAAGTAGCACCAGAAAGAGTGAAGCGGCTGGGCCAAACCCGAAAGGACACTCAGCTGTGGATGTGTCTGGTGGTGAAAAGAAAATCCGATGCTGTAAAGAACAATATTGTTTAGGAACCTGGAATGTCAGATCAATGAATCAAGGTAAGCTGGAGGTGGTCAAACATGAGATGGCAAGATTGAACATCGACATCTTGGGAATCAGAGAACTAAAATGGACAGGCATGGGCGAATTTAATTCAGGTGACCATCATATCTACTATTGTAGGCAAGAATCCCTTAGAAGAAATGGAGTAGCACTCATAGTCAACAAAAGGGTGGGAAAAGCAGTACTGGGGTACAATCTTAAAAATGATAGAATGATCTCAGTACGAATCCAAGGCAAACCATTCAACATCACAGTAATTCAAGTCTATGCCCCAACCACTGAGGCCGAAGAAGCTGAGGTTGATCGGTTCTATGAAGACCTACAACACCTTCTAGAACTAACACCAAAAAAAGATGTCCTCTTCATCATAGGGGATTGGAATGCTAAAGTAGGAAGTCAAGAAATCACCGGGATAACAGGCAGGCATGGCCTTGGTGTACAAAATGAAGCAGGACAAAAGCTAATAGAGTTTTGCCAAGAGAACATGTTGATCATAGCAAACACTCTTTTCCAACAGCACAAGAGGCGACTCTACACATGGACGTCACCAGATGGTCAATATCGAAATCAGATTGATTATGTCCTTTGCAGCCAAAGATGGAGAAGCTCCATACTGTCAGTAAAAACAAGACCTGGAGCTGACTGTGGCTCAGATCATGAGCTGCTTCTTGCAAAATTTCGGCTTAAATTGAAGAACGTCGGGAAAACCACTAAACCGTTCAGGTATGACCTAAATCATATCCCTGATGAATATACAGTGGAGGTGAGGAATAGATTTCAGGGATTAGACCTGATAGACAGAGTGCCTGAGGAACTATGGACGGAGGTCCGTAACATTGTTCAGGAGGCAGCAACGAAATCCATCCCAAAGAAAAAGAAATGCAAGAAAGCAAAGTGGCTGTCTGATGAGGCTTTACAAGTAGCTGAGGAAAGAAGGGAAGTGAAAAGCAAGGGAGAAAGGGGAAGATATACCCAACTGAATGCAGAGTTCCAGAGAATAGCAAGGAGAGACAAGAAGGCCTTCTTAAATGAACAATGCAAAGAAATCGAGGAAAACAACAGAATGGGAAAGACTAGAGATCTCTTCAAGAAAATTGGAGATCTCAAGGGAACGTTTTGTGCAAAGACGGGCATGATAAAGGACAAAGAAGGCAGGGACCTAACAGAAGCAGATGAGATTAAGAACAGGTGGCAAGAATACACAGAAGAACTATACAGGAAAGATCTGAATGTCCCTGATAGCCATGATAGTGTGGTCACTGAACTTGAGCCGGACATCCTAGAGAGTGAAGTCAAGTGGGCCTTAGGAAGCATTAGTAACAACAAAGCTAGCGGAGATGACAGTATTCCAGCCGAGCTATTTAAAATCCTAAAAGATGATGCTGTTAAAGTGCTGCATTCAATATGCCAACAAATCTGGAACACTCAACAGTGGCCGCAAGACTGGAAAAGGTCAGTTTACATTCCAATTCCAAAGAAGGGCAACGCCAAAGAGTGTTCAAACTACCGCACAATTGCACTCATTTCACATGCCAGCAAGGTGATGCTCAAAATCCTACAAGCTAGGCTTCAGCAGTATGCGAACCGAGAACTACCGGAAGTACAAGCTGGGTTTCGAAGAGGCAGAGGAACTAGAGATCAAATCGCCAACATTCGCTGCATCATGGAGAAAGCAAGAGAATTCCAGAAAAACATCTATTTCTGCTTCATTGACTACACTAAAGCCTTTGATTGTGTGGATCACAACAAACTGTGGCAAATTCTTAAAGTGATGGGAGTACCAGACCACCTTACTTGTCTCCTGAGAAACCTATACGAGGGTCAAGAAGCAACAGTAAGAACCAGACATGGAACAACCGAGTGGTTCAAAATTGGGAAAGGAGTACGACAAGGCTGCATATTGTCACCCTGCTTATTTAACTTATATGCAGAGTACATCATGAGAAATGCCGGGTTGGATGAATCAGAGGTCGGAATTAAGATTGCTGGGAGAATTATCAACAACCTCCGATATGCAGACGATACCACCCTAATGGCAGAAAGCGAAGAGGATCTCAAGAGCCTCTTGTTGAGGGTGAAAGAGGAGAGTGCAAAAGCTGGTTTGAAACTCAACATTAAAAAAACTAAGATCATGGCATCTGTCCCCATCACTTCCTGGCATATAGAAGGGGAAGAAATGGAAGCAGTGACAGATTTTACTTTCTTGGGCTCCAAGATCACCGCAGACGGTGACTGTAGCCATGAAATTAAAAGACGCTTGCTCCTTGGGAGGAAAGCTATGGCCAACCTAGACAGCATAGTAAGAAGCAGAGACATCACCTTGCCGACAAAGGTCCGTCTAATCAAAGCTATGGTTTTCCCAGTAGTAATGTATGGCTGTGAGAGCTGGACTATAAGGAAGGCTGAGTGCCGAAGAATTGATGCTTTTGAACTGTGGTGCTGGAGAAGACTCTTACGAGTCCCCTGGACTGCAAGGAGGTCAAATCAGTCCATCCTAAAGGAAATCAACCCTGAGTGCTCATTGGAAGGACAGATAATGAAGCTGAAGCTCCAATATTTTGGCCACCTAATGCGAAGAGAAAACTCCCTGGAAAAGACCCTGATGCTGGGAAAGACTGAAGGCCAAAGGAGAAGGGGACGGCAGAGGATGAGATGGCTAGATAGCATCACGGATGCAATGAATATGAACTTGAGCACGCTCCGGGAGAGAGCGCAGGACAGGAAGGCCTGGCGTGCTATGGTCCATGGGGTCACGAAGAGTCGGACACGACTGAACGACTGAACAACAACAACAACAACAAAGATGTACAGGATTCCAGCCTTAATAAACTTACCTAAACTCGTATAGAGTTCCCTTGTCATATTTAGTGGAGAGGAAGAAAATGTCTTGGCATAGAATTTCAAAACTTTGTCCTGTAAAATTAAGAATTAAAGCTAGGTTCATGTAATCTTATTTACATGATGCTAACCAAATCTGCACAAGAGTCAGATGTTAGAATATGTTATAAAGAACGTCAGAGACTTATTTTATTTCATTTATATACCGTCTTTCCTCAAAGAAGCTGAAGGTGCCACACATGGTCCCCCATTTATCCTTGCAACAACCTTGTGAGGTAAGTTAGGCTTAGAGGGTATTATAGGCTGAGAGTTTCATGGCTGAGTGGGGATCTGAACCTGGGTCTCCCCAGTTCTAGTCTGAAACTAACTATTGCACCACACTGACTCCCGCAGCTACACTAACATACACTAGGTCATCCTTCCCCAACTTGGTGCCCTCCTGATGTTTTGGACTACAAGTCCCAGAAGCCCCAGACAGCATGGTCAATGGACAGAAATTATGGGAGTTCTAATCCAAAATATCTGGACAGCCCCAGATTAGGGAAGGCTGTGTTAGATACAGCTATAGCCTCTAGATTTCCATTCTAAATGGCATATTGTCCAATGGCTGAAAATTATTATGCTTGAATAACACACCATGGATTTACAGCTGAAGCACTTCAACTTATACATACACACACACCCCAGGCTGTAAACAGGTCATACTAAAATATGGTCTCCCTCAATCCCTGAGGTTGCCTTTAAGGAGAGCAGATCTTCCCAGGAATCCCTCACCATCTTAAAAGCCAAAGGGTTTCTTACAGTCCCACATACTTCCTAATTCAATGGTAACACCCTTACAACAAATGTGTAACACAACACTAAGTATCCATTAAGAAATGTGTTCCTCTAAAAGAAAAAAAAAAAAACTCTAAATACATAATTTTATGAGTGCTTACACTGAAACTGGAATCAGGATCTGAGAGTGCTGTTGCAAGATGTTTACGTAAATTAGTCCAGCTCTCACAGTTTAATATATCAGACGGAGGTGCAGAACACAATGTCTGCATGGCTTCCTGGCGCACCTGCAATATCAAGGTTGAGACGTGGGTGAAAAAATGGTATTATCGTAATAAAGTGTAGTAGAAGCCTGCAGCAAAGGCTATGGTTGGTAAGTATTTATTAATTTATACATCGCCATTCTACCAAAAAATGGCACTGAAGGCAGCTTACAAAAACAATTTAAAATAGATTAAAAGTAAATTAAAATAATAAAAACATATTACAAAATAAAAACAGCACTCAACCCACAGACCCACTTACAGGCCAAAGGCCTTCTTGAAAAAAGTGATCTTTGCCAGATGTCAGAAGATTAGCAGACAGGGAGCAAACCTAGCTTCCTTGGAAGGGAGCTCCACAGCCTGGGAACGGCCACCAAAAAGGCCCTCTCTTGTGTCACCACCAAATGTTCCTCTGATGGTGGCAGTCTTAAAAGAAGGGCCTTTCCAGGAGATCTTAAGGACAGGGCAGGCTCATATGGGCGGACTGATAGCCTGGTCCCAAGCCATATAGGGCTTTATAGGTCATAACCAGCACTTTGAATTCTGCCCAGAAACAGATGAGTAGCCAGTGAAACTGCTGTAACAAGGGAGTCACACACTCCCTGTAACTGGCCTTGGTTAAGAATCTGTCTGCATGACATTCTAGACCAGGTGATGTTTCTGAACAATTTTCAAAGACAGCTCCATCTACAGCATGTCATAGTAGTCCCAATGGGATGTAACGAAGGCATGCGACCAGAGCAGACATCTCTAGAAATGGGTACAGATGAAGCGCTAGCCTCAGCTGTGCAAACAGACTCTTGGCCACTGCTGAGACCTGGGCAGCCAGGTTCAGGGCCAAGTCCAAGAGTCACACCCAAAATGCAAGTCTGAGTCTTCAAGAGGAGTGTAACCCCAACCAGCCCAGGTTGAATCCCTATTCTTTGATCTGTCTTTTGACCAGGCCCACTCTGTCTTGTCCGGATTAAGCTTAAATTTGTTTGCCCTCATCCAGTCCATTACCAACATCAGACACCAATTTAGAACTAGAACCAGAAATCTTCCAGAACCAAAATTGCATCTTGAGCCAAGATGTCAGGGTAATGGTCAATGAAATACACTGCACACAATACATATGTCCAGAAAGCTCCTCTATAACAGCTCCTTGTGCCGCCTGAAAAACTGCTGCTAATGGCCATGTAATCCTCCTCAGTGGCAGAATACATGTTTTGCATACAGAGTACCCCAAGTTCAATCCATGGAGTCTTCAGTTAAAAAAAGAAAGAGACAGGTAGCAGGTAATGGGAAAGAAATCTGACAGAGACCCCAGAGAGCCGCTATCAATCAAAGTAGATGATATTGGGCTGGATGGACCAATAATCAGACTCGGTATAAGGCTGTGTCATATGCCAATATGAGCAGCATTTGATGTGGGATGAAGGACTATGGTGAGAAGGGGAAATTTCTATACTCTTTGTGTCCTAGCCATGTCCCACAAAAAACACTAATAAATACAAAGTCAAACAGGAAAATAAGAGGAAGCTACATAATACATTAAAACTTCATAATAAAACATCTGCTGAGACTTTAGTACAATAATTAAATCAATGCTATTTTCCCTATTGCCTATAAATTGAAATTGCAAATTTCCCACACTTATCAGTTTATAGAGGCCAAAGGAGATAAAGGCCTTATATAAAGGTCTGGTTCAGACATAATGATCAATAAAACCATGGTTTATCATCTCCAGGACAAGCTGTGTACCCATATGCGCCTTCCCTCTTGCACTCCTGGTTTCAACACTTCTATCCTGCTTTGTTCCCAAATGGGAAGTTGTAATTTTCATACCAGGATGAGAACAGAACAGTAAGAATAGCCTCACCAGAATGAGAGTCAGTTAACCCATGCAACATGAGCTTAAGGTGTGCCAAAACAAAAACTGGGGGAAAGGGAGAGAACAGTTCTATACCAAAATGCTTGCTTTTTTAGACTCACCTCTTTAGGCTGTGCAGGATCAAGCCTTTCAACAAGTAGCTGTAATTGTTCTTGATTCATGAATGTATAACTCTGCAACACATTGTAAAATGCTCATTAACTAAATCCTATTAGAATGAAAAATTAATAGCTATGGTAATTAGCCATTAGTGATATGAAATTTTCTTTAAGGGATTCACGTTATCTTACTGAAATATTAAAGAGTGTGTGTTTTAATTATCAAAAGTAAGGAGAAAAAAATTACCTCACTTTAATTATTAAAAAAAAAAGTGGTCTGCCATAGCAATTGGTGTAAAAATATACATGACATTTTGGAAAAAAACATCATTCCTTCTAATACCAATTCAAGTTTCCCCACACTCATGTGAACGTAGCCTAACGTGTAACCCATGTACAAAAGGAGATATCAGCAGACTTGGGATAACCCTGGGATTTGCAGGGGTACAAAAATCTTCAGGGGGAAAAAAACTAATGGGGGAAAACAACCCAAGGAGAACTCAATTACACAGAATGCTGACAGACAAAGAGGGAAAGAACTAACAATGGGGTGGGAAGGAGACTGGAATGATGGCTGTACAAGAAGGAGGGAGGCAAAGACATACAGAAATAAAAAGGATAGAAAGTTTTTTATTATTGTCTGAGGAGGTCATTTCCCAGTTCAAGCTGAGAAGCTATTTTCATTCATTCATTGATTTATTACATTTCTAGACTACCTAATAGCCAAAGGCTTCCAGTGGTTTACAAAGATTAAAACCATAAAATTACAATATAATGACATAATATAAAACAATTAACATACAAAAATATAAAAACAATTCTAAACAATACACAAAAAAAATCCAGGGACCCATTAAAAAGCGTAATCATCTTCTGTGAAATGCCTGAGAGTCTTGATCTGGCACTAAAAAGATGACAGTGTTGGGGCCAGGTGGATCTCACTGGGGATAGCATTCCACAATCTGGGGTCCACCACCAAGAAGGCCCTCTCCCTTGTTGCCATCCTCCAAACCTCCCTCAGAGGCGGCACTTGGAGGAGGGCCTCAGAAGATAATGGTAGCGTATGGGTGGGGTCATACTGGGAAGGATAGTCCATCAGGTATTGCAGTCCTGAGCCGTGTAAGGCATTATAGGTCAAAACCAGCACTGTGAATTGGGCTCAGAAATGTACAAGCAGCCAGCGCAAAGGGCCAGTATTGATGTTCCACATGCAGAACATCTGGTCCCTTCTATCAATCTGGCCACCGTATTTTGTACAAACTGCAGCTTCCAAAGTCTTCAAAGGCCGCCCCACTTAGAGTGCATTGCAGTAATCTAATTTGGGGACATGTTTGTCCCCTGGAACAGAAGTGAGAGCTGCCCCCAGACATCAAGGAGAAATCAAAGATTTTAATGTAGCTTGGATTAGGCACTCTACTCCCCCGCAAAGTACTCAAATATGATTCATTAACTTCAATACTGGGGGTAGCCCTGTGGACACAGTGGATGTATATGAACAGATCTGCCTTCTACACTGCAGCTGATAGGAAACTTTATGTGTGCCTCAGAGTTTCTGTACACCCAAACTGCCCTCAGATACAACTATATGTATTCTAGCTTTCAGTTCAGACAATACGGAGCCATAAAAACCAATAGGCCTCTAGCCCTTGATCTAAATGGAATACATTTTGTTCATTGATTTTTAAATAACAATTTAAAGAAAATACAGTCTCAAGTCCAGCAAAACAACTTTTCATTGATTTCATCAGCACTGAACAGCAGAAACACCAAAATGAAATCACAGAAACCTTCTTGGGCTCTTCATTAACTCCAGTTTGAGAGTATTTAGAAATGACAGCTTAAAGACTGCTGCACAGATGTGAACACTCTCTCATATACACATAAATCCTTTATAGTACAGTTTCATACCTGATTAAAGGAAGAATCGCTATCAGAACAGTTATCTGCATAGTAACTGCTGTGCTGTTCTGCTCTCACTTTTCTTTGCATCTCCTTATAGCGCATCTGATCTTCTTCAAATTTGTTAATCAGAGATTCAACCACAACCATCATGACATTCTTCAAAGAATGCATCATTTCTCTATATCTTCAAAGTAAACAAAAACCAAACAGACTAAAATGCATAAATTGTATTATGCACAGGCTGACAGCCTACACATACTGGAAGCATATCCCATTGAAACTATTTGAACTTAGTTCTGTCTAGGAATGCACTGTCACTAGGGAGAAACTGTGCAATCCCACAGATGACCACTGTGAAGCAAGCTCCACTGAGTTCAGTGGGACTAACTCTCAGGGAAGCACATATAGGATGACAGCCTAACTCATTTTGAGGTCGAAAGAAATTATTTCCAAGCAAACAAATTTAAGATGAGGCTGACAATGGGATAGATTACCTCCACGGTATGCATTTCCTAGCATTTATTTTAAAAATCCCCCGTTTTTAAAACAGAACACACACATTTGGATTCTAACATGTTTGTCAGAATACAGGCATATACGTTAAGCATTACAAAAGCAATATTTTGAAATGATAAGTATTTTTTAGGTTTTGTATTTCTCATGAGGACTACCCATACATTCATGCATTGTGGTTTGTTTTTTGTTAATCCCTTCAGGTTCTAGTTCTGCTTTTTCGGCATTTCCCCATACATACAGACTTTTGAAAAAATGGCTAGGATGTTAAATTCAGGGATGACTGTTGTCCAAACAAACATGAAGAAAAACATACCAAGTCTTAGTACCCATTTAATGAGGTACTTTCATACCAGAAAAAAGTGGCAATGGAGCATTAATTGGGACAGGGGAAAAGAAACAGACTGCCCTAGCAAACTGCTGTACATTCAGATAAAAATCAGGTGGAACAACTGGTGCAGACTAGAGGTAACCAAGATAATATCAGCATCAAGGACAAATGGAAGCAGGAAAATACACTCTGGTCACCAAGTTCCATTTTTTTTTTTTAAACACAGCCAAGGCTGACTTTGATTTTTAGGCTTGCGACAGATCAAATTCTACATATTTTAAAGAGTTCCCTCCATGACCACAACATTTGAAATGCTTTTTAACATCAGTTTCCAGAATGTACTACGAAAAGTATATGGGTAAAATCCAACGTTAAGTCCTAGTTAGAGTAGGCCCATTGAAATGAATAGGACTTAAGTTAGTCATGCCTAATTTAAGTCTCATTCATTTCAATGGGTCTACTCTAACTAGGACTTAACGTTGGATTTTACGCCATTTATCCACTTACACTCTGTCTTCCTAATCAATGTGCAGAATGTGTTTTTGAAAAAGTCAGAAAGACAGGCAGACCTTTAAAAGTTGCCCCCAAAAATGAGATTTCAGAATCCGAAACAATGTTTTAGGGCATTATATAAACAAAGGCTCCCTACGGGCATGAATGTTCCATGACTAGAAGATAAGATTTATCTGTGCTTTCTAATAAATTATTTCTTTCATGAAAAAAAAGAGAACCTTGTGTGGTTAGCTCAAAACTGACATGCAGTTCCTAAATGTAAATAAATGGCTTATTAAAAATACAGCAGCCCACACATTAATTTATAAAAGCAATTAAACACTGATTAAGTAACAAAGTTTCCCACAATGACATTTCTAATTTCCTCTTGCAGAACAAGGCCATCCACATATCATTGAAATTACTATTAAAACGTTCCTAAGATTGATCTCATCATTAGAGGTTCACTGAAAATTCTTACAAGGGGTCCCTTTTGCCCTTGGAAGTTCTGCATTCATCTTGTATGTTCCAACCGCCTGAAGGTTATCTGTTTGATTATATTAAAAGCGATCCACCTTTTCCCATAATATTGTGTTCAGTACAAAACTATAGTTATCAGATCTGACAGAAACATTTCCTTAACTAGTATTTATTGAACACATTTGTTTCTTTACATTACATTATCAGTTCATAACGTTTTATAATAGAGCTCTAATTTTGGTATTATTGCCAGATATTTCAGACAAGCATAAAACATAAACCCTAATCCAGAGACCATCATCTATGTGCGCAAATGTACCACCATGCACATGCCACTGCCATACTCCAATTAATGCAACGTCAAGGACAGACTTTCTCCCCACATCCCTATGGTGCTGCCACTGACATCACACTGAATAGGGAAAATCCCATTTGGCAGAAGTCTTACTTTTGATGGGAACACCTGTACGACTCTAAGTCAGGCAACAGACTGCAATCCCTTCTCAAGCCCCTTCTTAAGGTAAGATATATAAATAATGAGTAAATAAAATCTTTCAAATAGGTCTACTTGTACATCTCTAATTTGTTACAATCAGGTATTCTGCAATAAAGTACTTTAAGTATTTCTTTTAAAACCGGAGATGCAGAAGTTAAAATTACTACAACAAGTAGACGAACCACACCAAATGGCCATTTTTGGGAAGCCTTGCAGACCATTAATGGCATGTATTACACTGTTTTTTCCAGGGATATTTTATAAAATCTTCCTGAAATATGATTAACTTTTTGTGCATAAATACAGTGATGTAGCATGCTTACTTTTCAAATCCAGCTGAATTCATTTTTAAGCAAGATATATTCTTTCCCAACTTCTCTGTCCCATCCATACTGTCCAGTTTTGGCCACAATCCTACACATGCTTAGCTTAAGGAAAGCCCCACTGAACATAGTGGGACTTACTTTAGAGTAAAACGAGCATAGGATTACACTGCAGAACTATAAGTTTAATGGACATGGACCATGCCATTTCCCCCAAAATACCAAACATACTTTTTTGAACAAAGGCGAAGCACATTCTGAAAGCACAGAACTCTTAGGATACAATATGTATGAAGTTTAAAAGGCATGCTTATTTGAGTTTGAGGGCCCACAAAAGTTACGCATTTTGCACCGTAAGCATTTTTCTTCAAATATTTAAAGACAACAGCGAACTGATAAGCAAGGCATTAATATGAACAACATGAAATCAGAAACCGATATTTCAAAAGAGTTATGATTACCATGAAAGTGATAAGATTTTAGAAGGAGACTATCAGGAACTGAAATTCAAAAATGAGGAAAGAGCAGCTACGCAAGTCTTTTTCTTTGGAAAATGGAGTTTTATATGCATTTGTACGTGTACTTACTCGTTTGATTCTCTAGTCTTTTTCGTAACATGCTGTACAAGTGTATCATAGCCAGATCCTTCACCCTGACTTTGTGCTGAAGTACATTTCTCGGTTTCTTCTTCTATTACAGAGCCCAGGATGTTATTTATATATTGTCTAAGATATTTCACAAATTCGTAGCTGTAACAATTAAAATATAACTTACTTTATGTTCTTGTATATCAAATAGCTTTTAACATTATGTAAAATGTATTTCATCAGGCTACTGCTAGAATCTTCAATGAATTTTGTAAAGGCTTCTTGAAAGGTTAGTAAATAAAAACATGGGGGTAGATTTTCAGAGGTGAACAAAAACTAGGTATTTAATTCCCACCAAGGTTTAATAGAATTTAATTGGGCCCTATCTTCCAATTGAAAATTATGAGAGTCTTTTTTCATACTTTTTTTAAAAAGTCCATAGTGTGCACAATCCTATGGCTGAACATCACAAAATTATGAAACACAAGGAGAAAGCAAACTTTGAGGATAAACCTTATGCCATGTCTCCAATGCCTTGAAAACAGCAGTTCATAACACTGAACTGTTGAACATAATGCCCCAAAGAAGATTTATACAGATTTCTCAGTACATTCCTGTATCAAAGTAGCTTACAGTTAGCCACTTCCCACAGACACTAGACAACAATAATTCCTTGCATCTGAGTAGCATGAACCACTGTTCATATTGCTCTATGATGTATAAGCAAGTGAGGATAGGTAACATTTGTATAAGCTGACCATGATTTAAAAAGACATCTGCATGATTGCAACATCTATGTTTTTAAATTAACTGACTTGTAGAGGTACCAGAAATGTCCTGACAACCAGCAATCAAGAACATTGCTGACAGCCACTATCTACAAAAGAGAGCTTCCCCTCATAGATCAGCAGTCACCATTAAATTCACTCAACACTGTCAACAACACTAAAATAAAGGAAAACCCTTACTTGTGAAAATTTTCATCAGTTTCTTCCAAATGTAGCAAAATCTCTTCTGCACACTCGACTGATGGCGCTCCTGTGATTTTTTCTTTGACGCTTTGCAGTAACTGTCTGAGCATAGACTGCAAAAGAGCTTCATCTTCACTAGAAAAATGAGCCATCTGTAGAAAGAAACATAAAGAAATAAACATAGAAGTAACAATGCTCTGCATCTCCAGGATCCAATTTAGTGATTGCTAAATATCCTGTGCATTTAGCACAGATACAGTACAAATAATACTATGATTATTTGGAGAAACCCAATGATATACACACAAGTGTACCCCCACATTTACTTACTTCTCAGTATCTACCTACATGCACACTACATTTTTACAGTTTGGACCAAAAGAAAACACGGCCTAGTTAACCCTTTGTAGCAATAGTATCAGTACAAAATTCTAATTGTGATTTTATGCTATAATTATTAGCTAAAGAACAAAGAATATTGTTACTAATAATGTTTGGATTTGTAGTTTCAACTCTTGTTTTCCTTTTATCTTTCTCTCAGGCAGCAGTGACCACAGGCTTATCATTATAAACTATCTAATGTAGTTTTTAAAGAAGTTGTTATTGGCTGCTTACATTAACATGAATGGGCCTATGAGTACGGTTTTGGTCTGACAAACCTGATGGCTGATCAAGGACATAACAAAAAGGCTTTACGTGTTCTTTGAGTCCTGGAATATTTTGCCAGCCTTAGGAATTTGAAATCCACTAGTTTGGGAAAACATCAGTGACATCAAGAGGCACTAGAAGATTGATTTTGGACAGAGGCAAAGAGAGCTGAGAGGTTTTGGATGCAGCCAGCTGGACTTTTGAATGGAATTGGCTGTGACAGAAGTTGCTTAAGGGAGAAGCTGTAGCTCAGTTGCAGAGCACACGCTTTGCATGCAAAAGGTCCCAGGTTCAACCCTCAGCTTCTGCAGGGACAGCTGGAAAAATTCCTGCCTGAAATCCTGGAAAACCACTGCTAGTCAGTGTTGACAATACTGGGCTGGATGGACCAATGGTCTTATACTGCCTTATACTCCGTATAAGGCAGCTTCCTATGTCCATAATGGTGGGCACTTGAGTCAGGTCCTTTCACATAGCAGCATCCCAGTTGTGGAACTCCCCCCGCAGGGAGGTTATGCTGCTTAGCCTCCTCTTTATTCTCCTTTAGATGGCTAGTAAAGACAATATTATTCCACTGACTCTTTAATAGTTAGTATTGCTCTCCAATTTTACTGTTAATCTATGGTTTTATAGTACAAAAAGTTGTTCAGCTTTTTGTAGTTCATGTACTTTATTCATTTATTTGTACATTGCCTCAAGTCCTCATTGAATAGAAGGGCGATCTAAAAATATTCTATAAAGATACTGCTGCAAGATCTGCAGATTTGCTGCCTGCTGTACCAAGCTATTTGTTTCCAGTAAGATGTACTTGTATATTTGTAAATAAAACAGATATTACAAAGACACAGTACATTTCTAATGCTCTCTCATCTAAAGAGAATTAGCAAACTTCTCACTGCTCAGGAAGTCACAGGCATGTACAGTTTCTCCATTTGCTACTCTCTTAAAAAATCTTAGTCTAATCCGTTATACTCATCTCCCCATATTACCACTATCCACAGTCCTGGCAGACAAGCCAAGAAAGAATTACTATTAGTACAATGATCCACTGACGGGTCAAATATCGTCTCAGCCTATCTGTCTGTCTGTCTATCTATCTATTTTCTTACCCGGCCACTCTGGGCAATGTACAACAATACAATTTAAAACAGTAAAATTACACATTAAAACATCAGGAGCCTGGGAAAGGAGGACCAGCCAGCAGCTGCACCGGGTGATCCTGAGCCTGCTTCTGCCCCCGCCCACAGGTACTTAAGGCGGGGCTGCCAGAGGCTGTGCGGGAAGGAGCACTTAGCGTCACACTTGGAGTCGCGTAGGACCTGAAGACCTACCCACCTGCTTCTCCAGAGACACCAGCAGCCACAATACCAGCAGGAAATAGTGGCAGCAGAGGGCAGCAGCTTTAAAGACAAGGGGAAAGGGGCAAACGTGGACTTTATCTGCTCCTTCTTAGCTGCTGTTCTCTTTTAACTCTTTTATCTTTTATATTCTTTTAAACTGTTGTGCCATTTATATCTTAACATTTTAATATGTGCCTGGGAGGACTATTGGACAACTCAGGGAGTCAGAGAGGTGCCACCATAACTGTGGTCACGGGCAGGGGGAGGTATGGCGTTGGGGGATTAACAGGCCAGATGAGGAGAAGAGGGGCTAGACACCTTACAGCTGTCCCCTCTTCTGGTTCTTCCCCCAACCTGGTGGTTCCTGGCAGCCTCACCAGTCTGCCCTCGGGTCTGGTGGTGCTGCTGCTGAATGCCAGGTCGGTCCAAAATAAAATCTCCCTCATCCATGATTTGATTGTGGATGAGGGGGCTGACCTGGCATGTATTACTGAGACCTGGGTGGGGGAACTGGGAGGGGTCACTCTCTCCCAGCTGTGCCCTCCTGGGTACTCGGTGCAGCACCAACACCGACTTGAGGGTCGGGTATGGGGGGTTGCCATGGTCTATAGGAATTCAATCTCCCTCTCCAGGCTTCCTGCTCATTCGAGCGCAGATCTTGAGTGTTTGTACCTTGTGTTGGGTACCCGGGACAGATTGGGGATTCTGTTGGTGTACCGCCCACCCCGCTGCCCATCAGACTCCCTGCCTGAGCTGACGGAGGTGGTCTTGGACTTGGTGTTGAGGACCCCTAGGATGATGGTCCTGGGGGATCTCAACTTCCATGCCGAGGCCGCTGTATCCGGGGCGGCTCAGGACTTCATGGCCGCCATGACAACCATGGGGCTGTCCCAACATGTCATCGGCCCAATGCATACAAAAGGACACATGCTTGATCTGGTTTTCTCGACTGGGCAGGAGGAAGGTGATCTGAAAGTGGAGGAATTAACATCTGTCCCTTTGTCATGGTCAGATCACTTCCTGCTGAGGTTTAGACTCCTGGCAGCCTTTCCCCTCTGCAAGGGTGGGGGACCTATTAAAATGGTCCGCCCCCGGAGATTAATGGATTCCGATGGATTCCAGAAGGCTCTGGGGGATTTTCCTGCTGGTATGGCTGGTGCTCCTGTCGAAGCCCAGGTCGCTCTGTGGGATGCAGAGATGACTCGGGCGGTTGACACGATCACGCCCAAGCGCCCTCTCCCTCTGAGCAGAGCCCGGCCAGCTCCTTGGTATACACCTGAGCTGAGGGAAATGAAGCAAGAGGGGAGACGGCTAGAACACAGGTGGAGGAAAAGTCGTGCTGAGTCTGACCGAATACAGGTAAGAGCCCACTATCGCGCCTACTCTGTGGCGGTGAGGGTGGCAAAGAGACAGTTCTTTTCCACCAGCATTGCATCTTCTCAGTGTCGTCCAGCGGAGCTTTTCCGAGTGGTTCGTGGCCTGTTACATTCTGGGCCAGGAAGAGAGACGGTGGAACCCTCGGTAGCACGCTGTGACGAGTTTGCGCGGCACTTTGAGGATAAAGTCGCTCAGATTCGTCATGAATTGGACACCACCATTAATGCAGTTCCATTGGTAGAGGCGTGCAGAGCACCGTCTGGTCCAGTTTTATTGGATGAGTTTCAGTTACTGAGGCCTGAGGATGCGGACAAGGTGCTTAGCCAAGTCCGATCGACCACTTGTGTGCTTGACCCTTGCCCTTCATGGCTTATTAAATCAAACAAGGAGGGGTTGTCCGGCTGGGTCCAGGAGGTTGTAAATTCCTCCTTGAGAGAGGGAGTGGTGCCTGCTGCTTTAAAAGAGGCAGTAATTAGACCACTCCTGAAAAAGCCTAACCTGGACCCAGAGTATGTTAACAATTATAGGCCAGTGGCCAACATCCCCTTCCTGGGCAAGGTGCTTGAGCGGGTGGTTGTAGAACAGCTCCAGGCACTGTTGAATGAAACGGATTATCTAGATCCATTTCAATCGGGCTTCAGGCCTGGTTTTGGAACGGAAACTGCCTTGGTCGCCCTGTGGGATGACCTCTGCCGGGAGAGGGACAGGGGGAGTGCGACCCTGTTGATTCTCCTGGACCTCTCAGCGGCTTTCGATACCATCGACCATGGTATCCTTCTGGATAGGTTGTCTGGGTTGGGAGTAGGAGGCACTGCACTACAGTGGTTCCGCTCCTACTTGGATGGCTGATTCCAGAAGGTGGTGCTGGGGGATTACTGCTCTGTGCCATGGCAATTGTGCCATGGGGTTCCACAGGGCTCTATTTTATCCCCCATGCTGTTTAACATCTACATGAAACCGCTGGAGGAGGTTATCCGGAGGTGTGGGCTGAGGTGCCATCAATATGCAGATGACACCCAGCTCTACCTCTCTTTTACATCAAAACCAGGTGAGGCAGTGACTGTTCTGAATCAGTGCCTGGGTACGGTAATGGACTGGATGAGGGCTAATAAACTGAAACTCAATCCAGACAAGACGGAGGTACTGTTAGTGGGTGGTTCGTCTGCCCAGCTAGGTGATATTCAACCTGTTCTGGAGGGGGTTGCACACCCCCTAAAGGATCAGGTTTGTAGTTTGGGGGTGCTCTTGGATCCAGAACTGTCACTTGAGGCACAGGTGAACTCAGTGGCATGGAGCACTTGTTATCAGCTTAGGCTGGTATACCAACTACGCCCTTATCTGGACAGAGATAGCCTAGCTACAGTGATCCATGCTCTGATAACTTCTCGTCTGGATTACTGCAATGCGTTATACATGGGGCTGCCTTTGAAAACGGTCCGGAAGCTTCAGCTGGTCCAAAATAGGGCAGAAAGGTTGTTAACAGGGACTGGCCTGCGAGCTCATATTACACCAGTACTTTTCCAGCTGCACTGGCTGCCAGTCCATTTCCGGGCCCGATTCAAAGTGCTGGTGTTAACATTCAAAGCCCTTAACGGCTTGGGGCCAGATTACCTGAAGGATCGCCTCCTCCCATATGTGCCTGCCCGGACCTTAAGATCATCATCAGCGGCCCTTCTCCGTGAGCCCCTGACAAAGGAAGTGAGGCGGATGGCTACTAGGAGGAGGGCTTTTTCTGCTGTGGCACCCCGGCTCTGGAATGAGCTCCCTAGTGAGGTTCGCCTGGCGCCTACATTGTATTCCTTTCGGCACCAGGTGAAGACCTTTTTATTTTCCCAGGCATTTTAGCTTTCTAAATTTTTATCTTTGCTGTTTTAAATCTGTATTTTAAACTACTGCACTGCTGCTAGGTTTTATTGTGGTTGTATTGTTATATTGTGGTTTTAATGTTCTGTATATTTTAAATTGTTTTATTGTGTGTTGCTTGGATTTAATTTTTGTGAACCGCCCAGAGAGCTTCGGCTACTTGGCGGTATAGAAATGAAATAAATAAATAAATAAACATCATCTAAAATACCTTAACCCACCCCAAATGCCTGCCTGAACAACCATGTTTTCAATGCGAGGCAGAAGCTCATTAAAGAGTGGGCATGGCGGAGTTCCCTAGGGAGGGAGTTCCACAGAGTGGGGGCCACCACAGAGAAGGCCCTCTCCCTCATCCTCAACAGCCTGCTGTCCTGGCTGATGGGACAGAGAGAAAGCCATCCAAGGCTGATCTTGTTGAGCGGCCTGCCTCGTGTTGCTGGAGGCGCTCCTTGAAATAGGCTGGGCCAGAACCGCACAGGGTTTTAAAGGTCAAAAACAACACCTTGAATTTGGCCCAGAAAACAACTGGTAGCCAGTGCAACACCAGAGTGATGTGATCACGGCAGCGGCTGCCTTTAATCAGGTGAGCTGCCGCATTCTGCACCAGCTGCAGCTTCCAAACCATCTTCAAGGGGAACCCCATGTAGAGCACATTACATTAGTCTAGACTGTAGTGTATGCCTCTCCATAGTACATGCCTCTTGGAGACCAGGACATGTACTACTGATGGGAGGAGATGGTCGGGAAGGTAGGGGTGTAGCCGTCGTATCAGATGGAGTTGGTACAGCACTGTCCAGCTCACAGCTGACACCTGAGCCTCCATGGACAGCTGGGAGTCCAAAATGACCCCCAGGCTGCGGACCTGGTCTTTCAAGGGTAGCCATACCCCATTCAACACCAGGTCAACATCCCCCAACCTCCTCTTGTCTCCCACCAAAAGTACCTCGGTCTTGTCAGGGTTCAGCTTCAGCTTGTTCCTCCCCATCCAGCCACTCACCGTCTCCAGACATTTGGACAGGGATTCTATGGCCAACCCTGAAGATTTGAACGAGAGGTAGAGCTGCATGTCATCTGCATATTGATGACACTGCACCCCAAACCTCCTGATGATAGCCCCCAGCACCTTCACATAGATGCTAGATAGCATCGGGGAAAGGATGGAACCTTGTGCCACCCCACAAGTGAGCAGCCACGGGTCCGAAATCTCCTCTGCCAGTGCTACCCTGTGGTACCTGCCAGAGAGGAAGGACCAGAACCACCGTAATACAACGTCTCCAGTGCCCATCCTCTCCAGGCACTCCAGGAGGATACTGTGGTCAACGGTATCAAAAGCCGCTGAGAGGTCGAGGAGAAAAAGGAAGGCGCATTCACCCCTATCCAAAGCCCTCCTCATATCATCCACCAAGGCGACCAAAGCCATTTCTGTCCCATGCAATCAGCTTCTTCCAAGTGCGCTTTCAACTGCATCGCCACAACTCGCTCAATGATCTTGCCCAAAAATGGCAGATTGGATACTGGGCAAAAGTTGTTCAAAACTTGGGGATCCAAGGACGGCTTCTTTAAGACCAGTCTTATCACTGCCTCCTCAAGGGAGCCATTCATCACCACCCTGATCCCCTCACCCAATCTCTCCCTGCAACTCATAATGAGCCAAGATGGGCAAGGATCAAGTAAGCAGGTGGTCGGCTTTACAGATGAAAGCACCTCGTCCACTTCATCAGAAGAAAGAAGCTGGAACTGATCCCACAAAACCAGTTTGCCACAGGCCACCTCTCGCTCGCTAACTGTATCCACGGCACACAGAATAACACTCTGGTCCGATCAATTTTATCCACAAAGTGGATTGCCAAAGTCTCACAGTAGGCCTTAGAATGCGCCAGTGGTTCCGGAGCAACTGGACCAACCAGGCTTCAGACCACTTGGAACAGCCTCCTGGGTCAGCACTCTGCAGACACGATACAGGCAGCATAATATTCCTTTTTTCCTGCCTTCATCGACACGTGATAGGCTGAAGATACAGCTCTAGCCCGTGTCTGATCGCCTTTGGAGCGAGACTTCCGCCACCGGCGCTCTAGCCGTCTCACCTCCTGTTTCAGAGCTCGTAACTGTGGATTGAACAATGGTACAGTCTGAGCCCTGTTCAGGGGGAGAGGGCGTTTCGGAGCCACCCGATCTAATGCCCCAGTGACTGCGGCATTCCAGCCACCCACCAGGGTCTCGACCGAGTGGCCGTTGACGTGCTCCAAAGAATCCCCAAGCGTGTTCAGGAATCCATTCGGATCCATAAGACGCCTGGGCTCCGCGGACCCTGCGGAGGGGTTGTGGAACCGAGAAGTCCAACGTCACCAGATAGTGATCTGACCATTACGAGGGGGTGGTGGATACACCCCTGACTTCCAGATCACTCCCCGCTTCTCCAGAAACAAACACAAGGTCTAGTGCATGACCAGCTACATGGGTGGGCCCAGTTGGAATAGGGTACAGCTCCCAGGAAGCCTGAGGTAACCCCGTGAGGACAGCCTCTGAATGTATGTTGAAGTCCCCCAACACCAATAAGTTAGGGGACTGCACACGCACATCAGAGACCACCTCAAGCACCTCGGACAGGGAGTCAGTCATGCAGCAGGCTGGGCAGTACATGAGCAGAATCCCCAGAGTGCCCTTCAGGCCCAACCTCCAGTAAATGCATTCAGCAACCTTGGACTCAGGTTAGTTATAAAGTTATAATGGGAAATGTGTGGAAACATGTACATGGGCAGAATTAAAAATGTAATCAAATAAATAAGTACATGTCATTGCTCTGGTTCACACGTAACACTAAGCCCAAAATCTTGGCTTAATAAGTCAAGACACGCACAAGCAGAGTGCACTCAGCTTTGCTCTTCCCTTTGTGCGAGCAAGTTAACAAGCCAGGATTCAGTGCTTAATCTTAGCTTCCAATGACATAAAACTAAGGCTAAATTTTTGCAAACAAGCCAGGATTCGTACGCCAACTTTAAACCCTGGCTTAACGCTTTTACCAGCTTAGGCTGGTACAACAGCTATGACAGCTTGACAGGTGGGGAAAGGGGCTCAAGATCACCAACTTAGCAAGGGGATCCCTATGGTTTAAAGTGTTGCCCCACCCCTTGGGGGTGCCCTCCTTCCAGTCCATCCCTCCCCAAGTCAGCAGCAACTGTTTTTCATAGAGATATATACACCATCCTCTTTTTCTCTCCAGAAGTAGCTGTCCAAATAGCTGCAGTTAATGCAATTGGGATGGAAAAGGGAGGTGGCGTGTGTATCACCCTGAAAAACAGTTGCTGGATGGTGGGGCAAGTGGGGACTCGAAGCAGGGCACCCAAAGTGGTCACAGCAAAACCCTGGGGATAACCTTGCTAAGGGGGTGATCTAGACCCCCTTTCCCCACCTATCAACTGTCAAAGGCTGTCAAGTCAGCCTATATACAGTCTAGTCTTGTCTGTTACCTTTATGTTTGACAACTGAAAGATACAAGGCTACAGACAAGGCAAACCTATATAGAGTCAGGGCCAGAAATATCGGAACAAGGATAACTGTTTTGGCAGTTGGCCTCTGTACACCACCACACTGAAGTTGAAAGGAAACACACCCAGACTGGAGTGAAGTCAGGACTTTCAGCTGTCATTCAAGGGGTTTGACAAAAGTGGGGCACTAACCATTCAGGAAGGACAGCCAGTGGCATACACACACACCCATCATTGGTGGCTCATAAGTAATGGAACAAACCAACATAATGTCAAATTTAAGGATCGCCTCTAATACCTGGATGAAAATCCTTTGCAGTCAATGACTGCCTGAAGTGTAGAACCCATGGACATGACCAAATGCTGAGTGTCCTCCCTCGAGATGCTTTGCCAGGCCTTCACTGCAGCTGCCTTCAACTGTTGCTTGTTTGTGGGTCTTTCTGCCTTCAGTCTTGTCTTCAGGAAGTGAAAAGCATGCTCTATTGGGTGGAGATCAGGTGACTGACTTGGCCATTGAAGAACATCCCACTTCTTTGCCTTCAGAAACTCTGGGGTAGCTTTTGCTGTATGTTTTGGGTCATTATCCATCTGCAATATGAAGCGGCGTCCTATCAGTTTGGCAGCATTCGGCAGAATCTGAGCAGAAAGTATAGCCCTATACACTTCAGAATTCATCCTGCTGCTTTTATCAGCAGTCAGGTCATCAATAAACACCAGTGACCCGGTTCCATTGGCAGCCATACATGCCCACGCATAACACTGCCTCCACAATGTTTGACAGATGACATGCTATGCTTTGGATTAGGAGCTGTTCCTTTCCTTCTCCATACTTTTCTCTTCCCATCATTCTGGTACAAGTTAATCTTGGTTTCATCTGTCCAAAGAATCTTATTTCAGAACTGGGTAGGCTTTTTTAGGTGTTAGCTGGCAAAGGCTAATCTGGCCTTTCTGTTCTTGAGCGTTACCAGTGGTTTGCACCTTGTTGGGAAGCCTCTATATTTACATTCATAAAGCCGTCTCTTGACTGTAGATGTTCACAATCATGCCTGGTACCTCCTCAAGAGCATTCTTGACCTGGCTAGATGTTGTGAAAGGGTTCCTCTTCACCATGAGCAGCATTCTGTGGTCATCCACTTTAGTTGTCTTCCGTGGTCTGCCAGGCCTTTTGCTGTTGCTGAGCTTGCCAGTTAATTCCTTCTTTTTTAGGATGTTCCAAACTGTTGTGTTGGCCACTCCCACTGTTTTTGCTCTCTCTCTGATGGGTCTGTTTCCTCAGCCTAATGATGGCCTCCTTCACTCGCATGGACACCTTTTTGGACTTCATGTTGGGAGTTCCAGTGAACAGCTACCAAATGCAAATGGAACACTCAGAACCACCTCCAGGCCTTTTATCTGCTTGATTGGTCATGGGGTACCCAGGAAACAGGCCACACCTGTAGCTGCTTCTCAGCCATTCATTCCATTACTTATGAGCCACCAACGATGGGGGGGGGGGTATTCCACTGGCTGTACTTCCTGAATGATTAGTGCCCCACTTTTGTCAAACCCCTTGAATTACAGCTGGAAGTCCTGACTTTGCTCCCATCTGGGTGTGTTTCCTTTCAACTTCAATGTGGTGGTGTACAGACGCCAACTGCCAAAACAGTTATCCTTGTTCCGATATTTCTGGCCCTGACTTTATTTTTGACAGTCAGAGCTGTTGAAGTCTGCAACTCTGAAAATCCAACAAAACAAAACGGAGACATTTGCATGCATTCCTGGGGCTGAAAAAGTTAAAAAAAAAAAAAGTTATTTCGGTCCCATTTTACACAGATGTCATGATGAAAATTTCTTTTTAAAAAACCCCAGGGAGCCTGTGACAGCCTCTCCAAAGTGCCGTTTGGCACAGCTGGAGAGGCTGTCACTGGCAAGGGGCACTTGAAGCAGCTTGGCCATGCTTGGGAAGAGCAACTGCAGCTGTACCGCGAAGAGCGGCCACAGCCGCGCTCAGGAAGAGTGGCCACTTCTGCATTCGGGAAGAGGCTTTCTGCCACTCTTGCTGCAACCCACACTCAGTGGTGGGCACTGCTGGGTTCATATGAAGCACCAACTCACTGTAGGTTAGACACACACACACACACCCCAGCCATGAGTTGTTAGGGTGGCTTGTTGCGCACGCACAAACCACCCTCTGGGAATCGGTCAGGATTTGCATGACACAACAACCCACCATGGCTTGTCACCCTCATGCTTTTAACAGCAGCTTGCTCTGTAGCCATTAGCAAGTGACTGGGGTTCTTTTTCTGTGGCATAAAAATTTACCTGCTAATTCCAGTGGTTGAAACTACTACTATGGGAGCTGGCTAAAAACGTACTTTATTTATTTAAAAGTATTTAGGCCATCTTTAGGAGTAGCAACACTACAAGAAAGTTAGTAGGAAATTTAGCCACATATCCCTGGAACCCTCATAATTTCCATCTCCTTATCTATGCAGTATAACTCAAAAGGTAAATTTCCCCACCCACCCCCAAGTTTGCCACCTTTTTCCTGCAAGTTTGCCACCCTGTACAACACACTTAAATTCAACAGGTAAGGAACATGGAGAGCTGGACTGTTGTGCCACATAGCTGTCAGAAGTACATAAGACCAGCATGGAAATACGGGGCATACACCCAGAGCTCATCTGCAACATACTTTAGAGATATCCCACTGCATTAGGGCAGCCTTCCCCAACCTGGTGCCCTACAAATGTTTTGGACTACAAATCCCAGGATTGCTGACCACTGGCCATGCTGGCTGGGGCTGATGGGAGTTGACGTGCAAAACATCTGGAGGGCAGCAGGTTGGAGAAGGCTGCTTTGGAGCCCAATCCTCTAAATATATTATGTAAGTACCCATCTTACCCTGGCCTCAAAGTCATTATCCTGTCTTTCCTTATCAAGTTCTCAGTCTTTAGACATGGGGAGAAATCTCCCTTGCAGTGCTTTAGAATCCATGCCTCGAAGGAAGCTGGAGAGAGGACAGAACCCAGCCGGGGGTGAGTAGCTGCTGCCTGAAGAGAGGCTGTGGAAACAGGGCCAGCTTGGCAGAGCGCCCGCCCGCTCCCCGACCTGCAGCCCGATCCGATCTAGGTTTACCCAGTGTAAACCCTGCCGAGCTCAACAGGGCGGACTCCCAAACAAGCATCCTAGGATTGTATCCCAAGCTATGCACAGCTTTACTTGCGAGGAAGCGCCCTTGAACTAGGCGGGATCCGCTTCCGAAGAACCCTGCGCAAGATCGGGCTTGGCCAGCTCAGCCGCATCGCTTGAGACGCAGCGCTGCGTTCAAAGAGCCGACCTTCGGCTAGAAGGGGGGGGGCTTTGCCGTTTCGCACGGAGGGGGCCTTTAACGCGGGCGGCAGGGAGACAGCAGCGGGTCGCTGTCTGGAGCGGCGCCCTCCTTCCCAGACGCCGGGGGAGGAGCGCGGGTGGCGGAGGGGAGAGAAAGCGAGAGTCACCTGCGAGGCGCGGACCGCGGGCGCCGCCTTCCCTGAGCCTTCCTCTCCAGCGGGGCCCTTAGCAACCCCCCTGCACAGCCTCGCTCGCAGTACCGACCTCCTAGCAACGGCAACGGCGGAGATACGCTGCGCAAAGCTTGCCGGGAGAAGGGTGGGGCGGCCGAGCGCGGCTGAAAGCGGAAAAAAAAAGGCCCGAGAATGGAGCCTAAGGAACAGCGGGTGGGGGAGGAGTCGGTGTCGCCCGGGGGCGCGTGGTTCGTCGGGGGGGGGGGGGGTGCGCAGCGTCCCTGTAGCACTGCTTGCTCGGAAGCAAGCCAGGCTGGTTTCAAAACCATGGCAGAAGGGCTGTAGCTCAGTGGTAGCGCACCTGCTTTGCATGCAAAAGGTCCCTGGTTTAGTCCCTGGTGTCTCCTGGCAGGACAAGGAAAGACTCTTGCCTTAAGGGCATAAGAAGAGCTGTGCTGGATCAGGCCACAGTCCATCTGGTCCAGCATTCTGTTTACACAGTGGCCAACCAGCTGCCTCGTCTGAACCTTGATAGTTGGTGCCAACCGGTGTACACCGCCTCCTCCTACCTGGTGGCCTCCTTCAACTTCCATCAGCCCCAATCAGCATGGCCAGTGGGTCAGGAATGCGAGGAGTTGTAGTCCAAAATACCTGGAGGGCACCAGGTTGGGAAGGCTGGTGTGTAGATGAGCCTGGTACCCTCCAAATGAGCCTTCCCCAGCCTGGTGCTGTAGACCAGTGGTCTCCAAACTTTTTTGATTGCACACCCCTATCAGTGAAAAAAAAATGATCACGCACCCCTAATATATGTATATTTATTTATAAATTATATACGTATTACTGTACCAATATGTACATTATAAAACGTACACAAAAATAAAAACCAGGATGAGATAAAGATGAAATAAACTATTTTAACAATATGTTTTAGTCATTAGTGGTACAAAAAACCCTTTTACTCTCACTTTAAAAAATTGTTATATTAATATAATCTGTAAATCCACTTAACTGTGCACACAGCATTGCTAT